>NC_091256.1:38540000-39165000 GCF_042477335.2 Ovis canadensis
CAGCCCTAGCCAGTTTCTACAGCTGGATGTTTGTAGCCTCCATGGCCATGTTCAGGAAGGGCGAACAGATGAGCTCAAAGATGAATTTCCACATTGATCTGCTTAGGAGCTAGGATACACAACTACATAGTTTGCAAGGCAGCTATTTATCAGAAGCTATGCGCTTCCTCGGCCTGCACACACCTAGATGAGACCAAGTTATACTGGCTTCCAGTGATGACTTAGAAGCACAGGGCACCCCTGGATGCATAAATAGGACAGGGGGAGCCTTGTCAGAGTAGCCTGGACTTTTAGAATTCCTCTTTTATTATGGCTGAGAAAGATCAAGTATTTGCCTTGATCAGGCATATTAGTCATATCCAATCTGAATAAAACAATTATTTTTAATCTTTACTGTAACAAGGTGTTAAAATAAGACTTTTCCTAGTTTGTTAGTTTCAGCAGAGGCCACAAAGGCTAAGAAAGAAAACAATGAAGAGAAAGTATCGCATATCCTAAGATATGATGTAACTGTTCAATCTATATGGTGAAGAACCATTTACTCCATCATGGATAGATACTATTGTAAAATACAAAATCATGCTCTTGGGATATTGCAGCAATGTCAGATTGCCAAAAATGTTTCTAACACTCTCAGTTTCCTTACTGAGATCTTCATAGATTGATAGCAGTTTTAGGTACCACTGCTGTAGACCATTTTTACAGGTCAGGCTAAGTGCCTGTGAAATCGTTTTGTCAATCTTAGCCCACATCCTGGCTTGTAAGAGAAAGGTAGGAGAAAGTTGAAGAGCCTGGAGAATAATGATTTCTTTAGAGAAGTCATGGAAGCTCTAAAGGCTCACTTAGCGAGCTCAGTCATGTCCCCTGGAGTATGCGGGGACTTTTATGTGATTCATACCTAGAAAAAATATAAAGATGAGAGGTGCAGCTAGAGAGAACAGAGCCATGCAGAGTGAACTGCACCTTCCTATTGGAGAGGCAAAGATGGATGGTTCTCAGGAAAGCTGGCTGTGAGCCTTCTATAAAGAACCAGGCCCATGAGAGTGTCCTGCCAGGTGTTAGGATATCTCAGTGGAAAAAAGCTAGAGCTATGCCAAAGAATATAGAAACCAGAGCTGGGGGGCAACAGTGAGTAGCAGTGGGAGCAGGCTTCAACTGCACCAGGAAATTGCAGTTGGAGGCTCCCAGTGTCCAGTGAGTGTGTGTGTGGGGGGGGTGGGGGAGGGTGGGAGGGGGATTGGCAAGGAAGCAAACCTCATGAGACAGTGATGGGCCATCAGTCACACAAGAGGCCCCTGCCCCAGATTACAGTGCCAATAAGAAAGCACTGCATCTGTCCTCTCCACCTGTCCCCATCCCTCCCATTCCTTCCCTACAGCAGACCTTGTGCTTGAGGTTGGACCAAACTTGGAGAAAATACAAACTGGATGAGTGTGGAGTCTTGATATTATCCTGGCTTAGATATTTCAATACTAAGAAAGAGTAGCTGTTACTGAGAATAACCAAAATACCAATCCATTTGCTTAAGGCTGCATCTAGGGGGAAACACAAGTTAAGGACTTGTGTGGAAGTGTATTGGTGAGAAAGAAAGTGACCTCCTGATTTGGCCTCTTGTCATCCAAAAGTCGGAGGAGGCAATGGCACCCCACTCCGGTACTCTTGCTTGGAAAATTCCATGGACTGAGGAGCCTGGTAGGCTGCAGTCCATGAGGTTGCTAAGAGTTGGACTTGAGTGAGTGACCTCACTTTCACTTTTCACTTTCATGCATTGGAGAAGGAAATGGCAACCCACTCCAGTGTTCTTGCCTGGAGAATCCCAGGGATGGGGGAGCCTGGTGGGCTGCCGTCTATGGGGTCACACAGAGTTGGACACGACTGAAGTGACTTAGCAGCAGCAGCAGCATCCAAAAGTGGTACCATGATCATAGGAAAATGGTTGGAGATCAAAGTCTGAGTGAGATTTCTGAGTTTGTGTGCTTGTTCATCATTTATTAGTGATGGGGTTCAGGACATGCTACCCCCAAATATGGCACCATGGCATATTCATAATTTAAGCTGAAGGAGTTTGAAAGGATAGTAGAAGCAGGAAGGTCTCTCTGATCTCCCCCATCCTTCTTCCCTGCAGCAGGTCATGAAACCCTCACGTGAGAGGTGCCCTCCCTGTACCTGGAGGAAAGGAGCATTTATCTTGACGGTGGAGGAACACTAACAGGAAGCCAAAAAGCTTGCTCTTCCCCCCGGTTTACTATTCTTAGCTCATACTTCTTGTCTGATTGTATCTTTCCACAACTTTTCTACTCTGTAGAAAACCTACCATAAAACCCCTCAATTTTAACCGCTTCTTGGGTCTTCATTTCCTTATGAAGCATCTCATGCCATGTAAAATTTGCATTAAATTTGTTTGCTTTTCTCCTGTTAATCTGTCTTTCAGTTCAATTGGACCCTCAGAGGGTTGACAGAAGCAAATTTTTCCTCCCCTGTGTGAGCTTTGTGATCCTGGCCAAGAGAAACTATGCCTTAGTTTCCCATCTGTGAAGTGGGGATAACTTGACCATCTAGAGTTGCTATGAGGATTACAGGAATCATGAATATAAAGTATTTGAAACAATCTGGGAACATAGTAATAAACATTGTTAATAGTCTAAAAATCACCTGGGAGCACGCTAGACGTGTTGATTCTGAGGCCTTTAAGCCTCACCCACCAGTGGGGAGACAAAAGCTTTGGGACACCCCAAACTGACCACTCAGCCAGGTGTGTCAGGAATCAGTGCCATCCACCAGTGATCCAGTGACCCAGCACTAGCTCTGGGACTCCTGGGCCTGACAAACAGACCCTAGGACCTGTCCCTGGCTCTTACCTGCTGGAAATAGTCCCAGCACCTCTTTTTACCCACTGGTGGTGGGTGCCAGCTTCAGGATCACCAGGATCCCAACTTTGCCCACCAGTGAGCCAGGACTAGCTCCAGTGACCTCCAGGGTTCTACAGTCAATTGCCTGTAGAACTATCTTGCCAACCAGTGGCTGATAACCTCCACTGGACAGGACCTGGCAAGCAACTGGACAGAGGGCCTACCAAGTCAACCAGACCACCTGCAGTAGTCAGCCAGTATAACAGAAGGACCCACACAGACTATAGGGGGCACCCCTAAAGAGGAGTACACTGAAGTGATGCATAGGATGCCTCCTACATAGATAAATTGAACGGAATAGAGAGTCCAGAAATAAACCCACAGGTTTATGGTCAATCAATCTTGACAAAGGAGCCAAGAGTATGCAATGGAGAAAAGGTGGTCTCTTCAATAAGTAGTGCTGGGAAAACTATACAGCTACATGTAAAAGAAAAAAATTAAAACAATTTATAAACACCATATGCATAGGTGAACTCAAAGTGGACTAAAGAGCTAAATGTAAGACCATAAACCATAAAATTCCTAGAAGAAAATATAGGCAGAACACTTTGACATAAATAGTGGCAATATTTTTTTGCATCTATCTCCTAACGTAAAGGGAACAGAAGCAAAATATACCAATGGGACCTAGTTAAACTTAAAAGGTTTTTATAGCAAAGGAAGCCTTTGGCAAAATGAAAAGACAACCTACTGAGTGGGAGAAAATATTTGTAAATGATATAACTAATCATTTAACTTTTAATTAATTTTCAAAATATATAAATAACATAATAACTCAATATGAAGAAAATAAAGAAACTGACTTAAAAAATGGGCAGAACACTTGAATAGATATTTTCCCAACGAAGACATACAGATGGCCAACTGGCACATTAAAAGATGCTCAACATCAACAATCATCAGTGAAATGGATATCAGAACTGTAATGAGATATCATCTGTTAGAATGGCTATCATCTAAAAGAACACAAATAACAAATGCTGGTGAGGATTTGGAGAAACAGGGACCCTTGAACACTTTGGTGGGTATGTAAACTGGTACAGCCACAGTGGAAAACAGTATGGAGTTTCCTTAGAAAAACTAAAAATAGAACAGCCGTGTGATCCAACAATTACTTTCCTGGGTACATATCCAAAGTGGTTACCAGTGGGCAAGGGAAGAGGGGAGGGGCAAAACAGGGATAGGGGATTAGGAGGTACAAACTATTACTAAATTGTATTAATAGTACTAAAATAAGCTACAAGGGTATATTTTACAACACAGGGAATATAAACAATGTTTTATAACAATCGTAACTGAAATATAATCTTTAAAAGTGGTAAACTCTTGAAGCATAAAGTAGTGAAAATCAATTATACCTCAATAAAAAGTAACAAACAAACAAAAATGCTCCAGTGAGCACTTAATAAACCAGTTAATGATGGAGAAAGACAAAACTACAAGAAGTATTTGATTAGTTTGTAACTTGGATAAATATTATCTGATAGTAGAGATGCTCTGAAAGCAAAAAAGCCTCTACTTAAATAAACATAATTTAAATGAGATGATTTTCATCTATAATTCTACCAAGTATTCTTCCTTAGTAGACCAGTGTTGAGATTAGATGATGGAAAACTCAGGTTTAGAATACTCCACGTGGCTGGCCTTATCACAATTACACTGAAGTAGTTTTGTGACCTAATGGACTGTAGCCCACCAGGCTCCTCTGTCCATGGGATTTTTCAAGCAAGAATACTGGAGGGGGTTGCCCTTTCCTCCTCCAGGGGATCTTCCTGACCCAGGGGTTGAATGTCTCCTGCCTTGCAGATGGATTCTCTATCTGCTGAGACTTCAGGGAAGCCCCTTACTCTCTCCTATTCCTTTTAAAATTCCCAGTCATTTTTGCACACATTAGAATAGAGTTCAGTTTCTTCTCAGACTGGGAGTAGTTATTGAATAAAATCTGTTTTCATCACCTTAGCCAATGTCCAGCATTGTTTGTCTTCGATACCCTTGCATAGGCTGTTTGATGAGTATTTGACAGCTCTATTGTGGAATGTGAGAATATGTTGGCAAAGGCCAGTTTGGAATATCAGAATGTAAGGGGGTGTGCAGCACGCACGCATTCATTCACTTGCTCGTGTATTCATTTGTTAAACATGTTCCAGGTGATGCAGGGGCCTGGTGGGCTGCCGTGTATGTGGTCGCACAGCGTTGGACATGACTGAAGCGACTTAGCAGCAGCAGGTGATGCAGTGTGCCACGGCTCTTACAGAGCCACATGTCTTACAGAAACTTCACAGAGAGTTTGAAGATGAAAGAGTCCTAGAAACAAATCATCCCCACCATAGTTTCAACATTGTTGTGTATGGAGGGGTTGATGGAAATTGGACAGGTTGACACATTAATTTGCAAAGGTGTTCTATGGCATTATAAAATTTAATATATTCTTAAAAGTTCAATGAAAGATTGTAAAAACCTCATCTTTTAAATTAGTTCATGAAATAGATACCAAGTGAGAAGAGATTTTTTTTTTTTGGCACATGCTTTCTAGTTTTACAGTTTCACAAGATTTTTTTTTGGTGGGGGGAGTTGGTTTAGTATCTGCTATTTAATGTTGTGTTGAAAACAGACTCAAGAGAACCATTTTAACTTTGCAGAATGAGTTGCAGATGTTTTCCTCATTTCCTTGTTCAAATATCAAGTTTCGAGAATCCCAGCCTTGTAATTATCTGCCAATACTACAGGAGGTGCTGATTATCTACGTTTGATTCACTAATTATATTGTCTCTCCTCCTTCCTCACCTAAAGGTTACATTTACATAAAAGATATTCAAGGATAATACTTGAATATCTTAAGTGGCTTCTTCCCTTAGCATTTAAATTATAAGCTGTAATAAAGAAGGACCAAACTGAGAGACATCTCAGTGATCCTGGATATAGGCTTTGATACTGTCATGAAATCATTTTTATTATGTAGCTGCAAAATTCTATGTCTCAATTACTACATAGTACAAACCTCCACTCCCACACTTTGTCTTTCCACCCTGTCTTTTGTAATCCCCCTCTTTTAAGGGTGAGAGATGCAAGAATTATACCAAACTTCTGTGCAATTCCCGAACTGAACCATGCATTAAAATCACCTGAAAGATTTACATGCACACACATACACACACACACACATACACACACCCTCACAGAGAGATGAATTTTGTAATTCCAAGTAGAGGCCCAGAAATGTATATTTTTAAAGCTTCTCAGGTATTTTTATTTTTATTTAATATTTTTTTTTCAAATGTCAAAGTTGCCTTCTCATTTATTTTTTTTAAGTTTTTTATTTTTTAAATTTTAAAATCTTTAATTCTTACATGCACTCCCAAACATGAACCCCCCTCCCACCTCCCTCCCCATAACATCTCTCTGGGTCATCCCCATGCACCAGCCCCAAGCATGCTGTATCCTGCGTCAGACATAGACTGGCGATTTAATTCTTACATGATAGTATACATGTTACAATGCCATTCTCCCAAATCATCCCACCCTCTCCCTCTCCCTCTGAGTCCAGAAGTCCGTTATACACATCTGTGTCTTTTTTGCTGTCTCGCATACAGGGTCATCATTGCCATCTTTCTAAATTCCATATATATGGTGTTAGTATACTGTATTGGTGTTTTTCTTTCTGGCTTACTTCACTCTGTATAATCGGCTCCAGTTTCATCCATCTCATCAGAACTGATTCAAATGAATTCTTTTTAACGGCTGAGTAATACTCCATTGTGTATATGTACCATAGCTTTCTTATCCATTCATCTGCTGAAGGACATCTAGGTTGTTTCCATGTCCTGGCTATTATAAACAGTGCTGCGATGAACATTGGGGTACATGTGTCTCTTTCAATTCTGGTTTCCTCGGTGTGTATGCCCAGAAGTGGGATTGCTGGGTCATAAGGTAGTTTTTTTTTTTTTTTTTGCAATTTTTTTAAGGAATCTCCACACTGTTCTCCATAGTGGCTGTACTAGTTTGCATTCCCACCAACAGTGTAGGAGGGTTCCCTTTTCTCCACACCCTCTCCAGCATTTATTGCTTGCAGATTTTTGGATCACAGACATTCTGACTAGTGTGAAGTGGTACCTCATTGTGGTTTTGGTTTGCATTTCTCTAATAAATGCAATCTACTTTTGGAAAATAATAGCCTACTTAACAGTGAGGCAAGTTATGCAGCAACTATACCAAAGTGAAAGTGAAAGTGAAAGTTGCTCAGTTGGGTCGGACTGTTTGTGACCCATGGACTATATTGTACATGGAATTCTCCAGGCCAGAATACTGGAGTGGGTAGCCATTCTCTTCTCCAGTGATCTTCCCAACCCAGGATCAAACCCAGGTCTCCCACAATGCAGGCGGATTGGGAAGTTCAAACACTGAGGCAAGTTACGCAGCAACTATACCAGAGGAGAGGTTTAACAATTATATACAAATTGTATTCCAGAATTCAAAGACTCCTGAAAAGATTCAGTTCAGCTCAGTTCAGTTGCTCAGTCATGTCCGACTCTTTGCCACCCCGTGAATAGCAGCACGCCAGGCCTCCCTGTCCATCACCATCTCCCGGAGTTCATTCAGACTTACGTCCATAGAGTCAGTGATGCCATCCAGCCATCTCATCCTCTGTCGTCCCCTTCTCCTCCTGCCCCCAATCCCTCCCAGCATCAGAGTCTTTTCTAATGAGTCAACTCTTCGCGTGAGGTGGCCAAAGTACTGGAGCTTCAGCTTTAGCATCATTCCTTCCAAAGAAATCCCAGGGTTGATCTCCTTCAGAATGGACTGGTTGGATCTCCTTGCAGTCCAAGGGACTCTCAAGAGTCTTCTCCAACACCACAGTTCCAAAGCATCAGTTCTTCGGTGCTCAGCTTTCTTCACAGTCCAACTCTCACATCCATACATGACCACAGGAAAAACCATAGCCTTGACTAGACGGACCTTAGTTGGCAAAGTAATGTCTCTGCTTGTGAATATGCTATCTAGGTTGGTCATAACTTTTCTTCCAAGGAGAAAGCGTCTTTTAATTTCATAGCTGCAGTCACCATCTGCAGTGATTTTGGAGCCCCCCAAAATAAAGTCTGACACTGTTTCCACTGTTTCCCATCTATTTCCCGTGAAGTGATGGGACCAGATGCCGTGATCTTCTTTTTCTGAATGTTGAGCTTTAAGCCAACTTTTTCGCTCTCCTCTTTCACTTTCATCAAGAGGCTTTTTAGCTCCTCTTCGCTTTCTGCCATAAGGGTGGTGTCATCTGTATATCTGAGGTTATTGATAAGGTAGCTTTTTTTCTTTTCAGTATGACTTATGCTACAAACTATTGCACACACCAAGAGATATAAATACAGTGTTAAAGAAAGACACTATTTCCTAGATAGAGCAACAGTCAACATTTTAGCAAGATTTTATGTTGATCTTACAGTTTTATTAGAGGTACATCACTGCATAATTACCACTGTAGGTAACTCAAGTCAGTCCTACCAGGGGCCAACTAAGGAGCCATGTGATGTACCTCAAGAGTGTACCATTAAAGGACTACATAGTTGAATTTTTATTCACGGGCAAGAGGCTCAGGCTGACTGAGGGATGCCTCTGAAGGCATTAAATCCTAGTCCTTAGGGGAATGCTCTGAACCAGGCAGTCTATGGGGATGCCTGAGGAAGCCTCCATAGAGAAATAGAGGTTTGGGCAGAGCGAATATGGAGCAGGGCATCCAACATCTGTGACAGTATTCAAAGTTTGACGTTTTAAATTAAAACGTAGTTGATGTACACTATTATGTTAGTGTCAGGTAAACAACACAGTGATTCAACACTGAAATACATTCCCCAAGGACTACAGGACTGTAGCCTACAGGACTCCTCTGTCCATGGAATTCTCCAGGCAAGAATACTGGAGTGGATAATCATTCCCTTCTCCAGGGGTCTTCCTGACCCAAGGATCGAATCCAGCCTCCTGCATTGCAGGCAAATTCTTTACCATCTTAGCCACCAGGAAAACCCTACATTAAGAGATGATTACCATCTAATGTCAGCATTAGAATGTGACCATTAGAATGTGTCATCACTAGAATGTGACCATATTCCTCATGCTTTATATTGATCTCTGTGACATATTTATTTTATACCTTAAATATTGTACTTAATTGCCTTCATCTATTCACTCAACCCTCAAACTCCTCTCATCTGGCAACTGCTTTGTTCTCTATCAGTCTGTATTTGTTCTGTTTGTTTTGTTCTGAATATTCCGGTATTCATCTTTCTCTGTATGACCTATTTCACTCAGCATAATTCCTTGTAGATCCATCCATGTTGTCACAAATGGCAAGGATTCCTTCTTATAGATGGGTACTAATATTCCATTATGTATAGATATCTGTCTCACATTTTCTTTATCCATTCATTCACTAAAGAACACTTAGGTTGCTTCCAGGACTCTGCTATTTTGAAAAAGGCTGCAATGAATGTAGAGGTACATACATCTTTTCTAATGACTGCTTTTGTTTCCTTTAGGTAACTACCCAGAAGTGGAATTGCTGAGTTGTATGGTGGTGCAGTGGTAAAGAGTCTGCCTGCCAATGTGGAAGATGCTGGAGATGTGAATAGGATCCGTGTGTCAGGACAACCTCCTGGACTAGGAAATTGGAACCCACTCCAATATTTTTGCCTGGAAAATTCCAAGGACAGAGGAGCCTGGTGGGCTACAGTCCATGGGGTTGCAAAGAGCTGGACACAACTGGGTGACTGAGCACACAGCACACAGGGTACTCTTATTCTTAACTTTTTTGATGAATCTCCATACTGCTTTCCGTCATGGCTGCATCAATTTACATTTCCACCAATAGTGCACAAGTGTTCTCTTTTCTCCACATCCTCACCAACACTTGTTATTTTTTGTCTTTTAGATGATAGCCATTCTGACAAATATGGAATTGATCTCTCTGTGATTTTATTTGCAGTGATGTTTAGCAATATTGAGTATCTTTTCAGGTGTCTGTTGGGAATTTGCAAGACTTCTTTGGAAATATGTGTGTTCGGGCCCTCTGCCCATTTTTAAATTGGATTGTTTGCAGTTTTTAACACTGAGTTATAATGAACTTTTAATATATTTTTGCATAGCAACCTGTTATTGGATAGAGCATTTGCAAATATCTTCTCCCATTCAGCTGGCTGCCTTTTCATTTTCTTGAAGTTTCCCTTTATTGTGCAAAGGCTTTTTAGTTTAATGTGATCTCATCTGTTTATTTTTGCTTTCATTGCCCTTGCCTAGGAGACAGATCCAAAAGGTATTATGAAGACTAACATCAAAGAGTTTACTGTTTAGATTTTCTTAAATGGATTTTCTTTTAATCCATATTGCCTCTTTGTATATATGGTGATTTAAAGTGGTCCAGTTTAATTCTCTTGATTGAAACAGTCCAGTTTTCCCAACACCACTTTTTAGAGACTGTTCTTCCCCCATTGTATAGTCTTGCCTCCTTTGTCATGGATTAACTGACTATATGTGTGTGGGTTCATTTCCGGGCTCTCTATTCTGTTCAGTGATCTATGTGTCTGTATTTGTCCTAGTATCACACAACTTTGACTACTATAGCTTGGTAGTATAGTTTTAAATCAAGAAGGATATTACTTAAATTAGGATTAAAGACCTAAATGTAATATCAGATACTAAAATACTTCTAGAGGAAAACAGGCAGACCACTCTTTGACATAAATCACAGCAATTTTTTGGATCTGTCTCCTACAGTATTGAAAATAAAACCAAAAATAGGCAAAAGGGACCCCAATCAAACATAAAAGGTTTTGTACAGCAAATGAAATCATAAACACAACAAAAAGACAACCTACAGGCTGACAGAAAATATTTGCAGATGATGTGAATTACAAGGGATTAATTTCCAAAATATACAAACAATTCATAAAGCTCAATTAAAAAAAACAATCAAAAAATAGGCAGACTGTCTAAAGAGACATTTCTCCAAATATGACATATAGATGGCCAAGAGGCACATGAAAAGATGTTCAACATAACTATTATTGGAGAAATGCAAATCAAAACTATAATGAAGTATCACCTCATACTAGTCAGAATGGATATCAGCAAAAACTCTAAAATAATAAATGCTAGAGATGGTGTGGAGAAAAGGGAACCCTCCTACACTGCTGATGGGACTGAAAATTGATACAGCCACTATGGAGAACAGTATGGAGGTTCCTTAAAAAACTAAAAACAGAGTTACCATATGAACCAACAACTTCACTCCTAGACATAAATTTGGAAAAGAGAAAAACTGTAATTAAAAAAAAAAATACATGCACTTCAATCTTCATTGCAGAACTATTTATAATAGCCAAGATATGAAAGCAACATAAACGTCCATCAACAGATGAATGGATAAAGAAGATGCAGTATACACACATACACACCACAGTGGAATACTACTCAGCCACAAAATAGGATGAAATAATACCATTTGTAACAACATGGACTGACTCAAAATTATCATACTAATGAAGTGAGTCAGAGAAAAGCAAATATCATATGATATCACTTATATGTGGACTCTAAAAAATGGTGAAAATGAACTTATTTACGAAACAGAAATAGACTAACAGACATAGAAAATAAACTTATGATTACCAAAGAGGAAAGGAGGGGTAGAGGGATAAGTTAGGAGTTGGGATTAACAAACGAACACTACTATATATAAAATAGTTAAACCACAAGGACTTATTAGATAGCCCAGGGAACTATACTTAACATCTTGCAATAACCCATAATGGAAAAAAAGCCTGAAAAAGAATATATATATATATATATATATATATATATATACATATATATATATATGTATATATATATATTCTGAAACTAACAGAACATTATAAAATCAACTATGCTTAAATTAGAAAAAAACAGTTCTACCATTTCCATACTGACCTTCTGTCTGGGTTATCTGTCCATTGATGAAAGTAAGAATATTGCAGTCTCCAATATGACTTAATTACTGTCTATTTTTTCCATTAGTCTGTTAATATTTGCTTCATCCATTTATGTGTTCCAATGTTGGGTTTATACTATTTACAAATGTTATTAAAACTATTGTTATTAGTGACTGAGGTATGTGACTGAGGTATTAGTCACTATGTATATCAAAAAACTAAGATCATGGTATCTGGTCCCATCACTTCATGGCAAATAGATGTGGAAACAATGGAAACAATGACAGACTATTTTGTTGGGCTCCAAAATCTCTGCAGATGGTGACTGCAGCCATGAAATTAAAAGATACTTGCTTGTTGAAAGAAAAGCTATGACAAACCTAGACAGCATATTAAAAAGCAGAGACATTACTTTGCCAACAAAGGTCCATACAGTCCAAGCTATGTCTTTCCAATAGTCATGTACGGATGTGAGAGCTGGACCATAAAGAAGGCTGAATGCTGAAGAACTGATGCTTTCGTCCACCCCACCTTGAGTTATCTCATTATCATAAACTATCAAGTTTTTTCCAGGACTTCCCTAGTGGCTCAGACGGTAAAGTGTCTGCTTACAATGTGGGATATCTGGGTTCAATCCCTGGGTCGGGAAGATATCCTGGAGAAGGGAATGGCAACCCACTCCAGCATTCTTGCCTCCGTGCAACCCACCCCCCCCAAAAGGGGCTCAAAGATATATTTTTCCAGGGGCCCACCATAAATGAAAAGACACTCATTAGGAAATTCCAAGTGATAGCAGTTACTTCCCAGGAACCCACTATCTCTGGAAAATGCCAAATCCCCTATTACACAGCACCAAGTATGGTAGCTACTCTGTTTTAATATTCTTAATGAGCAAAGCACTATAGTTAGTGTTTGTTGCTCAGTTGTGTCCAGCACTTTTCAACCTCATGGACTGTAAACCATCAGGCTCCTCTCTCCCTGCAGTTCTCCAGGCAAGAATACCGTCTAACCCACCAGGGAAGCCAAAGCACCATAAGATGGGCTCTAATTTTTTTTTTGTGGTGGGGGAGGTCGGGGCTCTGCCCTGCGGCATGCAGGATATCAGTTCCCAGACCAGAGATCGAACCTGTGCCTCTCCACAGTCAAAGCCAGGAGTCTTAACCACTGGACCACCAGGGATGTACCCAGTGGGCTTTCTGCTCTGTGGTGACCATAGAGAGAAGGGTCAGCGGCCTGGTATAGCAGAGAGACTTGGCACCATAGTCATAATAATGTGTCCAAGATGGCTGAAGAGGATGGGAATGTAGCAGCATGCAGCTAGCTAGATCTGAGCAGAGAAATGTGGGCTTGGCCAGGTGGCAAGAAGCCATGCGTCTTTAAACAATGGGTGTCCATGGGAGGAAAAAGAAAAGCAGGAGCCTCCAGACTGACAAGAAACTGCACCTTTTGGGTGATAAGTGTCAAGGAAGCGGACGAAGAAATGTGGGAAAAGGCGGGAACTTCCTGTGTCTGAATGTAACCTGCTGCTCATTATATCTCATTACAATAAAATTAGTCTTGCAGATAAGAAGTACCCATCATGCACTGACACCATGGCACCTCTTATCTAAGCTAAATAAGGACAAAAATCTTTCCTCCCCTCTAGAAAATGGAACTGGGATGAAAATCAATGAATACGACCCCCAAATTCCTCCTTCCCCTGTGAATATTCCACCCCTTCATCTGTATGCCCCACATAACCATTTTCACTTTCATAACCAGCTTGCCAAAGAAACCCAGAGCAGTAGCTCCTCACCTGTCTGTCTGCTCTCCCTCTGAAAGCATATTCTTGCTGAAATAAATTCTCACTGTACTTTCTTAACCTTCCAGGTTAGTCTCTGAGTTCTTTCGTGTGATGAAGTAAGAACCTCAAACGCACGGAGAACAGTAGTACTTGAAATGCTAAAAGGTAGATGAGGTAATGGAGAAGGCAATGGCACCCCACTCCAGCACTCTTGCCTGGAAAGTCCCACGGACCAAGGAGCCTGGTGGGCTGCAGTCCATGGGGTGGCTAAGAGTCGGACACGACTGAGCGACTTCACTTTCACTTTTCACTTTCATGCATTGGAGAAGGAAATGGCAACCCACTCCAGTGTTCTTGCCTGGAGAATCCCAGGGACAGGGGAGCCTAGTGGGCTGCCGTCTCTGGGGTCGCACAGAGTCGGACACGACTGAAGCGACTTAGCAGCAGCAGCAGCAGATAAGGGAATATGACTCCGTTGACTAGAACTTGTTCTGAGTTCTTCAGATTAAGCAACATTGGACTTCCAAATTCCTCCTACTTTCCTTTTCTATATTCTCTCCCCATGGGATATGCTGGAGCCTCACAGCTGGTTCCCAAGGCAGTGGCCCAAACTGCAACACTATGGCTCTTATTTTCCACAACATGCTTCACTCATATACTTCCACACCCATAATCAAAACTGGTTAGCTTTCAGGGGGTACTGTAATTCTAATCAGACAAACTAATGCATTCTTCAAATTTAATTATATATGTCCTTTGGAAATCCACTTCTGATCTCTTTACAGGGAAAGACAGTCACAGTAATAATTGATGCTAAGTTATACTCAGGGACTATGTTTTGAAAGTTGTTGAAAGCAGAAAAGTTAATCTGTTATCTTAAGTAACTTGATACGAATTAGCAACACTGGCTCAAAGAACAGAAAATTAAGCAGCATAAGTGAATCAGTTTGAGAGGAAATTTTCTCTAATTAGAAAGAGACTACAGTTGGATTTTTAAATAACTCAAGTCACCTAAGTTCCTGCCTTACCTGTTTCTAGTGGGGTAGCAAACCGATTATTTTAGCTAAAACATAGATCAGAGACCAGGCCATTTAAATTCCTTAAGGCAAGATCAGTGTAATGAGTCTGAGAAGAAACTTTTTCAAATTCTGCCCTTTTCTTTTGGTTCTTCTGAATTTGAATATACTGCCTACTGGCGGACTGTCAAGAAAGATTTATGTTCCCCAATGAGACTAAAGTGCATAAATGAAGTGTGTGAAAGAAAAGAATCACTAATACAGATGGATTTGAGCATCACATGACCCTTGAAAATATAAGCCAGTGTAAAAATAGTGAAGTTGCAAAACTGGACAAACACAGATGAGCCCTACTGTGGACTGTGAAATGGAAATCTTGAAATGGCTCCCAGGGTTTAGTTCCTCAGAAGGCTTTCCCCAAATTTAATTTCCAAGTCTATGAGATTCATGGTTGAGCAGGTCAGTCTGGGAACTGTTTATGAATTCAGTTCAGAGGAGAATCTGTCTGATGACTTGAGAGGACATTCTTACACAGGTAGATACAAATTCAAACTTTGGGGACATTGTGGACTTGGATGAATAATCTAGGGGTGATCTCTGTTACCAATATCAATAGCATGTTACCAGAGAGAAGTCTAAGAAAACTCTTTATTTGGTTAACATTAACTTTTAATATGGTTTAGAGAAATAATTTCTGCTATTTTTTCTCACTTAGATAAATACTGATTTTTTAGAACTCAATTTAATTTAGGAATTAAAGGTTTCTGATGAAAGTTGATATGTTTTTGAATCCAAATTATTGCATGTGTCTACTGCATATACTAGTCATCTTATATGCTTAGAAAGTATTGCTTTGGATGGTTATGCTAATTGCTGTAATTTTCTTTTGTCATTTTGAATCAATTTTCCTTCGTGAAAACAAACGGTTGCAAATCACATTCTACATTAGAATTTAGTAGTAAGCTACAGTATATTGATGTAAAATGTTTCGATTATAACACAGAATGGAGAAATCATCAAAATTTTCTATCCATATGAAAATGGCTTAATACTCACTACTTTATAAACATTCAGCTTAAAACAAGTAGCAATAATATATGAATTTTGTTTCTGCTTCTAAAGACAATCACTCCTTACCTATGCTTTTTTTAAAATTATTCTGAATGGAATCCAATGCTCTTTTTGTGACAGCTGGATAAATTTAGATATTATTATCCTGGACTGTGTTTTAAATTAAATATGCTTAATAGATATTGATAGAGTGCCAACAGTTGGTAGGTACTGCAGGAGACACAAAGAAAATAGATATGACTTTTATCCTTAAATATTTAGGTTCACAAAGAGAAATAAAGATTTGGTTTCAGGGGTCTTTTTCTACATAGTTTCACATATTTTTGTTCTTATTTGCATAACCCAATACAAATGTAAGGTAGAGAAACTAGGTAGATGTAAGATATATTATAAGGTAGATATAAAACTGAGACCCAGGGGTTGAGGCTTGTTAGACTCACACAGATAATAAGCGAAAGGACCTACGTTTGAAACCTGTCCTTTCAGTGAAATTCTAGCATTCTTACCATATTCAAGACAGAACACAGCAAATGCCACAGTGAAAAGAAAGTGCTCTGGGAGTTTGGAGGAGACCATATAATAATGATTCCCCCCAAATTTTCAATGAATAATAGATGCGTCTCAATGTCTTAGTAGAATCTCTGCTGAGTGCTTTTGATCCCATCATTTCTGTTATTTCCTTAGGAAGACCTTTTGTAGATTTGCCTTCACTTCTTTGAGTTGGATTTCTGACATGTTCTCTCTCATTTTCACCTTTTTCCTCTGCATTCTTGAAGACTGGTTTGAGTTATACTGTCAAATCAGTTTCTCAGTTTTCTGCAGTATTAATTTGGCTCTTTACTGCCTCTAGCGTTCACTTTTTATGGTTCATCGTTCCTATTTCCGAAAGGCTATGTTTTCTTGTTTTCCTTGAGAAAATCAAGTAGAAGTTTTCTAAAATTTTCTTCTATATCCTACATAAAATATTAACAGAACATTTGCTTCTGAGTGTTTAAATTAAAAATCTATCTAATTTTTTAACATTAAAATTAAAACCTCAGTTGCTGTGTGAATTGTCTAATCTCACAAACTTCTTCATCTGAAAAACAAGGTTAATAATAATATTCCATACACAAGATTGTTACAAAAAGTAAGTGAGATGATACATGTAAAGTACTTGAAGTGATCTGGGTCCATTCAGGAGATAGAGATCACACAGTATGCTAAACTGGGTAAGTTGATATAAAGTGTATTAACTATGATCAAAGAGTAATCTATGATGTCAGGAAAATCTGCATGTTTCCCTAGGGCTGAACAAGACAGGAAGAACAAATGTGGAAAGGGCTCAGACCCCTACTGGAGATGTGATTTAGCCCACTAAGTAGCAGAGAAGTTCACTGGTTTGGCCAGACTAGAGCCGATGAGCAAGCAATAGGCACCCTTGGGAATGCAAGCTGGCCATCAGCAGGGATAGGAGCCTTTCAGAGCACCTGGGCCGTGGGGATCCATGGTTTCCCTATTGAAGGGGCTGTGGAAAGGCTTTGCCTAGCTGAGATTGTAAAGTCACAGAGGGATCAGTTTAGGACCTGTGGTTGGAAAAGGGTCTGTTGAATGAACTCATACCTGTACCACTGACCCCAGTTTCTGTAACAAAGGGCAGGAAATCCTCTTGCTTCAGCAGCAATTCTCGAGTGTTCTCTACTGAGAAAACAGAATATTGTGTTCAATTTAAAAGAGAAATATTCAAAGGAATTCTTGTTTATCCCAGAACATATGTTGAAAAGGTGATTCAGAGTTAGAGATGATATATTGATAACTGACACAAAACTCAAAACTGTGCCTGGCTCAGTAAATATGCCAGTGCTGGAGATAGCATTGCTATTATTATTATCTTCTTTTCTTTGCCTGTGTGTGTGCTCAGTCACCCAGTCCTGTCCAACCAGTCTTTGGGACCCTTTGGACTATAGCCCATCAAGCTCCTGTGTCCATGGGATTTAGGCAAGAGTACTGGAGTGGGTTACCATTACCTTGAGTCTCCTGCATCTCCTTCATCTCCTGCGTTGCAGGCAGATTCTTTACTAATGAGCCATCAGGGAAGCTTTCTTTGGTTAGTAATCTTCGAATAAGGAAACATTTAACCAGCCTGCTGTGGGTTGAGAAGTCAGTTTTACTGAATGTCTTTAGCTCTTCTCAGCTTTAATTTGAGAGCTAACAGATACTCGTATCTAGAATCAGTATTAAGGTTAATATAGACAATCCTTAGCCTAATTTTCGTCTTAATATGCATTTATCTAATGGGACCTCCCCTACTCTTACAGCTGACTTCCCTGATTATCAGAGACTGATGCTTTGTGTAGGATTTTGGGGGATACAAAATCAGAAACCCCTTTCTCACATGCTTTGCTGCCAGAATCCATCCCTTCATGGCCCTGCCCACAGTGCTTCCAGGGTGTGATATACCACAGGACATCCTTTTCTATGCTTGACACTGCTAGTTCTGTGGTATTATAGCAGTGACAATCTCTGAATGGAAATGTGGGAACAGGGAAAGAGGGCATCAATCTACCTGAAGCAGGAAAATATTCTGGTGCAGTAGATGCATAAATGGTTTTCCAGTCAGTGCAATGCAAGAGAATGAGTCTTTTCCTACCTTCTTTGTGGAATTATATTTGCTTTTCTGTTTTAGAAGATGGGATAGGTAGAGTCAGAAATGTATTTTCCAGCCAATTGCCATACATCCCATTGTTGGTAAGACATCCCAATAGACTCTTTCAGTCCAGGATTTGCCATTACTCTTTGTTGTTTTATGTATCTTTTCAATATTTTACTGGGAAGTTGAGAGAAGGAATATTAGGGGCAACTTATCATGCCATATTATTATTAAATCGTGAATCTATAATGTGGCATCTTTCTATGATTTCTTAAAGTATAATTGATAGTGGTAGTTATAATAACAACAAAAATAGTAGCTATCATTTATGAAGTGCTTGCCATATGGAAGCTACTACTCATTTCTCATTTACTTTTAATAAAATACTATGAGATGTAGCATTGCATTATTTTGCATTTTAATTTCATAAATTTTTTAAAATTTTTCTTAGGAAGAGTATATAAGCTTTGGGGTAGATTCAGTAATCCAGATGAGAGAGGGAGTATCTTTTCATGTATAGTGGATAAAGGAAGGTTTTGAAGGAAATGTTAGGAAAAGCAAATCATGACAATTAGCAAGTCAGTTCAGTTCAGTTGCTCTGCCGTGTCTGACTGTTTGCGACCCCATGGATTGTAGCATGCCAGGCCTCCCTGTCCATTACCAACTCCCGGAGTCTACTCAAACTCATATTCATTGAGTTGGTGATGCCATTCAACCATCTCAACTTCTGTCGTCCCCTTCTCCTCCTGCCTTCAATCTTTCCCAGCATCAGGGTCTTTTTAAATGAGCCAGATCTTCTCATCAGGTGGCCAAAGTATTGGAGTTTCAACTTCAACATCAGTCCTTCCAATGAACATTCAGGACTGATTTCCTTTAGGATGGACTGGTTGGATCTCCTTGCAGTCCAAGGGACTCTCAAGAGTCTTCTCCAGCACCACAGTTCAAAAGCATAAATTCTTCAGTGCTCAGCTTTCATTATAGTCCAACTCTCACATGACTACTGGAAAAATCATAACCTTGACTAGAGGGACCTTAGTCGGCAAATTAATGTCTCTGCTTTTGAATATGCTATCTAGGTTGGTCATAACTTTCTTTCCAAGGAGCAAGCGTCTTTTAATTTCATGGCTGCAATCACCATCTACAGTGATTTTGGAACCCCAAAATATAAAGTCTGTCACTGTTTCAACTGTTTCCTCATCTATTTGCTATGAAGTGATGGGACCAAATGCCGTAATCTTAGTTTTCTGAATGTTGAGCTTTAAGCCAACTTTTTCACTCTCCTCTTTCACTTTCATCAAGAGGCTCTTTATTCTTCTTCACTTTCTGCCATAAGGGTGGTGTCATCTGCATATCTGAGGTTATTGATATTTCTCCCGGCAATCTTGATTCCAGCTTGTGCTTCCTCTAGCTCAGCGTTTCTCATGATGTACTCTGCATAGAAGTTAAATAAGCAGGGTGACAATATACAGCCTTGACGTCCTCCTTTCCCTATTTGGAACCAGTCTGTTGTTCCATGTCCAGTTCTAACTGTTGCTTCGTGACCTGCATTCAGATTTCTCAAGAGGCAGGTCAGTTGACAAAACGTGGTCCACTGGAGAAGGGAATGGCAAACCACTTCAATGCTCTTGTCTTGAGAACAATTAGCAAAGGGTATATATAAACCTTGGAGAAGGAAATGGCAACCCACTCCAGTATTCTTGCCTAGAGAATCCCATGGACAGAGGAGCCTGGTGGGCTGCTGCTCTAGGGTTGCACAGAGTTGGACACGACTGAAGCTACTTAGCATGCATGCATGCATATTCAAGTGGCGCTAGTGGTAAGGAACCCACCTGTCAATGCAAGAAATTTGAGAGACATGGGGTTCGACCCCTGGGGAAGATCCCCTGAAGGAGGGCATGGAAACTTACTCCAGTATTCTTGCCTGGAGAATCCTATGGACAGAGGAGACTGGCAGGCTACAGTCCATAGGGTCACACAGAGTCGGACACGACTGGAGCGACTTAGCATGCACCCATGCATATGTAAAGCTCTGGATCTGCAAATGGATTCCTTTAAAACCATCGCCACCCTCACACTTCTGAAAGTCTGTGCTTCCTCTGGAGGTACTGGTTTGAAGGAACACTTCTTTCAATGATTAATTAAAGCATCTATAAGGGCTGGAAGTTCAGGTGAGCAGTTGCTCAAGGGCTCCAGAGTTCAGCATGTGCAGGGTAGCAGGCCACGGACACCATGTACAGGGGTGTGCTGGATAAGGATTCCCCCAAGTACACTGGCCCCTCTAGGCCCACCAGTCTCAGCCTGGGCGCATACGCCTATAGCCCCTGCTGTTTTCATGTCTTTCAATAATATTTTTTGTCAAACTATCAATCTGTGGATTTAGCTCATTGAATCCCAATGAAAATTCTGTCAGGTGCATAACTAGCACTGCCAAATCAATTAGTTAAATTGTGACTTTTGATCATAAAATTTGACTTAATTTTTCAGTTCAAATAAATTCATTAATAAACATTTCAAAAGCTATTACAGAAAGCTCTGGAAGGATGATTGCATTTTAAATGGATTAATAAAACCAGTCAAATCACAATTAAATAATGCAGATATAATTTATTCATTTTACTAGATTAAACAAATAGGAATAAACCTATACACATTTCTCATCATTTAAATTGTAATGATGCAATGTAATATGTGGTAAAATATAACTATACATTAAAATATGGGCTTCCCAGATGGAGCTAGTGGTAAAGAACCTGCCTGCCAGTGCAGGAGATGTAAGGGATATGGCTTCAGTCCTTAGGTTGAGAAGATCTCCTAGAGGAGGGTATGGCACCCACTCTAGTATTCTTACCTAGAGAATCCCATGGATCGCGGAGCCTGGTGGGCTACAGTCCATTGGGTTGTAGAGTTGGACACAACTGAAATGACTTAGCACGCATGCACACATATTAAAAAATAATGAAGGAAGAGTAACTAATTAAAAGTAATTAAAAGCATGATAAGTTAAGTCGCTCAGTCGTGTCCGACTCTTTGCGACCCCCTGAACTGTAGCCCACCAGGCTTCTCCGTCCATGGGATTCTCCAGGCAAGAATACTGGAGTGGGTTACCATTTCCTTCTCCAAAAGGGTGTGTTGCCTCCCCGTCGGGGAATCGAACCCCGGTCTTCCACATGACAGGCGGGGATACTCACCACTATACTAACGAGGACGGCAAATGATATTTCCTTAGTATTGAAAACTGGTTATCAGCTTTCGCTATAAAGTAAAAAATCATAGACACTACTTCAAAAATAACTCTGTTCATGTCATATATATCATAATCAAAATAGCCCTGTGTTTAATGGGAGAGAACAGCATATGAAGCTAAAAAATCTATTTGGCCCAGCATCTAGGAAGTAAATCTTTATAGCAGATAGCAAATATTACATACATCATGAAACAAAGTAAGATGATGATTGAATGTAATCTGAATATATAGTTCACGACATAATCAAATTATATGTTTTAATTTACTGCATAGCAGAATGTATATGTATATAACACATATATAGCAGAATGAATTTAAAATAAATCACTTTGCCTTTCAGTCCCCTGGTTTCACCCAGTGTGTTTCGAAGAATCTGATGCTCTATGAAATATTCTAATTATATTAAAAGAATTGGAGCACTCTTTGACATAAATCACAGCAAGACCCTCTATAACCCACCTCCTAAAGTAATGGAAATAAAAACAAAAACAAACAGATGGGACCTAATTAAACTTAAAAGCTTTTGCACAGTGAAGGAAAGTATAAACATGGTGAAAAGACAACCCTCAGAATGGGAGAAAACAATAGTGAATGAAACAACTGACAAAGAATTAATCTCCAAAATGTACAAGCAGGTCATTCAGCTCAATACCAAAAAAAACCCAAAAAACTCAATCAAAAAGTGAGCAGAAGGCCTAACCAGACATTTTTCCAAAGAAGACACACAGGTGGCTAATAAACATATGAAAAGATGCTAGCACAACATTGGTCATTATTAGAAAAATGTAAATCAAAACTGTAACGAGTTATCACCTCACACCAGTCAGAATGACCATCATCAAAAATCTACAAACAATAAATGCTGGAGAGGATGTGGAGACAAGGGAACCCTCTTCCCTGTTGATGGGAATGCAAACTGATATAGTCACTGTGAACAGTATGGAGATTCCTTAAAAAACTAGCAATAAAACTGCCATATGATCCAAGAATCCCATTACTGGGTATATACCCTGAGGAAACCAAAATTGAAAAATACACATGAACCTCCAGTGTTCACTGCAGCACTATTTACAACAGCTAGGACACGGAAGCAACCTAAATGCTCATTGACAGATGAATGGATAAAGAAGTTGTGGTACATACACACAATGCAATATTACTCAGCCGTAAAAAGGAATGTGTTTGACTCAGTTCTAATAAGGTGGATGAACCTAGAGCCTATTATACAGACTGAAGTAAGTCAGAAAGAGAAAAACAAATACCGTATATTATCACATAAATATGGGCTTCCCTGTTGGCTCAGATGGTAAAGAATCCACCTGCAATGCAGGAGACCTGGGTTCAATCCCTGTGTTGAGAAGATCCCCTAGAGGAGGACATGGCAACTTACTCCAATATTCTTGCCTGGAGAATCCCCATGCACAGAGGAGTCTGGAGGTCTATAGTCCATGGGGTCACAAAGAGTCAGACACGACTGAGTGACTAAGCACACAATGCATAAATATGGAATCTAGAAAGATGGTACTGATGAACCTATTTGCATGGCAGTAATGGAGACACAGATATAGACAACAGAATTATGGACACAGTGGGGGAAGGAGAGGGTGGGGCAAATGGAGAGAGTAGCCGGGAAACATATACATTACCGTATGTAAAATTAGACAGTCAGTGGAAATTTGCTATACAATGCAGGGAGCTCAAATTCAGTGCTCAGTGATAAGCTAGAGGGGTGGGATGGGATGGGAGGTGGGAGAGAAGTTCAAGAGGGAGGGAATATACATATACCTATGGAGAAGGCAATGGCACCCTACTCCAGTACTCTTGCCTGGAAAATCCCATGGACGGAGGAGCCTGGTAGGCTGCAGTCCATGAGGTCGCAAACAGTCGGACGCGACCGAGCGACTTCACTTTCACGTTTCACTTTCATGCATTGGAGAAGGAAATGGCAACCCACTCCAGTGTTCTTGCCTAGAGAATCCCAGGGGCAGTGGAGCCTGGTGGGCTGCCATCTCAGGAGTTGCACAGAGTCGGACACGACTGAAAAGACGTAGCAGCAGCAGCAGCATGGCTGATTCATGTTGATATATGGTAGAAACCAACGCAATATTTTTAAGTAATTATCTTCCAATTAAAAATAAAGTTTTAAAAAAGAAAAAAAACATTAGTGTCACTACACCAAGCAGTACTGCTTCACTCTTTGACAGTGCTTTTGTTTCCAGCTAATAAAATCTGATGTAAGTGTTAGTCACTCAGTTATGTCCACCTCTTTGTGACCCCGTGGATTGTAGCCTGCCAGGATCCTCTGTCCATGAAATTCTCCAGGCACGAATACTGGAGTGGGTTGCCGTTCCCTTCTCCAGGGGATCTTCCTGACCCAGGGATTGAACCTGGATCTCCTGCATTGCAGGCAGATTCTTTACCATCTGAGCCACCAGGGAAAGAACAAAATCTGATGAGAAGGAGTATTATGAATAGCTGAAAAATATTGCTTAAAAATATTAAAACAGGATAAAAAGCCTTATTTAGTAATCAATATTTTTTACTGATTCTTTTTGTTTTGCATTTATTCAGTTTTCCATTAAGACTAAAGAATTCTTGGACACTGGTTAGGGTGTGGAAGAGGAAAGTCCTCATCAATTCGATGTCCACATTGCACAATAATCTGATTCCAGGACATCTCTATAGTTGCCATTTCTAGCACGACATGCTTCATTGTTCACAGAAATAAAGTACGATGAAAATATGAACATGTTGATAGATATTTTAAAAATATTTTTGAAAAAGAGAAAAAAAATATTCTTGAAGTTGTATCCAAGAGCTTCTACTCTCTGTACAACACTTGCCCAGCTGCGAGGTCTGCTTGGTCCACAGAAAGTCTTCTGGGGGCTCCCTGAGGCCGGGGCCCTGAGGGACAGCCTGGTGGGGAGGTAGAAACTTGGCAGGGTGGACTCTGCTAAGTCCATGGGACGGTTATTAGAGCCTCTTGCTCAGGCCCATCCTGCGGGCTTTGTGCTGTGTATCCAGTCTGGAGAGGGTTCAGGGCATGTTAGGATGGGGGCCAGTAGAGGTGAGGCTGCAGGAGAAGGCAGGTGTGAGCTGACACCCTGCCACCTCCTCAGGTCACAGTCTGCAAGCTTTCTGTCTTATCTGGGTTCCACTTCCTTTCTCCAGGAGTCTAGTCCCTACAGGGGCCTCCCACATTTGAGTCTGTGGAGGAGGAGTGGGTGGTCCCCTCACCAGCTGGGGGTTATGACTTCTCCAGAGATGGGCCCAGGGGATACAGCGGTGGGGTGGGTGAGCTGTCCAAGGTTACTCAGAGGGTTGGTGGCAGGACTGGGACTCACACCAGGCCTCCTGGGCCCCCACAGGAGCCACATTCCCAGCACCTGAGTCCCCAAGGCCCCTATCTCACAAGGTTGGTCAGGGAGCTATAACATACTCCTCCTTGACAGGCATTGGGAAGGGGGCACCCAGGAGGCTGGCGGAGCTGGGGCACAGGTACTCAAACAGTGGCACAGCTGGAGTGGGGGGTCACATCATGGCTGTGGGGGGTGCCGCCGCTGCTGTTACTTCTTCTGGTTCGCTTTGTGCTCCCTTGCCTGCTGATTTTGGAACCAGATCTTCACGTGACTTTCAGTAAGCCCCCATTAGCAGCCAGCTCTGATTTCCCCTGGATGGCGATGTAATGACTGTACGGGAATTCCTTCTCCAGCTCCAGGCACTGGTGATCAGTGTAGCTGTTTTGTTGGTATAGTCCCTAAGTCGAGTCTAACTCTTTTGCAATCTCATGGACTGTAGCCCATCAGGCTCCTCTGTCCATGGGATTTCTCAGGCAAGAATACTGGAGTTGGTTGCCATTTTCTTCTCCAGGCGATCTTCCAGACCCAGGGATCGAACCCCTGTCTCCTGCATTGGCAGGCGGATTCTTTAATATGAGCCATTAGGGAAGCCAGTTTGGTGTAGACTACATAGTTTTCATCTTTGGTCCCGGTCTTACCCCTGCCACTGCCACCTTCAGGTGCCAGACTACACCACACCCACTCACAGGAAATCTGGCTTTGCCCTCCGGGTGAGGACGGTATGCCTGGGCTGCAGAGGGACTGCACCAGGAGACCAGGGCCACGCCCCCAGGGACGTGGGTGCCATGTGCTAAAGCTCCACGTGTGTGTTGGTCGCTCAGTCATGTTCGACTCTTGGCGGCCCCATGGACTATAGCCTGCCAGGGTCCTTTGTCCATGGGATTCTCCAGGCAAGAATGCTGGAGTGGGTTGCCATTCACTTCTCCAGGGTAATCTTTCTCACCCAGGAATCAAACCCTGGTCTCCCATGTTGGAAGCATATTCTTTACCTTCTGAGCCACCAGGGAAGCCTCTAAAAGCTCAGAGGAGGCCTGAAAGCCAGAGGGATGGACTGGCGGTGGGGGCTCATTTGCCCTTTGGTGCAGAGAAGGGTGCATCTGAGTAGCTGGTGAAGTCTGGGTACTGCAAGAGCCTGGGGGTTGAGGTCAGGTTTGAGGTGTGGGGACTGTAGGCTTGTGGGCCCAGGCTGAGACGTGGGCCTGGCGGGTCCAGGTTCCCAGGGGAATCCATGTCCAGCACACAGCCCACCAAGCACATAGTCCACATCAGGTACATGGCGTACACACCTCTCCCCGCTGCTGGGCCCTGCAGGCTTGGAGAAACTATTCACCTGGACTCCTGGCCCTTATAGATGCTTTTCAATTGACCATTGAAAGAAGTGCTCCCTACTTTAAAATTTTTTTATTTGTTTTCCCCTGCATTGGCTTTGTGGTATCCTTGAGTTTCTTACACCTGGAAAGCACCACAGTGGAATTCCAGGTAGGGGAGGGCTGGTCTTTTCTTATAAAGTGTATGAAGGAAGATTTTGAAAGAAAGGCTAGGAAAGGCAAATCTTTATGACAATTAGCAAAGGCTATATATAAAGATCTGGCTATATAAACGGATTCCTTTAAAATCATCACTACCCTCACGCTCCTGAAAGTCAGTATTTCCTCTGCAGGTACTGGTTTGAAGACCATTTCTTGGCCTACCACCAAAACAGTAGAGGTGGAACAAAGTGATAGACAAAATACAGTTCATGGGTAGAATCCACAGAACTTGATAGATAATAAATTGATTTGGGGTAGAGAGTAAGGGGAAGAAGGCAATGGCACCCCGCTCCAGTACTCTTGCCTGGAAAATCCCATGGATGGAAGAGCCTGGTAGGCTGCAGTCCATGGGGTCGCTCAGAGTCGGACATGACTGAGAGACTTCACTTTCGCACATTGGAGAAGAAATGGCAACCCACTCCAGTGTTCTTGCCTGGAGAATCCCAGGGATGGGGGAGCCTGGTGGGCTGCTGTCTATGGGGTCGCACAGAGTCAGACACGACTTAAGTGACTTAGCAGCAGCAGCAGCAGAGAGTAGGGGAGAAGTGAGTGTCAAGGGAGACTCTACAGTAGAGCTGCTGTTTGTTGAGACAGAGAAGACAAGGGAAGAAGATGGCTTCATAGCTTTTTTATCTTGTTCTGTTTTAGACAATTTATTGACTGATATTTTATTGAGTTATGACTCTAATGTTTTGGCTAAGTTTATCAAATAGAAATGATTATTGGCAGATGCCAAAGCTGAAGCTCCAGTACTTTGGACACCTCATGCGAAGAGTGGACTCATTGGAAAAGACTCTGATGCTGGGACGGATTGGGGGCAGGAGGAGAAGGGGACGACCCAGGATGAGATGGCTGGATGGCATAACTGACTCGATGGATATGAGTCTGAGTGAACTCCGGGAGTTGGTGATGGACAGGGAGGCCTGGCGTGCTGCGATTCATGGGGTCACAAAGAGTCGGACACGACTGAGCGACTGAACTGAACTGAACTGAAGGTAACATTATTTCCAAAATGATTTTCCCTTTTAAAATATCTTTCCTCACCACAACATTCAAATTCTTAGCAGCTTCTCAGATTCAAATTCATCCTCAAATTTTATTGTGATGAGCTGAATGACTACCTATTCAAGCTTAAGTGAAATGAATAGTGGGAAGTTTATTCTTAAACACAGTTTTAGCTATAGTAGCATGCAGCAAAACTCTATATTGCTTTTCTTCTGTGGCCCCTACCAAGAAATATAAAGAAGGGACCCATGCATTCTGTGTGGTACATAGTAAGTGCTCAGTAAATAGTTGTTGAGTCACATATAAGATAGTCACCTACTAAATTTTTTATAAGACATTTAAAAAGAAATGAGGCATTTTTAAATAGACACATAAACACACAATTCAACTATTTCTTAGGATTCCTTTAGCTTGCCAACTAAACAATGTAGCTCACCACCCAGTTCTACACGAATGAAGTCCCTAGCCACTGCAGTCGCTGACCTTCAACACACCCTGAAAGGAGTTCCAGACAGAGAGCAGGAATGAGGCACTCTTGTGCTCTAGGGAAATTTGGTAGAACAGGCCTTCAGGTAGTTAGATCTTTTCAGAAGACTTCATGAGCCTAATTTTTTTTAAAATATCTTCTCACATCTAGAAGAGCACTAAAATCATTAACAGAGACATTTGCTCCTTATGACTATCAGCAACCTTCTCCACACTAGCAGCAAGCCTCTGCCAAAATGTATGCTTGACGGCATGTATTCCCCTTCATCAAAATCACATATATACTCACCTCTGCCAGATTCCCACCTCTGGCAAGCAGTTCCTCAGAGCCATCGGAGAGGCTGTGTCCTGGACTACAGTCCTCATAAGCACCCCCACTCCAACAAAAGGTAACTCACAGCTATCAGTTTGGGCATCTATTTTCAGTCCACACCCTCTTACACTCATATTATATTCCCATATATAACCTTTTACTAATAATTGAGGCTTTTAAATGGTAAGTTTATGCCCACATGAACTTATTTATTAATTCAAGAAACTTATTATTTAATAAACGTATTAAACATTATTACGTTCACAACATAAATGTTTTGAAAATATTAAAAAGCCATTCCTTTCAAAGGTCCCAGAGGGGCCCATTCTGCAATGTCTCCGTTTTTCTTGAGCAAGTGGTCTATATGTTAGACTGGGAAAAATATCAGATCTGCTTTTAGTGCCCATTTCTGCCTCCATCCTCTTCTGCACGGTCAGCGTCGTGATGCCCTTTGCGGCTGTGACATCGCTGGAGTGGGAACCTAGAAGGAGCTGGTCACTTCATTGGCCGGTCCAGTGTCGGCCCTGATCCTGCCCCATGCTCCCAACATCCATTGCGTGGGCCTTGAGACCGCGCCCCTGAGACCGCGCCCCTGAGACCGCGCCCCTGAGACCGCGCCCCTGAGACCGCGCCCCTGAGACCGCGCCCCTGAGACCGCGCCCCTGAAACCGCTAGCCATGGCGCCCTGGGGTTTGCAGGTGGGTCTCCAGGCGGTCCTCCTTGGTTCTTCAAGGGCATCCTCGCCTGGTGCTTTCCTTTCCAGCGTGTGCGGGCCGAACCTGCACCATTCAGCCCTAGAATGGGCCCAGGCGGCCACTGGGCCACAGAGCCGCAGGTAAGGGCCTCGGGGACCACGTTCCATAACGGCTGGGACGAGGGACCTCGGGGGGCCGGTGACCGTTGGTTTGCGGGGCTGCCTGAAAACGGAAGGCCTCAACGTCGTTGCGCAGTCGTTGTGCACCGCCCTGCACCAGGCGCCAGTCAGACAACTGTCCCTGCCCTCGGGAAGCTTGTCTTCCTGGCGCAGGGCTTGTTGGTTTCTGTTTATCAGGCTGAGTGAGCTCTCTTCTATTCCTACCTCAGTGTGAACTTGGTGTTTATATCCCTGATAAGTGAGTAATGAACTCTTAAAAAATTTGCCGCCATTTATTGTGTAATCTATACTTACACATATGTGTGTACACGTGACACAAATATAGATGAATGTGTGTGATTTTATGTGGGTAAATAGACTCTTCAAAGAATTAATAGATTTTATTACATTAATAACATTCATAGATGCACTTGCATTCATGGGATGAACCCCACTAAGATGTGTATCAGTACATGTGCACGTATCATATGTATACATAGGCAGGCATTGTTGGATTGGATTTGTTAATATTTTATTTAGGATATTTGCACTTATATTCATAAGTGTTATTGCCTATGTAGATTTTTGGTGCAGTATACAGTTCTTGTCTGGTTTGGGAATCATTGCTCTTTAGGTTTCAAGAAATGAGTTCAATGACTTTCCTTCTTAACTTGTGAAGTTTGTATATCATAAGGATTTTCTGTTCCTTGCTTGTTTGATAAACCCCACCTGTGAAACACTTTCCGCCTCCCGTCTGTTACTTTTGGGGGGTAAATGAGAGCCTTTTGTGTACTTTTCTGTTTTTCCTTCATCAACCTTTAATTTTATTGATCTTGATTGTTTTCTGTTATACTGATTTCCCTGCCTTTAAGCTTGTTCAGTTTCTAGCTTCTTTATTGAATCCTATATTTACTTGCAGTCTTTAAAATACTAAATTAATTTAATACCCTTCTTATTCTTAATTCTAAGAGCTGCTAAAACTGCATCCACGAACCTTGAATATGTGATATTTTATTTTCTGAATGGTTCTAACTAGAGAGTAATTTCCATTTTAATTTTCTTTTTAATTTATTGGTTTATTTAGGAGTGCTATTTCAAGTCTTCAAACTAGACAGGGTTTTAAAAATCTGTTTTTATTTTGACTTATTTATTTGCTTTATGTAGAAAATGTTGCCTACATAATATTATATCTTTGAAGTGTATTAAGTCTTTGGTTATCTAGCATATCATCAATTTTTATAAGTATTTTATGTGATTTGAAAGGAAAGTAAATTCTTTATTAGGTACAGGGTTCCCTCTATTTATATTTTGTTTAGTTGCTAAGTCATGTCTGACTTTTTTGGGACCCTATGGACTGTAGCCCAAGACTATTCATTGGGAGGGTCAAATCTTGTATATATGTACTACTTTTTTTGCTCACTTGATCTATAGATCATTGAGATAGGTTGAAATATCTCACCATGTTTTTGTGAAATGTCAAATTTCCTGTAATTCTGTCAGGCTTTGCTTTGTATATTTTGAAGCAGTCTTAGGTATGTAAAAGTTATAAGTATTATAGCTCTTTGAAGGATTATCCCTTCTATTAGTATGTTGAGTCTCAGTTTCTCCTTATGCTTTTCCTTTAAATTCTGTTTTGTCTGATAGAATGTTGTTAAGTCAGTGTTTTGATTACCATCGGCATGGTATAGTATTTTCTGTTTCTTTGTTTCTTTATTGTGGTAAAATATGCATGACATGATATGTCTAAATGTATATTTCAGTGGCATTACATTGTTGTATGACTATTACTACAATCCATCTTCCCAACTTTCATCATCTGCAACTGAAATTCTGTACTTATTTAATACTAACTCTTCATTACTGCTTCTCTCTATCTCCTGATAGCCAGTATACTACTCTGTCTCCATGAATTTGACTATTCTAGAAACCTCATTCAAGTGGAATTGTAGAAGTTTTGTGCTTTGTGTTTGGATTATTTGCTTAGCATGATGGCTTCTAGGTGCATCCTAGAAGTATTGTGGTGTGTATCAGGATACCATTTTTGATAGTCTGTGGTCTGTGTCATTTTTTAAGACTGAATAATTCCATTGTATGTATATACCTACTTTCATTAGCCATTCATCTGTAATGGCCATTTGGGTTGTTTTTACCTTTTGGCTTTTATGAATAATGCTGCTCTGAACATTGGTGTACAAATATCTGTTTGAATCACTGCCTTTGATTCTTTTGGTATTTACCTAGAAGTGGAATTGTTGGATCATATGGTAATTCTGTGTTTAATTTCTTGAAGTACCATGACAGTTTTCCATAGCAACTGCATCATTTTCCTTTCTCACCAGCATCTATTTCTTTATTTTGAACTTTTTGATATGCTTTTGCTTTATGGATGTGTTTTATAAGCAACATTTATAGCTACATTGTCTGGTTTGCTTGTCCAATCTGTCTTTAAATATATGAAATGAATCCACCATTATTATTGTGATTACTGAAGAAACAGGGCCAGATTTACTTCTCTTTTGTGTTTTTTGTATATCACACTTCCCTGTCTTCTGCTGAAATTTTCTGAATCATCTGTACTCCTCCTGTCTGTCTGTCAGTCATTCTTTGTGTTATTTATTTTTCCAGCTCTGTTTAGGCTCCATAGATTATGTTTATGTTATTTTAGTGTTTCCTTAGTACATATTTGTCCATAAATTTTTTCTGACAGTCACTTTTTAAACATTTGTTTCTGTTGACAATAAAAATAATCTGTTGTGTTTTTTTTAATAACAAGGATCTTAAGGTACAGTGCTCATTGAACTTCTTCCTACCCAGCTCTGTTATTGTTTCAGCATTTTAATTTTAACTGTTAAAATGTAATCTTTCATTATATTTACTGACATAATACATACATATTTTTAAATGTTTTTTTCAGTAATCTTTTCTGATATGATATTCTTTCATTTAAAAGACCACTTTTATGGTGCTTAAAGGTGTGGATCCTGGATTTGTATCCAGGTCCACCACTTATTTTGTTCTTTGATTTCTTTATGTCAAGTAAGTGTAATACCAGTTTACTCATGTTAAGTGGGTTTAAGACTAGTGCCTAACTCAGGCTTTGTGAGGATTTAATAAGTGAATATATGTAACTATGTCTTTGTCTTCCATTGTTAATTGGTATTACCACAAATTTAGTGGCTCAGAGCAACACAAACATATTATTTTATAGTTCTGGAGGTCAGAAGTCTAAAATGGGTAAAATATGTTCAGCATCCTTTCTGGAGGCTCTCAGGGAGAAATCTGTTTCCTTAGCTGTTCTGCCCTTCAGAGGTTGCTTACATTCCTTGGCTTGTAGTCCCTTCTCTCACCTTTAAAGCCTGCAGCATTGTATCTTCTTTTCTCTGAACTCGGCTTCCATTCTCACATCTTTCTGTTTCCCTCTTGCATGGTTCCTGTGATTATGTTGAACCCACTGGATAATCCAGAATAATCTCCCCATTTTGAGATTTTAGTTTAATTACATCTGCAAAGTCCCTTTTACCACATAAGGTAACTTATTCATGGGTTCTGGGTGGTTAGGATGTGGACATCTTTGGGGAGGCCATTGTTCATCCTGCCACCTTGTATACGTCTCATCTGTATGTCACTTTTCTTTGTGCTGAAGTACATCCTTCATTATTCTGTTAAGTGAGGGTCTGTAGGTGATAGTCTCAGTCTTTTTACATATTCAACAATATAAACTTCTTGATGGGCAATTGTTTTTGTTTCAGCATTTTTAAGACATTAACCTATTGTCTGCTGGTAACTTTCTAACAAACCAATAAATGATACACTTTTGGCCTCTTTTTTTTTTTAAACAGAGTGGGTAGGATTTTCATATGCACCAGATTGTATTATATTGTACTGTATTGATGGCATCCTGTCATCACTGACCATTGCATGGGTCTTTAAAAACTAATAAATTGTATGTTCAAGTGATAAAATAGACACCTGCAAATTCACCGCGTAAGACAATAAGTAGGTTACTAGCAACATTTATCTTCAAATCTGTCCCTTATTTTATCTCTCTGCCTTCTATAACTCCTCAAGAATTTTGTGTTTATTATTGTCAACTGGAAGGACCACAAACTATAAAGAGGCCAAAAATTTATTAATGGGGGTCTTAGAACTGCAACTGGGCGAACCACGGTTTGGGAGGAAGCCAGAACAGTGTCCCACTGGAGGAAAATGGGTAGAATTTTTATGGTGGGGGGAATGGGAAGTTCTTGCAGGTTTAAACGAATTGTTTATCAACAGTATGAATTGGAGGAACATTTGTTACATATATGCAATCGGCTTATCAAGTACATCTCATATGTTACTAGGGAAAGGTATATTTTCTTTAGTCCAGTTTTTAGCATATTTCAGCAACTCAGCAACTGTTCAGCAGTTTTATTTTAGAGTGTTCAGTAAGAGTTCAGCAAGGGCAGTGACTATGTCCTCAGGTCTCCATCATCCCTGCTTTAGTTTTTTTCATATTGTCTTGAAGAATTAAAAGCTTTCAAAATTGCATGTGTATGTCTACAGTATATTTCTTAGCTTAACTGTTTTTGAAGTTTACAAAAAAAGAATAATATTCTGAGTGAGTTTTCTAATAATTCCTCTTAAGAATGATATTTTACCAAGGTTAATTGTTTTATTTTTACTGTAGTATTAATATTTCATTGTGTTATTAGATCATAATTTGTTTATTCTCTTAGTGATGGGCTTTTAGTGTTGTTTCCAGCTTTTAGATATTATTCTCAAGGCTACTGTGGAAGAATTTGTACATGTCTATTGCACATGTGAAAAAAATTGTGTGTGTGTGTGTGTGTGTATGTAGGTATGCGTGCATGCTAAGCACTTCATCATGTCTGACTCTTTGCAACCCCATGGACTGCAGCATGCCAGGCTTACTTTTCCTTCCCTATCTCCTGAATTTTGCTCAAACTTGTGTCCATTGTAGGTATGTGCCTGTGTGCTAAAGTCGCTTCAGTTATGCTCTGCTCTTTGTGACCCTGTGGACTATAGTCCTTCAGGCTCCTCTGTCCATGGGATTCTCCAGGCAAGAATACTTGAAGGGGTTGCCATGCTGTCTTTCAGGGGATTGTCCCGACCCAAGGATTGAACCCATCTCTTATGTCTCCTGCACTGGCAGGCAGGTTGTTTACCACTAGCGCCACTTGGGGAGCCAGCCCATTGTAGGTATGCTGCTGCTGCTGCTGCTGCTGCTAAGTCGCTTCAGTCGTGTCCGACTCTGTGCGACCGCATAGATGGCAGCCCACCAGGCTCTGCCATCCCTGGGATTCTCCAGGCAAGAACAACTTGGAGTGGGTTGCCATTTCCTTCTCCAATGCATGAAAGTGAAAAGTGAAAGTGAAGGTATTAGGATGAAATTGCTGAGATGTAGGGTAATGTTCAGTTTTTAAAGATGCCAAACTTTTCTGGAGTGGTTATATACTCCTACCAGCAATCTAAGAGATATTGCTAATGTCCATCCTCTCTGCTTGATGTTGTCAAACTTCTTTTGCCAGTTGAATTACAGAAATGCTGACTTATGATCTTAATTTGCATTACTAATGACATTGAACATAACTTCTTATGTTTCTTTTTCTGTGAAATGCCTGTACATATCATTTGCCTGTGTAATTGTTTTAGTCGTCTTTTTTTTTTTAAGTGTAGTTCTTTTTTTGTTCTTGAGACTAATTTTTTGTGATATATATGTTAGATGTCACTTCAGTTGTTTATTGCTGTTAAAGAAATCACTCTAAAATTCACTGGGTTAAATTAAGAATGATTTATTATTTCTCTAGGCTCTAGGCTCAGAGGGGTGTTTTTGTAGCTTCATACGGCCCTGGGTCACTCATCTGACTATATTTATTTGATGGCTGGGTGGGGCTGGAAGGTTCAAAAGATCTTCACTCATGTCTGGTGGTTCAGAACTTTTCTATGTGGCTGATGACTTGGAGCATGCGTAGTCTCAGCAGAGTAGGTGGATTTCTCCCACAGTTCTTCGCTTCAAGAGGGAGAGGGGAAGCTGGCAGAACTCTTAAGGGCTGGGCCTGGAACTGGCATAAAGTTATTTTAACAGGTCTCTGTTGGTCAGAAGAAATCACTAAGATAAGCTCTGCTTCAAGAGAAGGAGAAATAGACTCCACCTTGTGATAAATAGACATGTGTGTAGGAATTGCGGTTATCTTTGGAGACTGTGTACCACATATATTTTGCAGCTATCACTTCACAGTATACAGTTTGTCTTTACTTTATTAAAAGTGAGATTTATCAAAAATTCTTTATTTTAATATAGTTAAGTTTATAAACTTATATACACTCTTGTTTAAAAATCTTTCCTTTCCCCTATCAGAGAAATATTAAATATATTTTGAAGTTTTAATTTTGATGTTTAAGTACTTAATTACACTGGTTTTTATTTTGTTTGTATATTTGGTGTGAATGAGAAAATGTTCAGTTTCATTTTATTCCCATGTTTATTCTAGATCAGTTTTTTCCACTGATTTGACATGTCTTTTCTTTTTTTTTTTTTTGTCATTTTCATGTTTTTAGTTGTGGTCTATTCTTTTTCACTTAGAGAAATCCCTTTAACATTTCTTGTACAGCTAGTTTGGTAGTGATGACCTCTTTTAGCTTTTGCTTGCATGTAAAACTCATAATCTTTCTATCCACTCTGAATGAAAGCCTTACTGAATAGATTATTGCTATTTTCCCCCTTTTATCACTTTAGATATAACATGCCACTCTCTTCTGGCCTGTAGAGTTTCTGCTGAAAGTTAGCTATGAGCCTTATAGCCTTGTACATAACTTGTTGCTTTTCTCTTGCTGCTTGTAATAGTCTCTTTAATTTTCACTATTTTAATTACATGTGTCTTGATTGGTCCTCTCTGTGTTGATCCTGTTTGGGACTCTCTGTGCTTCCTGGACCTGGAAGCCCTTTCTGAAGTTAGGAAAGTTTTCAGCTACTATGTCTTCTCTCTCTCTTCTCCTTCTGGGATCTCTATAATGTGAATGTTAGTATATTTGATGTCCCAGTGAAAGTGAAAGTAGCTCAGTTGTGTCCAACTCTTTGAGACCCCGTGGACTGTAGCCTGCCAGTCTCCTTTGTCCATGAAATTCTCCCAGCCAGAATGGGTAGCTGTTTCCTTCTCCAGGGGATCTTCGCAGCCCAGGGATTTAATCCAGGTCTCCCACACTGCAGGCGGATTCTTTACCAGCTGAGCCACCAGGGAAGCCTAGAGGTCTCTTAAATTGTCATCTTTTCTTTCTTTTGTTTTCTGTTCCTTTTCAGTTACTTCCACTACCTGTCCTCCAGCTCATGATCTGTTCCTCTGTATCATTTAGTCTACTGATCGTTCCTTCTAGTGTATTTTGCATTTCAGCACTATGTTATTCATCTGTGGTCCTTCTATATTTTAAACTCTTTGTTAAAAATGTCTCACACTGTTCATCCCAAATCCTCCTGAGTTCTTTGATCATCTTTATAATCACTACCCTGAACTCTTTCTCAAGTAGATTGTCTGTCTCCACGTCATTTAATTCTTCCGGGGTTTTATCTTGTTCCTTTGTTTGGAACATGTTTCTCTGTTTTCTCATTTTGCCTAACTTGTTGTTCTTATTTCCATGTGTTTTGTAGGTTTGTTACATTTCCTGACTTTGGAAAAGTGGCATTTTATAGGCATGTCCTATGTATCCTAGCCGAGCATTCCCCCTAGTCAAACAGCTATATTGTTTAGGAGTGTGCCATATGTGAGCAGCATGAGTCCTTATGTTGTGGTGAATTGACACTTGTGGGTGGTCTCCTAGGCCTGGCTGGCCCCCGACCTGGTTGGTCGCCAGGCGGGCCCTGCCTTGTCTAGAGGTTGCTGGCTACTGATTGATGGGGTTGGGTGGGGTCACAAGGTGGCTGTCTATAGAGTCCTGGCAGACTTGAAGCTGGTGTCAACCTGCTAGGAGGTGGGATTGGATCCTGGGGCCACTGACTGAAGGAACCGAAGTGTCCCGGAGCTACTGTTGACTTGGTGGTGGTTGGGGCTCGTTCCTGACACAGCTGGCTGAGGGATCCAGGGTGTCTTAGGGCTGGGATTAGCCTGCTGGCAGGGTAGTCTAGGTCCTGCCATGGCAGGCTGTGAAACCACAGTGGTCCTGGAGTGGATGCTAGCCAACTGGCACGTGAGGCTGGTACAGGACTAGTGCTGGCCCTCTGATGGGCAGTGCTGGAGCTTGAGGTCTATGGCTACAGAGTCCAGAGTCCAGGGTTTGAAGCTGGTATTTTGGCCTACCATAGGGGGAGCTGAGGGCCCGGAGGTCTCAGAGCTAGTGCTGGTTTACTGGTGTATGTAGGCTGGCCTTGGGGCTGGCTGCTCTCTGGTGGGCAGTGCTGGAATCTGGAGTCTCCGGCTATAGGGCCCTGGGAGTAGAGAAGTATTCCACCCTGTCCCCACTAGTGGGAGGGGACAGGGCCCAGGAGGTCCTGGGGCTGGTGCTGGTCTACTGGTGAGTGGGAGCTGGGTTCCAGGGTCTCTGGTAAGAGGGTCTTGTCCTGGGGCAGCTGTGGGTTCAGCACCCCTATAGCAGCCAGTCTACTGGTTGGTGGGGCTTTGTTCCCACTTGGGCTAGTTACTTGGCCTGAGGCATCCCGGTACTGGTGCTGACAGGTAGGTGCGTGGGGGTGAGTTCTAATATGCTAGAGAGAAGTTCCAAAATGGTGCTTGCTAGTGTCCTTGTCCTCATGATAGAACAAGTTCCCTAAAATGACTGCTCCCAGTGTCTGCGTCCCCAGGATGAGCTCCAGTTGCCTCCTGCTTCTCTGGAATGCTCTCCAGAATCATCAGATAAGGTGTGACCCAGGTTCCTTTCAACTTACTTCTTTTGCCCTGAGTCCCAGAGCATGTGAGATTTTATGTGCACCCATTAAGAGTGGAGTTCCTGTTTCCCTTAGCCCTCTGGGTGTCCTGAAAGTAAATTCTGCTGACTTTCAAAGCCATATGTTCTGAGGGCTCATGTTCCTGATGCAGGACCCCTGGACTAGGGACGCTGATGTGGGGCACGGACCCCTCACTCCTCTGTATTTGTAATTTGTGAGTTGCTCACTAGGAGTCTGAGGCTTAACTGTATCTTTCCTTTTTTTTTTTTTTAATCTTTAGTCACAACTAAAGATAAAGGTATTTTCTGCTAGATTCCAGTTATCATCAGTAATTGCTCCGTTTGTAATTTTTGTGTGCCCATAGGAGGAGGTGAGCTCAGGGTCTGCCTTCTCTGCCATCTTGGCCAAATTCCTATTGATTTTTTAACCTACAACTTTACTGAGTTCGTTTATTAATTCTAGCTGAACTAATCCTTCCATCTTCAAAGCCAGCCAACAATAGACTATGGTGAAATAATAAGAAACACATTGGCCTCTGCCCCAGTTCCTGACACAGGACTGCTTGAATTTCTGGACTGGTTCCTGACACAGGACTGCACATTTCTGTGATATACCTTGAAGTCAGAAAGTGTGATACCTGTAGCTTTATTCTTTTTTCCAAATATGGCTTTGATTATTGAGAGTCTCTCGTGGTTCCAAGCAAAGCATTTTTTTCCATTTTTATGAAAAATGCTATTGGAATTTTAATAGGGATAGCGTTGGATCTTTTGATTGTTTTGGGAAGTATGAGCATTTTAATCTTAGTTACTGTAATATGTGAGCATGAGCTAACTTTCCATAATTTTGTGTTTTGCTTCAGTTTCTTTCATCAATGTCTTATAGTTTTCAGTGTACAGGTCTTTTAATTTCCTTGGTTAAATTTGTTCTTCAGAATTAATCTTTTTTGGTGTTATTGTAAGTGTGATTGATTTCTTAATTTCCTTTTTGTGTAGTTCATTGTTAGTATATAGAAATGCAATTGATTTTTGAATGTTGATTTTGATTCCTACAGCTTTACTGAATTTATTAACTCTAACAGGTTTTTTTTTTTTTTGGTTGGAGGATGACAGAGGATGAGATAGCTGGGCGGCATCACCAACTGGGTGGACATGAGTTTGGGTAAGCTCTGGGAGTTGGTGGTAGACAGGAAGCCTGGCATGCTGCAGTCCATGGGGTAGCAAAGAGCTGGACACAACTGTGCAACTGAACTGAACTGATGGTGGTTCTATTTTTAGTTTTTTAAAAAACCTCTCTATTGTTTTCCACAGTGTCTACACCAATTTACACTTCCTGCCAACAGTGTTGGAGGGTTCTCTTTTCTCTCTATCCTTGCCAATGTTTGTTATTTGTGTTCTTTTCTATGATAGCTATTATGACAGGTTTGAGGTGATATCTCAGTGTGGTTTGAATTTGCATTCCTCTGTTTGATTAATGATGTTGAGCATATTTTCATGTGCCTGTTGGCCATCTGTGTTGTCTTCTTTGGAACAGAGTCTATTCATACCTTCTGTCCATTTTTAAACCAGATTTTTTATATTGAGTTGAATTAGCTGTTTATGTATTTTGGATATTAACCCATTATCGGTCATATCATTGGCAAATATTTTCTCCCATTCAGTAGGCTGTCCTTTCATTTTGTCAGTGATTCCTTTACTACACAAAAGCTTTTAAAGTTTTAGGTTGTCCTTTCATTTTGTCAGTGATTTCCTTTACTACACAAAAGCTTTTAAAGCTTTAATTAGGTCCCATTTGTTTACTTTTGCATTTATTTCCTTTGCTTTAGGACAGGATCCAAAAACATACTGCTGTGTTTTATGTCAAAGAGTGTTCTGCCTGTGTTTTCCTCTAAGAGTTTTATAGTATCTGGTCTTAACATTTTGGTCTTTAATCCATTTTGAGTTTATTTTTGTATATGGTGTTAAAGAATGTTCTGATTTCATTCTTTTACATGTGGCTGTCTAGTTTATGCAGTACCACTTATTGAAGAGACCGTCTTTTTCTCCATTGTATGTTCTTGTCTGTCTCCTTTGTCATAGATTTGTTGACTCTTGTGACCCCATGTACTATACAGTCCATGGAATTCTCCAGGCCAGAATATTGGAGTCCTTTCCCTTCTCCAGGGGATCTTCCCAACCCAGGGATTGAACCCAGGTCTCCTGCATTGCAAGCAGATTCTTTACCAGCTGAGCCACCAGAGAAGCCCAAGAATACTGGAGTGTGTAACCTATCTGTTCTCCATGGGATCTGCCTGACTCAGGAATAGAACTGGGGTCTCCTGCATTGCAGGAAGATTCTTTACCAGCTGAGCTATTAGGGAAGCCTTTGTCATAGATTGACTATATATGTGTGAGTTCATATCTGGGCTCTCTATCCTGTTTGATTGATCTGCAATATGGATGGACTGGAAATTAATGTTAGTTACTGTATAGTTACTGTTTTTGTGTCAGTACCATATTTTTTTTAATTTTACTTTTATTGAAGTATAGTTGATATACAGTGTTTTATAATTTCTGCTATACAGTGAAGTGACTCAGTTATACAAATCTGTACATTCCTTTTTATATTGTTTGCATTATAGTTTATCCCAGAATATTGAATATAGCCCCCTGTGTTATACAGTAGGATGTTTTTTATTCTATACATAATAGTTTGCATCTCCTAACCTCAAACTTCCAGTCCACCCCTCTCCCACTCTCCCCAACCTTGGTAACTACAGGTCTTCTCCATGTCTGTGAGTTTGTTTCTGTTTGCAAATAACTTCATTTGTGCCATATTTTAGTTTCCACATACAGTGATAGTTGTATTTGTCTTTCTCTTTCTGACTTGTTGTACTTAGTATGATAATTTCCAGTCCCTCAATATTGCTGTAAATGGAATTAGTTCATTCTTTATTATGGCTGAGTAGCATCCTATTTGGAGAAGGCAGTGGCACCTCACTCCAGTGCTCTTGCCTGGAAAGTCCCATGGGTGGAGGAGCCTGGTGGGCTGCAGTCCACTGGGTCGCACAGAGTCGGACACAACTGAAGTGGCTTAGCAGCAGCATCCCGTTGTACCCATGTGCCACATCTTTGTCCATTCATCTGTCGATGGGCATTCAAGTTGTTTCCTGTCTTGGCTATTGTGAATCGTGCTTCAGTGAACACTGGGGTGCATGTTTCCTTTTGAACCATGTTTTTCTCCAGATACATGCCCGGAAGTGGAGTGGCTGGGTCATATGGTAACTCTCTTTTTAGTTTTTTAATTAATTTATTTATTTTAATTGGAGACTAATTACTTAACAATATTGTAGTGCTTTTTGCCATACATTGACATGAATTAGCCATGGGTATGCATGTGTTCCCCATCCTGAATCCCCTTCCCACCTCGCTCCCTGTCCCATCCCTCAGGATCATCCTATTGCACCGGCCTTGAGCACTCTGTCTCATGCACCGAACCTCCATACATTTCTTAATGTATTTAAATGACTGAAAAAACTCACAGCTAAAAGCTAAGAAAATTATTCTTGGCTTAAATTGTTTAGTTAGAATTTACTTCCATGCAAAATTTACTTTATTTTGAGACTTTCTGTATCTTGTTAAATTTCCCTCAGTAATCAGAAGGAGACTCTCTGTCTTGCACATTTCAAAACCCATTTCTTTTTGTTCTATTCTGTTCTATCTGAGGAATGCTGGTAGTACATGAATGTGGCCTTAGTACTTAGTAAATGGTGGAATGAGTTCAGTGTCTTAGGCTTCCAGTTCTGTTGACTTCATTGAGTTCTTTCTGATGATTTATTCTTAGGGAGATAATCTTAAAACTTCTTATATTTAGTATAGAAGTTAAGGGCAATTAGAATTATATGTGTATAAACACATCAATGTAAGAAGGAAAAAATTGTCATAGAGAGGAAGTTAGACAATATGGACTGCTCTGAGAAAGATAGCTAGCATAGTGAAGGCTCTGAAAATTATACTATACACAAGAAACACTTGAAGGTAATGAGAGTATTAAATTAATAAAGCCTAGTGGAAAGTTGGGAACTATATATATACATACATATATATATGTATATATAGTTTAGAGAATCAGTAGTAATAGCTGTGAAATAATTTTTTATATTTTAAAAATAATGTGAATGTATTTTTTCAGCTCAGCTCATCACTTCATAGTTTTGTTCAGAAAAATATATGGAGACATTCAGACCCAATGATTTGACACCAGTAAATAAAGACAGGAACAAGGATAAAGGAAACTCAAAACCAAGGTAAAATAAGATATAATTAAATTAAAATCTCAAACATACCTGGCTACTGATAAGCCATTCTGACAATGGAAAATATAACATATCACATGAGAATTGAATGAGGATTGTGGCGTGTAGAAGACCTTGGTTTCTTAGGAAGTCCTTTCTGACAAAATAGGCAAATTAACACTGACTCCTTCTCCCAGACCAACTTTGGATATGCCAAAAAGTGTAAACGAGGTTGATGGGTATGAGAAACTAATCAACAACTGAGAAATCCCAGGAGGGCAGTAGGTGGTTTGGTTCTAGATATGGACTGTGGATAGAAAATGACAGCTCAGAGCAGAAGAGGGCAGCAGAGAGCAGATGGAGAAAAGGTTGGAGATTCATGTATTTTTCTGTTTTTTTCACATTTCTCAGAGTGTATCAGCATACACTCAGAAAAAAATAATGGAAAAGAAATCTTGAAAATATTTCTGAGTTGTATTTAAACATGATTGGTTGGAACCCTTGCTTTTATGGCTCTCTTTCCTAAAATCCTGTTAAAATGATAGTACGGAATAAGAGAATTCGAGATGAGATACAAGCAAGTCGGAGTACCAGTGAAATTTTGAAAGCATGAAAATACATGGATAAGTTATTAATTTAGCAGAGTGGAAATTATAAACCTATGGTGTCAGCTGGTGTAGCCCAGAAACAGGCTGATTCATCCTCCCCCATCTCCTCCCTTCCATCACTATTCCCTCCAGTCCCACAAACTTAGGAATTAAGGATATTATGTACCTCTGAAAGTGCAGAGCAGCTGAGACTGCAATCAGTAAGTTGAAGGTTTGTATAAGAAGCAATCAGAATACGTATCTCCTTCGTCCCCTCTCACAGCCAAAAGATTATTTCTTTCTTTATTCTCAGAAGAAATCTGAGAACAGCTCAGAGTAGATTAATGTATTCAAATCAAAGAGATCTTTAGTTTTCTTCTTTTGTTTGACTTTGAGAAAGCTCACAAAAGCTAGAGATTACTCTCTGGGAAATTGACCAGCCAAAAGGAAAGATGTGTAGATAATGTCAGTAGGAAATGCTTAACAAAATTCCCAGATTGCCCCAAAGTCAAATCTACCAGTTGAAAAACACCAGTGCATGAAAAGTTGTTTCATTGTTATTTTAGTGGTGACTCCTATACAACCAGCAAACTGTGATCATTTGGGGACTGTTTATAGCATGTTAGAGACCGAAACAAATCAAAGAAGCTTGGAGGAAATACATAATACAAGGAGAAGAAAACTTCAAAAACTACCACCACAAAACTATCATTAAATGATTGGACAGTAACAGAAGAAACAGTTCACATTTAGAGAATAAAAAAATGGAGCATTTGCAAGATAGTTTTGAAAATTTAATTATATAATAGCAGAAGTGAAGCTTAAGAGAACAGGTGAAAGGTAAAGTTGAGGAAATTTTCCTGGAAAAAAAAAAAGAAAAAAAATAGAGTTAAAATATAGAGAAACAACAAGAAAAGGGATCCATAGACAACAAAATAAGATGGTAGAAATAAATCCCCAAAATGTCTGTAATCACAGTAAATGCAAATGGACTAAACATTTTCTTTTTAAATGTCAAATTGAATTTCAAAAAATGCACAGTGTGGAAGCATCCTAAAATGCAAAAGGATAACAGATAAAAAATTTAAAAAGTAAAAGATATGCCTTCTGTTTCAGGGAATATGGAACAGTTGTAATGCTGTGCCATTTAAGACCATTAACCTTGTTTAAAAAAATTATCAATATACATTACATACTCTTTAATTACATTAGGACTTAGTTATAAGAGTTTAACTAGAAATCATTTGGAAATGAAACATAATATCTGAAAAAACAAATACTTTTCTAAATAGTTGGTGAAAGGAGGACCTCTAAAGGAAATTAGGAAAAAAATCTTAGAACTGAATATAGTAATAGAAGGAAGAAAAGAAGAATGGAAGGGAGCTTAAACTACTGCATTAGTAACTATGTCACACATATAAAAATTGTGTGTTTAGGGAGAAAATCATAGTCATAAAACTGTGTATTAAAAGACAAAAAGGGCTAAAAAAATTAATGAGTGAACAATCTACTTTAAGTAGTTAGGGGTAAGAATGTAGAACAGAATAAATCCTAAGAAGGCAGAATGAAGAAGATAAAGATTATCCGAAATTAGCATAATAGATACCAAAGATAATCGAAGAAAAACCAGCAAAAGCACCAGTTGTCAATAAAATTGACAATCATTTGATAAGATCAACCAGGAGAAAGAAAGGGAAGTCACCAACAGACAGGGTTGTGACACTGCACAGCCCCAGGAAGCACCATTCACGACGTGTTCTCTCCTGAAACCCAGATGTGCTGCCTGCTGAAACCCAGATCTAGGGAGAGTAGGGTGAATGACGCACCGTGTAGTAGTGTCATTCCGAGGCTTTGTAACTAATACTAGATCAGAAAAGGGAGCTAAGTACAGATCTGCAATTGAAAAGATAAGAGTAAATTAACTATTTTGTGGCAATATTGAAAGCTTACACAAAATATAAAAATTATAAGAGAAATGTAAATATTTAAAATAGTCTCAATAAATAATAGAAAGATGAGCTTTCTTTTTACCACTTAAATTGTTGAATTAGTAGTAGTGAATCACCACCACTCCCATTCCTCTTTCTCCTACTACTACAGACCACACACATCAGGTCCAGAGAAATTGAGTTTTTGAGTTTCTAGAAGAGTGAATCCAATCGTATACAACTTATTCTACAGAATAGAAAAAGAGAAAGTAGTCTCTAACTCAGTTTTTGAGGGCACTTTGTATAATCCTACAAATAAGTTTCATGCATGACCGCAGAAGCAAAAAAATTCTAAATAAAATATTAACCTACCAATTAAAGCAGTGTATATTAATGGATGATACATCAAGATCAAATTGTATAGTTTATTTCAGAAATGCAAGTTTCAATGTTAGAAAATCTATCAATACCAATTAAAAGATGAAAGAGAAAGATTTGATAAAATTTAATATCTGTTAATGATAAAAACTCTTAGGAAACCACTTGATTAAGGGCATTTACCAAAAACCAAGAGCGGTACCATATGTTGAATGATCAAGTGTTAAATGGGTTCCTTTTAAATTCAGAGGAGTGAGAGGAATGCCTGCTTTGTTGCCATTTCTATTCAACATTCTAGTAAAGGTCCTAAGGAAAGAAAAGAAAAAAGCCCAAGAAAGAAAGCTATAAGGTTTGAAAGATCAGAAACTGCAATTATTCATAGATTGTCCACAAATAAAGTACAAAATAATTTACAAAATTTTATAATAAATGAATTTATTACCAAGGCTGCTAGATTAAATTCAGTATTTATAAGTGTATTGCTTTCCTATGGTCCAGCAATGGATTGAAAATATAATTAAACCATAACTATCATTCATAATAATAATGAAAAGTATGGTACCTAAAAAGTTCTTTTAAAAATGATGTGTTTGCATGAGAAGATACTCAACATCACTAAGTATTAGAGACATGCAGATCATACCTACAATGAGGTATCGCCTCACACCAGTCAGAATGGCCATCATCAAAAAATCTACAAACAATAAATGCTGGAGAGGATGTGGAGAAAAGGGAACCCTCTTGCTCTGTTGCTAGGAATGTAAATTGATATAGCCACTATGGAGAACATATGGAGGTTCCTTAAAGAACTAGAAATAGAATTACCATATGACCCAACAATCCCACTACTGGACATTTACCCTGAGGAAACCATAATTCAAAAAGACATGTACCTCAGTGTTCATTGCAGCATTATTTACGATAGCCAGGACATAAAAGCAATCTAAATGTCCATCAACAGATGAATGAATAAAGAAGATTTGGTACATATATCCAGTGGGATATCAGTCATAAAAAGAAATGAAATGGGTCATTTGTTGATGTGGATGGACCTAGAGTCTTTCATATGAAGTAAAGTCAGAAGGAGAAAAACAAATATATATTAACACATATATATGGAATCTATAAAAATGGTACAGATGTACCTGTCTGCAGGGCAAGAAGAGAGACACAGACATAGAGAATGGGCATGTGGGCATGGGAGGAAGGGACAAATTGGGAGAGTAGTACTGACATGTACACACTACCATGTGTAAAACAGATAGCTAGGGGGAAGCTGCTGTGTAGCACAGAGAGCTCAGCTGAGGGCTCTGTGACAACCTAGAGGGGTAGGATTGCTGGGTGGGAAGGAGACTCAAGAGGGAGGTGTGTGTGCGTGTGTGCTAAGTCACTTCAGTCGTGTCTGACTCTGTGTGACCCCAAGGACTGTAGCCTATAAGGCTCCTCTGTCCATGGTATTCTCTAGGCATGAATACTGGAGTGGGTTGCCATGCCCTCCTCCAGGGGAATCTTCCCAGCGAGCTCACCCACATTTCTTAAGTCTCTTGTCTTAGCAGGATGTAGCTCATTTACTTTGTTACACAGCAGAAACTAACACAAAGCTGTAAAACAGTTACACTCTAATAAAAAACATATTTGGCCTTTATGAGTAAAATTACAAAATTGAGAGTGCAACAGAATGTATATAGAAAATCAAAGGGCCAAGAATATGTGAGCACTTTCTCTGGAAAACGACAATTTGGGAAGATTTGGGGAAAAGACAATTTAAAGCTATCAAAACTATAGTAAATAAAGTAGTGTGATATAGAAATGAGGATAAACAAACAAAAAAAATATATGAATTTTTGTGAATGAATATACACACATTTTGATTGATGACAGACTTGCTGGTACAGATCAGTGAGGGAGAGGATGGGGTGTTCAGTAATGGTGTTGTAATGATCACATGGGCTTCCCTGGCGGCTCAGACGGTAAAGCATCTGCCTGCAATGCGGGAGACCTGGGTTTGATCACATATCCTTATCTGGAGGGTACAGAAATTGTATTTGTCCTCATGCCACAAATCAGTTATAAGACTTGTGAAAGGCAAAACTGTAAGGCTGTTAAGAAAATTTATGAGAATTGTGTTATCATTGTGGAGTAAGGAAAGATTTCTTAATTAAGGCAAATCATATATAGATAAATTAGATTATTTTAAAGTTAAGAACTTCTGTTTGTCAAGAGTTCAAAGATAAGTCCAAAGTGGAAGATACTTTTAATACACACAAAATGACCAAAGATTACCACCCAAAATGTGAAAATAACTCCTCAGTATTGCTAAGAAAAACATCTATTTCTGCTTTATTGACTATGCCAAAGCCTTTGACTGTGTGGATCACAATAAACTGTGGAAAATTCTGAAACAGATGGGAATACCAGACCACCTGACCTGCCTCTTGAGAAACCTATATGCAGGTCAGGAAGCAATAGTTAGAACTGGACATGGAACAACAGACTGGTTCCAAATAGGAAAAGGAGTACGTCAAGGCTGTATATTGTCACCCTGCTTATTTAACTTATATGCAGAGTACATCATGAGAAACGCTGGGCTGGAAGAAGCACAAGCTGGACTCAAGACTGCCGGGAGAAATATCAATAACCTCAGATATGCAGATGACACCACCCTTATGGCAGAAAGTGAAGAGGAACTAAAAAGCCTCTTGATGAAAGTGAAAGAGGAGAGTGAAAAGTTGGCTTAAAGCTCAACATTCAGAAAACGAAGATCACGGCATCTGGTCCCATCACTTCATGAGAAATAGATGGGGAGACAGTGGAAACAGTGGCTGACTTTATTTTTTTTGGCTCCAAAATCACTGCAGATGGTGACTGCAGCCATGAAATTAAAAGACGCTTTCTCCTTGGAAGGAAAGTTACGACCAACCTAGATAGTATATTCAAAAGCAGAGACATTACTTTGCTGACTAAGGTCTGTCTAGTCAAGGCTACGGTTTTTTCAGTGGTAATGTATGGATGTGAGAGTTGGACTGTGAAGAAAGCTGAGTGCCGAAGAATTGATGCTTTTGAACTGTGGTGTTGGAGAAGACTCTTGCGAGTCCCTTGGACTGCAAGGAGATCCAACCAGTCCATTCTGAAGGAGATCAGCCCTGGGATTTCTTTGGAAGGAATGATGCTAAAGCTGAAACTCCAGTACTTTGGCCACCTCATGCGAAGAGTTGACTCATTGGAAAAGACTCTGATGCTGGGAGGGATTGGGGGCAGGAGGAGAAGGGGATGACAGAGGATGAGATGGCTGGATGGCATCACTGACTCGATGGACGCGAGTCTGAGTGAACTCTGGGAGATGGTGATGGACAGGGAGGCCTGGTGTGCTGCAATTCATGGGGTCGCAAAGAGTCAGACATGACTGAGCGACTGAACTGAACTGAACTGATTGCTAAGAAAATGGTAAATGATTCAGGAAGAAAAAAAAAAAAGGAACAAAGGATATGGAAAAGTTATGGGGATAGTCATTATAATGACAAGGAAACTGTTCAAGGTGTTTATAAACCGAATCAGTTCAGTTCAGTTCAGTCGCTCAGTCGTGTCTGACTCTTTGTGACCCCATGGACTGCAGCACGCCAGGCCTCCCTGTCATCACCAACTCCTGGAGTTTACTCAAACTCATGTCCATTAAGTCAGTGATGCCATACAACCATCTATCTCATCCTCTGTCATCCCCTTCTCCTCCTGCCCTCAATCTTTCCCAGCATCAGGGTCTTTTCCTATGAGTCAGTTCGTTGCATCAGGCGGCCAAAGTATTGGAGTTTCAGTTTCAACATCATTCCTTTCAGTGAATATTCAGGACTGATTTCCTTTAGGATGGACTGGTTGGATCTCCTTGCTGTCCAAACCGAATGGCAGTCACAAAGTCCTCAAAGAAAAAAGAGTTAGAAATACCTAATAAAGTTTTTCCATCCATAAACAGGTTCAAAGAAATGCTTTATTTGTCTTTGAAGAGAAGTATTACCTTATTATTCATGTGATTAAGTATTTTTGTTTAATATACCTAACGAGGGTATCTTTTCTACTGAGAAGTATATGTTTGAAGTTACAGAACCCTGAAATTTCTCTGCTTTTCAAAAATATGGTATGTAGCTGTAGGTATTGCAGTCATTTTGGATTCTGTTCCTATGAATACATTTTCCCAACATGTACAAAGTAAATGGCTAAAGCAATGTGAAAAGATTTTGGCTTTAATCTTGGTACGGGTTGTTGGTGGTGGTTGCTGTAGTTTTTTTTTATATATATATTTATAAAGGAGGGTAATTATGTAAGGATTGAATTTCAGAAAACTGTATTCTGACCTCACCCTGCCACCAACTTAGTTGGGTAACATTCCTTTTATCTTGTTGCGTTTTGATTATTGTCATCCATCATTGTACTTATCTTTAATAATGAAGTATAAAATTTCAGATAAATATTTATGGGTGTCATATCAGAGGCACAGGAAATGGGTAACATTTCTTTATCATTTAAAATAAAATTAGATGATGATTCTTAAGTCCCTTTCAGCTTTAAAATTTCAGTAATATCAGTTAGACCTATTTAGCATTTAACCAGACTCTCCATGTTTCAGATCTGCTTTCCAAAGTGACTATCAAAAATTGTTTGACAAGATAGATATTTTATTGCACTGTAAAGTAGAGAAGAAAGATTTAAAATTTAAGTTATAGAGAATGTTAACTATAGTATCTTATTTTCTTTGTCATATTAGAGTTTTAAAACATGAAGAAGAAAACTATTTTCCAGATGTTCTACCATCAGGGAATCGACCAGCAGGAAAGGAGACACTGAAACATAAAACGTTTGGAACAATCTCTGTACCCTTGAAGTCAGAGAAAGTAGAAGAAATTTATCAAGATTACACTCCAGGCATGTTGACTTTTATTTGCTTTTGTGGAGATAGAAAGAAGTTTTCATAGTATGAAATCAAGTAAACAAGTAAAATATATTGAAATGGTACAAGGTTTGATACTTTACTAATTCCATTAGTTATAGAAATTAAAAGAAATACAAAGCTTACCTTTTAAAGAGAACACTAAGCATAATAATAAAAATAACAACAATAATATCACTGCTACCACCAAGAATGTCTGACATTTCTATAGCAATTTACACTGCTCTGTCATGCATATCTTCTTATTTTGTATGTGTGTGCTGCTGCTGCTGCTAAGTCACTTCGGTCGTGTCCGACTCTGTGCGACCCCATAGACAGCAGCCCACCAGGCTCCCCCGTCCCTGGGATTCTCCAGGCAAGAGCATGAAAGTGAAAAGTGAAAGTGAAGTCACTCAGTCGTGTCTGACTTTTAGTGACCCCATGGACTGCAGCCTACCAGGCTCCTCCATCCATGGGATTTTCCAGGCAAGAGTACTGGAGTGGGATGCCATCACCTTCTCCGGTATGTGTGTGAGATAACCATAAAAGGAGGGGGTCAACATTCCCTTAAATCCCTAGTGCCTTCTAGCTTTGTTGTTAACCCCTCTTTGTTCCTCTTGTCAACCAGCGTCTTGATTATTCCCTCCACATACCTCCGTTTTTTTTGTTTGTTTGTTTACCTTCCTTCTTCCAATCCCAAATTCTACCATTTCCAAAATTTAAATTTTTTTTTGAAAACACAGCTTTTTTTTTCTATTCAGCTTTGGTCTCCATTCTTCACTTCTTCCTGGATCACTTTGTGACCAGTAACTTCAACTTCATTTTCCCATTTCTTTCCTCTGCACCTGAATTGGCAAAATGTAAACTCTAATCAACAGTTAGAAGCAACACTTAGAATCCTGTACAGAACAACTGATTGGTTCAAGTTTGAAAAAGGAGTACGATAGGGCTGTCTGCTGTTACCCTGATTGTTTAGCCTATAAGCTGAGCACATCATGAGAAATGCTGGGCTGGATGAGTTACAAACTGGAATAGGTGAGAGAAACATCAACAACCTCAGATATGTGGATGATACCACTCGAATGGCTGAAAGCGAAGAGGAACTTCAAGAGCCTCTTAATGCGGGTGAAGGAAGAGAGGGAACCAGTTGGCATAAACGAAATATTAAAAAAACACTAAGATCATGGCAACCAGCCCCATTAATTCATGGCAAACAGAAGGGGAAAATGTGGAAGTAGTGGCCCTCTTCTTGGGCTCTGAAATCACTGTGGACGGTGACTGCAGCCATGAAATCAGAAGACAATTGCTTCTTGTCAGGAAAGCTATGAGAAGCCTAGACAGTGTGTTGAAAAGCAGAGACATTACTCTGCCAACAAAGGTCTGTATAGTCAAGACTATGGTCCTCCCAGTGGTCATGTACGGTGGTGAGAGTTGGACTGTAAAGAAGGCAGAACGCCAAAGAATTGATGCCTTTGAACTGTGCTGCTGGAGAAGATTCCCAAAAGCCCTTGGACAGCATGGAGATCAAACCAGTCAATCTTAAGGGAAATCAACCCTGAATACTTGCTGGAAGGACTGATGCTGAAGCTGAAGCTCCAGTATTTTGGTCATCTGATGTGAACAGCCCACTCATTGGAAAAGTCCCTGATGCTGGGAAGGATTGAGGGCAGAAGGAGAAGAGGGCATCAGAGGATGAGATGGCTGGATGGCATCACTGATGCAGTGGACATGAACTTGGGCAAACTTTGGGCGATGGTTAGGGACAGGGAGGCCTGGCATGCTGCAGTCCATAGCGTTGCAAAGAGTAGGACACAACTGGGTGATTGAACAACAAAAGCAAACTCCACCATGTAATTGTCAATTTTGCTTGGTTACCAACTTGGTAAGCCTATTTTGCAGAACACTTACATAATCACATTGATTGGTTCTTTTTCCAATTTCATGGTTCCCAGTATCAATGGGGCACTCAGTTCTGTCTTTCGTTATTTTATGTCTCTTTTTAACTCTCCTTTCTATTACATACAACATCTGTTTAAGCTGTTGCAATTTAACCATGAGCCTGAATTACTTGATTATGCCTCTACTTTATAAAAAGTAAAAATTGAAGATAGAAGTAATCAAATGGAAACTTGTCTAACTTGCAGCTCCCCAGTTTCACCTGCAGAATTTGTCTCAGGGAATAATTGTGCCTTCTCTCCTTTAAGGTTATTCCTACCACCTCTGTTTGGAGCTCCTTTTCTGCCATGCCCTCAGGAACTTGGGGTCCATCTATTATCTTCTCTCTCATCTTCCTTTCTATTGGCTCTTTTTTGTCAGCACATAAATATGCTACAAGCTTAAAGCTTACCTATCTTAAACAAAAATGTCCATCTCATCAAAGCTATGGTTTTTCCACTGGTATGTACAGATGTGAGAGTTGGACCATAAAGAAGGCTGAGTTCCGAAGATTTGATGCTTTCGAAATGTGGTGCTGGAAAAGGCTCTTTAGGGTCCCTTGGACTGCAAGGAGATCAAACCAGTCAAACTAAAGGAAATCTACCCTGAATATTCATTGGAAAGACTGATGCTGAGGCTGAAGCTCCAGTACTTTGTCCACCTGCTGCGAAGAGCTAGCTCATTGGAAAAGACCCTGATACTGGGAAAGATTGAAGGCAGGAGGAGAAAGAGATGACAGAGGATGAGATGGTTGGATGGCATCACTGCCTCAATGGACATGAGTCTGCAAAAACTCCAGGAGATAGTGAAAGACAGAAAAACCTGGTGTGCTGCAGTCCGTGGGGTCACAGAGTCAGACATGACTTAGCAACTAACTGACACAAGGAATAAATTCACCCAAGGAGATGAAATACCCGTACACTGAAAACTGTAGGACACTGATGATAGAAACTGAGGAAGATACAAATTAATGGAAAGATAATCTCTGGTTGTGGATTAGAAGAATTAATATTGTTAAAATGTCCACACTACCTGAAGCAATTTACAGATTTAATGCAAACCCTATCAAAATTCCAATGACATTTTTCACAGAAATAGAAAAAACAATCCTAAAATTTGTATGGAGCCACACAGTAGACCTCAAATAGCTAAAGCAATCTTGAGAGTGAAGAATGAAGCAGAAATAAGATAATGTATAAATGGCCAATAATTTGACAAAATAGCCAAGAATATTCAATGTGGAAAGGACAGTCTCTTTAATAAATGGTGTTGGGGAAACTGGATAGCCAATTTTCAAAGAGTAAAACTAGACATCTATTATTCAATACACAAAAATTAACAGAAAATGGTTTCAAGACTTGCAAATAATGTTGTTGTTGCAGAACATAATACCTGAAAGCAATAAAACTCCTAGAAGGAGACTGGTGTAAAACTCTTTGACATTGGTCTTGGTGACAGTTTTCATGAATTTGACACCAAAAGCAAAGACAACAAAAGCAAGAATAAACAAGTGGGACTACATAAAACTAGTTTCTGCACACCAAAGGAAACTATCCAAAAAATGAAAGGACATTCTACCAAATGGTAGTAAATAATCATATATCGGATAACTTGCAAATCATATATCTGATAAGAGGTTAATATCCAAAATATATAAAGAGCTCATGCAACTCAATAACAAAAAAACAAGCAACCTGATTAAAATATGGGCAGAAGATGTGAATAGACATTTTTTCAAAGAAGAAATACAGATGGCCAACAGGTACATGAAAAGGGGCTCAGCATCACTAATCATCAGAGAAATGCAAATCAAAATCACAAAGAGATAATCATCACACCTGTCAGAATGGCTGTTATAAAAAAGACAAGAAATAAGAGTGTTTGCAAGGATGTGGAGAAAAGAGAACCCTTGTGTACTGTTTGTAGGAATGTAAATTAGTATAACCACTTCGGAAAACTTGAGGAAAACAGTTTTCCTCAAACTAACAATAGAATTACTATATGATCAAGCAGTTACACTTCTTGATTTTTATCTGAAGGATATGAAAACTCTAACTTGAAATGATATATACACTCCCCATGTTCACTGCAACATTATTTTCTATAGTATAGACATGAAAACAACCTAAGTGTCTGTTGATGGATGAATTGATCAAGAAAATGTGATATAAATACTGGGATATTAGTCAGCCATAAAAAAGGAAATCTTGCCATTTAGGGCAACATAGATGGACTTTACAGCATTGTGTTAAGTGAGATAAGTCAGACAGAAAGACAAAAACTGTGTGGGCTCACTTATATATGGGGGAAAAAACCCCCAAACTCATGGGTAGAGAGAACGGATTGGTGGTTGCCAGAGACAGAGGATGGGGGATGGGCAAAATGGGTGAAAGTGTTCAAAAGGAACAGACTTTCAGTCATAAAATAGATAATGCATAGGGATGTACAGACAGCCCCCAACTTAAGGATGATTCAACTTAGAGTTTTTTGATTTTATAATGGAAAATTGGTGCATATCCAATTTTGGATTTTGATCTTTTCCTGGGCTAGCAAAATATAGTACAATATTCTTTTATAATGCTGGGCAGCAGCAGCAAGACCCAGTTCCCAGTCAACCACACAGCCATGAGGTAAGCAACCAACACATTTATAACCATACTGTACCCATACAGCCATTCTGTTTTTCACTCTCAATACAGTATTCAATAAAGTACATAAATTATTCACATTCATTTTAAAATAAGCTTTATGTTAGATGATTTTGCCCAACTATTGGCTAATGTAAATGTTCTGGGCACTCCAAGGTAGGCTAAGATAAGCTATGATGTTTGGTAGCTTAGGTGTGTTAAGTGCATTTTCAGCTTAACGATACTTTCAACTTACTGTGGGTTTACAGGACATTTTGCCATCATAAATGGAAGATCTGTCATTTACAACATTACTATCATTAACAATAGTAACCATTGTTAATAAGAGAGTAAATTTTAAAGGTTTTCATGTAAAGAGAAAAATTTGTAACTATGTGTGGTGATGGATGGTAACTAGAATTACTATGGTGATAATTTTGCAATATATACAAATACTGAGACACTATGTACACCTGAAACTAATGTTATTTGTCAATTATACCTCTATAAGAAGGAAGACGTGGTCTAAACTGTCAAATAACACTGGTAAATCTAGTAAAATAAGCTCAGACAGTGTCCATTGACTTTACTGACCTGAAGAATATGTTCACTTGAATATTGTTTTAGTGGAGTTCCAAAGCCAGACTGGAATGGATTAAGAAGTGCATAATAGATGAAGAAATAGAATAGAGATTGTATGCAACTCTTTCCAGAATTTTGACCGTGAAGAAAGGCAATTAACAGATTGAGAAGCTGCCTGGATATGAAAAAGAAAAAAAGAATGGTTAATAGTGTAGGCATGAGGGGATATGTCTAACAAAAGGTGGAAATGATTGGTTTTGGGAGAAGGAGAAACAGACATCTCCTCTATTAGTAAGGAGGGCAGGAGGAAAGCATTAGTATAGATGTGTGTTGCTGCTTGGCTTATTTGGCAATGACTATTTGAAGGAATTCCCATCTGACGCCTTTATGTTCCTTGGAAGTGTTGTTATGGGGTTGGTTGAAATTGGGAGATTGGAATTTAGTGGTTTGAGATTCAGGGAGCATGGAGAAAGTCTGAAATAGCTGTTGAAAAGCCAGAAGAGTAAGTTAACCAGAAAAATAACTGTGCAGATATATGCACAGAGGGCACATAGAGTTGGGTTCATCCAGCTCTGGTGTTTTGCCATATAGGAGAGACCAAAAGAAAGGGAGAGTTTAGGATATTGACAAGAGTTTTGTTGAAAGATAACCTCAGCTGGATAAAGAGAAAAGTGAAAAAAAAAAAAAAAAGAAGGTTGATGGATTGTAAAAAAGTAATGGAACAGTGAACTGGAAGTACTGAGGAGGTAAAAGAATGGTGATGTTGGGAGTAATAAGCAAGCTGGAAGGATAAAGACCAGTGATGGCAAGCTTTAGGATATAATCTTGATAGTGGTAAGTTGAAGTGGACAAACTTCAACTAAGATATGAGAGATTGTCTAGAAATTGGAAGATAAGAGCATGATGTCAGATAGGTCTTAATTCACGAAGAGTAAAGTTTCTAGGGGGCTTCCCATGTGGTGCAGTGGTAAAGAATCCATCTCTAGTGCAGAAGATGTAAGAGACGTGAGTTCAATTCCTTGGTCAGGGAAGATCTCCTGGAGGAGGAAATGGCAACCCACTCCAGTATTCTCACCTGAAAAGTCCCATGGAGAGAGGAGCCTGGTGAGCTACACTCTATGGAGTCACAAAGAGCTGGACATGACTGAGCAAGCCTCTAGAATCTTGAGTTTTTCTAGAGTTCTTCCCCAGAAAACTCTAGAAAAAATTTCTAGAATGACAACAGATTTAATATGGAGTAAGTAAGCCCTCGCTGGGGCCAGGGTTCCAGATTAATTGGGTGACCAGACAATTGGTGAATGTCAGTGAAAAATGGAAGAATATGATATAACAAAAAGGCATGAGATTCAGAGGAGTAGGATTTTTTTTTTTTTAAAGGGCAAGTTGTAATGATTTGGCAGTGGTGAATGAGGAGCAAGGAGGAAAACAAGCCACTTTCTAATCGTGAGGTATACAAGGTAATGGTGTATAAACAGCCAGTTCTTGAGATGGTTGCATGTTAATTCAGTGTTAGAAAATAACAAAACTAGAGTAGGTTGCCATTCCCTTCTCCAGTGGATCTTCCCTACCCAGGGATTGAACCCAGGTCTCCTGTATTGCAGGTAGATTCCTTTACCATCTGAGCCACCAGGCCCTATGTTACTTTTCAGCATCTGTATCTATACATTTTTTAGGCTCAGTTATTAAATTACAGTTAATAAAAGGATTTTGTATGTATTTATTTCACAGAAGGATTCACATTTAAAAGGTTTGTTGTAATAATAAGATCATTAACATTTACCTTAGTAACCACTTACTATGTACTTTGAGCATATTAAATATAATAATTTGAACCTTGTAAAAAACCTCTGAGGTTCTCACAGTAACAATCTTCAACTCAAAGGTTAGTAAAGTAAAGCATACTGATAATTAGAAGGTAAATCACAGAACTGGTAGTGGTAAAGTTGCAATTTGACTCACTGTGTGCTCTCAAATACTATGATGTAACGATCAGCTTTATCGATTGGTATGTGGAATTATGTGGTATTATTTATAGCTCATGCAGATTATTCAATTAATAATGGTTTTATTTTCAGATTACCTTCAAGCAATTAGAATTCAACAAGATATACTTACTTCAGAACCATTGCCCTGTAAGAAGAAAGAGAAATCAAAGGAAAAGGATCAAACTCATGGTTGTCCGAAAGTTAGGAAAAAAAGACTTGCATCATATGATAGAACAGGTATGAGATACTGATCCAGCTTGTTTAGAAGACACTACACTTTAAAAGATTACTCTGTGGTCTTGTGTGCTTATGTTGGACACATTTTATTTTATTTATTTAGTTTTTAAAATTTTAGTTATCTTTGACTGCCCTGGGTCTTGCTGCTCGCAGGCTTTCTCTAGTTGTGGCGAGCAGGGTCTCCTCTTTGTTGTCGAGCGTGGGCTTCTCATTGCAGCGGCTTCTCTGTTGTGGAGCATGGGCTCTAGGGCTCACGGGCTTCAGTAGTTGTGGAATGTGGGTTTAGTTGCTCTGCAGCATGTGGAATCTTTTCATACCAGGAATCAAGCCTATGTCTCCTGCATTGGCAGGCTGATTTCTTCACCACTGGATCACCAGAGAAGTCTAACACAGATTTTAGAAGAAACAGTTTTACTGAATTTTATGTGTTTGGTTGCTTAAAGAATTTTTAAGTTTTGAATATAAATTTTAAAGTTCTTTTAAAATAATTCCTAAAATGTTGGAGAATTCTGTTTGAAAACCGAAAATATCACTAGATTAAAAAATTGACAGACTTTTCAATGACTATGTTGTTAATTAAGAATAGTCTCTGAAGGTTTTGATGTGTAACTATCAGTTCAGTTCAGTTCAGTTGCTCAGTCGTGTCCAATTCTTTGTGACCCCATGAATTGGAGCACACCAGGCCTCGCTGTCCATCACCAACTCCCAGAGTTCAGTCAGACTCTCGTCCAACGAGTCGGTGATGCCATCCAGCCATTTCATCCTTTGTTGTCCCCTTTTCCTCCTGCCCCCAATCCCTCCCAGCATCAGAGTCTTTTCCAATGAGTCCACTCTTCGCATGAGGTGGCCAAAGTACTGGAGTTTCAGCTTTAGCATTATTCCTTCCAAAGAAATCCCAGGACTGATCTCCTTTAGAATGGACTGGTTGGATCTCCTTGCAGTCCAAGGGACTTGCAAGAGTCTTCTCCAACACCACAGTTCAAAAGCATCAATTCTTCGGTGCTCAGCCTTCTTCACAGTCCAACTCTCACATCCATACATGACTACTGGAAAAACCATAGCCTTGACTAGACAGACCTTTGTTGGCAAAGTAATATCTCTGCTTTTGAATATGCTGTCTAGGTTGGTCATAACTTTTCTTCCAAGGAGTAAGCATCTTTTAATTTCATGGCTGCAGTCATCATCTGCAGTGATTTTGGAGCCCCCCAAAATAAAGCTTGCCGCTGTTTCCACTGTTTCCCCATCTATTTGCCATGAAGTGATGGGACCGGATGCCATGATCTTCGTTTTCTGAATGTTGAAGTTTAAGCCAACTCTTTCACTCTCCTCTTTCACTTTCATCAAGAGGCTTTTTAGTTCCTCTTCACTTTCTGCCATAAGGGTGGTGTCATCTGCATATCTGAGGTTATTGATATTTCTCCTGGCAATCTTGATTCCAGCTTGTGGTTCTTCCAGCCCAGCATTTCTCATGATGTACTCTGCATATAAGTTAAATAAGCAGGGTGACAATATACAGCCTTGACATACTCCTTTTCCTATTTGGAACCAGTCTGTTGTTCCATGTCCAGTTCTAACTGTTGCTTCCTGACCTGCATACAGGTTTCTCAAGAGGCAGGTCAGCTGGTCTGGTATTCCCATCTCTTTCAGAATCTTCCACAGTTTATTGTGATCCACACAGTCAAAGGCTTTGGCATAGTCAATAAAGCAGAAGTAGATGTTTTTCTGGAACTCTCTTGCTTTTTCCATGATCCAGCGGATGTTGGCAATTTGATCTCTGGTTCCTCTGCCTTTTCTAAAACCAGCTTGAACATCAGGGAGTTCACGGTTTACGTACTGCTGAAACCTGACTTGGAGAATTTTGAACATTTATTTATTAGCATTGAGACGAGTGCAATTGTGCGATAGTTTGAGCATTCTTTGGCACTGCCTTTCTTTGGGATTGGAATGAAAACTGACCTTTTCCAGTCCTGTGGCCACTGCTGAGTTTTCCAAAATTGCTGGCATATTGAGTGTAGCACTTTCACAGCATCATCTTTCAGGATTTGAAATAGCTCAACTGGAATTTAGTGTGGTTTTGTTTTATTCTTTTATTAAAACTTGATGGTATCATCATATTTAATAATGTTATGCCTTTGTCCAACTTAGTTTTAAACAGATTTTCTTCGACTAACATTTTCCAGTTTGTGCTTCTCCATACGTGAAATTTTTATTTGTATTAATATTTTAAGTTTTATAGGGCAAAGTACACTCTTCTGTTTTTCACAGAAATACTATGGTCCAAGGAAGATTTATCATAAAACTATTGAAGTTTAGACTTCAGAGTCTGTCACTTACATAGGCTTCATTTTTTTTTAAAAGAAAATCCTCAAAATTATAGATGCCTGAGACTGGACGAAACCTGCATGGATGTGGTAGTATTCATGCCCTTGTCTAATCCTTTCCCCTTGAGTGTGGGCAGGACCTGTGACTGCTTCTAATCAGTAGAATATGAAAAAGGCAATGGGCTGTTCCTCCTGTGATTATATTACATTATGTAACCCTCTTGCTAGCAGACTTCATGAGTCTCTCTCCTCTTCTGGTTTTGAAGAAGTAAGCTGCTATGACTTCTACAGCTATAAGGAAATGAATTCTATACCAACAGTCTGGAAGCTGATCCTTTCCCATATGAACCTCCAAATGAGAATCCAACCCCAGCTAATACCTTGATTGCAAACTAATAGAGGACGGAGTTAAGCCATGTCCAGACTCCTGACCCACAGAAATGTGGGTGGCTTTAAACCACTAAAATTGTGGTTTAAGTTTAAACCACAATTTAAATGTAAACTGTAATGTATTTAGACAACTAGTAGTGGATCTTACTGCAACAAATACAATCACTGTTGCTATGCATTATGAATTCTTAGTATTGAATATATTGTTACATTGTTCTTTAGTGTTTTGAACTTGATATCAGTGTAAGAAAGTAATAATTTAGGCTTAATGACTGCCAGACAAATAAAAACAATCTAATCCTTTAATGATGATATTTATTTAATTTGCTCTTCTCAGCTTCTATAAATCCATGAAAACAGACTTAGGTACTTAGAATTTTTAAAAATATTTTTGAAAAGTTTCACACAGAAGAAGTAAAGAAGATAACAGCTATTCATGTACTCATTATCTGGATATAATACATGTTAAGATTTTATAATTTTAAAAGCAAATTATAGTAGGCACAGTGCTACTCTGTTACTCTCTCCATGTGCTCTGGAGAACAATGTGTATTCTCCTTTTGGATAGAATGCTTCTTGTATATTAAGTTCTTCTGATCTAATGTGTTATTTAAATTCACTGTTTCCGTATTGATTTTCTGTATGGATGATATGAAGTGAAGTAAAAGTGTTAGTTGCTCAGTCATGTCCAAGTCTTTGTGACCCCATGGACTGTAGCCTGCCAGGCTCTTCCTGTTAATATTTGCTTTATATACCTTTGTTGTGTTCATCTTTGGGATGCATATACATTTATAAATGTTATATCTTCTTGTTGGGTTGACCCTTTTCTCATTATATAATGGCTTTTGTCTTTTATTATGGTCTTTGTTCTGAAGTCTCTTTTGTCTAATACAAGTGTAACTACTGCAGCCCTCTTTTCCATTTACATGGAATATCTTCTTTCCATCCTTCACTTTCAGTCTGTTTATGTCCTTTTTTCTGAAGTAAATCTCTTGTAGGCAGCAAGCAGATGAGTCTTCCTTTTTTTTTTTTTAAATCCATTCACCCCCTCTGTGTCTTCTAATTGGTAAATGTAGTCTATTTACATTTTAAAAGCAATCATTAATTGTTGTGTGTGTGCCTGCGTGCTAAGTCACTTCAGTAGTTCCAGGTGTGACTCTTCATGACCCAGTTGCCTATAGCCCACCAGGCTTCTATGGCCACGGGATTTTCCAGGCAAGAATACTGGCGTAGGTTGCCGTGCCCTCCTCCAGGGTGTCTTCCTTACCCAGGGACTGAATCTGTGTCTCCTATGTCTCTTGCTTTGGTAGACAGGTTCTTTATCACTAGTGCCACCTGGAAAGGCTTAACCTTCATACCACCTTTATAATTGATTAATCCACTACATTTACTTTATATTTACCTTTATGGTGAGATTTATTCTTATATCTGTTTCCTTGATACTAATTAGTACCCTTTCTTTTCAGCTAAGTCCCTTTAACATTTCCAAGGCCAGTTTAGTGATGATGAACTTTTTTCTTGCCCTTCCTTTTATGGAAAACTCGTTGTTTTCTTCGGTTCTAAATAACTTTGTCGAGTATTCTTGGCTGAAAGTTTTTTCTTTCAGCATTTTGAATATTCTATCCCATTCTCTTCTAGTCTGCAGAGTTTCTGCTGAAAAATCTGTTTGTAGTCTTTTGTGCATAACAAATTGTTTTCTCTTGATTCTTTTAAGATTCTTTCCTTGTCCTTAACATTTGACATTTTAATTATAGTGTGTCTTGGTGTGGCACTCTGGGTTAATCTTACTTGGAAACCTCTAGTTTTCCTGAATCTGAATGTATGTTTCCTGTCCTGAGTTAGGGAAGTTTTCAGCCATTATTTCTTCAAATTATTTTTCTGGGCTTTTCTCTCTCTTTTCTCTTTCAAGGACACCTATTTTTTTTTTTTTTTTTTGCTTTGATTTTGATGGATCCTATTGTCTTTTCTTTGAGGTCACTGACCCTTACTTTTGCTTCATCTAGACTGTTGTTGAACCCCTTTAGTGTATTTTTCAGTTCAATATTTGTATTTTTCAGCTCTGTGACTTCAGTCAGTTAGTTCAGTCACTCAGTCGTGTCTGACTCTTTGCGACCCCATGGACTGCAGCACACCAGGCTTCCCTGTCCATCACCAACTCCCGGAGCCTACTCAAACTCATCTCCATCATGTCAGTGATGCCATCCAGCCATCTCATCCTGTGTCATTCCCTTCTCCTCCTGCCTTCAATCTTTCCCAGCATCAGGGTCTTTTCCAGTGAGTTGATTCTTCCCATCAGGTGGCCAAAGTATTGGAGTTTCAGCTTCAACATCAGTCCTTCCAGTGAATATTCAGGACTGAGTTCCTTTAGAATAGATTGGTTGGATCTCCTTGAAGCCCAAGGGACTCTCAAGAGTCTTCTCCAAACCATAGTTCAAAAGCATCAATTCTTCGGTGCTTGGCTTCCTTTATAGTCGAGCTCTCACATCCATACATGACTACTGGAAAAACCGTAGCTTTGACTAGATGAAACTTTGTTGATAAAGAAATGTCTCTGCTTTTTAATATGCTGTCTAGGTTGGTCATAGCTTTTCTCCAAGGAGCAAGTGTCTTTTAATATCATGGCTGCAGTCACCATCTGCAGTGATTTTGGAGCCCAAGAAAATAAAGTCTATCACTGTTTCCATTGTTTCCCCATCTATTTGCCATGAAGTGATGGGACCAGATGCCATGATCTTCATTTTCTGAATGTTGAGTTTTAAGCCAACTTTTTCACTCTCCTCTCTCACTTTCATCAAGAGGCTGTTTAGTTCTTCTTTGCTTTCTGCCATCAGGGTGGTGTCATTTGCATATCTGAGGTTATTGATATTTCTCCTGGCAATCTTGATTCCAGCTTGTGCTTCATCCAGCCCAGTGTTTCTCATGATGTACTCTGCATATAAGTTAAATAAGCAGGGTGAGTATAATATACAGCCTTGACATACTTCGTTTCCTATTTGGAACTAGTCTGTTGTTCCATGTCAGTTCTAACTGTTGCTTCTTGATCTGCATACAGATTTCTCAGGAGGCAGGTAAGGTGGTCTGGTATTCCCATCTGTTTCAGAATGTTCCATGGTTTGTTATGATCCACACAGTCAAAGAGTTTGACATAGTCAATAAAGCAAAAGTAGGTGTTCTTTTTGGAACTCTCTTGCTTTTTCAATAATCCAGCAGATGTTGGCAATTTGATCTCTGGTTCCTCTGCCTTTTCTAAAATCAGCTTGAACATCTGGAACTTCATGGCTCACATACCATTGAAGCCTGGCTTGGAGAATTTTGAGCATTACTTTACTAGTGTGTGAGATGAGTGCAACTGTGCAGTAGTTTGAGTATTCTTTGGCATTGCCTTTCTTTGGGATTGGAATGAAAACTGACCTTTTCCAGTCCTGTGGCTACTCCTTGGTTTTCCAAATTTGCTGGCATACTGAGTGCAACACTTTCAGAGCATCATCTTTTAGGATTTGAAATAGCTCAACTGGAATTCCATCACATCCCCTAGCTTTGTCCATCGTGATGCTTCCTAAGGCCTACTCACCTTTGTACTCCAGAATGTCTGGCTCTAGGTGAGTGATCACACCATCATGTTTATCTGGGTCATGAAGGTCTTTTTTGTATAGTTCTTCTGTGTATTCTTGCCACCTCTTCTTAATATCTTCTGCTTCTGTTAGGTCCATACCATTTCTGTCCTTTATTGTGCTTATCTTTGCATGAAATGTTCCCTTGGTGTATCTAATTTTTTTGAAGAGATCTCTATCTAGTTTTTCCCATTCTATTGTTTTTCTCTATTTCTTTGCATTGATCGCTGAGGAAGGCTTTCTTATCTCTCCTTGCTATACTTTGGAACTCTGCATTCAAATGGGCATTTGTTTCCTTTTCTCCTTTGCCTTTAGCTTCTCTTCTCTCAGCTATTTGTAAGGCCTCATCAGACAACTATTTTGCCTTTCTTTTTCTTGGGGATGGTCTTGATCACTGCCTCCTGTACAATGTCATGAACCTCCGTCCATAGTCCTTCAGGCACGCTGTATCAGATCTAATCCCTTGAATCTATGTGACTTCAGTTTGTTACTTATATTTTCTTTCTCTTTGTTGAAGTTCTCACTGTATTGGTGAGGATCTTTATGGCCATTACTCTGAACTCTTTTTCAGGTAAATTATTTATCCCCAATTTATTAAGATTTTTCCTGGGGATTTATTTTATTTGAAGTATAGTCCTCTGTTTCTTCATTTTTATTGACTTTCTGTTTTGGTTTCTATGTATTAGATGAAACAACCACGTCTCCGTGTCTTGAAATAGTGGCCTCGTGTAGGAAATACACCTTGTTGTACAACCCTGCCCTAGATCTTGGTTGCCTCTCAAATCTTTGTGATTGTCCAAGCAGCCTATTATGTTTTTAATAGTTCCAAGTATTTGAAGCTGTGTCAAGACCTGTCAGTCCAGAGGGGAGCATCTCAGTCAGAACCTAATTTTAGGCTGATTGAAAGCCAGACTCTCAGGAAGCAGTTCCTAAAATATTCAGATATATGAGACTACAAGTGTATGTCCCATGGGCTACCAGAGACAGGTGACCTGGCGTTGTTCCTGCATGGTAGTCACGATAATTGAGGCCCCCACTAGTGTGTAAACTCACTTCTGGGAGGCAATAGTGATCTGTGGAGGCTGAGCTTCTGGGTCTGTTGCCTCTTGATGTGCTCTGGAGGTGGTAGCTGTTTAAGAACACTTTTCCTATTGGTTATAGTCCTGTGGGCTCCATGGGCATAGCTCTGCTGGACACATGATCCCAGGCCATGTAGAGGTGTCTCCTGGCAGCAGCTGCAAAAACTGGGGTGCCAGACAAGTTGTCAGCTCTTGTTTGGGAGATACCCACAGCTAGAGCAAGGCAGAGAGAGAGCACTTCCTGAGAGCACTTCCTTAGGCCACTAGACATGTGTCAAACCAGAAACCTGCCTCTCAGGCCAAAGCTCCTGCAAAGCAAATGGACCTCTTTCATAGAGACACTGGGCGTGTGTTTCAGTCTGCTGTCTGTGTAATGCCTTAGGGGTAGTAGCCAGCCAAAAGCTGTCTCTTTGATCTTTACAGCCCCGTGGAACCAGGAACTCAAGCCCCCTTTAGCCTCCAGAGCCGGATGATCAAAAGGCATTCCCTGGGTAGTAGCTTTAAAAATTAGAGCATCAGAAGCATGTAAGGCCTCTCTTCTGGGAGATACTGGTACTCTGGAGTGTGGCAGAGGTGATCACTGGCTGTAATGGGTCAAAGGGAGGGTCCCCAAATGGTGCCTGGCAGCTAGGGCAAGCAGAGGAAGAGTCTAAAGATGGTGTCCACCAGTCTCTGTCCCTGGAGAGTGCTCCAGCAGGGTCTTAACGTGTGCGTTAAATTAGATGCCTGCCTCTCAGGCCAACCCTTTAATACATGCAAATGAACCTCTTTCCCTTAAAGTCTGAGTGTGATCAGCTGCCTCTGAGCTATGTTTCTGCATGGGTGAGTCCAGTGCACAAACCCTTTAAGAGCCATTTCTCATATCACTACACTTTTGTGGGTCTTGTGGACACAAACCTTGCCAGTTTTCAAATCTAGATTTTTGCGGGGGGTTGGGGGGGTGCTGATCCCTTAGGAGTAGGTCTTAAAGTTGGGGTGCCCAATGTGGGATTCAAAACCTTTGCTTTTCAGGGAAATGCTTCAGAAATTGAGTTTCAGATTTGGGGTTGTGGGTTTTAGGTTGCTGTGCCAGGAGTGGGGTTTTGGACAAGATTATTATCTTAGCCTCTCTACCCACTTTAATGTGGCTATCTTCTCCTTTGTCCAATATGTTATTATTGCTTTGCCAAAGGAGATTTTCAGAGGAAATTGTTTCACATGTATCAGTCATTTAGAAGAAATTGTTCCAAATTTAGATGTGTCCATGGGAAGAGGTTCAGCATCTTCCTCATCTTAAGCCAGAACTCCCTATATTCTTAACTGATCTTGAAGGTGGATATAGACCAGTCTCCTCATTTTTCTGAGATAAAGAATTTCTGTCTTGGATTAGACTATACACCTAGCATGCTTATGGAAGTGCATCACCCTCCAATGTTGAATATATAATATAGTGTCTGTTTTTAGTAAATATCTATGATTTTTTTTCATTAAATCTGACCCTTATTAGAAAGACACTTTTCCCAGCTTTTCGAAAGATATTCTTTAAACTTACTACATATTCTGGAAGATCATTATTCTTTATTTGTCCTAAATTATACTTCCGTTTCCCAACAATCTCTATTAAATCCTATTAAGTCAGCCAAATCACCATCAGTAATGAATATATTAATTTATACTTTTACATTCTTGCATAAAAGGATTAATTTTGTCAGCAGTTGATATCCCAACTTTTAATTTTTTGCTGGTCTGATTGGTGAGAACAACTCCCTGATTTACTAATAAAGTTGAACATTTTTTACTGGCCATTTGTCTTTTCCTATAAATTCTTTGCTCATCTTTTTATCAAAATGTTTATTTCTTATTGATTGGGCAGAAGTCTTTAAATATTTGATATATTAATCTCTAGTCTTATACAGGTTATAAACATTTTCTGTCAGTATGTTAATTATATATTAATTTTGTTTATGATGGCTTTTCCTGTGTAAATTGCTGTTTGTGGAAGTCAAATTTATTATTGTTTTCTTTTTAACATGCTTTGATTATTTTCCCAGGAAACTTTCACTACCCCAAGTTTATAGACATGGTCTCGCATATTTTCTTCTAACACATCTATAATTTGCTTTTCAGCATTTATTTCCCTAATCCATCTATAATTTATGCTTACATATAACCTCATATTTTTCCAAATGGCTAACCATTTTCCATTATAATTTATAATAATTCCTCCATTGATTTGAAATAACACCTTTTTTACTGAATGTTGTTCAGTTGCTCAGTCATGTTCAACTCTTTGTGACTCCATGGACTGCAGCACAACATGCTTCCCTGTCCATCACCAACACGCAGAGCCTCCTCAAACTCATGTCCATTGAGTCTGTGATACCATCCAACCATCTCATCCTTTGTCACCCCCTTCTCCTCCTCCCTTCAGTTTTCCCTAGCATCAGGGTCTTTTCCAGTAAGCCCATCAGGTGGCCAAAATATTGGAGCTTCAGCTTCAGCATCATCCTTCCAATGAACGTTCAAGGTTGATTTCCTTTAGGGTTAACTGATTGGATCCCCTTGCTATCCAAGGGAATCTCAAGAATCTTCTCCAACATCACGATTCAAAAGCATCAATCCTTCAGTGCTCAACTTTCTTTATGGTCCAACTTTCACATCCATACATGACTACTGGGAAAACCAAAGCTCTGACTATACTAGGCTGTCTTTTATAAATGGTTTTATGTCTACTCTAATCTGTTCTACCAGACCAACTGACCTGCCTCTTGAGAAACCTGTATGTAGGTCAGGAAGCAACAGTTAAAACTGAACATGGAACAACAGACTGGTTCCAAATAGGAAAAGGAGTACGTCAAGGCTGTATATTGTCACTCTACTTATTTAGCTTATATGCAGAGTACATCATGAGAAACGCTGGGCTGGAGGAAGCACAAGCTGGAATCAAGGTTGCCGGGAGAAATATCAATAACCTCAGATATGCAGATGACGCCACCCTTATGGCAGACAGTGAAGAAGAACGAAAGAGCCTCTTGATGAAAGTGAAAGAGGAGAGTGAAAAAATTGGCTTAAAGCTCAACATTCAGAAAATGAAGATCATGGCATCCGGTCCCATCACTTCATGGGAAATAGATGGGGAAACAGTGGAAACAGTGGCTGACTTTATTTTTCTGGGCTCCAAAAATCACTGCAGATGGTGATTGCAGCCATGAAATTAAAAGACGCTTACTCCTTGGAAGGAAAGTTATGACCAACCTAGACAGCATATTAAAAAGCAGAGACATTACTTTGTCAACAAAGGTCTGTCTGCTCAAGGCTGTGGTTTTTCCAGTGGTCATGTATGGATGTGAGAGTTGGACTATAAAGAAAGCTGAGCACCGAAGAATTGATGCTTTTGAACTGTGGTGTTGGAGAAGACTCTTGAGAGTCCCCTGGGCTGTAAGAACATTCAACCAGTCCATCCTAAGGAGATTAGTTCTGGGTGTTCATTGGAAGGACTGATGTTGAAGCTGAAACTCTAATATTTTGGCCACCTGATGCAAAGAGTTGACTCATTTGAAAAGACCCTAATCCTGGGAAAGGTGGAGGACAGGAAGAGAAGGGGATGACAGAGGGTGAGATGGTTGGATGGCATCACCAACTCAGTGGACATGGGTTTGGGTAGACTCCGGAAGTTGTTGATGGACAGGGAGGCCTGGCCTGCTGTGGTTCATGGGGTCGCAAAGAGTTGGACATGGCTGAGCAACTGAGCTGAACTGAATCTTTTCTACTGACCTGTTTTGCTTTTCCTATTCCAACACCACATTACTTTGGTTTCTACAGATACATATAATATGTTCATATCTAAGTATGTGATATTATATATCCTCTTGATTGGACATACATAATTTGTGTCATCTCCTTACTAATTTTCAGTGCCTCCCTTTCTCTGTTTTATACCTAATGTTAGATATAAAGTATTCTTATTATTAATGTATTTCCATGTATAAGCAACTTACAAGGCTCAGACGAGGGTAAAATAAGTTAGGTGCCTAGGGAACAAAATATTATAAGAGGAATGGTTATTTTTAGGGTCATGATATGCCATATTCTAGTCCTGACACTGTTTTATACAATAGCTGAAGTATCATTTAATTCCTAGCAAAGAAACTGTGTGATTTCTGGAGGACCAGATATCTTGAACTACTTCTTAGCATTTTAAGTTTTGTCAGTGTGGCTTTTAAGTGCTAAGAGAACAATATATAAAGCATGGTGAATAAAAACCAAAAAAAGAGAATGTTTCAAGAAGAAGAGAATTGTCAGCTGCTAAGATTTCAAGAAGTATAAGGTCTGAGAGGTGTCTGTTGGATGAATTCTAGGAAGAATTCTTTCCATCTCACTTAGCCATCCCAACTTTTCTGATCCTGTTGCCTCCACCTAAGAGAACACTACAACTAACTCCTGTTCCTGGTATCTTCTCTTGCTAATTGTCTGTGTAATTGTGGAATTGTCTTTTGAAATATCTTTCTTAAACAGAAAAATATTATTCCTCCTTTCTAGCTGCTGTTAAGATTCAATTTTAAGCTGGATTTTCTTTTAATTAATAATGTTTGTGTAAATTTTAAGTATGTTACCATTTAAATTTTTCTCTATGTATAAATATTTAACATTATCCTTAAGTAATGTCCATATTTGCACTTATATTGGATATTGGATTTTTTACCTTCTAAACTAGTACCAAATGATGATGATGTGATATGTCATATTATTAGACTAAGAGAAAAACTCGGTTGGCAAACAGTATTACCACAGCACAGTTTGGAATACAGATGTTTCAAAACTGCAACTCAGAAGATACTTCTAAAGGTATTATTATATTTTATGCAGTCTTTAGTATAAAAATTAAAATTTAAAAGCTATATGTAAATCTTTGTTTCCTTCATTTTAGATATTCTATCAAAATTAGACATCATTACATTAATCAAATTGCAATCATTGTTTTATGGTAATTGCTTACAAAAAATGTTTGATGTAACTTCATTTCACTTATTTAAAGACTGATGAACAGATAAGACATCTCCCTGAATTTTGAATCTACTCTTGTGTTCCTGCTGATTAGTTTTTTGTGATTTACAGAGAAATTCTGATGTATTAATACTTTGTAGCATTCTATCCTTCTTACTCTCCTACTCCTGGTACTGATTTTCTGTCTCCTCTATTTTCTTACCTTTTGTATTTTTTTGTTACCCAGCAGCCTCCTCAGAGAGATTTTATCTTGTCCAAGGTCACACGACTAAAGGTAGAAGCTATGATTAGAAGTAAGATCTTCCTCCTGTGACCTCCTTTATGACAGGTGATCTAAGATGGAATAGGATCATCTCTTCCTACTTTTAGTTCAGAAGTTCTCAAAGTGCAACCCCCAGGCAAGCAGCATCAGAAACAGCTTGCAGAATATTAGAAACATGTATTTTCATCTTCACCCTTGACCTTCTGAATCTAAAACTCTAAAGTTGGAGCCCAGACATCTGTATTTTATTAAGCTATCTGGGTGATTCTGATGCACAGTTGAGAACCACTGTTCTAGACCAAGGGTCAGCAAAACTTATTTGGAAAGACCCAGATAATAAATATTTTAAGCTTTTCAGACTATATGGTTTCTGTTCTAGTTACTTAATTCTGTCATTGTAGTGGAACAGTAGTGATAGTATATAAACAAATGAGCATGGCTGAATTTAAACAAAATTATTTAAGAATTGGATATCTGGACTTAGCCATAGTTTTCTGATCCTTGCTCTAGACTGTTCCCATGAGGATAAATGGTCTTTTGATTATTATTCAGAGGCAGCATTAATGTAAAATACATGCATGATGAAATCAGATTCACCTAGTTTTGAATTTCTATACACTCACTATGTTATTTGGGGCAAGTTCCTAACTTCCCTGAGCTTTAGTATCTTGGACCTTGAAGTGGAGATAGTAGTGCTTACTGTAGAGAGCTATGAAAATTCAATGATATAATGCTTGTGGCATGGTATCTGGCAGATAGTGGGCATAGTAGTTTAAAAAAACATAGCTGTACATGAGTTTACTATCATAAGCTCTCTATGGACTCTCTGATAGGATATGTTTCATTTGTATGTGGAGAAAGAATTGAGAATATAAAAAGTAACACTTGTTTTTAATTGAAAAAGAGTAATTGGAATATTATTCTGCTTCTGTAATCAGATTATTTAATTACATATATGATCCACTTAGAATAATTGTGTCTACACTAAATTTCTAGTAACCTTAACTTTTTGGAGATGTAATTTAGAGTAGAAATGCCTCAAGTAGTCAAATAACTATAACAAAGTTCATGTACTATATAAGTCATCACCCAGAGTTTATTGTTTCATTTTATTTACAGTTTTTAAGGTTGTTTATTAAGGTTTTTAAGAGCACATTATGCTGCTGCTACTGCTAAGTCGCTTCAGTCGTGTCCGACTCTGTGCGACCCCATAGACGGCAGCCCACTAGGCTCCTCTGTCTCTGGGATTCTCCAGGCAAGAGTACTGGAGTGGGTTGCCATTTCCTTCTCCAGTGCATGAAAGTGAAAAGCGAAAGTGAAGTCACTCAGTCGTGCCTGACTCCTAGCGACCCCATGGACTGCAGCCCACCAGGCTCCTCCATCCATGGGATTCCCCAGGCAAGAGCACTGGAGTGGGGTGCCATTGCCTTCTCCAACCATAATCTCTATGGAAGACATAATAAAGCGAAGTCGCTCAGTCGTGTCTGACTCTCTGCAACCCGTGGACTGTAGCCCACCAGGCTCCTCCGTCCATGGGATTCTCCAGGCAAGAACACTGGAGTGGGTTGTCATTTTATATCAGACGTCAAAATAAGGAAGAAAAAAAAACAGCTGAGACAATTGAGAAGAACAGTGTCTTCAAGGAAGAAAAACATTTTTTAAAGTAAAACTGAATCTAAGATTTTAAATTACAGTAGTTAGAAATTGTTCAGTTACTAAATGCTTTTTATAATAAAATTTACCTTTTAAAAAGACTGATTAACTTTCATGTAGAATTTTTGCCAGCAAAGTTAAAAGTTTCAAAACTGAAATAAATAAATTTCATTTAAAACTTTTTCTTAATGTAGAATAGCTGATTTCTTAATAATGCCAGGTAAGTAAGGAAGTGATGTTTAGTATATTGCAATAGCTCAGAATGTGGATTTAGAATCAGCGTTATATTCAAGTCCTTACTTTGCCACTTCCTGACTTTATGACTTTTCTCAAATTACCTAACTTCTCAAAATAATTAATTTCTATGTAAATTTAAATGAGATTAAAATGACCAAGCTTTAATCTCAGATTTAAGAGATGTGAAAACTAGGTGTATCATCAAGTTCTTTAGGTTAATAAGCATATGTTAGTAAGTATATAGATCAATTTTCATGGATGTTTTATCACTATATTATGTATAAGAATGAAAATTAAATACCTTCAATCTTTAAGAAGAGTGATTTTATTGAGCTTTGTTGCATAGACATGATTTCATGTTAGCTTCATTCAGTGATACTATTCTTTTTTATTTACTTGTTTTTAATTTGACGATAATTGCTTTACAATACTGTGGTAGTTCCTGCCGTACATCAGAATGAATCGACTATAGGCATGCATGTGTCCCCTCCCTGTTGAACACCCCCCACTTCCTTTCCCACCCCATCCCTCGAGGTTGTCACAGAGCATTGACTTTGGGTTCCCTTCTTATTTTAATCTATGTTAAAATTGTTTCAGCTTATTGAATAATCTGTTTAACCATTTTATTACTTAAAGTTGTCAAGTTAATTACATTTTTTTCAACCTCAGGAACCTTTGAAAGATGATGGAGAATTTGTATATTGCCTCCTTAGAAAAAATTCTAAAGCTTTTTATAATCCATATGATCTTTATGTAGTCTCTGCCCACAGAGCTAGACATTGCAAAGAATTTTGGATTATTACTGCTTCATTTATCTCAAAGGTAATATTTACAAGGGATTTTTAAAAATTTCAGAATCATCATGGAAAATTTATTCATTTTATAACATAATTGGACAAATTCATCTTTTGGGGTTTCAGACAAACCTGGTCATTTGAGTAACAGTTTATGTTTAAGAGCCTCCTTAGAGAGTTATTTAATAGTGACTTTTTTCTTTTTTGTAGAATTGTATGTTTGAAGATTCAATTTTAAGAATTTTTTTTTACCTCTCAGGTGCTTTTTTAATATTTAGTGTAATTTATTAAAGGAAGAACTAGAAAACAGGCATTTGCTGGCATAGTAAGTATTGTGATAATAAAAGTAGAGTGTTTTTTCAGATTTTTCAGAAACTTCATTCCCAGATCTAGAAATTTCCCTATTATACTCTTAGAGAAAACTTTGATATTTATCACAAGTTGTAAGTACACAATTAATTTGTTTCCATCATTTGTTTAATGTCTGTGTGGCTTTTTCTGCCCTTTCATTCTCCTAACTAAACTCTTACATGTACATGGGCAGGACCATAGCTAAATGAAGTAGACTGTGCAGATATGGAAATACCTCAAACAAGTATTATCAACTGAAAGTGGAATGAACTTCTGTATAAACAAAAACATGCACATAAATGCATATGTGCTGATATAGGCAACTTTTATTTATGAAAGAAATTTAAGAAAATATTACATTTAGATGGGGGAGAGATACTCTTGGGAAGAGAGGAAACATATCTTGTTTTTTGAATGTCAAAATGGGATTATCTGGAGATTGGGATTATTATGTTCTTAGAAACTGTTGCATCCATGTAGTTAAAATTAAATTCATAAATATTTTATAGAAAATGTAAAAATTATGAGATTCAAAGTAATAGTTATTTGTGAAGGGAAATCTAGTTTGAGTGTAGATGGAAGTAGCAGAGGTCAGATATAGAAAAACTTACCATAAAGGCAACTAGCTATGAGCCAAATACAGCTTTTTGTAATTTCTTAAATATAGTGCATGGTTTTTTAAGAAAGTTGAGTCATGTTTTGTCCTTTATATATATGCAGGTTACTAAAATAGGTGGTAAAGAAGAAATAGAACTTATACCTACTTTGGAATGGCTACTAGAAAGAAGATGTTACTATTTATTACAGCAATTCAAGATATTTTCCTTTTTTCGGTGAGATGAATGAACATGAAACCAATTATTTGTAGTGTGATCCTGGTGAAATTGCAATTGCCTGGATAACATCTGGGTTCTACTACAGTAATGCAATATACATGGGGAATTATTGAGGAAATAGTGTATATTATAACAATTTTTTAGATAAGAGAAATGTACTCATTTAAGTATTAAAATCTTAACCTTTTTAGATAAATACTTTAAGAAAAAGATATTTTATATTCAAGCAAACTTAAGTTATAATTTACTTACCTTTTGATTTTCATGCATTTATTCATTAAATGAATATTTATGAAAGTCTGCTAAGAACCAAACATTATTCTAGATGCTAGGAATAACGTATTGAACAAACGAAGCAATTGTCTTACTCTCAAAGAACGTAGATATTAGTGTGTGTGTTTTTGTGTTAGTTGCTCAGTCATGTATAACTCTTTGTGACTCCATGGACTGTAGCCCTCTGGGTTCCTCTTCCATGGAATTCTCCAAGCAAGAATACTGGAGTGAGTTGTCATTCCTTTCCCTAGGGGATCTTCCCAACTGATGGATCCAACCTGGGTCTTCCACATTGCAGGCAAATTCTTTCCTGTCTGAGTCACCAGGGAAGCCCAGATTATAGTGTATGAGAAATAATAAAAAGAACACAAGAAAACGTAACACGTCAGGTGGAAATGAAATGGTATGAAGGAAAGTAAAACAATTAGGGAGGTGGGGAGCTTTTTAATTTAAGATCATTTAAAAATTTATCTAGTTACAAGTTACATTTGGCATTGCCTTTCTTTGGGATTGGAATGAAAACTAACCTTTTTCAGTACTGTGGTCACTGCTGAGTTTTCCAAATTTGCTGGCATATTGAGTGTGGCACTCCAGCAGCAGCATCTTTTAGGATTTGAAATAGCTCAGCTGGAATTCTATCACCTTCACTAGCTTTGTTTGTACTAGTGCTTCCTAAGGCCTACTTGACTTTCAGGATGTCTGGCTCTAGGTGAGTGATCACACCATCATGGTTATCTGGGTCATTAAGCTCTTTTTTGTATAGTTCTTCTGCGTATTGTTGCCACCTCTTCTCGATATCTTCTGCTTCTGTTAGGTCCATACCATCTCTCTCCTTTATTGTGCCCATCTTTGCATGAAATGTTCCCTTGGTATCTCTAATCTTCTTGAAGTGTTCTCTAGTCTTTCCATTTCTATTGTTTTTCTCTATTTCTTTGATATTGTTCACTTAGGAAAGCTTTCTTGTCTCTCCTTGCTGTTCTTCGGAACTCTGCATTCAAATGGGTATATCTTTCCTTTTCTCCTTTGCCTTTAGCTTCTCTTCTTTTCTCAGCTAATTGTAAGACCTCCTCAGGCAACCGTTTTGCATTTCTTTATCTTGAGGATGGTTTTGATCACGGCCTCCTGTGCACTGTTACGAACCTCTGTCCATAGTTCTTCAGGCACTCTGTCTGTCAGATCTAATCCCTTGAATCTATTTGTCACTTCCACCGTATAATTGTAAGGGATTTGATTTAGGTCATACCTGAATGGCCTAGTGGTTTTCCGTACTTACTTCAGTTGTAGTCTTAATTTTGCAATTAGGAGTTCATGATCTGAGCACAGTCAGCTCCCGGTCTTGTTTTTGCTGACTGAATAGAGCTTCTCCATCTTCGGCTGCAAAGAATATAATCAGTCTGATTTTGGTATTGACCATCTGGTGATGTCCATGTGTAAAGTCTTCTCGTGTTGTGGGAAGAGGGTGTCTGCTATGACCAGTGCGTTCTCTTAGCAAAACTCTGTTAGTCTTTGCCCTGCTTCATTTTGTACTCCAAGGCCAAACTTTCCTGTTACTTCAGGTATCTCTTGACTTCCTACTTTTGCATTCCAGTCCCCTATGATGAAAAGGACATCTTTTTTTGGTGTTAGTTCTAGAAGATCTTATAGGTCTTCATAGAACTGTTCAGCTTCTTCAACATTAGTGGTTGGGGCATAGACTTGAATTACTGTGATACTGAATGGTTTGCCTTGGAAATAAACAGAGATCATTCTGTCATTTTTAAAATTGCACCCAAGTACTGCATTTGGACTCCGTTTTTGACTCTGAGGGCTTCTCCATTTCTAGGGGATTCTTGCCCACAGTAGTAGATATAATGGTCACCTGAATTAAATTCACCCATTCCAGTCCATTTTAATTCACTGATTCCTAAAATGTCAGTCTTCACTCTTGCCATCTCCTGTTTGACCACTTCCAGTTTACCTTGATTCATGGATATAACATTGTAGGTTCCTGTGCAATATGTTCTTTACAGCATCCGGTTTTATTTTCACCACCAGACACTTCCACGACTGGTCATTGTTTTGGCTTTGGCTCAGCATTTTCATTCCTTCTGAAGCTGTTTTTCCTTTCTTCTCCAGTAGCATATTGGGCACCTACCAACTTGGGGAGTTCATCTTTCCATGTCATATCTTTTTGCCTTTTCATACTCTTCACGGGGTTCTCAAGACAAGAATGTTGAAGTCGTTTGCCATTCCCTTCTCCAGTGATAGCGCCAGTGATAGCTTGGAAGAAAAGCTATGACAAACCTGCTGGATGCAAAGTCACTTCAGTCATGTACAACTGTCTGCAACTCTGTGGACTGTAGCCCACCAGGCTTCTCCATCCATGGGATTCTCCAGGCGAGAATACTGAAGTGGGTTGCCATTTCCTTCTCCAGGGTATTGTCCCAATCCAGGGATCAAACCTGGGTCTCCTGCATTGCAAGCAGATTCTTTACGGTGTGAGCCACCAGGGAAGCTCCATGACAAACCTAGACAGCCTATGAAAAAGCAGAGATTTTACTTTGGCAACAAAAGTCTGTATAGTCAAAGCTATGGTTTTTTCAGTAGTCTTGTATGGATGTGAGAGTTGGACCATCAAGATGGCTGAGCGCTGAAGAATTGATGCTTTTGAACTGTGGTGTTGGAGAAGACTCTTTGAGAATAAAGGAGATCAAACCAGTCAATCCTAAAGGAGATCAACCCTGAATATTCATTGGAAGCACTGTAGCTAAGCTGAAGTTTCAATAATTTAGCCACCTGATGAGAAGAGCCAGCTCATTGGAAAAGACCCTAATGCTGGGAAAGATAAAAGGCAGGAGGAGAAGGGAACGACAGAGGACAAGATGGTTGGATGGCATCACTGACTCAATGGACATGAGTTTGCAAGCCCTGGCAGATGTGAAGGACAGGGAAGCCCGGCATGCTGCAGTCCATGGGATCACAAATAGTCAGAAACAACTAAGTGACTGAGCAACAACTAGTTACATAATATGTAAATTACATATTACATTACATGATATCAGGATTCCTGAGGCTCTTTGAACAGAATAGTACTACTTTCACAAAGTAGTTCCAGAATGCTGATCTTTCAGTGTATATATCCAGTTTTATAAAATTTTGTTTCATCTTTAATATTTTCCTTTTTTGTGCATTTTACTGTGTGCTAAGAAAGTAAGTAGATAATATTATAAATAGCTATACTTAATATAGTAAATAGTTGAAATAACTAAGAATCTGGTAACTTTTCTGTAAGAGAAGTGAATGGATCTTATGGCAGGAAAGTTATTCATGTAGTGAACAAGTATTTATTCTGTATTTGCTCTGTTTTTCTGTTTGGGCACTGCAGATGCAATTGGGAAAAAATATGCAATGTCTCTTTACCTATAGAATTTATATTCTAATGGAGGAAGGTAGATATTGAATAAGTAAATAAGATAATTTCAGATAGTGATAAGGAGTAGAAAGATAATAAAACAGAGATGTGTGTGTATGTGTGTTGCTACTTTAGATAGGATTGTCAGAGATGTTTTTAAGTAGAGACCTCTATGTGGTGTAGAGGAGACTTCCATGTGGGGTCTTGAGAGAAAGGAGTTCCAGGCAGACAATATAGCAAGTTCAACAGTTTTTAGTCAGGAATAAGTTTAATGTATAGTCAAAGGTAGTAATGATGTCCCTGAAGCATCGAAGAGGTTGGCAGAAAATGAAGCTGATTTTGTTACTGTTTGAAACTGAAGCTACATACAGTGGAGATGATTAACAGTTCTGAGGAGCTTCTTTTCAAGAATATGTGTAATAGTTGCTTCCCTGTATTAGGTACTGTTAGTGAAGCTAGAAGTTTCTGATTCTAGATTTATTAGTTTATGATATTATCTGGGACATTACTTTCTATATATATTTATTTAAACTGTCAGTGTTGAACTTTCCACTGTTATCCTTATTGTTTAGTCTCTAAGTCGAATCTGACTCTCTGTAACCCCAGAGACTGTAACCCATCAGGTTCCTCTGTGCATGGGATTCTCCAGGCAAGAATACTGGAGTGGGTTGCCATTTCCTTCTCCATTACTGTTATCCTTGCCTTGTAATAAATCCTCAGAGTCTATTATGCCCTAAATAATTTTCATTGATTAGAATTCGGATATCCAGTTGGAACTGGGATAAGAATCATCTTTTTATATGACATTTGGCATTAATAAGTCCACAGTCAAAATGATTGGTTTTCTTTATTGATGTTAAGAAAAATGTTAAGTTTTAGTCAACTTTAAACTTCTGGGTTCATTTGATTTTTTTATTTTGATTATTAACATATTTTTTATCACTAATACTGTAATAAGTTATGTTTCAAATAGAAAAAAAGATAAATATGAAAACAGTAATGACTTAGGCTGGTGATGCTGTGTATACAGTGCAATGATGACTTTAGCATCATTATTGCCTTTTTACCTCATGGAACTTTCTGAAGTATTAATTTATATGGCTTGGTGCATATACTCATTTTACTATCAGTGGGTTCCCCTATGATTCATCTGGGTTTCCAGGGGTCTTCTAGCATCTTGAGGTACCATGACTCTATCTGTCTGGATTAGAGTGAGATAAGATCTTGTTTATGTGTCTTTGGAGCCTGACTTAAGGTCAAATTGCTAGATTTGTCTGAAGCATTTTGGCTTTCCAAGGCCTCAGGCCATTTCTGTTTGAACGGCATCACCAGATTCTTTTTGAACTGCTCAGATAGCTCCAGTCTGTCTTCTTTGATTCAAAATCAGCCAATGATGTCACTAAGACTAGCTGGCTATTTGTCTCCTGGGCACTCCTAGCCCTGCCATTTTGCTTCCCCACTGACTCATCAACTACATCAGAAATCTCACTTTGACAAATAAGAATCACATTTCAGTGTTTGTTTAAGAATGACTGTTTTCATCAAGATGGAAAAACTACTGAGACTGTGATAAAGTACTAGATTAGTTTTACAAGTGTGTAAAATAGGTGGCAGTGTTCATTTAGAGAAGTTAAGGGAAATTTTTTGACAATTGAACATGTTTATTTCATGTGTGAAAACTAAGGATGATGAATAATCACTAGGGGAACTTCCATTCCTTTTGATGTAGATTCTTTGAGCTTTTAAAAACATAAGGATTAAATAATATCAAAATGACATGTATTACCTTAGATTTTAAAAATTTTATATTTTTATGCCATTTTTAAAGGTTGTTTTCCATTTACAATTGTTAAAAATATCGACTGTGTTCTCAGTGTTGTACAGTACATCTTGAGCATATCTTACATGCGATAGTTTGTACCTCTACTCCCCAACCCCTATATTGCTACCTCCCTACTGGTAGCCAATAGTTCATATAGTTCATTCTCTGTACCTGCGAGTCTTCTTCTTTTTCGTTATATTCACTAGTGGGTTATATAGATTCCATATATAAGTGATATTATAGAGTGTTTGTCTTTCTTTGTCTGACATTTTATGTAGCTTAATGGCTTCCAAGTCCATGCATGTTGCTGCAAATGACAAAATTTAATACTTTTTTATGACTGAGTAGTAGTCCATTGTGTATGTGTGTGTGTGTGTGTGTGTTGAAGTGTAATCCACATCTTTTTTATCCATTCATCTGTTGATGGACCTTGAGTTTGCTGCCATAATTTCACAATTGTAAATAATGCTGCTATGAACATTGAAGTGCCTGTATCTTACTAAATTAATGTTTTTGTTTTTTTCAGATATGTAATCAAGAGTGGTCATATGGTAGATCTCTTTTAACCGTTTTGAGGGACCTCCACACTTTTCCATGGTGGTTGTATCAATTTACATTCCCATAAACAGTATACAAGGGCTCTCTTTTCTCCATATCCTTGCCAACATTTGTTCCACATGTTGTTTTTGATGATGGCACTTCTGACAGATATGAGATAAAAATCTCATTGTGTTTTTGATTTGCAGTTCCCTGATCATTAGCAATGTTGAGCATCTTTTCATGTGCCCATTGGCTGTCTGCATTTCCTCTTTGGAAAAGTGTTCAATTCTTCTGACCATTCTTTAATATTTTCTTTGATGTTGAGATGTATAGTTGTTTATATATGTTGATATTAAATTCCTTGATTGGTCATATCATTGGCAAATATTTTCTCCCATTCAGTAGGTTGTCCTTTCGTTTTGTCAGTGGTTTCCTTTGCATGCAAAACCTTCTAAGTTTAATTAGATCTCATTTGTTTACTTTTGCTTTTATTTCCTTTTCTTTAGGAAGTGTATCTAAAAGAAATTGCTATAATTTCTGTCAAAGAATGTCCTGTTATGTCTTCTTTTCCTCTGGTAGTTCTTTGGTATATGGTCTTAACTTTAGTTCTTTAATCTATTATATTTGTATATGCTGTTAGAAAATGTTCAATTTATTTCTTTTACATGCAGCTGTCCAATTTGCTGAGTATCACTTATCGAAGAGTCTTTTTTTCCATTATAAATTCTTGCCTCTTTATTATAGATTAATTGACTTTGAGTACTTGAGTTTATTTCTGAGCTCTTTATACTGTTCCACTGATCTATGTTTCTGTTTTTGTGCCAATACCATACTGTTTTGAATATTGTAGTTTTGTATAATAGTATAGTGTAAAGTCAGGGAACATGAGTCCTCTAGATCTGTTATTTTGTCTCAAAAGCTTGTGTTGCTTTTTGGGTTCTTTTGTGTTTCCATACAAATGTTAAAAATTTTTGTTCTAGTTTTATAAAAAAATGCCATTGGTAATTTGGTAGAGATTGCATTGAATCTGTAGATTTCCTTGAGTATTATAGTCATTTTGACAGTATTGATTCTTCCAATTTAGGGGCACAGTATATCTTTCTGTCTGTGTCATCTTCAGTTTCTTTCATTAGCTTCTTATAGTTTTAGAGTACAGGTCTTTTGCCTCCTCAGTTGGTATCTTCTTGGTATTTTATTCTTTTTGATGTAATGGTGTGTGCATGCTCACTTAGTTGTGTCTGATTTTTCACAACTGCATGGACTCCTGCCAGGATCCTCTATCATCCATGGGATTTTCCATGCAAGAATACATTTCCTCCTCCAGGGGATCTTCCTGACCCAGAGGTTGAAACCATATTTCTTGCATCTCCTTCAGGTGGATTCTTTACTGCTGAGCCACCTGGGAAGCCTTGATGCAATGATAAATGGGATTGTTTTCTTAATTTCATTTTCTACTAGGTTATTGTTAGTATATAGAAATGCAGGAGATTTCTGTGTATTAATTTTGTATCTTACAACTCTTCTAAACTCATTCATGAACTGTAGTTTTGGAGAAGACTCTTGAGAGTCCCTTGGACTGCAAGGAGACCCAACCAGTCCATCCTAAAGGAGATCAGTCCTGGGTGTTCATTGGAGGGACTGATGTTGAAGCTGAAACTCCAGTGCTTTGGCCACCTGATGCAAAGAGCTGACTCATTTGAAAAGACCCTGACACTGGGAAAGATTGAGGGCAGAAGGAGAAAGGGACGACAGAGGATGAGATGGTTCAATGGCATCACCGACTCGATGAACATGGGTTTGGGTGGACTCCGGGAGTTGGTCATAGACATGGAGGCCTGGTGTGCTGTGGTTCATGGGGTCGCAGAGTCGGACATGACTGAGCGACTGAACTGAACTGAACTGACTAATTTTCTGGTAGTATCTTTAGGATCTTCTTTGTATAGCATTATGTCATCTGCAAACAATTACAGTTTTAATTCTTTTTTTCTAATGTGAATCCTTTTATTTCTTTTTTTCTCTGGTTGCCATGGCTAGAACTTCCAAAACTATGTTGAATAAAAGTAGCAAGAGTGGACATCTGTATCTTGTTCCTGATCTTAGATGAAATGCTTTCAGCTTTTCACCATTGACTGTGATGTTAGTTGTGGATTTGTCATATATGGTCTTTATTATGTTGCAGTTGGTTCTCTCTCTGCCCATTTTCTGGAGAGTATTTATCATAAATGGATGTTGAATATTATCAGAATCTTTTTCTGCATCTGTTGAGATGATCATATGGTTTTTATTCTTTATTAATGTGGAATATCACATTGATTGATTTGCAGATATGGAAAAATCCTTGCATCCCTGGGATAAATCCCACTTGATCATGATACATGAGCTTTTTAATACATTGTTGAATTTTGTTGAGGATTTTTGCATCTGTTGTTCATCAGTGACATTGGGCTGTAATTTTCACTTTTTGATATCTTTGTTTAGTTTTAATATCAAAGGTGATGCTGGTCTCATAGAATGAGTTCAGAAACTCCTTTCTTTGTCATTTGTTGGAAGAGTTTCAGAAGGATAGGTGTGAACTCTTCTCTAAATGTTTGGTAGAATTCACCTGTGTACCCATCTGGCCCTGGACCTAGTTTTCTGGAGTTTTTAAATTGCTGATTCTGTTTCAACACTGATAATTGATTGGTCTGTTCATAGTTTCTGTTTCTTCCTGATTCAGTCTTTGAAGATGTTTACCTTTCTAACAGTTTATCCATTTCTTCTAGGTTGTACTTTTTTGGTCTTCATAGTAGCTTATTATGATCTTTGTATTTTTGTGGTGTCAGTTAGTTTCTCCTTTTTCCATTTCTTATTTTATTAATTTGGGCCTTCTTCCTTATTTTCTTGATGAATCTGGCTAAAGGTTTATCAGTTCTGCTTATCTCTTCAAAGGGATGGTTTTTAATTTCATTGACCTTTTCTACTTTTTAATTTATTTCATTTATTTCTGATCTTGTATTTATGATTTCTTTCCTTCTGCTAACACTGGATTTTGTTTGTTCCTCTTTCTCTAGTTGCTTTAGGTGTAAATTTAAGGTGTTTATTTGAGATTTTTCTTGTTTCCTAAAGTAAGATTGTGTTGCTGTAAACTTCCCTCTTAGAACTGCTTTTATTGCATCCTGTAGGTTTGGGATTGTTGTGCTTTCATTTTAAGTTGTCTTCTAGGTATTTTTTAATACGTGAGCTTCCCTGTGTAGCATGCGTGGGTTTAATATTTTTTGGTGCAAGGGCTGTTTTTAGTGTAAATATATACCACCACTTTCTTCCGTTTATACTGACCATTATCCCTTTCAACGGGAGTGTGATTGATGTTGTGGTGACCAGACCCGGGCCTGAATATTTAAGGGGCCTCCCCTTTGCTCTGTGATTGTCAATGCTGTGTCAGGGGCAGGGTCTGCTCCCTAGTTGTTGTAGAGGCATGTAGACCTGTTTCTGAGCTGTGTTCCTCATCTGAGGTGTGTGAGCTAGGTGGACTTGGAGCACTCCCACTTGGAGAGAAGACACTGAGTATTCCTTCTCTGGAGCTGTTTGTCTGTGGGTGTGCTCTGTTATGTCACCTTTGACCCATTGTGCAGACTCACAAATTACACTGTTGTTGGCACTGCTCTTGGCCCAGACTAACTGTGAGTGTGCTGGCAATTGGCCCTGGTGTCTCTAAAGTGTTTTGACCAGGCCACCAACATAGATCACTGAATTCAGGTTTCAGAATTACAGTAATCATGCATATGGACCCCCTCTGGGCACTATGGGGACAGCTCAGACTCTGGACTAGCCCATCCACCATGTGTATCTGCCCACAAAGTTCACTGCTGCTAAAGCTAGACCTGTCTTAGCTATGGGATCACTCACTGATCATTCAGATGTTCCGCAGGTGCTGAGTTTATAAAACCTGTCACAGGGGTGTAAATCTGCTATCTGTACTGTTGTAAGGAGAGGTTTCAGCTCATTTTCCTTAGTTTCACATCTCATGTGTCTCAGCTGTGGTTTCAGCCCCACCTCTGCATGAGGACCACCTACGGGCATCTGTGCCTCAGACTTCCCTGGAGCATCTGAGCCTGCCCCAGTGGCAATGGAGTGCAGGGGTGAGGGGTGGCGGTGGGGCATGGCAGTCACAAGCACACGAGAGCCAGCCCTGGCAGGATCCTTTTCTAGTGTCCAGGGAGGCACGGGCTGCATGGGAAGAGGGGTTGCAATGGCAACCTCACCCTTTGTGCATCATTCAGCAATGGCACCTCACTTCTATGGCTCTGCAGGCTTTCTGTGTGAGCATTTCTGGTTGAAGAGCTACTCTCCCCCACCCCCTTTGACTGTCTCCTCACAGCCAGCAGCAGTCCTTTCCTGAGGTCTGCTCATCAGACCCCATGGTCCAGCACCAATGCTTCGTCTGCACTGGCAGCCACATGTCTCGGGCTGGGGCACGCAGAGCTGTGGCTCCAACCTGTGTAGGTTTCACTCTGTTCTGCCACCACAGACTGGTTGCTGTGCTCTCCTCCAAGCCCTAGCTGTCCTAGCTGATCTCCCCACCAGTAAGAGGTCTTTCTTGGATGCTGAAACCTCTTCTTTCCTTCAGCTCCCCCCAGGAGCACAGGTCCCAATCCACTTCCCCTCCTTTTCCTTTTCCCTTCTTTCTTTTATCTTACCCAGTTATGTGGGGATCTTTCTTGTCCCTTTCGGTGTCTGAAGTCCTCTGCAGGTGTTCAGCAAATGCTCTGTGAGAACTGTTTCATTTGTAAATGTATTTTTGATTCATTTGTGGCGAAAGGTGAACTCTCCATCCTCCTACTCCTCCATCCTGACTCCTTTGACTCTTCTTGAAGTATGATTCTCTTTTAAAACTAGTAACCAAATGAATCTATAATGAAAATAGTAGTTTTACAAGTTTTATACTTATTTGAATGTTGGGACTAAGTTAATTATGTATCTATGGGAAGTTTAATAACTTACTTTGCTTTGTGCTCTGTATTGATAGGTTGGGAAAAAGGTGATATTGTTTAATATTTTCTTTAGGTAGCTCAGGATGAATGAAACATTTTCTAGGGAATTTTCTAGTATTACCAAGACTTTACTAATTCATCTATTTTGTTAGTACTGATTTATGAATATAAAATTAAGAAGTGTTTTTCTTTTCAGAATTAATAAATTATTTGTTTCTTGGAAACTGACCGTTAAAAGAATTAAGACTGATAAGAGCAGGTAAGTCTATGAAATACAATCATAAAAATTTTGAGAGGAGGCCTTATTTGAAATATGTAGTATGCAAGTAGATATACATTAATTTTAATGCCATGATTAAAAAGTCACATTATATACCCCTTATTATTAAATTTAATCTATTTCATTTTTAAAAGACTATTATAATATTGTATATATTTAACATAAAATGTGTTACTATATATATAAATATAGTCAGTTCTGTTTAGTTGCTCATTGGTGTCCAGCTTTTTGTGACCCATGGACTGCAGCATGCCAGGCTTCCGTGTTCATTACTAATTCCCTGAGCTTTCAAATTTCAAAACTCATGTCCATTGAGTTGGTGATGCCATCCAATCATCTTATCCTCTGTTGTCCGCTTCTCCTCCTGCCTTCAATTTTTCCCAGCATCAGGGTCTTATCCAATGAGTTGGTTCTTCGCATCAGGTGGCCAAAGTATTGGAGTTTCAGCTTCAGCATCAGTCATTCCAATGAATATTCAGGACTCATTTCTTTTAGGATGGTCTGGTTGGATCTCCTTGCAGTCCAACCAAGGGACTCTCAAGAGTCTTCTCCCACACCACAGTACAAAAGCATCAATTCTTCAGCATTCAGCTTTCTTTATGGTCCAACTCTCACATCCATACATGACTACTAGAAAAACCAAAGCTTTGACTATACAGACCTTTATCAGTAAAGTAATGTCTCTGCTTTTTAATATGCTGTCTATGTTTGTCATAGCTTTTCTTCCAATAACTACTTTTTATATTTCCCTGTATACCATTTTGTGGTGTGAAGAAATCAGAGTGCTGTGGGGAACCTGTGATGAGTTCTTTTGGTCACTTGATCTATATTTTTGTTTGTTCATTTACTTCTTTATTTATTTAGAGTTTCCCAAATAGCTCAGTTGATAAAGAATCTGCCTGTAATGAAGGAGACCCTGGTTGTATTCCTGGGTCGGGAAGGTCTGCTGGAGAAGGGATAGGCTACCCACTCCAATATTGTTGGGCTTCCCTTGTGGCTCAGCTGGTAAAGAATCCACCTGCAATGAGGGAGACTTGGTTCAATCCCTAGGTTGGGAAGATCCCCTGGAGAAGGGAAAGGATACCCACTCCAGTATTCTGGCCTGGAGAATATACAGTCCATGGGGTCACAAAGAGTCGGACATAACTGAGTGACTTTCACTTTATTTATTACCACTTTATTTTTTAATTGAAGGGTATTTGATTTACAGAATTTTGTGGTTTTCTGTCATACATCAAAAATCAGCCATAGGTATGCCCATGTCCCCTCCTTCCTGAACCTCCATTCCATCTCCCTGCCCATCCCACCCTTTTAGATAGTCACAGAGCCCCTGTTTGAATTCCCTGATTCATACAGTAAATGCCCAATGGATATTTAATTTACATATGGTATTGAAAGTTTCCATGTTACTCTCTCCATACATCTCACCCTCTCCCACCTCTCCCTACCCACTGTGTCCATACGTCTGTTCTCTATATCTGTTTCTCCACTACTGCCCTGAAAATATATTTATCAGTGCCATCTTTCTAGGTTCCATGTATATTCATCAGTATATGATATTTATATTTCTCTTTCTGACTTACTTCACTCTATATAATAGGCACTAGGTTCATCCACCTCATTAGAACTGACTCAAATGTGTTCTTTTTTATGGCTGAGTAGTTTTCCATTGTGTGTGTGTGTGTGTGTGTGTGTGTGTGTGTGTGTATAACAGCTTCTTTATCCGTTTATCTGTCATTGGACATCTAGGTTGCTTCCATGTTATAGCTATTGCTAATAGTGCTGCAGTGAACATTGGGGTACATGTGTCTTTTTCAGTTTGGGTTTCCTCAGGGTATATGCCTAGTAGTGGGATTGCTGGGTCATATGGTGGTTTTATTCCTACTTTTTAAAGGAATCTCCAAACTGTCTTCCATAGTGGCTGTATCAATTTACATTCCCACCCGCAATGCAAGAGGGTTCCCTATTCTCCACACTCTCTCTTGCATTTATTGTTTGTAGACTTTTTGATGATGGCCATTCTGACTGGTGAGAGGTGGTATCTCATAGCCGTTTTGATTTGCATTTCTCTAATAATGAGCAATGTTGTGCTGGCATCTTTTCATGTGTTTGTTAGCCATCTGTGTATCTTCTTTAGAGAAATGTCTGTTTAGGTCTTTTTCCCACTTTTGGATTGGGTTGTTTGTTTTTCTGATATTGAGTTACATGAGATGCTTGTATATTTTGGAAATTAATTCTTTGTCAGTTGTTTCCTTTGCTATTACTTTCTCCTATTCTGAGGGTTGTCTTTTCACCTTGTTGTAGTTTCCTTAGCTTTGCAAAAACTTTTAAGTTTAATTAGGTCTCATCTGTTTATTTTTGTTTTTATTTCCATTACTCTAGGAGGTTGGTCATAGAAGATCTTGCTTTGATTTATTTCATCGAGTGTTCTGCCTATGTTTTCCTCTAAGAGTTATAGTTTCTGGTCTTACATTTAGGTCTTTAATCCATTTTGAGTTTATCTTTGTGTATAGCATTAGGAAATATTCTAATTTCATTCTTTTGCGTGTAGCTTTTCAGTTTTCCTAGCACCGCTTATTGAAGAGGCTGTCTTTGCCACATTGTATATTCTTGACTCCTTTGTCAAAAATAAGGTAACCTTAGGTGTGTGGGTTTATCTCTGGCCTCTCTATCTTGTTCCATTGGTCTATATTTCTATTTTTGTGCCATTACCATACTGTCTTGGTGACTGCAGCTTTGTAGTATAGACTGAAGTCAGGAAGGTTGATTCCTCCAGCTCCATTCTTCTTTCTCAAGACTGCTTTGGGTATTCAGAGTATTTTGTGTTTCCACATAAATTGTGAAATTTTTTGTTTTAGTTCTGTGAAAAATGCCATTGGTAATTTGATAGGGACTGCACTGACTCTGTAGATTACATTTGGTAGTGCAGTCATTTTCACAATATTGATTCTTCCTACCCAGGAACATGGAATATCTCTCCATCTGTTTATGTCATCTTTGATTTCTTTCATCATTGTCTTATAATTTTCCATATGCAGTTCTTTTGTCTCCTTAGGCAGGTTTATTCCTAGATATTTTTTTCTTTTTGTTGCAATGGTGAATGGGATTGATTCTTTAATTTCTCTTTCTGATTTTTCATTGTTAGTATATAGGAGCGCAAGTGATTTTTGTGTATTGACCTTGTATCCTGACTTTGCTGAATTCACTGATTAGCTTTAGTAATTTTCTGATAGTTCCTTTTGGGTTTTCTATATATAGTATACATAGTATACTAGAAAAGGTCAGTTTTCATTCCAGTCCCAAAGAAAGGCAATGCCAAAGAATGCTCAAGCCTCTGCACAGTTGCACTCATCTCACACGCTAGTAAAGTAATGCTCAAAATTTTCCAAGCCAGGCTTCAACAGTAGGTAAGCCGTGAACTTCCAGATATTCAAGCTGGTTTTAGAAAAGGCAGAGGAACCAGAGATCAAATTGCCAACTCTGCTGGATCATTGAAAAAGCAAGAGAGTTCCAGAAAAACATCTGCTTTATTGACTATGCCAAAGCCTTTGACTGTGTGGATCACAACAAACTGTGGAAAATTCTGAAAGAGATGGGAATACCAGACCACCTGACCTGCCTCCTGAGAAATCTGTATGCAGGCCAGGAAGCAACAGTTAGAACTGGACATGGAACAACAGACTGGTTCCACATGGGGAAAGGAGTACATCAAGGCTGTATATTGTCACCCTGCTTATTTAACTTATATGCAGAGTACATCATGAGAAACACTAGGCTGGATGAAGCACAAGCTGGAATCAAGATTGCTAGGAGAAATATCAGTAACCTCAGATATGAAGATGACACCACCCTGATGGCAGAAAGTGAAGAAGAACTAAAGAGCCTCTTGAAGAATGAAAGACGAGAGGGAAAATGTTGGTTTAAAGATCAACATTCAGAAAACAAAGATCATGGCATCTGGTCCCATCACTTCATGGCAAATAGATGGAGAAATAGTGAAAACAGTCAGAGATTTTATTTTGGGGGGGCTCCAAAATCACTGCAGATGGCGACTGCAGCCATGAAATTAAAAGATGCTTGCTTCTTGGAAGAAAAGTTATGACCAACCTAGACAGCATATTAAAAAGCAGTGACAGTACTTTGCCATCAAAGGTCCATCTAGTCACAACTATGGTTTTTCCAATAGTTATGTATGGATGTGAGAGTTGGACTATAAAGAAAGCTGAGCAATGAAGAATTGATGCTTTTGAACTGTGGCGTTGGAGAAGACTCTTGAGAGTCCCTTGGACTGCAGTGAGATCCAACCAGTCCATCCTAAAGGAAATCAGTCATGAATGTTCATTGGAAGGACTGATGTTGTAGCTGAAATTCCAATACTTTGGCCACCTGATTAGAACTGACTCATTTGAAAAGACCCTGATGCTGGGTAAGATTGAAGGTGGAAGGAAAAGGGGATGACAGAGGATGAGATGGTTGGATGGCATCACCGACTCAATGGACATGAGTTTGAGTAAACCCTGGGAGTTGGCAATGGACAGGGAGGCCTGGTATGCTGCTGTCCATGGGGTTACAAAGAGTCAGACACAACTGAGTGACTGAACTGAACTGAACTGATGCATAGTATCATGTCATCTTCAAACTGGTCATTTATTTTTGACTGCGCTGGGTCTTCATTGCTGTGCATAGGTTTTCTCTAGTTGTGGTGAGTGGGGTCTATTTTCTTGCTGCTCTATGCAGGCTTCTCATTGTGGTGGCTTCTTGTTGCAGACCACAGGCTCTAGATGTGCAGGCTTCAGTAATTGTGGTACAAAGGCTTAGTTGCGCTGCAGCATGGGTAATCTTCCCAGACCAGGGATTGAACCTGTGTCCCCTGCATTGGCAGGTGGATTATTTACTGTGCTACCAGAGAAACCCTCACTTGATCTAAGTTTTGCCTCCAGGAAGGGAAATGATTAAATCATCTGAGATAGATGACAGTTAATTCTATATTACAGCCAAATTTTCTTGTTGCTGTTAAACTTTTTACTTTGAGATAATTATGATGAAAATACAGTTGTAAGTATTTATATGGAGCAATCTTATGTGCCTTTTACCCAGTTTCCCCTGGTGGTAATATCTTTCAAAGATATAGTGTGACAACCAGGATAGTGACAGTAGTAAAATCAAGATACAGAACATTTCTGTATCTTTCATGTTGTCTTTTAATCCTTTAATAGCTATACTGTCTTCCTTCTCACTCCCATTCTCAACCTGTGGCAAGCACTAATCTCTTTTCCATTTCTGTAATTTGGTCCTTTGAAAGAATGTAATATAAATGAAATTATACATTATATAAACATTGGGATTGATTTTTCATGTAGCATAACTCTCTGGAGATTCATCCAGGTTGTTGCATATATTAATCATTTATTTTTACTGCTGGGTAACAGTCTATGGTATGGATGTACCACAGTTTGTCTCTCTTGAAGCACACCTGGATATTACCCAGATTTTGCCTAATACAGATAAAGCTGCTATATAAACTTTCATAAACAGGTTTTTGTGTGAACGTAAGTTTTCATTTTTCTGGGGTAAATCACCACAAGTGCACTTACTGGGTCTTACTGTAATTGCATGTTTAATTTTTAAAGAAACTGCCAAGACATTCCAAAGTGATTATGCCATTTTTTCCATTCTCACACGATGTATTAGTGACTCAATTTCTCCACATTCTTACTACCATTTGAAGTTGTTGCTATTTTCTATTTTAGACATTTTAGTAGGTGTGTAATAATATCTTATTGTGGTTTTAGTCTGCATTCCCCTAATGACTGATACTTAGTGTCTTCATTTGCTTATTTTCCATCTCATTGTCTTCTTTGGCAAAATGTCTTTTCATGTCTTTTGTACATTTTCTTATTGAATTGTTTGTCTTCATACTGTTGCATTTTAAGAATTCTTTTTATATTCTGGATATGAGTTCTTTGACAGATACATGGTTATAAATATTTTCTCCTAATCTTTGGCTTATCCTTGTTAAAATTTAAGAATGTCTATTTAGCATCTACTGCATGCCAGGCATTAGGCTAATAATTAACTTGCTTCTTCAAACCATATAGAAACTATTTGACCTCCCTGCTTTGCTGAGCTAGGTGAACTTTTTTGTCACTGGATGATAATTACTTTACAATGCTGTGTTAATTCTGCTGTACAACAATGCAGATCAGCTATCAGTATACATATGTCCCCTCCCTCTTGAGCCTCTCTCCCACCCAACTCACCATCCCAACCCTCTAGGTCATCACAGAGCACTGAGCTAAGTTTCCTGTGCCGTATAGGTGCTTCCCACAACTATGTTACACATGGTGTATGTTAATGATACTGTCTCGATTTGTCCCATCCTTTCTTTCCCCCACTGTGTCCATAGTTTCACTCTCTATGTGGGTGACTCTATTCCTGCCCAGCAAAGGCTCATCAATACCATTTTTCTACATTTCGTATATATGCTTTAATATATGGCATTTGTTTTTCTCTTTCTGACCCATTTCACTCTGTTTGACAGGTTCTAGGTCCATCTGCCTCACTACAACTAACTCAAATTCATTCATTTTTCTGCCTGGGTAATATTCCATTGTATATGTATACCAAAACTTCTTTATCCATTAATCTGTCAACAGACATATAGGTTGCTTCCATGTCATGGCTATTGTAAATAGTGCTGCTGTGAACATTGGAACATTCTTGTTGCTGTTCACTCACTAAGCTGTGTCCAGCTCTTTGCAACCCCATGGACTACGACATGCCAGGCTCCTCTGTCCTCCATTATCTCCTGGAGTTTACTTAAATTCATGTCCATTGAGTCAGTGATGCTATCTAACGATCTCATCCTCTGCTCCTCTCTTCTCCTTTTGCCTTCAGTCTTTCCCAGTGTCAGGGCCTTTTCCAAAGAGTCAGCTCTTCGCAACAGGTGACCAAAGTATTGGAGCTTCAGCTTCAGCAACAGTCCTTCCAATGAATATTCAGGGATAATTTCCTTTAGGATTGACTGGTTTGATCTCCTTGCAGTCCAAGGGACTCTCAAGAGTCTTCTGCACCACAGTTCAAAAGCATCAGTTCCTTGGTGCTGAGCCTTCTTTATGGTCCAACTCTCATATCTGTACATGACTACTGGATAAACCAATGCTTTGACTATATGGGCCTTTGTTGGCAAAATTATGTCTCTGCTTTTTAATAAGCTGTCTAGGTTTGTTGTAGCTTTCCTTCCAGGGAGCAAACGTCTTTAAGTTTCATGGCTGCAGTCAACATCTGCAATGATTTTGGAGCCCAAGAAAATAAAATCGATTACTGCTTACACTTTTGTGTCTTTTTGCATTATAGTTTTCTCATGGTATTTATGAACTTTAATGTGCAGACCTGGGCTTTTACTCAACTTCTCCTCCTTGTTAAAGTGACAGTCTTTGCTTCAGGGATGACTGGAGCAAAAAGTGAGGATGAGAAGTTGGAAGAAAGGGGATTTCTTGCTGGGCATTAGTTTCTTGTAGATAGCATATAGTTAGGTCATGTTTTTAAATTCATCTACCAATCTTTGTCTTTAATTGGTATATTTAGATCACTTACATTTCATTATTTGTATGTTAGGACTTCAGTTTGCCATTTTGTTTTTTGGTTTCTGTTTGCTCTGTGTTTTTGTTTTGTCTGTTTTTTTCCTTTCTGGAGATTACTTGAACACTTTTTAGAATTCCTTTTAGAGTTATCTATAGTATCTTTGGGAGAAGGCAATGGCACCCCACTCCAGTACTCTTGCCTGGAAAATCACATGAACGGAGGAGCCTGGTAGGCTGCAGTCCATGGGGTTGCTAAGAGTCGGACACGGCTGAGTGACTTCACTTTCACTTTTCACTTTTATGTATTGGAGAAGGAAATGGCAACCCACTCCAGTGTTCTTGCCTGGAGAATCCTAGGGATGGGGGAGCCTGGTAGGCTGCCATCTATGAGGTCGCACAGAGTCAGACACTACTGAAGGGACTGAGCATAGTATCTTTGACTGTATCTTTTTGTGTACTTAAGTAACAGAAGTTTGGCTTTGATGTGTCTTGGTGTGGATTTATGTATCTTTGCTCTTCTTTGGGTTTCCTTGGCTTCTTAAATCTCTGTTTTTGTGTCTTTTGACAAACTTGGCAAATTTTCTTTTTTAAAAGAAATTTTAATTTATTTATTTTTGAATTGAAGGATAATTGCTTTACAGAATTGTGTTGATTTCTGCCAAACATCAACATGAATCAGTCATAGGTATACATATGTCCCCTTCCCATCCCAACCCTCTTGGTTGTTGCAGAGCCTCAGGCAAACTTGGCAAATTTTCATTTATTATTCCTTGAAGTATTTATTCCTTGTCATTTTTATTCTCCTTTTAGGACTGCAGACACAAATGCTACGTGTTTTTTTATAGTCCCAGTGATCCTTGAGGTTCTGTTCATTTTTCTCAGTAGATTTTTTCCTCTTGTTTAGATTGGATAATTTCTATTTTCTGTCTTCCAGTTCACTGATTTCTCTGTTCACTTCATTCTGCTGTTGAGCCAATCTAATGAGTTTTTTCCTTAGTCATTATATTTTTCAACTCTAAAATTTCAATTTGGTTCTCCTTTATGTCTTATATTTCTTTAATATGTGTGTGTGACTTTCTGTTTCTTTGCTTTTTACCACCCAGTGAAGATGAAAGTCTAAGCTCTCTACTCAGCTTCTTCTGAAAACCTTCCACGGGAACCCTAGAGGTACCTCATTGAATCTTGCCAAGGATGGAACTCTAGGTTCTCCACTTCACCTTTTTTCCTATGGTATTTGGCTAAATTAGAATGTATATTCTTTTAAAAGTTTTCTGTCTTGATAGACTGCTCCTTTCTTGGTTCTTTAGCTAGACAGCAGGCTTTTTTCTATACCTGTTGGCATTTCCAGGTTTCTGGTTTGTTCAGCTCCAAATCTAGGATGTATGAGGCAAAAGGAAATCCAGGAAACTTTAGCACCATGTCATTCCTAGTCAGTTTTTCTTCTCTTTTCTACCTTACAGTGTCTTTTGGTTGATTTATATATAACGTGCAGAGTTTTTAGGTGTACTTATTTAGCTGGAGTAACAGTGAAATGTACACCTACTCTATTTTCCTAGAAGCCAGGACCTGAATTTTAAAAAACTTCTGTCATATATTTTCTAATACTATGTTGTGTGTGAGTAAAATTTTGGAGAATGTATTTAGTTTTCTGCTACAACACAATGAAATTTGTTAGTGATTTCCTCATAACATGTATATTTGAATAATCATCAATTGATACATTTTTTTGGTCAGACCTCACCATTACAACTCTAAATTTGTTCCCATTTTCCATTTCTTAATTTTATAAGGCACCCCTGTTTATTTATACCTGTGCTAACATATAAAAACAAAATTGAATACATTTGCAAAACACTTGCAAAAAAGGAAAAAAAGAAAGCTTTAAACATTTAATCTTGAGTAATGTGAGTTCAATGCTATCTGAATTTTGATCATCATCCTTTTGTTAATAAATACCAAGATTGGGTTTGCTTTTTGTGACTTTTTTTTTTCTGGGATATGCCACTTGTTTTTAGTGTGACATCTTCCTTTTTATTCTAGATGCACAGAGGAATGTCAGTCAACAAATTCTTTTACATCCAAGAATAGTTCCATGTTATGTAAAGACTACATAATTAGAAGAGGCCTTCTTTAAGATAAATTACAAGGCTTTGAAAGAGGTGGTGCAAATAAAAAGAGCCCATGAAGCTTAAGTTTCACTAGCTTCATGGTATATAAAGCTTTCACTTGTAAAATGGAAAGATGAGAAAGAACTAATTGTATATTGTATATTAATATATATATGAAGAATCAGTGAAGGGCAAAGGCCCCCCTATTCTCTACACACTGTTGCTCAGGGCAGTTTGCTTTTCTCAATCCAGTTTTTTAAATTAATTGATTTATTTTAATTAGAGGCTAATTGCTTTACAATACTGTGTTGGTTTTTGCCATACATTGACATGAATCAGCCATGGGTGTACAGTTTTTAAGGAGCATTATCTGTTCCATTCTGCTCTTTTCCAATTCTGTCCTGTTCTTCGCAGAATTGTTAGCAGTGATTTGTCTCATCTTTGTGACTGTGATCAGATCAGTAGAAAAGGCAGAGAAAAGAAAGTAACCAGCTTCTCTATTTTAAGATATAGGTGGTTGGAGAATAAAGAAACATTATCCAAATGGCCCCTAATCTAGTTAATTTTTTTCCCCTGTAATTACACAAAAAATAAATTGAGGAAATTTATTTAAATTTAATAAATACAGAATATAATTCTTTTTGTGTATCATTGCCTAGTATTGCAAAATTTTTAGAATTCAGTGGCAGTCATCACTTGTTTCCTCTTCTGTTTTGTTCTTATCACACCCAGTCCCACAATCTTGCTTTCAATATTACCAGCCAAACCAAACCAGTAATGCTTACTAATCTTTATCAATATTATTTAAATCATGGTATATGTAATACATATTGAATATTAACTGTAGGCATCTGAAACATACCATACTAATTAACTCTAAATTGATTTTATTCATTTTGAATGAGAGATAAGTCTGTGGCAATTTTTAAACTTTCAGGTCACTTTTGTATCGCAATCTGTTTTTCACTGATGAGTTATTTCAAGGCTGTTTGCTCTATATAAAGGGACTTTGTGAAGATGCAGTTAGCCTCAAAAAAGGTGATGAAGATAATTCAAATGCCATATGCCTAGTAAAGGTAGGTTGAAGTATCTTACCATTAGATAATGTTGGTGTATACAAAGTAGGAAAAACAAATATAATTTTAAATTGAAGAAATTCAAACTTCTCAATCCATAGTAAATCAGCACTATGGATGACTAATGTTCTAAAATACCTACAAAGAACATTATTCCACTTAATTTTAACAGTTAACAATAATCTTTAAATTAATAATTAAGGAAAAAAATTTCTTCCTTACAAAAAACCTAAGCTTGTTATTGAGGCCCTTTCTTTATAATAAAAACTCTAACTATGCAATATTATTTATAAATAATCAATTATCTCTAATACATAATTGATAGTTATCAGCTATTCTCTTATTATAGCTTGTCAAGACATTGTAATAAGTTGCTACTTAGAGTGTTTGGTTAAATTTATGTATTCTCTTGTTCCACAGTTCCATTAAGGGTGACTTCTTAATGAATGATTTGATTTATATAGTAGAGTTCTTTCAAAGAAATTAAGTACACAGACCTGTAAACTTTACATATTTAATTGAGCAGGATTTCAGCATCTTTTACTTCACTTACCCACTGTGTAAGGGAGATACTGAAGAGTAAAATAGTCATCTAGTCTTAGAGAAATAGTTGAAAGGGCTTGAACAAGTTATAAATTTGACAGTCAGTGTAGAAATTGTGTGAACTATACACATGTAATAAGATTAACACTTGCAAATGAACAGCTTATTTTTAGAATCTATTATCAGCCCTGGGATTTCTTTGGAAGGAATGATGCTAAAGCTGAAACTCCAGTACTTTGGCCACCTCATGCGAAGAGTTGACTCATTGGAAAAGACTCTGATGCTGGGAGGGATTGGGGGCAGGAGGAGAAGGGGACGACAGAGGATGAGATGGCTGGATGGCATCACAGACTCGATGGACGTGAGTCTGAGTGAACTCCGGGAGTTGGTGATGGACAGGGAGGCCTGGCGTGCTGCAATTCAGGGGGTCGCAAAGAGTTGAACACAACTGAGCGACTGAACTGAACTGATGTATAGTGACTGATACATAGTAGGTGTTCAATGAATAGTCCCTGAGTGAGTAAATAAATCAAAGAATTAGTTAAGAAATGTTAGCAAACTCAGATCCAGCTGCTTGGCACTTGAAAAGTCAATAACCAAGAGACAGGCAGGTGTTGGTGGAAAGCAAGGTTGATTTTGATTAGAATCTCAGCAGTCTGGGGAAATGGTGGACTTAATGTCCCCAGAAACCTTCTCTGAAGATTCTGCTTGGCCATGAATGTTTTCAGAGGGAAAAAGGGGAGGTAATATCCATTAATCACTGAGATGGGGGTTGGAGTTTTGCCACCACCCCTTGGGTACAAACTTGTTTTATTTCTTGTGATCTTTTCTTAGATGCTCTCTTGTTTATACAGTTTGTTTACACAGTTTGTTCTTGAGATTACTGAAGGGGAAGCTAGGGAATTAGTTAATAATAATTAGTTGACCATATCTCTTCTGGTCATATGTTAATTAATCCTTCTTCATTTCTACTTGTTGGGTCTATAGAAAGAACAAATAGGTTAGGTCAGATATGAAAAGTATATTTGAGCTGGAGATGAGCAGAGCACAGGGGTGTCTGATTTAAGGTTAGTTACAGTATAGTGATGAGACAGAAGGGATTTCCTGATGAGAGTGCTTTCCTGCAAGGAGATGCTTACATAACTATTAGTTAATTACTACAGATGAAATATCATTTGTATAGTTATAGTAATAATATTACTGTTTCAAAAAGGATTAAATTCAAGTTAAATATTTCACAGAGGAGTATTTTTAATATGGTTTTAATGCAAAAGGAAACAGTTGGACAGCTATAATATTACATTGTTTTATGAATAAATAAGTGACAAAATTTATCAGTTAACCTATTGATGGGTGGTAAGGCAAAGGAGATTTTAGAATATCTCTGATATCTATGACTAAAGTGCTAATAGATGGTAATGCTAACAGAGTGACCCAGAGGGGTTATTAGAGATCTTAAGTCATGTTAGCTTCCCCCTGGAACATGAAGCAGAAAGGAACAAACCTTTCCAGACAATATATGTGTTAGTTATCGATTATATGCAAAATGCAAAGGAGATGGATACAGAGTAAAAGACAAAGCATTTATTTTTATTATTGTTTATTGTGCTCTGTAGCTCAGTCTTGTCAGACTCTCTGCCACCCCCTGAACTGTAGCCACCCAGGCTCTTCTATCTGTGGAATTATCCTGACAAGAATCCTGGAGTGGGTTGTCATTTCCTGCTCCAGGGGAATCTTCCCAACCCAGGGACTGAACCTGTGTCTCCTGCGGCTCCTGCATTGGGAGGCAGATTCTTTACCACTGAGCCACCTGGGAAGCCCTGTAGTTTATTAAAAGAGATAATTCTTTATATATAAAAATGATAACTAATTCTAATCATTCTAGCTAATCAGTTAGCAAAATGTAAGACAAGGAATATTTGCTTGCAAATAATACTTGCAAAATAGTCATACCACAGACGTTCAGAGGAAGTAGATATTAACCATTTTGAGAGATAAGGTTGGGGCATGCTTTGTGAAGGAAAGTTATTATAAGCTAGGCTATGCTGGATTTGAATAGCCAGAGATGGGGGGGAATAGGACAGTTAAGTAAGGGATATGAATCTGTGTAAAATATTCAATGTATTTTTGATTTGAAAGTTACATTGAGTCTTAAACATCAGATCAAGAACAACAGCATAAGGGAAAAGTAGGAACTGAACCTGCCTTTAAGGCAGGGGCGCTTCTAGTGGGGATTGTGAGGACGTTTTGCAAGAATGGGAGTTTCTAAGACTGGAGAAGCCAGGATCAGATGGAAGGAGAACAGAGATTCATAGACCGAGAACAGCCTGGCTCAGGAATTCGAAGATGGCCAGTTGTACACTAGGTCTAAGGGACTACACAAAGCTGGGGATGCAGATTGCAATGAGGATTGACAATGAGGAGGGAAGGAGAATAAAGCAAGGTTAAGAATGCATATGATGGAATTGCTTAGAAGTTAATGCCATGAATGGAATTCACAAGTGTGCCAGAATACACTGCTGGAATGCAAGCACATCTTTGTTGACTGAAAAAAAACTGTACAGCCTAAAAGTTGAGAATGTTTTATTTGGCAAACTTTTTGAGAAATTAAGCAGAGGAGGCAGTCTGTCAGGTATATCTGAGAGACTGCTTTGAAGGGGTAAGGGAGGAGCCAGAATATATAGGGGATCTTGCAATGAGAACCAGGTAGTTGGAACATCAAAAGATTATTATTATTTAAAGACATCTCAGGTTAATGAATTTAGGGCTTCTCTATGTATGGGAAGATGCAAGAGTCTGGGCCCATTGAAATCATTCCTTTGATATGCACCTTAACTATCTAGGGCTAGTATCCTGCTTGTCTCCATCCTGAATCCCCTCAGGGTGCACAGCTGAGGGTGGCTGGATGGAGGAGCCTGGTGGGCCACAGACCATGGGGTCGCTAAGAGTCGGACACGACTGAGCGACTTCACTTTCACTTTTCACTTTCATGCACTGGAGAAGGAAATGGCAACCCACTCCACTATTCTTGCCTGGAGAATCTCAGGGACAGGGGAGCCTGGTGGGCTGCTGTCTGTGGGGTCGCACAGAGTCAGACATGACTGAAGTGACTTAGCAGCAGCAGCAGCAGCAGCAGCAGCAGCTACTGACTTGATGGCCACAATATCCTGTTTCATAATATGACAGATGACATTCCGTTCACATCTTTAAAGGGACTGAAATGTTTACAAGTAGAAGGAAAAGATGGAGAAGGAAATGGCAACCCACTCCAGAGTTCTTGCCTGGAGAATCCCAGGGACGGGGGAGCCTGGTGGGCTGCCGTCTATGCGGTTGCGCAAAGTCGGACACAACTGAAACGACTTAGCAGCAGCAGCAGCAGAAGGGAAAAAACATACGTGAATCATTTTATCTAAAACTTTACTTTCAAATGACAAACTAAATCCTAGATTGTGACATGTGCAAGACCACAGAATCAGCTAAAGAGTATTGGGACTTTTGATCATGTTTCCTGTGTAAGAATGATTGTGCTTTATTGGACACTGTTTTGAGTGCTTAATAAAATTGTAAAATTTTGTGACTCATCCCTTTTTGGGGAGGGCGAAGTGAGTGGCACTAGTAATTTACATTTTTAACAAGCCAGGTGATTTCTGTGCAGAGTAAACTTTTAGAACTATTCATAAACAAAAACTATTGAAAGTTTCTGAAATTAATGTGATAGTGATTTACAAGATTTACAAGAATAATTGAAACCAAGGAGATATGGAATTTATAAGGTATTATAACTAGGGATAAAGATGTCTATATGTTTGTTGATGAAAATGTATTTTGGAAAGAGAATTAACATAATGTGGGAAAAATAAAATACTGAAAAGAGGAAGAATGATGGAATATACATAAGTAGGTGAAAATTATGTGTATGTATTACTAGAGGAGTTCAGCAACACAGTTGATGGAAATTTCTCCATGCAGGATTCTGAATAAATTCAGAATGTAATTTACTTTATTTAAATTATTTAATTTTAGTCTCTCTATCCTACATCTAGTGTTCATATTTTTAAGTTTTACAGATAATGGGAGCTCCAAAGTTAAAAGGAATTCCTAAGATTGTCAATTGCCCTGAGTTCATAGATATTTCATAAACATATCAACTTCTGAATTTTTCTGCTTTGGTTTAAAAGTTAACTAAAGCTAACTAGAATTTAACAATGAAAATGATGTGGTTTTTCTGTCTTCTTTCAAGGTTTGCTTAGATTGAGTAATACTGTTTAAATTTGAATAATATATAAGGCATATATGATATATACAAAACAGTATAAAATATGCTATTCTTTATGATATGAAGCAGTGAGAAAGATATTTTATTTTCTTTTTTTTAATGAATTTTGACTTTCATTTACTATCATTTAATTAGCTGGATAAGTTTCGAACATATTCTCTACACGAATTTTGTGAAGAACAGTTACACCAGGCTACTCAGGCATTGAAACAACTTGAAGATATCAGGGATAAAGCAATTTCAGAAATAAAACTTACAATTTTAAAGGTAATTCTTTGATTATATCCTCTCTGTTTATCAGTTTTTATGTATCAACTAAAACTATTGCTCCAAATTGCATTCCTGGAAAAAGTGTTAGAAATGGACAGAGGGACAAACGTAGTTAATTAGCCAACCAACTAGTACTGTGCATTTACTATATATAAGATTTTTCAAGGTGCTGTGTAGAATGCAAATACACACACACATAAATGCTTGTATATACATTTTATATTTATATACCTTCAATATGCTTACACTCTAATTTGAGCTGATCTATTAAAGGAAACATTGTTACAAAATTCACAGTGGGTGCAAGATAAAAACTCATATTCAAGAGAAATATAACTAGGTAAAACAAAACTTCCCTAATGATTTAATAAAGAGGATTTGATAATATAATAACAGTGTCCTCAAAGCATTCTTACCCAGTGTGTTGTGACTCATTTCATAGGATTATTTTATATAGGTTTCCTGTATAGTAAATGACAGTGCATGAAATCATAATTCACAAAGTGCAATTCAATTAGGAACTGATGCGATATCATCTAGTTATAGAACTTGCTACCTCTGCTGCTTTGGCTGAATCTATGTGGACATTTGAGGCTCTGGAGGAATTGGTGGACTAGGTCTCTCTCAAAATTTTTTTAAATATTATTTCTCTGAATTGAACTTTTGATAGATACAGGGTAGCAGTAACTTAAAGGCTTTACGTATTAACAGGAAGATGAAGTGGACCTGTTTTCTGTCAGTGAAAAAAAGCTTCTCCTTCTTTATCTTTTTCCTCATAGTCCCCCTAACCTCCCCAAGCCCAGTCATATGAAGACAGATGGGGACAATTTGGCCAAGGGTAGCATAAATAAAAAAGGGATTAATAAAAATATTACTGAGGTGTGACTGAGATGGTAGTAGAATATTGCTGTTGTTCAGTTGCACAGTCATGTCTGACTCTTTGCAACCAAATGGACTGCAGCACACCAGGTTTCCCTGTCCTTCACCATCTCCTGGAATTTGCTCAAACTCATGTCCATTGAGTCAGTGATGGCATCCAACCATCTCATCCTCTGTCATTCCCTTCTCCTCTTGCCTTCAGTCTTTCTCAGCATCAGGGTCTTTTCTAATGAGTCAGCTTTTCACATCAGGTGGCCAAAATATTGGAGCTTCAGGTTCAGCATCAGTCCTTCCAATGAATAATCAGGGTTGATTTCCTTTAGGATTGATTGGTTTGCTCTCCTTGCAGTCCAAGGGACTCTCAAGAGTCTTCTCCAACACCGCAGTTCAAAAGCATCAATTCTTCTGTGCTCAGCTTTCTTTATCATCCACCTCTCATTTCCATAACATGACTCTTGGAAAAACCATAGCTTTGACTAAACAGACCTTTGTCAGTAACGTAATGTCTCTGCTTTTTAATATGCTGTTTAGGTTGGTCATAGCTTTTCTTCCAAGGAACAAGCAAGTCGTCTCTCACTGGTTCCATTGTTTCCCCATGTATTTGCCATGAAATGATGGGACCGGATGCCATGATCTTCATTTTTGAATGTTGAGTTTCAAGCCAGCTTTTTCACTCTCCTCTTTCACTTTCATCAAGAGGCTCTTTAGTTCCTCTTCACGTTCTACCTTAATATGCATATCTGAGGTTACTGACATTTCTCCCAGCAGTCTTGATTCCAGCTTGTGCTTCATCCAGCCTGGCATTTTGCATGATGTAGTCTGCATGTAAGTTAAATATGCAGGGTGACAATATACAGCCTTGAGGTACTCCTTTCTGTATTTGGAACCAGTCCATTGGTCTATGTCCAGTTCTAACTGTTGTTTCTTAACCTGCCTACAGGTTTCTCAGGAGGCAGGTAAGGTAGGTTGGTATTCCCATCTCTTTAAGAATTTTAGAGTTAGTTGTGATCCACACAGTCAAAGACTTTAGTGTAGTCAGTGAAGCAGAAGTAGAATTTTTCTGTAATTCTCTTGCTTGTTCTATGATCCAGAGGATGTTGGCAATTTGATCTGATTCTTCTGCCTTTTCATCCAGCTTGAATATCTGGAAGTTCTTGGTTCATATACTGTTGAAGCCTGGCTTGGAGAATTTTGAGCATTACTTTGCTAGTGTGTGAAATGAGTGAAATTGTGTGGTAGTTTGAGGATGGGAATGAAAATTTTCCGGTCCTGTGGCCCCTGTTGAGTTTTCCACATTTGCTGGCATATTGAATGCAGCACTTTCACAGCATCATCTTTAAGGATTTGAAGTAGCTCAGCTGGAATTCCATCACCTCCACTAGCTTTGTTTGTAGTAATGCTTCCTCAGGCCCACTTGACTTCACACTCCAGGGTGTCTGGCTGTAGGTGAGTGATCGCAGCATCATGGTTATCTGAAATATTACTCATATTGTGTCTACTTTCTCACATTCAGCATCACTTGGATTTGGCCATAAATATTGGTTAAGATATTTTCAGTTAAATCAATTTCAGATAAGAATCTACTAGACTTACTGCCAGCTCTGTTTTAGAAATGCACCAAACTTATTTACTCCATGGAAGTATGTAGATTTAATAAAGATGAGAACATCATAAAACTGAGAATGTGTCCAAATTAAAAAATTGAGAACTAACGTTGGGAATGAAAGTACCAATAAAGCATTTTTTTTTCATTAGCTATTATTTCTCAGAGGCTTAAGCCCTATTGTGACACAGCTCTTTAATCTGGGTAATAGACCACTGAGTTACTGGGTTCCTTGTGGCTACATCAGTCAGAGAATTTTCCCTATTTGCCAATTTCCAGAATGAATATCAGTTGTCAGTTCCCGGGAGCACTATAAAAGCTTCTCAAGTGAATCTAAAGTAGAGCTAGATTGAAAAACATTCTTCTGGGCAATGTTTGGGACAGCCTAGCTCTGGGGAAATACAGCACAAGTGTAGAACTAATGAAATGGAAATGGATAGTCACTATCAGTGATGTAAACCTAGAGCCAAAAGTGAGATATGTCTAACTTAAAGTATACCTTGTGATGATAGGGAATAGGTTAACCTCTCAGATGCCAGAATTTCCATTAGCCTCACCAATACTCAATAAAAGACCAGCATTACTAGGCCTATCACAGTTTACTTTTGTACTGATATAGTTATTAAGCCATTTAAAGCTAATTTGGTATCAATACTAAAAATCTTTGTTTTGAATCGTTAATATAGTCAGTTTCACCATTTTACCAATAAAAAATTCAGGCATTATGCACACTAAGTTTTCAAAGCATTGAAAAGATAAACTTTTTAATAAAAACATAATCTATTAGTAAAGTTAGTATTCCATTTGTCAGATTCAGTGAGGCTGTGCCTGTAATTGGTGTAGAAATTACCCTATCTATTTTTTTGTCCAGTTTCTTCAAGCAACTGTTGCAACCATTGTATCAATAAAGAACTCATTTTTTATGGCTGGCTTTGCCCGGTACCAAGAGGGAACTGCTTAGGTTAGAAGAGCTTCTCTGGCCAGGATAGGAATGGAGTGAGCAGCCAGCTCCCAAAACTTTTGGGTCACCCCACAAAGAAAAGCTATGACCAACCTACACAGCATATTAAAAAGCAGAGACTTACTTTGCCAGCAAAGGTCTGTCTAGTCAAAGCTATGGTTTTACCAGTAGTCATGTATGGATGTGAGAGTTGGACTATAAAGAAAGCTGAGTGCCAAAGAATTGATGCTTTTGAACTGTGGTGTTGGAGAAAACTCTTGAGAGTCCCTTGGACTGCAAGGAGATCCAGCCAGTCCATCCTAAAGGAAATCAACCCTGAATATTCATTGGAAGGACTGATGCTGAAGCTGAAGCTCCAATACTTTGGCCACCTTATGGGAAGAACTGTCTCATTGGAAAAGATTCTGATGCTGGGAAAGATTGAAGGTGGGAGGAGAAGGGAATAACAGAGGATGAAATGGTTAGATGGCATCACTGACTCAATGGGCATGAGTTTGAGTAGACTGCGGGAGTTGGTGATGGACAGGCAGGCCTGGTGTGCTGCAATCAATGGGTTCGCAAACAGTCGGACATTGAGTGGCTAAACTGAACTGAATTAATTTTTTAAAAGAAAAAAATACTAAAATGAAACATAAAGAGAGGCAATATAAAAAGCTAATGAAATTATGGTTTTAAAAATTAGGGTACAAGTTGAAAACTTACCAAGAAGTTAAATACCAGTCTAGCAAAAATATAAAAAGCAAGAATGACCAATAAAAGAACAAAAATTTCAAGTATTTTTAGAATTTTGAAGGTTCATCAGTCATAAAAAGAAATATGTCTAAAAGGAACCATTTTGAGTAACTTTAGAATTATTTTTAGGAGCATAATTTAGAAATCTTTGGTGGTATTGGTAGTACTGATGCCACCTGTATTTTTGATCAAAACATGCCATTCTTTAATAAATTACTAAATCAGTTGTCTTTAGATATAATTATTTATTATAAAGAATAAAACTCTAACTTTAGATTTGATGAATTCAGAATTTTTAGATTTGATGAATTCAGAATTTTTCTTAATTCTGTATTATTTATTAGCATGTATGTAATATGTAATTGTGTGTAGGCATTTTTTTTTTAAGTCTTATTGCTATAGCCTAGCATAGGGGCGGCAGTGTTGGACTGGGTTTTAGGAAATCTTATATTCAGATTTAACTGTCTTCTACTGGTAAGTCAGTGTATTTGAGGAGGGTCCCTCTATCTAGGAATGCATTGATATTCATTAGTATATACTTCTTGTTTGAGTTCCATAGACATATCTGCTTATAAGTGAGACACCAAACTTTATGGATTTCATAAAACATGAGATGTTTTCTTTTTCTCTGACATTTAAATGCAGTATAAGCAGAAAGTGAAGAAAGTTGTTAATATTTAGTTCCAGTGTTATTTAGACTAATTAAAATACTGTAAGTTAGAAATCATGCATATTAATGTAGGAAATCATCACTTGTCTCTCAATTGTTTGTTGAATTGTAGGTGGCAGAAAAGAAAGATATTAAAGAATATTTTGAATCAAACCATTTTGAAGATACAACACATTTCAAGCTGCCTACCTATCGACGCTTATTAGAAGTAATTTTTAGATTCTTGATGCTGGTTGACTATATATTTCAGGAACTCACCCGTCAACTAATGAATACTGCAGTCACACTACTTTTAGAATTATTTAGTAGTTCTGCTAGAATGCCAGTTTCAGTGGAAAAAAAGAATGAAAAACTCATCAAGTAAATCATACTTTTCTAATTATAAAAGGAATTTGTAATCATATTGTTGTAATATGTTGTTAACTTACAATAATATCAGCTAGAATTTGAAAATTCTCTTGTAGAAAATTGTTTGTGCTCAGTTTTTACAATTATCTGAACTTATTATCTCCCATTGTTTTATTTAATATTATTTATAAAAACATGAGAAATTTTCCAAAAAATTTCCCCCAAATTATGCAAGTCAAGTTGCCATGTAAGTTGCAGGATACTCAGTGAAATTTGAAATTCAGATAAACAGTAAGTGATAGTCGCTCAGTCATGTCTGACTCTTTGCTACCCCATGTACTGTAGCCTACCAGGCTCCTCTTTCCGTGGAATTCTCCAGGTAAGAATACTGGGATGGGTTGCCATTTCCTTCTCCAGGGGATCTTCCCGACCCAGGGACTGAACATGGGTCTCCTGCATTGCAGGCAGATTCTTTACCATCTAAGCCACCAGGGAAGCTTGCTATTAAAAGACATTTCTAAGTATAAAGACAGATCAACTTTAAAAGTATCAGCAGATACATGCTTGATTTTTCTTATAATCTATAGACAATACATTAGAATATGTAATGAATCCATACACTTTTTCCAAAGGAATACCCAATAGTAGAAAAGTTACAAATAGAAGTAGAAATAGTAGTAAAGTTACAAATGACAGTCATCAATTAGATGGAATAATTTAGATGAATTTTGTCTCTCTCGAAGAGATGGGGACTCAGCAAAGTGGCCAGGAAGGAAATACAATGTACTTTTAACTTTGTATGAAAAATAATGTTCGGTTCCATGTTGCTGAACATAGTTCTGTTTTTGCTACATAAATCTTCTACAGATTACTGAGTATAATTTTTAATAAAAGCATGTCCCAATTATTATCTATACAACAAATTATTGTTTATCTGAAATTAAAATTTTAACCAGTGTCCTGTATTTTTATTTGTGAAACCTGTTAATCCTATGCCTAGTACACTGTATTTTCAAAGTTCAGAGCCAGCTCTTTTTTTAAAATTAATTTATTTATTTTACTTTACAATATTGTATTGGTTTTGCCATACACTGGCTTGAATCCACTATGGGTGTACATGTGTTCCCCATAAAGATAATTGAGAATGATTCTGGAAGGAGCCTCAATGTTCAGTTGGAATTTGAGTCAATTTCAAGTAATATCTATTGAATACAGAATATTTGCACCTTCTATTTGAATACTACTATTAAAAAAAAAACATTTTTCTTATGTTTCACAACTAGATATATATACTGTAATTTGTGAACATGGAATCTGAACTGAAATTTTGGAATACTTTATGTCCAAACTCTCTAATTTTAGCAACATCATTTTAGTCAAAAAACATTACTTTGGCTATTCTGTGTCCCTTGAGTTTCCATAGTATTATAGAATAAGTTTGCAAATTTCTGCAAAAAAAAAAAATCAGCTGGAATTTTGATAGGGATTGCATTTGATAGGTAGATAAATATGAGGAGCATTTCATCTAAAGTTTTCCAATCTATTTACATGAAATATCTTTCCACTTATGTGAAAGTGTTAGTTGCTCAGTCGTGTCTGACTCTTTGCAACCCCATGGACTGTAGCCCTCCAGACTCCTCTGTCCATGGGATTCTCGAGGCAAGAATACTGGAGTGGGTTGCCATTCCCTTCTTCAGGGGATCATCCCAACCCAAGGATTGAACTTGGGTCTCTTGCGCTGCAGACAGATTCTTTACCATCTGAGCCACCAGGGAGCCTTTCTACTTATATAGCTATTGTTTAATTTCTTTCACCAATATGAATTTTATATATTTTTTAAAAAACTTATTCTTGATAATTTTATCCTTTTGATGCTATTGTAAATGGAATTGTTTTTTAAATTTCATTTTTGGATTGTTCAGGACCACAGTGAGATATCATTTCTTACAAATTAAGGTGGGTATTATATTTAAAAAAAAGAAAAATAATACCTACCCTAATTTATGTGAAGTGATATCTCACTATGGTCCTGATTTGTATTTCCCTGATAATTAGTGATGCTGAGCATCTCTTCATTGGTCATCTTATGTATCTTCTAGTTGGGAATGTGTAGTTATTGATATAGTCTGCATATTAATGAGGTATAAGATTTTTAAAAGACTTTATTTTTCTTATCATTTCTTAACCTAGCATACATAAGGACATCTTTGCTTTCACTGGAAAGATGACAAGTGATTATGAAGAATTTGATAATTCAAACTTATATGCTTATTCTGTTCTAAAGTCAGAAGTAAAAACACAAGACAATGAGGTAAAATAGTCTTTTAAAAGTATAAGCATAAATATTTAATGTAAAATGAAAAATAACTTTTGGGATTAAAACTGTGGTTTATGATTGAAACTGAAACACACAGTTACACACACACATCTGCTCACACTGTAGAAAGCTATAATTACATTTGTTTCATTTGTTCATGCATTACTGAGTACTTATTATATACGAGGCATCGGTCTAGGCACTGAAATATAGCAGTAAAAAGAAATTCCCTGACCTTTTGGAACTTCTGTTCTACTGGAGGAAACAGATAATGAAGTGATGAGTACTGTGGAAAAAAATAAAGATAAGGGAATACGGAACAAATAACTATTTTATGTATGTATACTATTTTACATGAAAGTAGTTAAGGAAGGCCACCCTGTCTAAAGTAGCAGCTACCCTCTTCTACTCCCATTACTGTATTCCTCTCTCTTTGCTTTTTCCGGAGTACTTTTTTTGCTTGTGTTATTAACTTAAAAATAACACAGACCAAATATGAAAACATTGAAAGAATCCTGGAAACTTTAATTAAGAAATTTTTTCATGCCATCACCCCTACCCACAGCATTATTTTCTTCGGATTAAATTTTACATGGTAAACACATGCCCTATGTGGCAATAGTAGCATTTTTTTTTGAGCTAGCATGGTGTAATATGTACTTTATATACTCTTTAAAAAGTATTTTAGGTAGATTTTTGGGCTTCCCTGGTGGCTCAGACAGTAAAGAATTTGCCTACAATGCAGGAGACCCAGTTTTGTTTCCTGGGTTGGAAAGATCCTCATTCCAGTATTATTGCCTGGAGAATTCCTTGGATAGAGAGGATCCTGTTGGTCTACAGTCCACTGCGCTACAATGAGTTGGACACAAATGAGTGACTAAGCACAGCACAGCACAGCATGCTTTAAAGTATAATTAAGTAAATACCCAATGAAATGTCACCCAGACTTAAAAAGTCTTAAATATCTCCTATATATATATACATATATGTACATATATATATTCCTTCTTGATGAAACATTAATAACATGTTCTACTTTTGATGGACATTTTGGCTGTTTTCAGTTTTTGTTTTATACATTCTTATATATGTTCCTTCTACTTATTTATTACTAAGGAGTGAAATCTCTGAGTTCTTTATTTTCAACTGTATTGCTCCATAGCCTCACCAGCACTTAATGTCTTTGCCAACTAGATAGGTTTGAAATGGCATTTTACTGTGGTTTTCATTTTTATTTCCTTTTTAGTTGTTTGTGCATTTTTAAAAATTGGAGATTCATATTTAATCTTCTGTATCTTTTGCCTATTAACCTGTGTATTGTTTTTCTAGAAGTTACATATATATTCTGTGTAATCTATGTTATATATATATGTGTGTAAGTGTATATATATATAATCCTTCTACTGGAAAACATGCTATTTTTATTCCCTGGATAATGTATATTGATTATCAATAATTCATAATTTTATATAATAGAATTTATCATTCCTTTCATTTATATTGGTGTGTGAAGTTATCTACCATCCTGGAGTAATAAAGCTATCCTCCTGTATTTTCTTATAAAACTTTTAATATTCTCTTAAAATTTATCTAGAAATATTTTTTGGTATGGTGCATGGTAGTGTTAGGTAGCTAGAATAGGAAAAAGGAGTCCAAAATGGCGGTGGCTAAAAGACAAAGAAGGGAAAAGCCCGTGGAAATAGAACAAAGGAAGGTCCGAAGACTGGAGTGAGAACCTCAGGTAAAACAAACAGCCCTCCCGGCTAGCCCAGTTTACATAGGGCAGGCTCAAGGGGAAGAGGGAAAAAACATAAAAAGAGGAGACAAAACTGAGCCAGGGGCTTCTCTTCAGTCTTTTGGGTTGGCCTGCCTTCACGCCTGGAGGACGTATTTTTCTTTGCTTGCCAATAAAACTGAGCTGTAACACTGGTCTGGCCAACGCTTCTAATTTTTGTTGCGGCCAGACAGAACCGAGGAAATTACACACTCCCCTGACAGTAGGATCTATTTTTATTTATTTCTATACCAGTAACCATTGCTCAAACACTATTTATTTGTATCCTTTTCCTGCTCATCTGCAATGGCAGCTCTTTATCTTTAATCTCGTGTTTCTACATACGTCTTCTGTTTGCAGACTGTGTTCTATTGCCTGTTGGCCTATTCCTGTGCCAGTCTCATACTGGACAAGTCACTTCCTTTTCTAAGAGTGTCTTGCTTATTCTCAGGCGGTTTCATTTCCATATACATTTTAGAATCAAATCCTACTTGGAGTTTGATTGAAATTGCCTAGATATATAGGTAGCTGGCGGGGAGGGGGTCAGGGGAGTTAATATTTTATGATAATGAGTCTTGCTACTAACATTCTGCTGTATAACTCTTCTTTAATGTCTTTTATATTTTTGTTTCCTTGAAAATTTTGTGCAAGTTTTTTTTTTTTTTGGTTGTTTTTTTTTTGTTAGATTTAACCCAAGTTCTTTATATCCCTAACCTGTACTCTATGGGAATTATTATTTTATTAATAGTTGCTTCTAGTAGTTCCTTTATACAGACTTAGGAATAGAAGTATTTCAAGATAAAAGGATATGTACTGTTTTAATTTTTCCTTAGAAATAACATTAAATCAACACTACAGACTTTTTAAAGCTATTTATATGCATTGCAGAATTTCTCTACAAACAAGTTTATACTAACTTCTGTTCTCTTAAAGATGGCCTTTTAAAGTGTGTCCTATTTTTTGCTAGTTATTGCCTATTGATAACTGTGACCTGGAATTAACTAGAGTTAATTTTTTTATGTTATTGCTTATGATATTGAGTATTTTTCTCATGCTTATTAGCCTTTTTATTTCTCAGATTTGATCTTTTGATGTCCTATCTGCATTTTTCTGATGAAGTTTTCTTTTTTCCTATGGAATTACAAAAACCATTTAAAAATATAGACCATAATCATTTGCCATACATCAGAAATACAGATACTAATGTGTTGTTTGTTTTTTAATTTGTTAATAATGATTTTAGTATGGAATATTTTTCTTTTGGTCAGGCACCAATCATGGGTATAAAAAGTTCTAATATAAGTAGAGAGCATTATAGGATTAAATACACATAGAGTGAAGAAAATTTCTAAAATTTAGAGGACAGATATCTGAATTGAAGTTGCCAGCTTTACATGCTTTTATACTTGCCTTTTTATTTAGCTCTCTCAGTAGAACTACCAGGTCAACATTCTGAATAGAGGCATGGTGCGTATAGATCAGTGGAATAATTGCCAGGGAATATAAGTGTTATATGAGAAATAATCTCTGGGTCACCTAATCAAATGGACACTGACTCAAGAAATAGGTGCAGCATGAGTATAGAGGCAAGAATAAGAAACTGTGAGCAGAAAGGAATAACATTAAGTCATGTGGAACAGAGGATTCTTGGTGTGAATACCACAATGTAGAGTTGAACAGATTATGAGGAGCTACAAATTCCAGACTAAACAGTTTGAATCCTAGTCTGATTATCTGGGGCCATTGCCTTGGCCGAAATGAATATCTTCCAAAGAGGTGAACTTAACATTTTGGCATAATAGCATTGCGTTGCCTTTTTTTTTTTTTTTTTTTTTTTTGCCTTAGAGGTGCCCCAGCCGTGGATGGAGCCAAATCAAGGGACTTAACAACCTTGTAGTTTTATAGGCAGTGCCATCAGTAAGAGACAAAGCACCACAGATATTTGAAGGAAACAGATTAAACATGCCTGTCATTCAGATAGACTATGTGGTAGCTAATGCAGACTGCTCTGCTCTCTTTGAGCTGGGTCTCTTGGGAGCAGCTTTTTTTTTTTACCATTAACATTTGTTTTATTTTATTTTTTAAATTTTTTTTAGTTTTTTATTTTTTAAATTTTAAAATCTTTAATTCTTACATGCGTTCCCAAACATGCACCCCCCTCCCACCTCCCTCCCCATAACATCTCTCTGGGTCATCCCCATGCACCAGCCCCAAGCATGCTGCATCCTGCGTCAGACATAGACTGGTGATTCAATTCTTACATGATAGTATACATGTTAGACTGTCATTCTCCCAAATCATCCCACCCTCTCCCTCTCCCTCTGAGTCCAAAAGTCCGTTATACACATCTGTGTCTCTTTGGGAAAGAGACACAGAAGTGTATAACGGGAGCAGCTTTAAAAGTATGGCTTAAATAGAGTCACTGTGAGTGAGTCTGTTCAGGCCAGGCTCTGAATATGTCATGTAGGAATCAGGCTGTTTTGTGTGATAGAATAGATGACAATGTGAGAGTTGGAGTGTTGCACTTTAAAAGGAGAGAACATTCAGTCCTTAGAGTGTTTAATATTATTTTTAACATTTCTTCAGAAATGAGTCTCTACTTCAAGATTGAAAATATTTGCAGATTAATTATGTGTTCTAAGTTCTGACATTTAGTACATATTGCATTTAGAAATAACAAAGAAAACTTATAAAGGCATGTGGCAAGGTAAATCCATGTGGACCTGGATCTCAAGTCATCTTTACAAGGTGTCATCCATTAGTATGCCAAGTAGATACGGTTGCAGAATGACCTTTCACACTTCTCACCTCCACAGTTACCAAAATCCATAGAAGCTCAAGTTCATTATGTAAAATGATGTAGTATTTGCATATAACCTCCCTGATGGCTCAGTTGGTAAAGAATCCACTGCAATGCAGGAGACCCCGGTTAGATTCCTGGGTCGGGAAGATCTACTGGAAAAGGGATAGGCTACCCACTCCAGTATTCTTGGGCTACTCTCATGGCTCAGCTGATAAAGAATTCACATGCAATGTAGATGACCTGGGTTAGATACCTGGGTTGGGAAGATCCCCTGAAAAAGGGAAAGGCTACCCACTCCAATATTCTGGCATGGAGAATTCCATGGAGTCACAAAGAGTTGGACATGACTGAGCAACTTTAACTACACACATCCTTTCAGTTCAGTTCAGTTACTCAGTCGTGTCCGACTCTGTGACCCCATGAACCACAGCACGCCAGGCCTCCCTTTCCATCACCAACTCCTGGAGTCCACCCAAACCCATGTCCATTGAGTCGGTGATGCCATCCAACCATCTCATCCTCTGTCATCCCCTTCTCCTCTTGCCCTCAATCTTTCCCAGCATCAGGGTCTGTACAAATGAGTCAGCTCTTCGCACCAGGTGGCCAAAGTATTGGAGTTTCAGCTTCAACATCAGTCCTTCCAATGAACACCCAGGACTGATCTCCTTTAGGATGGACTGGTTGGATCTCCTTGCAGTCCAAGGGACTTGCAAGAGTCTTCTCCAACACCACAATTCAAAAACATCAATTCTTCAGCATTCAGCTTTCTTCACAGTCCAACTCTCATATCCATACATGACTGACTACTGGACAAACCATAGCTTTGACTAGACAGACCTTTGTTGGCAAAGTCATGTCTCTGCTTTTTAATATGCTGTCTAGGTTGGTCATAACTTTCCTTCCAAGGAGTAAGCATCTTTTAATTTCATGGCTGTAATCACCATCTGCAGTGATTTTGGAGCCCGGAAAAGTAAAGCCAGCCACTGTTTCCACTATTTCCCCATCTATTTGCCACAAAGTGATGGGACTGGATGCCATGAACTTAGTTTTCTGAATGTTGAGTTTTAAGCCAACTTTTTCACTCTTCTCTTTCACTTTCATCAAGAGGGTCTTTAGTTCTTCACTCTTTGCCATAAGGGTGGTGTCATCTGCATATCTGAGGTTATTGATATTTCTCCTGGCAGTCCTGAGTCCAGCTTGTACTTCCTCCAGCCCAGGGTTTCTCATGATGTACTCTGCATATAAGTTAAATAAGCAGGGTGACAATATACAGCATTGACGTACTCCTTTTCCTATTTGGAACCAGTCTGTTGTTCCATGTCCAGTTCTAACCGTTGCTTCCTGACCTGCATCTAGGTTTCTCAAGAGGCAGGTCAGGTGGTCTGGTATTCCCATCTCTTTCAGAATTTTCCAGAGTTTGTTGTGGTCCACACAGTCAAAGCCTTTGGCATAGTCAATAAAGCAGAAGTAGATGTTTTTCTGGAACTCTCTTGCTTTTTCCATGATCCAGCAGATGTTGGCAATTTGATCTCTGATTCCTCTGCCTTTTCTAAAACCAGCTCAAACATCTGGAAGTTCACAGTTCACTTATTGCTGAAATGTGGCTTGGAGAATTTTAAGCATTACTTTACTAGAGTATGAGATGAGTGCAATTGTGCAGTAGTTTGAGCATTCTTTGGCATTGCCTTTTTTGGGGATTGGATTGAAAACTGACCTTTTCCAGTCCTGTGGCCACTACTGAGTTTTTCAAGTTTGGTGACATATTAAATGCAGCACTTTCACAGCATCATCTTTTAGGATTTGAAATAGCTCAACTGGAAGTCCATCACCTCCACTAGCTTTGTTCATAGTGATGCTTCCTAAGGCCTACTTGACTTCACATTCCAGGATATCTATACTTTAAATTATCTCTAGAGTATTTATAAACCTAATACAATGTAAATAGTTGTCAGCATGTGGCAAATTCAAGTTTTGCGTTTTGGAACTTTCTAGAATTAAAAATAAAACTGTTCCTCAGATGGTTGAATCCATGGATGTGGAACCCACAGACAAAGAGGGCTGACTGTATATGGTGTATGCACAAAGTAATGAACTTTCAAGATCCCTCCCAAATGTTTATATATGTAAACAAGTTCTTGTTACATCTTAAATAGCAATTATAACAAAAACCCTGTAATTTGGAATCAGATAGTGCTGAATTCTAACATTAGGACTGTATAGTCTTGAACAATTCATTTCAATCAAACCAAACCTCAGTGTATTATCAAACAATTATAATACATATCTACAGTGCTAGTACAAGCAACTTATGCAGCTCAATTCCAGAAAAATAAACGACCCAATCAAAAAATGGGCCAAAGAACTAAATAGACATTTCTCCAGAGAAGACATACGGATGGCTAACAAACGCATGAAAAGATGCTCAACATCACTCATTATTAGAGAAATGCAAATCAAAACCACAATGAGGTACCACTTCACACCAGTCAGAATGGCTGCGATCCAAAAATCTGCAAGCAATAAATGCTGGAGAGGGTGTGGAGAAAAGGGAACCCTCCTACACTGTTGGTGGGAATGCAAACTAGTGCAGCCACTATGGAGAACAGTGTGGAGATTCCTTAAAAAATTGCAAATAGAACTACCTTATGACCCATCAATCCCACTGCTGGGCATACACACCGAGGAAACCAGAATTGAAAGAGACACATGTACCCCAATGTTCATCGCAGCACTGTTTATAATAGCCAGGACATGGAAGCAACCTAGATGTCCATCAGCAGATGAATGGATCAGAAAGCTGTGGTACATATACACAATGGAGTATTACTCAGCCGTTAAAAAGAATACATTTGAATCAGTTCTGATGAGATGGATGAAACTGGAGCCGATTATATGGAGTGAAGTAAGCCAGAAAGAAAAACACCAATACAGTATACTAACACATATATATGGAATTTAGAAAGATGGCAATGAAGACCCTGTATGCGAGACAGCAAAAAAGACACAGATGTGTATAACGGACTTTTGGACTCAGAGGGAGAGGGAGAGGGTGGGATGATTTGGGAGAATGACAGTCTAACATGTATACTATCATGTAAGAATCGAATCGTCAGTCTATGTCTGACGCAGGATACAGCATGCTTGGGGCTGGTGTATGGGGATGACCCAGAGAGATGTTATGGGGAGGGAGGTGGGAGGGGGGTTCATGTTTGGGAACGCATGTAAGAATTAAAGATTTTAAAATTAAAAAAAAGTCAAATCAATAAATATATACATTAAAATGAAAAAAAAACATATTTACAGTGCTACTGAGAGGATTGAATAAGAAAACACATAAAGCAAAAGTCAGTGGTACATGGTAGGTACACATCATACAACTTTTAGTATATTGACTCATTGCAATAAATTGTCACTGTTTTAACTTTTTATGAGATTTTTTCCTAATATATCTAAAGAAAGGACCTTTAGCATAATGAATGAATGAATAATGGAACTTATTTACTAAATAATCTCCTTTTTATTCTGTTGTCAGGTTGCATGTTTGAAAAATATTTACCATTGGCTTACTCGAGAAATCAACTTAAAATGTTAGCTCATCTTTTTTGAGCCCTTCTTACATATAGGTGAATGTTCTTAGAATAGATTGCTCATCTTATTCCATACCCTTTATTCCTAATGCTTTTTGAGCACTTTCCAAATTCATATTGGAGAAACAGAACACAAGTAGGCAGGCTGTAAAATCTGTCACCCCATTTATTTCCAGGGTTGACTCAAATGAACTGCCCACCAAGTAAATACTGCCTTCCTACATCACAGCTCAGAAAAAGGAGATGACATAGTCCCATCAATAGTTTGCAGCAAGTAGCTGACCTCTACCAGAGTCTTCAAATACTTAGGAAGGACTATTTATCAATGAAAGTGAAGTTTAACTTTGAAGAACAAAGATCAAACATGATGACAAGTATCCATATAAGTGTACCCCCCAAATTAAGGAAGATATAAAAAAATATAATCTCAGAAATATGTCACGTAGCACCCCTACAAGGATAGCTATAAAAACAATATCACCATTGACCACAGATGTTGCAAGAATGGAACTGAAGCCATGTGAAAGGAAAACAGTCTTGGTGTAAGGAACTGTGAATCCGCCTATACCCTTGATTAGCTTAAGAACTTGTCTAGGACACCCAACATCTTTTGTTTGTTTTTTAACTTCAAAGCACATCTGACTGCTCTTACAGGAAAATAGATTGCTTATCATTGTTCAGTCACTAAGTGATGTCCCACTCTGCGATCCTGTGGATTGCAGCACACCAGGCTTCCCTGTCCTTCACCATCTCCCGGAGTTTGCTCAAACTCATGTCCCTTGAGTCACTGATGCCATCCAACCATCACATCCTCTATCACCCTCTTCTCTTCCTGTCCTCAGTGTTTCCCAGCATCAGAGTCTTTCCAAATGAGTCACTCTTTGCATCAGGTGGTCAAAGTATTGGAGCTTCAGCATCATCCTTCCAGTGAATATTCAGGGTTGATTTCCTTTAGGATTAACTGTTTTGATCTCCTTACAGTCCAAGAACTCTCAAGAGTCTTCTCCAACACCACAATTCAAAAGCATCAATTCTTCAGTGTTCAGCTTTCTTTATGGTCCAGCCATCACATCCATACATGACTACTGGAAATACCATAGCTTTGACTATATGGACCTCTGTTGGCAAAATGATCTCTCTGCTTTTTAATATGCTAAGTTTGTCATAGCTTTTCTTCCAAGGAGCAAGCATCTTTTAATTTCATGACTGCAGTCACTGTCTGCAGTGATTTTGGAGCCCAAGAAAATAAAGTCTGTCACTGTTTCCACTTTTTCCCCTTCTGTTTGCCATGAAGTATGTTACTGGATGCCATGATCTTTGTTTTTTGAATGTTGAATTTAAGCCAGTTTTTTCACTTTCCTCTTCCACCTTCATCAAGAGGTTCTTTAGTTCCTCTCCGCTTTCTGCCATTAAATTGGTATCATCTGCATGTACAAGGTTGTTGATATTTCTCCCAAATATCTTGATTCCAGCTTATGATTCATCCAGCTCAACATTTCACATGATACACTCTATATATAAGTTAAATAAGCAGGGTGACAATATACAGCCTTGATGTACTCCTTTCCTAATTTGGAACCAGTCTATTCTTTCATGTCCAGTTCTAACTGTTGCTTCTTGACCTGCATAGAGGTTTCTCTGGAGGCAGGTAAGGTGGTTTGGTATTCCCATCTCTTGAAGAATTTTCCACAGTTTGTTGTAATCCACACGGTCAAAAGCTTCGGCATAGTCAATGGAGCAAAAGTAGATGTTTTGGGAGAATTCCCTTGCTTTCTCTATGATCGAATGGGTGTTGGCAATTTGATCTCTGATTCCTCTGACTTTTCTAAATCCAGCTTGAACATCTGAAAGTTCTCAGTTCATGTACTGCTGAAGCCTAGCTTGAAGGATTTTGAGCATAATCTTGCTAGCATATGAAATGAGCACAGTTGTACGGTAGTTTGAACATTCTTTGGCATTCTCTTTCTTTTGGATTGAAATGAAAACTGATCTTTTCTAGTCCTGTGGCCACTACTGAGTTTTTCAAGTTTGGTGGCATATTAAATGCAGCACTTTCACAGCATCATCTTTTAGGATTTGAAATAGCTCAACTGGAATTCCATCACCTCCACTAGCTTTGTTCATAGTAGTGCTTCCTAAGGCTCACTTGACTTCGCATTCCAGGATGTTTGGCTATAGGTGAGTGATCACACCATCATGGTTATCTGGGTCATAAAGATCTTTTTTGTACAGTTGTTCTGTGTATTCTTGCCACCTCTTCTTAATCTCTTCTGTTTCTGTTAGGTCCATACCATTTCTGTCCTTTATTGTGCCCATCTTTGCATGAAATATTCCCTTTGTATCTCCAGTTTTCTTGAAAAGATCTCTAGTCTTTCCCATTCTATTGTTTTCCTTTATTTCTTTGCATTATTCACATAAAAAGCTTTTCTTATCTCTTTACTTTTCTCTAGAACTCTGCGTTCATTGGTATATATGTTTCCCTTTCTCCTTTGCCCTTCGCTTCTCTTCTTTTCTCAGTTATTTGCAAGGCTTCCTTAGATCTCATTATATACTAAAAATGGTTATGCTGCTACTGCTGCTAAGTTGCTTCAGTCGTGTCCGACTCTGTGCAATCCCATAGACAGCAGCCCTCAAGGCTCCTCTGTCCTTGGGATTCTCCAGTCAAGAACACAGGAGTGGGTGGCCATTTCCTTCTCCAATGCATGCATGCATGCTAAGTTGCTTCAGTCATGTCCGACTCTGTGCAACCCCATAGACAGCAGCCCTCCAGGCTCCTCTGTTCACAGGATTCTCCTGGCAAGAATACTGGAGTGGGCTAAAAATGCTTATGAGATGAACACAATATATTTTCAATGAATAATAACAATAGAAAATTTATATTGTTTACAGTGTTCATTGTTGCTTTTAAATACTAGAACAGACTTTTTCTTTTCTGTTTTTGGTTATCTTGAGAAAGAGAATTTATGATAACAGAATGAGTCCTTAACATATATTTTATGGTTTTTAAAGGTGAAGATGATGAAATAGTACTTAGGCATAGTTTAAAGACTACATTGTAATTAGCTAAATCAATATTTTGTATCTTGCATTTAAATGTATAGCTGAGTAAAATGAGTCACAGATAGTTTGCTTTCATTTTAAATTATTTCATGCAAAGTTCTAAGAATATGTCCTGCTAACTGGTTTAATCTTAAAGATTTAGAGTATGGTATTTTTCATTATTTTAGAAATAGGTATGCATTAATGTTTGTGTTTGTGTATATATTAATCATAGGGTACCTATGTCATATATATTAACATATGCATGAATGTGTTTATATATATGTCACTATTTTGCAAATGATTGAAAAATATCTGTGTGTTTTACATCAATTGCATTTTGTTTTTTTACTTTTTACTCTCTACCTATTTCTTCCACCCATCCCTTAGCCTTGATCTCTGGCAACCACCAGTCTGTTCCTTGTATCTATGAACTTAGATTTTTAATTTAAGATTTCATGTATAAGAGAGGTCATAAGATATCTTTTTCTCTCTGACTTACTTTCTCTTCTCTCTTACTTTCTTCCTCTTGGACCTTGAAGTCCATCCATGTTAATGCAGATAGCAAGATTTCCATTTTTATGTATAAAGTTTTTATATAATATTCCATTATTTATATATCTCACATCTTATTTATCCATTCATCAATCTATGGACACATAAATTATTTCCATATCTTGGCTATTGTAAATAATTCTGCATGAATATGGAATGCATATATCTTTCCAAGTTGGTGCTTTCATTTTCTTCAGATAAATACCCAAAAGGAGAATTCCTAGCTCTTATGGTAGTTCATAATTGTTTGAGAAACCTCTACATTGTTTTCCATAGTGGCTACACCACTACCAGTAATGCACAAGGCTTTCCTTTTCTCCACTCCCTAGAAACACTTGCTATTTCTTGTCTTTTTGGTAACAGTCATTCTAACAGGTGAGGTGATATCTCATTATAGTTTTGATTTGCATTTCCCTGATGATTAACGATTGGAGTATTTTTTTTTATGTGCCTATTAGCCATCTGTATGTCTTTGGAAAAATATTTATTCAGATCATCTGCCCATTAAAAAAATCAGATTGTTTGTTGTTTTGCTATTGAATTGTATGAGTTATATATATATTTTGGATATTAGCCCCTTATCAGCTATGTGATTTTAAGACATTTTTCTCCCATTCAGTAGATTGTTTTTTCATTTTGTTAATGGTTTCCTTGGGTTTGCAGAAGCCTTTTAGTATTATGTAGTCCCACTTACTTATTTTTGTTTTTATTGCTTTAGTTTTTTGTATAATATTCTAAAATAAAAAATCATTACCAACACCTGTATCAAGGAACTTAATACCTAGGTTTTCTTTGAGATGTTTTATATTTTTAGATCTTATGTCCAAGTCTTTTATCCATTTTGAGTTAATTTTGAATATGGTATAAGACACTGGTCAAGTTTTATTCTTTTTCATGTGGCTGTCCAGTCTTCCCAATACCATTTATTGAAGAGATTCATTTTCTCCATCGACTTTCCTTGGCTTCTTTGTTGTTAATTAATTGACCCAATTTGAATAGGTTTATTTCTGGGCTCTCCATTCTGTCCCATTGGTCTTTGTATCTCAAAGGTCCAGAACAAGGCAAGAATGCCCAATCTCACCACTTCTATTCAACATAGTATTAAAAGTCTTGGCTAGAAGATGAGTTTTTTGAAGAAATATAAACCTATGAGTACCAGATCCATATGTTTCACTTGTGAATTCAACCAAACATTTAAGGAAGAAATTATACCAATTCTCTACAATCAAACAGAATACTTTCTGACTTATTTTGTGAGCCCAACATTACCCTAATACCAAAACATGTAAACACACTGCAAGAAAAGAAAGCTATGGGCCAATAATTCTCATGAACATAGATATAAATATCATTTAAAAATTAGCAAATTAAATCTAACAATCAATAAAAAGAATTATATAAATGTGGTATTTATCCCAGGTATTGAAGTCTCACTGAACATTCAAAGTCAATTAAAGTAATCCATCACAGCAAAGGGCTAAAGAATAAAAATCACATACTCATTTCAATAGATATAGAAAAAACATTTGGCAGAATTTAATACCCATTCATGTTAAAAAAAATACTCTAAATAAACTAGGAATAGAAATGAACTTCCTTACCTTGGTTAAAAATATATAGAAAACATACAGCTAACTCTAGATCAATATAATGATCAATGCAAAGAAATAGAGGAAAACAATAGAATGGGAAAGACTAGAGATCTCTTCAAGAAAATCAGGGATACCAAGGGAATAATTCTGCAAAGATGGGCACAATAAAGGACAGAAATGGCATATACCTAACAGAAGCAGAAGTCATTAAGAAGATGTGGCAAGAATACACAGAAGAACCATACAAAAAAGATCTTCACAACCCAGATAATCACGATGGTGTGGTCACTCACCTTGAGCCAAACATTCTGGAATGTGAAGTCAAGTGGGCCTTAAGAAGCATCACTACAAATAAAGCTAGTGGACTTGATGGAATTCCAGTTGAGCTATTTCAAATCCTAAAAGATGATGCTGTGAAAATGTGGCACTCAATGTGCCAGCAAATTTGGAAAACTTAGCAGTGGCCACAGGACTGGAAAAGGTCAGTTTTCATTCCAGTCCCAAAGAAAGGCAATGCCAAAGAATGCTCAGACTACCGCAGTTGCATTCATCTCTCAAGCTAGTAAAGTAATGCTCAAAATTCTCCAAGCCAGGCTTCAATAGTATGTGAACTGTGAACTTCCAGATGTTCAAGCTGGATTTACAAAAGGCAGAGGAACCAGAGATCAAACTGCCAACATCCATTGGATCATCAGAAAGGCAAGCGAGTTCCAGAAAAACATCTGCTTTATTGACTATGCCAAAGCCTTTGACTGTGTGGACCACAACAAACTCTGGAAAATTCTTAAAGAGCTGGGAATACCAGATCACCTGACCTGCCTCCTGAGAAATCTGTATGCAGGTCAGGAAGCAACAGTTAGAACTGGACATGGAACAACAGACTGGTTTCAAATAGGAAAAGGAGGACATCAAGGCCGTATATTGTCACCATGCATATTTAACTTATATGCAGAGTACATCATGAGAAACACTGGGCTGGAGGAAGCACAAGCTGGACTCAAGACTGCCAGGAGAAATATCAATCACCTCAGATATGCTGATGACACCATCCTTAAGGCAGAAAGTGAAGAACTAAAGAGCCTCTTGATGAAAATGAAAGAGGAGAGTGAAAAGCTGGCTTAAAACTCAACATTCAGAAAACTTAAGATCATGCCATCTGGTCCCATCACTTTATGGCAAATAGATGGGTAAACAGTGAGAGACTTTATTTTGGGGGGCTCCAAAATCACTGCAGATGGTGACTTCAGCCATGAAATTAAAAGACGCTTGCTCCTTGGAAGAAAAGCTATGTCCAAATTAGCCAGCATATTAAGAAGCAGAGACTTTTTTTTTTTTTTTTTTTGCTGACAAAGGTCCACTAGTCAAAGCTGTGGTTTTTCCAGTAGTCATGTAAGGATGTGATAGTTGAACTATAAAGAAAGCTGAGTGCTGAAGAATTGATGCTTTTGAATTGTGGTGTTGGAGAAGACTCTCGAGAGTCCTTTGGACTGCAAGGAGATCCAACCAGTCCATCCTAAAGGAACTCAGTCCTGAGTATATATTGGAAGGACTGCTGCTGAAGCTGAAACTCCAATACTTTGGCCAGCTGATGTGAAGAAGCAAGTCATTGGAAAAGACCTTGTTGCTGGGAAAGATTGAAGGCAGGAGGAGAAAGGGACAACAGAGGATGAGATGGTTTTATGGCATCACCAACACTATGGACATGAGTTTGAGTGGGCTCCAATAGTTTGTGATAGACAGGGAAGCCTGGCATGCTGCAGTCCATGGGGTCACAAAGAGTTGGACACGACTGAGCAACTGAACTGAAGTGACCACTGTGTTTAATGATAAGACTAAATCTTTCTCATTAAGATCAGGGAAAAAACAAGTATGTTCCCTCTCACCACTGCTTTTCAACATTGTACTGGAATTACTAGATAATTAAATAAAACCAAAGGAAATAAGCCTATGCATATTTATCTATATGCTATGTGCTAAGTCATGTCTGACTCGTTGTGACCCTATGGATTGTAGCCTTCCAGGATCCTCTGTCCATGGGATTTCCCAGGCAAGAATACCAGAGTGGGAGAGAACAAGATGGCAGAAGAGTAGGTGGATGTGGAGTACATCTTTCTCCATGGATACATCAGGAATACATCTTCAGACACCGAAGTGCATGCAGAACACCAGCTGAGAGCAGACAGGAGTACTTGACCAGTGGAAAGAATATATAGAACCACACAAAGCTTGGTAGGACAAAGAATTAGAGGAAAAAACAGGAGTGTTAGAAGGACTTGACCTGCCCTCTGTGGGTGGTGGAACTGAAGCAGGGGTCTGATCCCCACTTTGGGGCAATTGTCTGAGTCAGAGGAGAAATGTTTAACGCTGAGAGTGAAACAGCTGATCTGTGGCAGTCTAAATGGAATGAAAATCAGACAGTTTTTGCTGCAGCCATACATACCCAGGACAGGATGTAGGTCCCCTAGAAGACACAGCAGTTGGGAGCTGGAGTTTAGGGATTGTGGCGCAATCCCAGGGTGAGGGCTGCTGTTGACTGAGGAGAGACAGATTGAGGGGATGTGAGGGAGAAGATTGTGGTGGGAAATGCCTGTGGAGGAAAGCCAGGCAGCCATAGAAGCAAGGCAATACTGCTGAATCACACATAGGGGGTGGAGCCATCACCATAACTTCTCTCCCTACATGCCAGCATCAGCATCTGAACAATAGGCTGGCCATCAAGTGCCTGATGCACTGAACTACAGGGTAGGACTCCACCTAGGGTGCTCCTTTAAGTAATGATGCACCAAACTACGGAGTAGGACCCCACCCAGAGTGCCCCTGTAATTGCCTGATGTGCCAATCTACAGAGTAGGTCCCCAGCTGGGGGGCCTCTCTATGTGCATGATGCATGGAACAACAGAGAAGGACACCAGGCAAGGGAGCCCTCTTAAGTGCCTGAGTGGGTGGAGCTGTGGAGAAAGACTGGCCACAGAGGCCTTCTGATCTCCAACTACAAGAGGAATGAAAAAAGAATTTTGATAGGGCCATAATGCCTGTGGCAGAGGCATTCCGTGTCCCTGCACACTTGGCGCTGCCAGGGTCCCTGCAGCCCAAGCAGCTGTGCCACCCTCACAACCCTTACTGGGGCAGAGCTGCCACAGGCAAAAAAAAATAGTCTTGGGTCTATACATATGGGTCATATCTAACACTTTGCGACCCTGTGGACTGTGGCCTGCTTGGCTTCTCTGTCATGGAGGTTCTCCAGGTAAGAGTACTGAAGTGTATTGTCCAATATTGATTGCCATACCCTTCTAGAGCACTATATTTCCTGCTGCCCTAGCCACCAACCCCCCGAGTACCTGGTGCTGCCATAACTCCTGCGACCCAAGCAGCTGCACCACCTCCACACCTGGCCCTCACTGGGGAAGACCCAAGCCCTCCAGGGCAGCCTCAGGAGCAAATTCCAGTGGACGACCCACATGAAGAAGTGGAAATAAAACCACAATTGAAACCCAGGGGCAGTGTGTCTAAGGAAGAAGACCCAAAACCTTCCCACCAGCTGTACAAGCGGCAGATTAAATCCACTCAATCAACCTGGCAGACTCTGTTCTATAGAATATATATGAGGACATTGAAAGCTCCCCCAAAAGAAAACACACTAGTTCTGTGGGCTGTGGACATTGGAGGCAAGAACACACCAGGAGTAGGACCAGATTAGAATCTGAGCTGCCCACCACAGCAGGACCAGAGACCAGCAGAGTGCTGGAGGGCATTCTAGGGAGGTGAGGTGGACTGTGACTCCCTGTGAGGGAAAGGACTCTGACAGCAGTGTCTCAAGAAAACATTTATTATTCTTATGTTTTGACTTGTGCTGTAGATTCTTTGGGATCTTCCCCCACCCCTCTGTTGTAGTTGTCGATTTTATTGGCACTATGAAACCTAATCAAGCTTTTGAGTTTTGTTGATTTTTTTTTTCAGTCACACTTTTTATTGTTGTTATAAACCTCTGCCTCTATGTTGGGCTTTTGCAGTTCTGTGGAGTTTTCCTTTTTTTTTTTACTGTTCTTCCTTTTTTTTCTGTCTTTTAATTTAATTTTTAATTTTTAAACCTATTATTATTCTGTCTACATTTATTCCTTTGTTTGCTTTTCCTACTGTTTTTCCCCCTTGCAATTAATCTTTAATGTATGTAACTCTTCTTTATTTACTTCTATTTAACTTTGCATACCCTTTCATTTCTTTCTTTCCTTTCCTCTCAACATATTTGTTAGTTTTGTTTTCATTGCTTTATTCCTTACTTGGCACCTTGCTTTAGTTTTGTTTTCTAGTTTGTGCTTCAGTTTGTTTTATTCTTAACTGGTAGATATAATTTTTTATTTCCTCTGTTCACTGGATCAATCTATTATACTTTATTTTTGTTGGACTGCTTTGATTTTGCTTATGCTTATATATGTATATGTGTATATTACATTATTTTAATTATTATTTGCCTGATTTTGTAGCTGCCATTTGTCTGGGGTTCATCTTTGGTTTCTTGTTTTTGGTTATTTGCTTTAATCTCACTCAATGCCATAACAAACCACTTGTGGAATCTTCGTTCATGACCAGAGATCAAGCCCCAAACCTTTGGAGTGAGAACACTGACTCCAAGACCCTAGACTACCAGAGAACTAACCCTAAGGAGTATCAAATAGTGGGAACTCACACAAAAGAAAAAACCACTTGAATACAAGACCCAGCATCACCTGACCACCAGTAGCACCCTGTACAGGACGCCTCATCTAAACAACAAACAGAACAAAAATACAAACCAAATCAGCAGCAGACAGGATTACCACTACCTCACTCAGCCTTGGCCATCAGAGAAAAATCAAACAAACAAACAAAAAAATCTCAGCACAAATCTCACCTATACGAAGCTTACACAAACCACTGAATCAACCTTAGGAGGGCAGAAACAAAAAGGAAGAAAGAATTCAGCCTTGAAGCCTGGGAAAAGGAGACCTCAAACACAATAAGTTAAAGGGGGGAAAAAAACATAATGAAAGGCAGAGAAATACTACACAAATGAAGGAACAAACTAGAAACACAGAAATCCAAATAAGTGAAGAGGAAATAGGCAAACTGCCTGAAAAAGAATTCAGAATAATGATAGTAAAGATGATCAAAAACCTTGAAAACAAAATGGAGAAAGTGCAAGAGTCAATTAACAAAGACCTAGAAGAATTAAAGAATAAACATACAAACAACACAATTACTGAAATTAAAAATACTCCAGAAGGAATCAACAGAAGGATATCTGAAGCAGAAGAACGAATCAGTGAACTGGAAGGTAAAATGGTGGAAATAACTTCTGAAGAGCAGAATAAAGCAAAAAGAATGAAAAGAACTGAGGACTGTCTCAGAGACTTCTGGGACTATCAAAAGCACCAACATTCGAATCATAGGGGTCCCAGAAGCAGAAGAGAAAAAGAAAGCATATGAGAAAATTTTTGAAGAGATTATAGTTGACAATTTCCCCAACATGGAAAAGGAAATAGTCAATCAAGTCCAAGAGATACAAAGAGTCCCTTACAGGATAAACCCAAGGAGAAACACACCAAGACACATACTAATCAAACTAACAAAGACTAAACACAAAGAAAGCATATTAAAAGCAGCAAGGGAAAAGCAACAAGTAACATAAAAGGGAAACCCCATATGCTTAACTGCTGATCTTTCAGCAGAAACTCTGCAGGCCAGAAGGGAATGGCAGGATATAGTTAAAGTACTGAAAGGGAAAAGTCTACAACCAAGATCACAGTACCCAGCAAAGATTTCATTCTAAATTGATGGAGAAATAAAAATCTTTCAGATAAGCAAAAGTTAAGAGAATTCAGTACCACCAAACTAGCTTTACAACAAATGTTAAAGGGACTTTTATAGTCAAAAAATATGAGAAGAAAAAAATCTATAAAATCAACCTCAAACAATTAAGAAAATGGCAATAGGAACATATCAGTAGTTACTTTAAATGTAAATGGATTAAATGCTCTAACCAGAAGCGACTGACTGGCTGAATGGATACAAAAACAAGACCCATATATATGCTGACTACAAGAAACCCATTTCAGACCTAACGACACAGATAGACTGAAAATGAGAGGATGGAAAAATATATCCATGCAGATGGAAAGCAAAAGAAAGCTGGAATAGCAATCTTCATATCAGACAAAATAGACCTTAAAATAAAGAAGATTACAAGAGACAAGAAAGGACACTACCTAATGATCAAGGGGTCAATCCAAGAGGAAGACATAGCAATTGTAAATATCTATGCACCCAGCATATGAGCACCTCATTACATAAGACAAACACTAACAGACATAAAGGAGAAATTGACAGTACCACGATAATAGTAGGAGACTTTAACACTACACTCACACTAATGGGCAGAACATCAAAACAGAAAATTAATAAGGAAACAAGTCTTAACTGATACGTTAGATGAGCTGGATCTCATTGATATCTTCAGGACATTCAATCCAAATGAAGAAGAATACACCTTCTTCTAAAGTGCATATGGAACATTCTCGAGGATAGACTACATCTTGGGTCACATATCAAACTTAGTAAATTTAAGAAAATTGAAATCATATCAAGCATCTCTGATCACAATGCTATGAGACTAGATATAAGTTACAAGAAAAAAAACTGTAAGAAACAAACACATGGAGATTAAACAAGTTTCTAAATAAACAACAGGTTACTGAAGAAATCAAAAGGGAAATCAGAAGATTTCTAGAAACAAATGACAATGAAAACGTGACAACTCAAAACCTACAGGATGCAGAAAATGGATAACCTGGAAGAAATGGATGGATTCTTAGAAAACTTCAGTCTTCCAAGACTGAACCAGAAGGAAATAGAGATTATGAATAACCCAATTACAAGCACTGAAATTGAAACTGTGATTGAAAAATCTCCCGAAAAGCAAAACCCAGGACCAGATGGCTTCACAGGAGAATTCTATCAAACATTTAGAAAAGAGCTAATGCCTGTCCTTGTAAAACTCTTTCAAAAAATTGCAGAGGAAAGAACACTTCCAAACTCATTCTACGAGGTGACCATCACCCAGATACCAAAACCAGATAAAGACAACACAAAAAGAATTAAAACTACAGGCCAACATCACAGATGAACATAGATGCAAAAAATCCTCAACAAAATTTTAGCAAACAGAATTCAGCAACACATCAAAAAGCTTATACACCAGGATCAAGTTGGGATTTCCCCAGGGATGCAAGGATTCTTCAATATATGCAAATCAATGTGATACACCATATTAACAAATTGAAAGATAAAAACCATATGATAATCTCAATAGATGCAAAAAGGCCTTTGACAAAATTCAGCACCCATTTATGATTAAAACTCTTAAAAAAATGGGCATAGAAGGAACCTGCCTCAACCTAGTAAAGGCCATATATGATAAGTCTACAGAAAACATTATTCTTAATGGTGAAAAACTGAAAGTATTCCCCCTACGATCAGGAACAAGACAAGGGTGTCCACTTTCACCACTATTATTCAACATAGTTTTGGAAGTCTTAGCTATAGCAATCAGAGAAGAAAAGAAAAGGACTCTGGATCAGAAAAGAAGTAAAGCTCTCACTGTTTGAAGATGACATGATACTGTACATAGAAAATCCTAAAGACAGTATCAGAATATTACTAGAGCTAAACAGTGAATTTAGCAATGTTGCAGGATACAAAATCATTACTCAGAAATCATTGCATTTCTATACACTAACAACAAAAAAAATCAGAAACAGAAATTAAGGAATCAATCCCATTCACCACTGCAACAAAAACAAATATCTAGGAATAAATTTACCAAAGGAAACAACTGTACACAGACAATTATAAGACACTAATGAAATAAATCAAAGATGACATAAACAGATGGAGAGATATTCCACATGCCTGGGTAGGAAGAATCAATATAGTGAAAATGGCTATACTACCAAATGCAATTTACAGATTCGATGCAATCCCTATCAAATTACCAATGGCATTTTTCACAGAACTAGAACAAAAAATTTCACAATTCATATGAAAACACAAAAGACCCCAAATAGCCAAAGCAGTCTTGAGAAAGAAGAATGGAGCTGGAGGAATCAACCTTCCTGACTTCAGAGTATACTAAAAAGTTGTAGTCATCAAGACAGTATGGTACTGGCACAAAAATAGAAATATAGACCAATGGAACAAGATAGAAAGCCCAGAAATAAGCCCATGTGCCTAAGAGTACCTTATTTTTTCCAAAGAGGCAAGAATATACAATGGGGCAAAGACATCCTCTTCAATAAGTGGTGCTGGGAAAACTGGATCACTACATGCAAAAGAATGAAATTAGAATACTTCTTAACACCATACACAAAGATAAACTCAAAATGGATTAAAGACCTAAATGTAAGACCAGAAACTATAAAAGTCTTAGAGGAAAACAGGCGGAAAACTCGATTACATAAATCAAAACAAGATCCTCTATGACCCACCTCTTAGAGTAACGGAAATAAAAACAAAGGTAAACAAGTGGGACCTGATTAAACTTAAAAGCTTTTGCACAGCAAAGGAAACTATAAGCAAGGTAAAAGACAACCCTCAGAATGGGAGAAAATAATAGCAAATGAAACAACTGACAAAGGATTACTTTCCAAAATATACAAGCAGCTCATAGAACTTAATACCAGAAAAACAAACAGCCCAATTAATAAGTGGGAAAAAGACCTAAACAGACATTTCACTGAAGAAGGCAGACAGATGGCTAACAAACACATGAAAAGATGCTCAGCATCGCTAATTATTAGAGAAATGCAAAATCAAAACTACAATGAGACATCACCTCACACTGGTCAGAATGGCCATCATCAAAAAGTCTACAAACAGTAGATTCTGGAGAGGGTGTGAAGAAAAGGGAACACTCTTATACAGTTGGTGGGAATGTAAATTGATACAGCCACTATGGAAGACGATATGGAGATTCCTTAAAAACCTAGGAGTAAAACCATCATATGACCCAGCAATCCCACTCCTAGGCATATATCCTGAGAAAACAAAAATTGAAGACATGTATCCCATTGTTCACTGCAGCACTGTTTACAATAGCTAGAACATGGAAGCAACCTAGATGTCCATCAACAGATGAATGGATAAAGAAGTTGTGGTACATATACACAATGGAATATTACTCAGCCATAAAAAGGAATGCCTTTGAGTCAGTTTTAATGAGGTAGATGAACCTAGAGCCTATTATACAGAGTGAAGTAAGTCAGAAAGAGAAAGACATGGGGAGAGGGGAGGAGAGGGTGATTTGTATGGAGAGAGTAACATGGAAACTTACATTACCATATGTAAATTAGATAGCCAACGGAATTTGCTGTATGTCTCAGGAAACTCAAATAGGGTTTTGTATCGCCCTAGATGGGTAGGATGGGGAGGAAGATGGGAAGGAGGTCCAAAATGGAGGGGATATATGTATCAGTTCAGTTCAGTTCAGTTCAGTCACTCAGTTGTGTCCGACTCTTCGCGACCCCATGAATCGCAGCACGCCAGGCCTCCCTGTTCATCACCATCTCCTGGAGTTCACTCAGACTCACGTCCATCGAGTCCGTGATGCCGTCCAGCCATCTCATGTTGAGGTTTGACAGCAAACAACAAAGTTCTGTAAACAAATTATCCTTCAATTAAAAAATAAATAAAAAGAATACTGGAGTGGATCGCCATTTCCTCCTCCAGGGGTTTTTCCTGACCCTAATATCAAACTCCTGTCTCTTATGTCTCCTGCATTGGCAAGTGGGTTCTTTACCACTAGCGCCACCTGGGAAGCCCACAATTATCTACATAGGAAATCTCCTGGAGCCAATAAGAAATTATAAAAAGGTTGCAGGATATAAGAATGAATATTCAAAAGTGATCCACTTTCGTATATACCAGTGATAAACAAACATCTGATAAAAAATTATGATCCAAAATATACAAAAAACATTGAGCACTCAACAGAAGACAAAAAGCCCACTTTTAAAATGAGCCAAAGATCTTAACAGAAACTGAAAAGGTTACAGATAGCAAACAAGCATATAAAAATATCCTTAATATCATATGTCTTATGGGAAATGTAAATTAAAACAACAGTGAGATACTACTACACATACATAAAAATGGCCAAAATCCAGAACATGGACAACACCAAATGCCTACAAAGACATGGAGCAACAGGAACATTCACTCATTTCTGGTAGAAATGCAGAACAGTTCAGCCACTTGGGAAGAGACTAAATATACACTTATTGTAAGATCCAGCAGTTGTTATTTTTGATATTTGACCAAAAGAGTTGAAAACTAAAGTCCACACAAAAGCCTCCATGTGGATGTCTCTAACAGCTTTATTCAAAATTGCCGAAACCAGAAGAAAGCATGATGTCCGTTAGTAGGTAAATGTATAAATATACTGTAATATCTCCAAACAATGGAATATTATTCACTGTTAAAAATAAATGAGCTATCAAGCCATAAAAAGAGGATTACTAAGAAGAAGAAGAAGACAATATGAAAAGGCTATGTCCTGTATGCTTCAAATTATATGTATATACATACTACAGGATGTATGATTCCAGTTTTTGGAAAAGATGAAACTATGGCAACACTATAAAAACCGGCAGTTGACAGAGGTTGGGGGACAGAAGGATAAATAGATGAAGTACAAAAGATATTTAGAGCAGTGCAAGTACATGTTAATACTATAATGATGGATTATTACACATTTGTCCAAACCCATACAATCTACATATTCATAGAATATACAATACCAAGAGTGAACTCTAATGTGAATTATGAACTTTGGATGATTATGATATATCACTGGAGGTTCATTAGTTGTATCAAATGTGTCACCCTAGTGGGGCTTGTTGACAGTGGGGAGGTTATGACAGTGTGGGCTCAGCAGATACATGGGAAATGCATGTATACATTCTACTCAATTAGGCTGTGAATCTAAAACTGCCCTAATTCTTTCAGAAAAATCAATCATCTGTTTTCTTTATAGTCTCTACATTTAGTATCATATTTAGAAAAGAATTTCTCATACCAAGATAATATTTATTTTTTAATTTTATTTTTGGTTTTATTTATTTTACTTTACAATATTGTATTGGTTTTGCCATACATTGACTTGAATCCACCATGGGTGTACATGAGTTCCCCATCCTGAACCCCCCTCCCACCTCCCTCTGCATCCCATCCCTCTGGGTCATCCCAGTGCACCAGCCCTGAGCACCCTGTATCATGCATCGAACCTGGACTGGCAATTCATTTCACATATAATTTACATGTTTCAATGCCATTCTCCCATATCATCCCTCCCTCACCCTCTTCCACAGAGTCCAAAAGACTGTTCTATACATCTGTGTCCTTTTGCTGTCTTGCATACAGGGTTATTGTTACCATCTTTCTAAATTTCATATATATGCATTAGTATACTGTATTGGTGTTTTTCTTTCTGGCTTACTTCACTCTATATAACAGGCTTCAGTTTCATCCACCTCATTAGAACTGATTCAAATGTATTCTGTTTAATGGCTGAGTCCATTGTGTATATGTACCACAGCTTTCTTATCCATTCATCTGCTGATGGACATCTAGGTTGCTTCCATGTCCTGGCTATTATAAACAGTGCTGCAATAAACATTGGGGTACACGTGTCTCTTTCAATTCTGGTTTCCTTGGTGTGTATGCCCAGCAGTGGGATTGCTGGGTCATAAGGTAGTTCTATTTCCAGTTTTTTAAAGAATCTCCACACTCTTCTCCATAGTGGCTGTACTAGTTTGCATTCCCACCAACAGTGTAAGAGGGTTCCCTTTTCTCCACACCCTCTCCAGCATTTATTGCTTGTAGACTTTTGGATTTCAGCCATTCTGACTGGCGTGAAATGGTACCTCATTGTTGTTTTGATTTACATTTCTCTGATAATGAGTGATGTTGAGCATCTTTTTGTGTGCTTGTTAGCCATCTGTGTCTTCTTCGGAGAAATGTCTGTTTAGTTATTTGGCCCACTTTTTGACTGGGTCATTCATTTTTCTGGAATTGAACTGCAGGAGTTGCTTGTATAAATTTGAGATGAATTCTTTGTCCATTGCTTCGTTTGCTATTAATTTCTCCCATTCTGAAGGCTGTCTTTTCACCTTGCTTATAGTTTCCTTGGCTGTGCAAAAGCTTTTAAGTTTAATTAGGTCCCATTTGTTTATTTTTGCTTTTATTTCCAGTATTCTGGGAGGTGGGTCATAGAGGATCCTGCTGTGGATTATGTTGGAGAGTGTTTTGCCTATGTTTTCCTCTAGGAGTTTAATAGTTTCTGGTCTTAGGTTTAGATCTTTAATCCATTTTGAGTTTATTTTTGTGCATGGTGTTAGAAAGTGTTCTAGTTTCATTCTTTTACAAGTGGTTGACCAGTTTTCCCAGCACCACTTGTTAAAGAGATTGTCTTTTCTCCATTGTATATTCTTGCCTCCTTTGTCAAAGATAAGGTGTCCATAGGTGTGTGGATTTATCTCTGGGCTTTCTATTTTGTTCCATTTATCTATATGTCTGTCTTTGTGCCAGTACCATACTGTCTTGATGACTGTGGCTTTGTAGTAGAGCATGAAGTCAGGCAGATTGATTCCTCCAGTTCCATTCTTCCTTCTCAAGATTGCTTTGGCTATTCGAGTTTTTTGTTGTTGTTGTTGTTTTTTTTTGTATTTCCATACAAATTGTGAAATTATTTGTTCTAGTTCTCTGAAAAATACCATTGGTAGCTTGATAGGGATTGCATTGAATCTGTAGATTGCTTTGGATAGTATACCCATTTTTACTATATTGATTCTTCTGATCCATGAACACGGTATATTTCTCCATCTATTAGTGTCCTCTTTGATTTCTTTCATCAGTGTTTTATAGCTTTCTATACATAGGTCTTTTGTTTCTTTAGGTAGATATGCTCCCAAGTATTTTATTCTTTTCGTTGCAATGGTGAATAGAATTGTTTCCTTAATTTCTCTTTCTGTTTTCTCATTGTTAGTGTATAGGAATGCAAGGGATTTCTGTGTGTTAATTTTATATCCTGAAACTTTACTATATTAATTGATTAACTCTAGTAATTTTCTGGTGGAGTCTTTAGTGTTTTTTTATGTAGAGGATCATGTCATCTGCAAACAGTGAGAGTTTTACTTCTTCTTTTCCAAACTGGATTCCTTTATTTCTTCTTCTGCTCTGATTGCTGTGACCAAAACTTCCAAAACTATGCTGAACAGTAGTGGTGAAAGTGGGCACCCTTGTCTTGTTTCTGACTTTAGGAGAAATGTTTTCAATTTTTCACCATTGAGGATAATATTTGCTGTGGGTTTGTCATATATAGCTTTTATTATGTTGAGGTATGTTCCTTCTATGCCTACTTTCTGGAGGGTTTTTATCATAAATGGATGTTGAATTTTGTCAAAGGCTTTCTCTGCATCTATTGAGATAATCATATGGTTTTTATTTTTCAATTTGTTAATGTGGTGTATTACATTGATTGATTTGCAGATATTGAAGAATCCTTGCATCCCTGGGATAAACCCCACTTGGTCATGATGTATGATCTTTTAAATATCTTGTTGGATTCTGTTTGCTAGAATTTTGTCAAGAATTTTTGCATCTATGTTCATCAGTGATATTGGCCTGTAGTTTTCTTTTTTTGTGTGTGGCATCTTTGTCAGGTTTTGGTATTAGGGTGATGGTGGCCTCATGGAATGAGTTTGGAAGTTTACCTTCCTCTGAAATTTTCTGTAAGAGTTTGAGTAGAATAGGTGTTAGCTCTTCTCTAAATTTTTGGTAGAATTCACCTGTGAAGCTGTCTGGTCCTGGGCTTTTGTTTGTGGGAAGACTTCTGATTACAGTTTCAATTTCCATGCTTGTGATGGATCTGTTAAGATTTCCTTTTCTTCCTGGTTCAGTTTTGGAAAGTTGTGCTTTTCTAAGAATTTGTCCATTTCTTCCAAGTTGTCCATTTTATTTGCATATAGTTGCTGATAGTAGTGTTTTATGATCCTTTGTATTTCTGTGTTGTCTGTTGTGATCTCTCCATTTTCATTTCTAATTTTGTTGATTTGATTTTTCTCCCTTTGTTTATTGATGAGTCTGGCTAATAGTTTGTCAATTTATCTTCTCAAAGAACCAGGTTTTGGCTTTGTTGATTTTTGCTATGGTCTCTTTTGTTTCTTTTGCATTTATTTCTGCCCCAATTTTTAAGATTTCTTTCCTTCTACTAACCCTGGAGTTCTCCATTTCTTCCTTTTCCATTGCTTTAGGTGTAGAGTTAGGCTATTTATTTGACTTTTTTCTTGTTTCTTGAGGTAAGCCTGTGTTGCTATGAACCTTCCCCTTAGCACTGCTTTTACAGTGTCCCATAGGTTTTGGGTTGTGTATTTTCATTTTCATTCACTTCTATGCATATTTTGATTTCTTCTGTGATTTGTCAGTTATTCAGCAACATGTTGTTCAGCCTCCATATGTTGGAATTTTTAATAGTTTTTCTCCTGTAATTGACATCTAATCTTTCTGCATTGTGGTCAGAAAAGATGCTTTATTTTTATTAGTATATGCAGTAATCTTGTGGTTTTATTTTCTACATTTAAATAATTATTTTACCTGAGAATTATTTTGGTAAATATATGATGAGATAGAGAGGTAAATTAGCTTTCCCCAAATGTACTACTACATTTTTTAAAATAATCTATACTTTTCCAATTGATTTAAGCATATTTTTATCTTATGCTGAATTTTTATGTATTCTTATACCTGTTCTTTTATTATATTTTTAAAATTAATTTATTGAATGAAAGATTCTTTAATTGTATAGTACTTTAAATTTTTCAAAAGTTTCACACATATGATTTCATATCAAACTATAATAACTCCCCCTTTTAACTCCCTTACCACAATATTGCACCTCCACCCTTCCTTCTCCTGCTGGTAACCACTAATCTGTTCCCCATATCTGTGAGTATGCTTCTTTTCTGTTTTATTCACTAATTTGTCATATTTTTTTAGATTCCACATATAAGTGATATACAGTATTTGTCTTTCTCTGTCTGACTTATTTCACTTAGCATAATGCCGTCCAGGTCTATCCCTGTTGCTACAAATGGCAAAATTTTCTTTTTTTAATGGCTAAGTAGTGTTCCATTGTGTCATGTGTGTGTGTGTGTGTGTACCATATTTTCTTTATCCATTCATCTACCGATGAACACAGTTTGCTTCAATACCTTGGCAATTATAAATAATACTACTATGGACTTGGGGTACATTTATCTTTTCAGATTAGTGTTTTTGGTTTTTTCAGATACATACCCAGGAGTGAAATGATAGTCATATTGTAGTTCTATTTTTAGTTTTTTGAGAAACCTCCACACCGTTTTCCACAATGACTACACCAGTTTACACTCCCATCAACAGAGAACAAGAATTCCATTCTTACCAACATTTATTATTTGTATTCTTTTCAATGATCACCATTCTGATAAGTTTGAAGTGATATCTCATTGTAGTTTTTATTTTCATTCTCTTGATGGTTAGTAATGTTGAACATCTTTTCATTTGCTTATTGGCAGTCTGCATTTCCTCTTTGAAAAAATGTCTGTTCAGTTCTGCCCGTTTTGTAAAAATGAATTGCTTGTTTTTTGAATGTTAAGTTATATGAACTGTTCATATATGTTGGATATTAACCCTTTATCAGTCATTTCATTTGCAAATATCTTCTCCCACTTGATAGGTTGTCTTTTCATTTTGTTGATGGCTTCCTTTGCTGCACAAAAACCTTTAAGTTTAATTAGGTCCCATTTGTTTATTTCTTCTTTAGTTTCCCTTGCTTTAGGAGGCAGATCTGAAAAAATGTTGCAGTTTATGTCAAAGCTTGTTCTGCCTATGTTTTCCTCTAAATTTTTATAGTATCTGGTCTTATATTTAGGTCTTTAATTCATTTTGAGTTTATGTTGTATATGATGTTAGAGAATGTTCTAGTTTCATTCTTTTACAAATAACTGTCCGGATTTTACAATACCTCTTATTGAAGAGACTGTCTTCTCCATTGTATATTCTTGCCTCCTTTCACATAGATTAATAGGCCAAAAGGGTGTGGGTTTATCTGGTTCTTTATTCAGTTCCATTGATTTGTGTGTCTGTTTTGTGCCGATACCATACTATTTTGATTATTGTACTTTTGTAGTATAATCTGAAACCAGGGAGTGTAATTCTCCCAGCTCTGTTCTTACTCAAGATTGTCTCAGCTATCTAGAGTCTTTGGTGTTTCCCTGCAGGTTTTGAAATTCTTTTCTAATTCTGTGAAACATGCCATTGGTATTTAGAGATTGTATTGAACCTGTACATTGCCTTGGGTAGTATCTTCATTTTAGCAATATGAATTCTTCTAGAACATGGTATATCTTTTCATCTGTTTGTATTGGCTTCAGTTTCTTTCATCAGTGGCTTAAAAGTTTCCTGAGTTACAAGTCTTTTACCTCGTTAGGTAGGTTTATTCCACATATTTTATTCTTTCTGAAGGGACAGTAAGTGAGATTGTTTCCTTAATTTCTCTTTCTGATACTTTGTTGTTAGTGTACGGAAATACAATAGATTGCTGTGTATTAATTTTGTATCCTGTAACTTTACTGAATTCATTGATGAGCTCTAATAGTTTTCTGATGACATCTTTAGAATTTTCCATGTATGAAAGTATCATGTCATCTGAGAAAATGATACTTTATCTCTTCCTTTTCATTTTGGATTCCTTTTATTTCTTTATCTGCTTTGATTGCTGTGTCTAGGATTCTAAAAGTATGTTGAATATAGGCATCCTTATCTTGACCCTGACCTTAGAGGAAATGCTTTCAATATTTTACTGTTGTGGATAATATTAGCTGAGTGTTTTTCATATATGGCCTTTATTATGTTGAAGAATGTTCCCTTTATGCTCACTTTCTGGAGAGCTTTTGGCATAAATGGATATGCAGAACTTTTCTGAAAAAGCTTTTCCTGCATCTGTGGTTTTTAATCTTCAATATATTAATGTTGTTGTTGTTCAGTTGCTAAGTCATGTCTGAGTCTTTACAACCCCAGGGACTGCGGCATACCAGGCTCTCCTGTCCTTTACTATCTCCTGTAGTTTGCTCAAACTCGTGTCCATTGAGTCAGTGATGCCATCCAACTATGTCATCCTCTGTTACCTACTTATCATCAGTGAGTCAGCTCTTCGTATCAAGTGGCCAAAGTATTGGCGCTTCAGCTTCAGTCCTTCTAATGAATGTTCAGGGTTGATTTTCTTTAAGGTTGACTGATTTGATTTCCTTGCTGTCCAAGGGACTCTCAAGAGTCTTCTCCAGCACCATAGTTCAGAAGCATCAATTCTTTAGTGCTCAGACTTCTTTATGGTCCAGCTCTCACATCTGTGCATGCCTACTGGAAAAAACATAACTTTGACTTTACAAATCTTTGTTGGCATCTCTGCTTTTTTTTTTTGTGGGCATTATTTTAATTGTAACTCATAATTATTTTAAGATAATAATACAATAATGATTAGTTTTTTGTCATTTTATTTTAGGTGCAATACCTCATTCCTCACTCAGACATGGAAAAATGAATTCTGAGTTTCTCTGAGATTTAACACTCTGAGATTTAAATGCTCATAGTAATTTTTTTGCTTTGTTTAGATTTTCTATATTAGGTGCACAGAAAAACTGAGCAAATGATACAGAGATTTCCCATATACTCTCTGACCCCGTGCATGCACAGCTTCCTCCATTAACAACATCCTCCATGAAAGCAGTATATTTGTTACAATAGATGAACACACATTGACACATCATTATCATCCAAAGACCATAGTTTACATTAGGGTTCACTCTTGGTGTTGTGCATTGTGAGTTTGGACAACTATGTAACGACATATATTCGTTATATGTATGAACACTATATACTGGTCATTACTAGAGTTTCGCTGTTCTAAAAACTCTCTGTGCTCTACCTGTTCATCCCTCCCTCTGCAGAATCCATGACAACCTTCGATCTCTTTACTGTTTCCTTGATTCCTTGGTTTTGCCTCCTCCAGATTGCTGTAGATTTGACTTATACCACTTTGTACTATGCATTTAAGTTTCCTCTGTGTCTTTATATGGCTTGATAGCTTATTTCTTTTGAGCACTGAGTAATATTTTATTGCCTGGATATACCACAGTTTATTTTCCATTTACCAACTGAAGGACATCTTGATTGTTTCCAAGTTTTGACACTTAAGAACATAGCATGAGGAGACAATTGTGCAGACATAGGTTTCAGTTCCTTTGGTTAAATACCAAAGAGCACAGTTTCTGGATTGTGTGATAAGAGTTTGTTTAGTTTGATAAGAAACTGCCAAACTGTCTTCCAAAGTGACTGTACCGTTTTCCATTCTCACCAGCAGTGGATGAATTCCTGTTACTCTGCATCCTTACCAGCACATTCTAATAGGTGTGTAGTAGTATCCCACTCTTGTTTCAACTTGCATTTCCTGATGACAAATGATGTGGAGTATCTTTTCATATGCTTATTTGCCATCTGTATATCTTCTGTGTTAGGTGTCTCCTAAGATCTTGGGCCCACTTTTTAATCAGGTTGTTTCCTTACTTTCCATATTTTTGTTGAAATATATTTGACATACAACATTGGGTGAATTTAAAGTGTACACATGTTAGTCTGTCATATTTTATATGATTGCCATTACAGCAATAATTAGCACCTCTCTCAAGGAAGCCTGGCGTGCTACAGTCCATAGGGTCACAAACAGTCAGACACCACTGAGTAACTGAACAACAACAGCAACACATTGTATAGTTATCAGTTCGTTTTAGTGCTTTAAATGATTGCGTTTTAGTCTCTCAGCAAGTTTGAGGACTGTAATACAACATTGTTGCCTATTTTCACTGTGTTGTACATCAGATCTCTAGGACTTATTTACCACTTACTGCAAGTTTGTACCTTAAACATCTGTCCCATATCCCTACACACCACCCCCCAAGTAACCACCATTTTACTTCTACAAGTTTGATTTTTTTTAACTTTATTTTACTTTACAATACTGTATTGGTTTTGCCATACATTGACATGAATCCACCACAGGTGTACATGCGTTCCCAAACATGAACTCCCCTCCCACCTCCCTCCCCATAACATCTCTCTGGGTCATCACCGTGCACCAGCCCCAAGCATGCTGTATCCTGCGTCGGACATAGACTGGCGATTCGATTCTTACATGATAGTATACATGTTACAATGCCATTCTCCCAAATCATCCCACCCTCTCCCTCTCCCTCTGAGTCCAAAAGTCCGTTATACACATCTGTGTCTTTTTTGCTGTCTTGCATACAGGGTCGTCATTGCCATCTTTCTAAATTCCATATATATGTGTTAGTATACTGTATTGGTGTTTTTCTTTCTGGCTTACTTCACTCTGTATAATCAGCTCCAGTTTCATCCATCTCATCAGAACTGATTCAAATGCATTCTTTTTAACAGCTGAGTAATACTCCATTGTGTATATGTACCACAGCTTTCTTATCCATTCATCTGCTGATGGACATCTAGGTTGTTTCCATGTCCTGGCTATTATAAACAGTGCTGCGATGAACGCTGGGGTACATGTGTCTCTTTTCCATTCTGGTTTCCTCGGTGTGTATGCCCAGCAGTGGGATTGCTGGGTCATAAGGTAGTTCTATTTCCAGTTTTTTAAAGAATCTCCACACTCTTCTCCATAGTGGCTGTACTAGTTTGCATTCCCACCAACAGTGTAGGAGGGTTCCCTTTTCTCCACACCCTCTCCAGCATTTATTGCTTGCAGATTTTTGGATCGCAGCCATTCTGACTAGTGTGAAGTGGTACCTCATTGTGGTTTTGATTTGCATTTCTCTAATGATGAGTGATGTTGAGCATCTTTTCATGTGTTTGTTAGCCATCTGTATGTCTTCTCTGGAGAAATGTCTATTTAGTTCTTTGGCCCATTTTTTGATTGGGTCGTTTATTTTTCTGGAATTGAGCTGCATAAGTTGCTTGTATATTTTTGAGATTAGTTGTTTGTCAGTTGCTTCATTTGCTATTATTTTCTCCCATTCAGAAGGCTGTCTTTTCACCTTGCTTATATTTTCCTTTGTTGTGCAGAAGCTTTTAATTTTAATTAGATCCCATTTGTTTATTTTTGCTTTTATTTCCAGAATTCTGGGAGGTGGATCATAGAGGGTCCTGCTGTGATTTATGTCTGAGAGTGTTTTGCCTATGTTCTCCTCTAGGAGTTTTATAGTTTCTGGTCTTAGGTTTAGATCTTTAATCCATTTTGAGTTTATTTTTGTGTGTGGTGTTAGAAAGTGATCTAGTTTCATTCTTTTACAAGTGGTTGACCAGTTTTCCCAGCACCACTTGTTAAAGAGATTGTCTTTACTCCATTGTATATTCTTGCCTCCTTTGTCAAAGATAAGGTGTCCATAGGTGTGTGGATTTATCTCTGGGCTTTCTATTTTGTTCCATTGATCTATATGTCTGTCTTTGTGCCAGTACCATACTGTCTTGATGACTGTGGCTTTGTAGTAGAGCCTGAAGTCAGGCAAGTTGATTCCTCCAGTTCCATTCTTCTTTCTCAAGATTGCTTTGGCTATTCTAGGTTTTTTGTATTTCCATGCTAATCTTGAAATTATTTGTTCTAGTTCTGTGAAAAATATGGCTGGTAGCTTAATAGGGATTGCGTTGAATTTGTAAATTGCTTTGGGTAGTATACTCATTTTCACTATATTGATTCTTCCTATCCATGAACATGGTATATTTCTCCATCTATTAGTGTCCTCTTTGATTTCTTTCGCCAGTGTTTTATAGTTTTCTATGTATAGGTCTTTAGTTTCTTTAGATAGATATATTCCTAAGTATTTTATCCTTTTTGTTGCAATGGTGAATGGAATTGTTTCCTTAATTTCTCTTTCTACTTTCTCATAATACACTGTCTAGGTGTCATTGTTTTTCTTCTAAAGAGCAAGCGTCTTTTAATTTCATGGCTGCAGTCACTGTCAACAGTGGTTTTGGAGCCCAAGAAAATAAAATCTGTCACTGTTTCCACTTTTTCCCCATCTATTTGCCATGAAGTGTTGGGACCAGATGCCAGGATCTTTGGGGGTTTTTTTAAATGTTGAGTTTAAGCCAGCTTTTTCACTCTCCTTTTCACCCTTATCAAGAGGCTCTTTAGTTCCTCTTCACTTTCTGCTATTAGAGTGGTATCTATTTGCCTATCTGAAGTTGTTGATATTTCTTTCAGCAATCTTGATTCCAGCTTTTGATTCATTCAACCCAGCATTTTGCATGATGTACTTTGCATAGAAGTTAAAATAAATAGAGTGACAATATACTTGCATTTGAAATGAATGCAATTTTATGGTTTCCTAATATGGTGCATCATAACTGATTGATTTGGGGATACTGAAAAAATCCTTGCATCTCTGGGATAAATCCTGCTTAATCATTGTATATGACCCTTTCAGTGTATTGGTGGATTTGGTTTGCTAGTATGTTTTTGGAGTTTTTTTGCATCTATTGTTTGTCAGTGAGATTGTAATTTTCTTATTTTGTGATATTTTTGGTTTGGGTATCAAGGTGATGGTGGGCAAAAAGAGAATGAGTTTGGAGGTGTTCCTTTCCCTTCAATATTTTTGGAATAGTTTGAGAAGGATGGACGTAAACTCATCTCTAAATATTTGGTAGAATTCACCTGTGAAGCCACCTAGACAGCAACTTTTGTTTGTAAATTATTGATTCAGTTTCATTACTGTTAATTGGTCTGTTCATATTTTCTTTTTCTTTTTAAAGAAATCTTTATTTATTTGTTTGGCTTCACTGCATCTTAATTGTGGCCCTCAGGATCTTTAGTTGTAGCATGTGGGATCTCATTCCCTGATCAGAGATTGAGCCTGGGCCCCCTGCAAAAGGAGCACAGATTATTAGTTACTGGACCACCAGGAAAATCCCTGTTCATATTTTCTATTTATCCCTGGTTCAGTCTTGAGAGATTGTACATTTCTTTTTTTTAATTTTTTTTTAGCTTTTTATTTTTTCAATTTTAATATCTTTAATTCTTATATGCGTTCCCAAACATGAACCCCCCTCCCACCTCCCTCCCCATAACATCTCTCTGGGTCATCCCCATGCACCAGCCCCAAGCATGCTGCATCCTGCATCAGACATAGACTGGCGATTCAATTCTTACATGATAGTATACATGTTAGAATGTCATTCTCCCAAATCATCCACCCTCTCCCTCTCCCTCTGAGTCCAAAATCTGTTATACACATCTGTGTCTCTTTCCCTGTCTTGCATACAGGGTCGTCATTGCCATCTTCCTAAATTCCATATATATGTGTTAGTATACTGTATTGGTGTTTTTCTTTCTGGCTTACTTCACTCCGTATAATCGGCTCCAGTTTCATCCATCTCATCAGAACTGATTCAAATGTATTCTTTTTAACGGCTGAGTAATACTCCATTGTGTATATGTACCACAGCTTTCTTATCCATTCATCTGCTGATGGACATCTAGGTTGTTTCCATGTCCTGGCTATTATAAACAGTGCTGCGATGAACATTGGGGTACAAGTGTCTCTTTCCATTCTGGTTTCCTCGGTGTGTATGACCAGCAGTGGGATTGCTAGGTCATAAGGTAGTTCTATTTGCAATTTTTTAAGGAATCTCCACACTGTTCTCCATAGTGGCTGTACTAGTTTGCATTCCCACCAACAGTGTAGGAGGGTTCCCTTTTCTCCACACCCTCTCCAGCATTTATTGCTTGCGGATTTTTGGTAGAAAAAGAAATTAAGGAAACAATTCCATTCACCATTGCAACGAGAAGAATAAAATACTTAGGAATATATCTACCTAAAGAAACTAAAGACCTATATATAGAAAACTATAGAACACTGATGAAAGAAATCAAAGAGGACACTAATAGATGGAGAAATATACCATGTTCATGGATCGGAAGAATCAATATGGTGAAAATGAGTATACTACCCAAAGCAATCTACAAATTCAGTGCAATCCCTATCAAGCTACCAGCCATATTTTTCACAGAACTAGAACAAATAATTTCAAGATTAGCATGGAAATACAAAAAACCTAGAATAGCCAAAGCAATCTTGAGAAAGAAGAATGGAACTGGAGGAATCAACTTGCCTGACTTCAGGCTCTACTACAAAGCCACAGTCATCAAGACAGTATGGTACTGGCACAAAGACAGACATATAGATCAATGGAACAAAATAGAAAGCCCAGAGATAAATCCACACACCTATGGACACCTTATCTTTGACAAAGGAGGCAAGAATATACAATGGAGTAAAGACAATCTCTTTAACAAGTGGTGCTGGGAAAACTGGTCAACCACTTGTAAAAGAATGAAACTAGATCACTTTCTAACACCACACACAAAAATAAACTCAAAATGGATTAAAGATCTAAACCTAAGACCAGAAACTATAAAACTCCTAGAGGAGAACATAGGCAAAACACTCTCAGACATAAATCACAGCAGGACCCTCTATGATCCACCTCCCAGAATTCTGGAAATAAAAGCAAAAATAAACAAATGGGATCTAATTAAAATTAAAAGCTTCTGCACAACAAAGGAAAATATAAGCAAGGTGAAAAGACAGCCTTCTGAATGGGAGAAAATAATAGCAAATGAAGCAACTGACAAACAACTAATCTCAAAAATATACAAGCAACTTATGCAGCTCAATTCCAGAAAAATAAACGACCCAATCAAAAAATGGGCCAAAGAACTAAACAGACATTTCTCCAAAGAAGACATACGGATGGCTAACAAACACATGAAAAGAGATTGTACATTTCTAAGAGTTTGCCCTTTCCTTCTAGATTGTTAATTTTATTGGTTCATTGATATTCATAGTAGTCTCTTATGATCCTGTGAATTTCTGTGGTGTTGGTTGTAACTTTTACTTTTTCATTTATGATTTTATTGATTTGGGCCCTCTCCCTTTTTTCTTGATAAGGTTGACTAAAGATTTGTCAATTTTGTTTATTTTTCAAAAAACCAGCTTTTAGTTCATTGATTTTTGTTTCTGTTGTTTATTTCTACTCTGATCTTTATTTCCTTCCACTATCTGGGTTTTGTTTGTTCCTCATTCTGTTGTTCTTCTGTGTAAGGTTAGGTTGTTTATTTGAGATTTTTCTTGTTTTCTGAGGTAAGTTTCTATTGCTTAGAACTGCTGTTGCTGCCTTTCATAGGTTTTGTATCATCATATTTTTATTTTCATCTGTCTCTGTGAATTTTTTTATTTCCTCTTTGATTTCTTCAGTCATTGTTGGCTCTGTTTTATAGTATATTTTTAGCTTTATGCTTCTGTTTATTGCCATTTTTCTTGTAATTGGTTTCTAGTTTCATGGTAGTGTGGTCAGAAAAGATGCTTGCTTTGAGTTCAACTTCTTAGATTTACTGAGGTTTGTTTTGTGGCCTAATATTTGATCTGTCCTGGAAGATATTTCATGTGCACTTGAAAAGAATGTGTATTCTTCTGCTTTCAGGTGGAATTCTTTATATATATATCAATTAAGTTCATCTTATCTAATGTGTCATTTAAAGCCAGTTATTGATTTTTTGTCTAGATGAGCTGTCCATCAATGAATGTTGTGTTAAATTTTCTATTATTATTGTGTTATTGTCAATTTCTCTTTATGTTTATTACTATTTATTCATATTTATTTATGTGTTCCTATGCTGGATTGTGAAACTGAAAGTGAAAAGGGCTTTCCTGGTGGCTCAGCTAGTAAAGAATCTGCCTGCAATGCAGGAGACCTGGGTTTGATCCCTGGGTTGGGAAGATTCCCTGGAGAAGGGAAAGGTTACCCGCTCCAGTATTCTGGCCTGGAGAATTCCATGGACTGTTATAGTCCATGGGGTTGCAAAGAGTTGGACATGACTGAGTTACTTTCACTTTGACTTTTGATGCTGGTTTCATGTGTATTTACAATTGTTATATCTTCTGGGATTGATCCCTTGATCATTATGCAGTGTCTTATTTCATATCTTATTACAGTCTCTACTTAGAGTCTATTTTGTCTAAATAACATACTCCAACTTTTATTTCCATTTGCATGGAATGCCTCATCTCTTTAGTTTCAGTCTGTGTGTCTCTAGATCTGAGGTGAATGTCTTGTAGGCAGCATATATGAGTCTTATTTCTATATCCATTCAGCCACTCAGTGTCTTTGGATTTGGGCAGTTCGTTCATTTACATTTAAACTAGTTATCAGTATGTATGTTCTTACTGTCATTTTGTTAATTGTTTTGGATTTGGGGCGTGGCATCTTTTTTCCCTTTTTTATTCATTGATTCTCTTCTTTTGTCAGTTTATGGCTATTTTTAATGTTATGTTTGGATTCCTTTTTCTTTGTGTTTTGGTGTATCTGTTACAGATTTTTGTTTTATAATTACTCTGAGGTTTTTATATAGCAGTCTATAATAAACATAGTTTAAGTTGCTTTTCTCTTAATTTCTAATGCATTAAAATGTGCTTTTGTGCTCTCGCTCCTTATAATAGTTTTGATATCATATTTTACATTTAATTATTTATTGTAGGCCTTAACTGCTTATTGTGGATATAGATGATTTTACTACTCTTGATTTTAACCTTCCTAATAGCTTTGTCTGTGGGATATTACCTACATGTACTATACATTTGCCTTTACTGGTGACCTTTTTAATTTTATAATTTTCTCATTTCTAATTCTGGCCTTTTCTTTTTTCACCCAGAGGATTTCCTTTAACCTTGTTTGTAAAGCTGGTTTTATGGTTCTGAATTCTAGCTTTTGCTTGTCTGTTAAGTTTTTGATCTCACCATTAAATCTGAAGGAGTGTTGCTGGATTATTGCATGTGCTTGGTTGTATGTTTTCCCTTTCATCACTTTGAGTTTTATCATACCACTCCCTTCTGGACTGCAGAGTTTCTGCTGAAAAATCAGCTGATAGCCTAGCCTTATGGGAGTTCCCTTGAATATTGTTTCTTAGTATATTTTCTCCTTTTCTTTAATTTTTGTCATTTTAATTACAATGTGTCTTGGTGTGTTCCTCTTTGGTTTCATCCTCTGTGGGACTCTGTATATCACAGACGTGGATGACTGTTTCCTTTCCCCGGTTAAGGAAGTATTCAACTCTTATGTATTCAAATATGCTCTCAGTCCCTTTCTCTCTCTTTCCTTCTTCTGGGACTTCTGTAATGCAAATGTTAGCGTGCCTGATTGTGTCTCAGAGGTATCTTAAACTATCTTTATTTCTTTTCATTCTCTTTTCTGTTGAGTGGCATTGATATCCTCTATTCTGTCTTTAAGTTCACTGACCTGTTTCTCTGTATCATTTAGTCTATTACCGATTTATTCTAGTGTATTTTTCATTTCAGTTATTGTATTCTTCAACTGTGTTTGGTTGTTCTTTATGTTTTCTGTTTGTTAAAAACTTCTTGTATCTTCTCACTCTGTGCATTCATTCTTCTCCCAAGTTATTTTCTTATCTTCAACACCATTACTGTGAACTCTTTCTCAGGTTTCTGATCTCTGCTCCATCTAGTTCTTCTGGTGTTTTCTCTTGTTCTTTCTTCTGCCACCTCATTTAGTATAGGAGATCAGATATGGAGAGCTGAATTGATCATCCTCTTGATTTATGCATATCTGTTCATTAAGGTCTCTTGTTTATTTTATTTTGTTTTATATCATTTTATTGTTTTATTTCTTTCCCTATCCCCCAACTTTTAACACACCCTATCCCTCTTATGAGGAGTCACTGAAATATCATTTTTGTATTTTTCTTCAATCCACCTTCCATAAAGTTAAATTGAATTTTTTAAAAATCATATCTTGGATTTTGTTATTGTACATGTTAGAATTTGCAGAAATATCATTGTGCTGCTTTTCTGTTTTTAAATATTTTTACTCAACATTGTGCTGTTAAGATTCAACTCATATATAAGTAAATCCTGATCACATGATAATATATCAATAAATTTCCCTTTGGTGAAGGACTTGTTGTTATTGTTAAATCCCTTTATTTCTTAATGACTTAAACTAAAGGTTGAAGTTCTGGTAGGTGATTCAGAAGGCCACTGATCTGATCTCACCTCAGTAAATGAGAAACACTTACTGGATGCCACAAGCACAACAGATAATTTATGGGATGTAAGGAATCAAAATATTACTTGAGAACTTATGCCTAGATTGAAACTAAGAGCAGTTATATTTTTTGTAAATAAAATATTTATTCTTATAATACTCCTGTTATTTTTCAGTAGAGATAGTTATGCTAGTATAATTACATTAGTTCAGTTCAGTCGCTCAGTCATGTCCGACTCTCTGCAACCCCATGAATTGCAGCACGCCAGGCCTCCCTGTCCATCACCAACTCCTAGAGTTCACTCAGACTCACGTCCATCGAGTCAGTGATGCCATCCAGCCATCTCATCCCCTGATATTGATATTTCTCCCGGCAATCTTGATTCCAGCTTGTGCTTCTTCCAGCCCAGCATTACGCATGATGTACTCTGCATATAAGTTAAATAAGCAGGGTGAAAATATACAGCCTTGACATACTCCTTTTCCTATTTGGTACCAGCCCGTTGTTCCATGTCCAGTTCTAACTGTTGCTTCCTGACCTGTGTACAGATTTCTCAAGAGGCAGGTCAGGTGGTCTGGTATTCCCATCTCTTTCAGAATTTTCCACAGTTTATTGTGACCCACACAGTCAAAGGCTTTGGCATAGTCAATAAAGCAGAAATAGATGTTTTTCTGGAACTCTCTTCCTTTTTCGATGATCCAGCAGATGTTGGCAATTTGATCTCTGGTTCCTCTGCCTTTTCTAAAACCTGCTTGAACACCTGGAAGTTCACGGTTCACATATTGTTGAAGCTTGGCTTGGAGAATTTTGAGCATTAATTTACTAGCGTGTGAGATGAGTGCAATTGTGTGGTAGTCTGAGCATTCTTTGGCATTGCCTTTCTTTGGGATTGGAATGAATACTGACCTTTTCCAGTCCTGTGGCCACTGCTGAGTTTTCCAAATTTGCTGGCATATTGAGTGAAGCATTTGACAGCATCATCTTTCAGGATTTGAAACAGCTCAACTGGAATTCCATCACCTCCACTAGCTTTGTTCTTAGTGATGCTTTCTAAGGCCCACTTGACTTCACATTCCAAGATGTCTGGCTCTAGATGAGTGATCACACTGTCGTGATTATCCAGGTTGTGAAGATCTTTTTTGTACAGTTCTTCTGTGTATTCTTGCCACCTCTTTTTAATATCTTCTGCTTCTGTTAGGTCCATATCATTTCTGTCCTTTATCGAGCCCATCCTTTCATGAAATTTTCCCTTGGTATCTCTGATTTTCTTGAAGAGATCTCTAGTCTTTCCCATTCTGTTCTTTTCCTCGATTTCTTTGCATTGATCGCTGAAGAAGGCTTTCTTATCTCTTCTTGCTGTTCTTTGGAACTCTGCATTCAGATGCTTACATCTTTCCTTTTCTCCTTTGCTTTTCACTTCTCTTCTTTTCACAGCTATTTGTAAGGCCTCCCCAAACAGCCATTTTGCTTTTTCACATTTCTTTTCCATGGGGATGGTCTTGATCCCTGTCTCCTATACAGTGTCACGAACCTCATCCCATAGTTCATCAGGCACTCTATCTATCAGATCTAGTCCCTTAAATCTATTTCTCACTTCCACTGTGTAATCATAAGGGATTTGATTTAGGTCATACCTAAATGGTCTAGCGGTTTTCCCTACTTTCTTCAATTTAAGTCTGAATTTGGCAATAAGGAGTTCATGATCTGAGCCAGTCAGCTCCCAGTCTTGTTTTTGCTGACTGTATAGAGCTTCTTCATCTTTGGCTGCAGAGAATATAATCAATCTGATTTCGGTGTTGACCATCTGGTGATGTCCATGTGTAGAGTCTTCTCTTGTGTTGTTGGAAGAGGGTGTTTGCTATGACCAGTGCATTTTCTTGGCAAAACTCGATTAGTCTTTGCCCTGCTTCATTCTGCATTCCAAGGCCAAATTTGCCTGTTATTCCAGGTGTTTCTTGACTTCCTACTTTTGCATTCCAGTCCCCTATAATGAAAAGGACATCTTTTTTGGGTGTTAGTTCTAAAAGGTCTTGTAGGTCTTCATAGAACCATTCAACTTCAGCTTCTTCAGCATTACTGGTTGGGGTATAGACTTGGATTATGGTGATATTGAATGGTTTGCCTTGGAAACGAAAGAGATCATTCTGTTGTTTAAGTGGAGTTTAAAGACTTTAAAGAAAGACCAAGACCTGTTTTGATGAATTTGAAATATATTCCTGATGTGTCATTGTTTTTCTGTTTTATCAGTTCAGTTCAGTCACTCGGTCGTGTCCGACTCTTTGCAACCCCATGAATCGCAGCACACCAGGCTTCCCTATCCATCATCAACTCCCGGAGTTCACTCAGACTCATACCCATCGAGTCAGTGATGCCATCCAGCCATCTCATCCTCGGTCGTCCCCTTCTCCTCCTGCCCTCAATCCCTCCCAGCATCAGAGTCTTTTCCAATGAGTCAACTCTTCCCATGAGGTGGCCAAAGTACTGGAATTTCAGCTTCAACATCAGTCCTTTCAAAGATATCCCAGGACTGATCTCCTTCAGAATGGACTGGTTGGATCTCCTTGCAGTCCAAGGGACTCTCAAGAGTCTTCTCCAACACCACAGTTCAAAAGCATCAATTCTTCAGCGCTCAGCCTTCTTCACAGTCCAATTCTCACATCCATACATGACTACTGGAAAAACCATAGCCTTGACTAGGCTGACCTTAGTCAGCAAAGTAATGTCTCTGCTTTTGAATATGCTATCTAGGTTGATCATAACTTTCCTTCCAAGGATAATCATCTTTTAATTTCATGGCTGCACTCACCATCTGCAGTGATTTTGGAGCCCCCCAAAATAAAGTCTGACACTGTTTCCACTGTTTCCTCGTCTATTTCCTATGAAGTGATGGGACCAGATGCCATGATCTTCATTTTCTGAATGTTGAGCTTTAAGCCAACCTTTCCACTCTCCTCTTTTACTTTCATCAAGAGGCTTTTTAGTTCCTCTTCACTTTGTGACATAAGGGTGGTGTCATCTGCATATCTGAGGTGATTGATGTTTCTCCTGGCAATCTTGATTCCAGCTTGTGTTTCTTCCAGTCCAGCGTTTCTCATGATGTACTCTGCATATAAGTTAAATAAGCGGGGAGACAATATACAGCTTTGATGTACTCCTTTTCCTATTTGGAACCAGCCCGTTGTTCCATGTCCAGTTCTAACTGTTGTTTCCTGACCTGCATACAGATTTCTCAAGATGCAGGTCAGGTGGTCTGGTATTCCCATCTCTCTCAGAATTTTCTGTTTTATAAATAGATATATTTGTATCATTTTTAAAAATTAATTTCACATGAGTGAGTTTGTATTTATCTGACTTATTTCACATAGTATGAAAACCTCTATTTTGTTCTTTTAATGGCTGAGTAATACTCCACTATATATAAGCACTGCACCTTCTTTATCTATTCCTTTGCCATTGGGTATTAGGTTCCTTCTGTATCTTGGCTATCGTAAATAGTGCTGCAGTGAACTTTAGGGTGCATATGTCCTTTCAGATTATGTCTTCTCAGGAGATATGCCCAGGAGTGGGGTTGCTAGGTCATAGTAGTTCTATTTTTAGTTTTTCAAGAGCCATCATACTGTTCCTCCATAGTGGTCATGTGTATGTGTGCTCAGTTGCTCACTCATGTCCAATTCCTTGTGACCCCATGGACTGTAACCCATGAGGCTCCTCTGTCCATTGAATTTTCCAGGCAAGAATACTGCAGCAGGTTACCATTCCGTTTTCCAGGGGATCTTCCCAACCCAGGGATCCAACCCACATCTCTTGCATTTCCTGCATTGGCAAGCAGATTCTTTACCAATGTGCCCCCTGTTGTACCAGTTTACATTCCTGCCAATGGTGTAGGAGGGTTTCCTTTTTCTCCGCACTCTTTCTATCATTTACTGTTTGTAGATTTTGATGATGGGCTTTCTGACCATGAAAGTTGACCTCATTGTAGTTTTGATTTGCATTTCCCTTATTATTAGTGAGGTTGAGCACCTTTTCATGTGCTTTGGGGCCATCTATATATCTTCTTTGGAGGAATGTTTGTTTAGGTCTCCTGCCCATTTTTTGACTGGGTTGTTTGGTTTTGGTTTTTTTTTTTTAATTGAGCTGTATGTTCATTTAAAAATATTTTCTCCTATTCTGTGGGCTGTCTTTTCATTTTGTTTATGATTTCCTTTGCTATGAAAATCTTTTAAGTTTAACATTTCTTTGTTCTTGGTTTCATTTTCATTACTCTAGGGTGTAGATAAGAAAGTATTTCTGTGATTTGTGTCAGAGAGTGTTTTGCCCATATTTTCTTCTAAGAGTTTTATAGTGTCTGGCCTTAAATTTAGGACTTGATCCATTTTGAGTTTATTTTTTTGTATGGTGTTAGAGAATGTTCTCATACAGTTTTTGCAACACCACTTATTGAAGAGACTGTCTTTTCTGCACTGTAAATTCTTGCCACCTTTGTTATGGATTAACTGACCATACGTGTGTGGGTTTTGCCAGGGTTTCTACCCTGTTCCATTGATCTATATTTCTTATTTTGTGCCACTTTTGTACTCTTTTGATTATTGTACCTTTATAGTGTAGTTTTGTATTTTGTATTATTATTATTTTTAATACAAAGGCCTTTTACTTGTAGATTTGGAATTTAGTCAACTGTAAACACATTTAAGGGGATTCAACTACACTGAAATTCTTATCAGAATGTTTGGATGCTCTTGGACAAAAGGAAGTTTTTAAAATGAAGAGTGGTTGATTTACAATATTGTATCAATTTCGGGTATACAGAAAAGTGATTCAGTTAGGTATATATATATATTTTTACAGATTATTTTCCAGTATAGGTGATTGCAAGATATTGAATGTAGTTTCCTGTGGGTTTTCTATTTTTGATGTAGTGTAAATGGGATTGTTTCCTTTATCTGATGTGTTGTTCTTAAATCAGAGTACATGGGAGAATCACCTGTTCAGCTTTTAGATGTTTTAGATTCCAGGACCTTGCCCCTACCTTTAAAATTTTTAGGATAGGGCCTAAAAATTATATTTTTAGGAAGTTCTTAAATGATTAATATGTACCCATTATGGCACCAACTGGAAAACTACTGGGATATAATGTGTCATTTATTTTACTTTATTTTTAAATGAAAATCAATTATATACCATTAGAATGTTATTTTATGCCAAAGTTTAGTTTTCATTTAAAATTAGTTTTATATTGTTGTATATAAAAGAACACTTATTTACATATTATAACTAGCACTCTAACGTATCTGTTAAATTAGATTTTGAATAGTATTAAAGTGGATACAGATTTGAGAAAAATACATGCACCGATATTTGAAGTAAGTCTACAGTTGAGAACTCCTGCTGAGAGTGATTCTTCAGAAAATTCTGAAGAGAACTTACATGAGTCTGACAAGTGCTCTGAAAAATCTGCAGTATATGAAGATACATCAGAAAATGAAGTCAATGTTTTCATTAAACAATCAAGTGAAGAACTACTTCCAATGAAGAAATCAAAACGAATGAGTTACAGCTATGACGTTCTTTCAGGTAAAGTGAATGACACTATTAAAAGTGAGAGAAAGTATCTTTGCAGCTGGAAAATAACACATGAGAGAAATTTTTAGTAGTTTATGTGTTATCAGTTAATAGACTATGAGTTTTATAAGTGTTAAAGGATAAATTAAAATAGCACATGGAAGAAAATTTTAGTAGTTATGAATTTATCAGTTAATAGTCTATGATTTTTGTAAATGTTAAGGACTCTTGAATTTCTTCTCAGATCTCCTTAATCAGAATCTGGGGCTGGGGTGTACTGCTAGAATTCAATCCTTGAAGTAACCTTCCCAGTTTATTCTTAGGGTTTTAGAAAGTACTGACAATATAACCTTGTTAATTAGCTGACATAAATATCAGTTTTTATATAAAAATAAATTTTTATTCTGTTTCTTTTGATGGATTCTGATAGAACTAGACTTTGAAACTGAGTTTGAGAAAAACTGCATGAATGATAAGTAAGTACTAGATATTTTTGAAATTACAAGTAATTGTATTGTATGTTACTGTATTCTTCTTATATATGCTTTTATTATTTTCTCTTAGACTTTTAGAATTCCCTACAAATCTCTTTATAACTCCCAACAGATTGGAGTTTTCAATACAAATTCAAAATATGGTGGCTGCTATTGAAAATTGCATAAGTAAGTATTTTTTAAAGTTCAGTTAGATTCACTGTCTTTCTTTGGCAACATCCCAGGAATGTGCAGATATTACAGTATATTAGAAAATTTTAAACTCACACTCTTTGGAATCAATCAATGTGAACTTCAAATTATTTGAGGATGTGTGAATTATACATATGGCCATTGAGAGCCTAACTGTTGGGAATTAGGTAAATAGCCCAATGTTCTGATTTTTTTGATAATGTACTACAGGATTTTATAGACTTAAATAAGGCATGTCTTTTATGTCAGAGCATAAAAGTTGTAAATATTATTTTCACCTTACATTTTTATTAATAGTTTTCAGCATATAGGTCTTTCATCTCCTTAAATTTTTTCCCAGATATTTTTTGGATGCAATTTTACATAGGATTTTTTTTCTTTTTACTTTCCCTTTCTAAATTTTCAATATTAGTGTAAGGAAATGCAACAGGTTTCTGTGTTTTAATATTGTATTTTGCTGAATTCATTTATTAGTTCTAATAGTTTTTGTGTGGAGATTTTTAAAGTTATCTTTATGGAGTATCATATCATTTGCAAATAGGGACAATTTTACCTTTTCCCTTCAAATGTGTATACTTTTTTACTTTTTCTTCTCTGATTGCTGTGGCTAAAACTTTCAATACTATGTTGAATCAAAGGAGTGAGAGGAAGCATTGTTTTGTTCCTGAATTTAGTGGGAAAGCTTTCAGATTTTCACTGTTGGGAGTGATTTTTGCTGTTTGTCATAAATGGCCTTTATTGTGCTGAGATGATACCACCCTTATGGCAGAAAGCAAAGAAGAACTAAAGATGCTCTTGATGAAAGTGAAAGAGGAGAGTGAAAAAGTTGGCTTAAAACTCAACATTCAGAAAACTAAGGTCATGCCATCTGATCCCATCACTTCATGGCAAATCGATAGGGAACAGTGGAAACAGTGAGAGACTTTATTTTGGGGGGCTCCAAAATCACTGCAGATGGTGACTGCAGCCATAAAATTAAAAGACGCTTGCTCTTTGGAAGAAAAGTTATGACCAACCTAGACAGCATATTAAAAAGCAGAGACATTACTTTGCCAGCAAAGGTCCATAGAGTCAAAGCTATGGTTTTTGCAGTAGTCGTGTATGGATGTGAGAGCTGGACTATAAAGAAAGCTGAGCACCAAAGAATCGATGCTTTTGAACTGTGTTGTTGGAGAAGACTCTTGAGAGTCCCTTGGACTGCAAGGAGATCCAACCAGTCCATCCTGAAGGAAATCAGTCTTAAATATTCATTGGAAGGACTGATGCTAAAGCTGAAACAATACTTTGGCCACCTGATGTGAAGAACTGACTCATTTGAAAAGACCCTGATGGCTGGGAAAGATTGAAGGCGGGAGAAGGGGATGACAGAGGATGAGATGGTTGAATGGCATCACCGATTCAATGGACATGAGTCTGAGTAAACTCTGGGAGTTGGTAACGGACAGGGAGGCCTGGCATGCTGCAGTCCATGGGGTCGCAAAGAGTCGGACACGACTGAGCAACTGAACTGAACTGATTGTGCTGAGGTCTGTTCCCTCTGTACCCACTTCTGTGAGAGGTTTTTTCATGCATGGATGTTGACTTTTGTCAAGTGCTTTTTCTGAATCTATTGAAATGATCATGTGTTTTTGTCTTTCTTTTTGGTTAATGTGGTGTATAGCATTGATTGCTTTGTGTGTGTTAAATCATCTTTGTGATCTAGTAATGAATCCAACTTGGTCATGATGTATGATCCTTTTTATGCATTGGGGGATTTTTTTGAGGATTTATGCTAATATTTTGCCTAGGAGTTTTGCATCTGTATTAATCAAAGCTATTGTCCTTTAATTGTCTTTTATTGTGGTGTCTTTGGTTTTTGTGTCAGGGTGATGAGGAACCTCTGGAATACATTTGAGAATGTTGCCTTCTTTTCAATTTTTTAGAATAGATTGACAATCATAAGTTACTTGTATGTTCCATAGAATTCTCTAGTGAAGCCATTCAGTCTTAGACTTTTGTTTGCAGGTAGTTTTTCTAATTACAGATTTTTTTCATTTCTAGTGATCGGTTTGTTCAAATTGTCTGTTTCTTCCAAATTCAGTATTGGCAGGGTATATGTTTCTAGAAACTTGCCCATTTCTTCTAGGTTTAACATTTTGTTTGCATATAACTTTTCATAGTACTCTTTCATAATTTTTTCTGTTTTTGTGATACTGGTTGTTATTGCTCATATTTTATTTTATATTTTGTTTATTTTTGTCCTTTCTTCTTGATGAGCCTGGCCAGATGTTTGTTGATTTTGTTTATCTTTAAAAATCACCTCTATATTTTATTGATATTTTCTATTATATTTTTGTTTATATTTTATTTATTTCTTCTGATCTTAATTATTTCCTTCCTTCTGTTGACTTTGGGTTTTGTTTGTTCTTTTCTTAAGTCTTTTAGGTGGTAGGTAGGTTATTTATTTAAGAGTTTTTTGTTCTGTTTTGCTTTTTTTAATGAAGATCTGTATTGCTATGAACTCCATCTTAGAACTGCTTTTTTTGCATCCCATAGAAGTTGTAATGTTGTGTTTTTAAGTTACATATTTGGTGTTATTTTCTGATTCTTCTTTGATTTCATTGTTGATTCATTGGGGTTTTAGTAGCATATTTAGTCATTGTTTGGCTTTTTTCCCATTTTTCTTTTTTAGTTGATACCTAGTTTCATATTGTGGTCAGAAAAGTTGATTGAATTAACTTCTGTTCTCTTAAATGTTTTGGGGCTCATTTTCCAATTTAGATTATGTTCTATCCTAGAGAACATGCCAGGCACACTTGAAAAGAATGTATGTTAATGTTTTTTGGATGTAGCCTTCTGTTGCTGTTCAGTTGCTAAGTCATGTCCGACTCTTTGACTGCAGCACGCCAGGCTTCCCTGTCTTTCACTATCTCCCAGAGGTTGCTCAAATGCACATGCATTGAGTTGGTGGTGCCATCCAACCATTTCAGCCTCCATCATCCCCTTCTTCTCTTTCCCTCAGTCTCTCCTAGCATCAGGGTCTTTTCCGGTGAGTCAGCTCTTCACAGCAGGTGGCCAAAGTATTTGAGCTTCAACTTCTGCATCAGTCCTTCCAATGAATATTCAGGGTTTATTTCCTTGAGGATTGACTAGTTTGATCTCATTGCTGTCCAAGGGACTCTCAAGAGTCTTCTCTGGCACCACAATTCGAAAGCATCAATTCTTCAGCACTCAGCCTTCTTGATGGTCCAGCTCTCACATCCATACATGACTCCTGGAAAAACCATAACTTTGACTATATGGACCTTTGTCAGCAAAATGATGTCTCTGCTTTTAACCCACTGTCTAGGTTTATCATAGCTTTTCTTCCAAGGATCAAGCATCTTTTAATTTTATGGCTGCAGTCACCATCCTCAGTGATTTTGGAGCTCAATAAAATAAAATCTGTCACTGTTTCTACTTTTTCCCCATCTGTTTGCATGAAGTGATGGGACCAGATAACATGGTCTTAGTTTTCTTAATGTTGAGTTTTAAGCCAGCTTTTTCACTATCCTCTTTCATCCTCATCAAGAGGCTCTTTAGTTCCTCTCCACTCTCTGCCTTTAAAGTGATATCATCTGCATATCTGAAGTTGTGATATTTCTCCAGGAAATCTTGATTCCAGCCTGTGATTCACCCAGCCTGGCCTTTCACATTATGTACTCTCCATAGAAGTTAAAATGAGCAGAGTGACAATATGCAGCCTTGACATACTCCTTTCCCAATTTTGAACCAGTGTTCCATGTAAGTTTCTTTCTCCATGCTCTCACTTTTTGTCTGTCCGTGCATCATTTGGCCTGAAGTGAGTCTTGTAGGCTGCATATTTCAGGTTCTTGTGTTATTATCCAATCTGTCATTCTCAATCTTTTGATTAAGCATTTAGTCTATTGACATCTTTCTGTAATGGCCACTTGTTTTGGTTCTATCACCACATGTTGCTTCATGCTCATCTTGTATTTTCTTTGCCTCTGCCCTTAAATCAACCACTTTCTCAAGGAACACTGGTTGGTTCCTTTTATAGGAGAATGAATTTTAGGAATCAAGAGAGCTAGACTGTAGATGTGCTCATTGCTATAACACTATTATTGCTCTTAGATGCTATGGTGAAAAGATCTAGAAAATATATCCTAGCTCATGCATAACATATGCATCTGTATTTCTATATCTATTTTTTGTTTGCTTTGTTTTAAACTATGAGTTCTTGGGGCTTCCCTCGTAGCTGAGTCAATAAAGAGTCTGCCTGCAATGCAGGAGACCTGGGTTCGATTCCTGGCTCAGGAAGATCCCCTGGAGAAGGAAATGGCAACCCACTCCAGTATTCTTGCCCGGAGAATCCCATAGACAAAGGAGCCTGGCAGGCTTCAGTTTATATGAGGTCGCAAGAATCGGATAGGACTAAGCAACTAAGCACACAGCACGTGAGTTCTTACTGATATATCTATCAGATCCCAATCTAGCACCTTCAGGGTTCATTCTTGCCTTCTGCTTTTCCTAATATGTAACTTTTTTCTCTGATGGTGAGAAATGTGGCTCACATAATCAGTAATATAGTTACTTATTTGTTATACTTGTATTATATTTTCAGAATTGCTATTCCTATGTCTTTAAGAGGGCTTTCTGGGTGACTCATTGGTAACGAATCTGCCTGTCAATGCAAGAGGTGCAGGTTTGATCCCTGGGTAAAGAACATCCCTTGGAGAAGTAAATGGCAACCCATTCTAGTATTCTTGCCTGGGAAATCCCATGGACAGAGGAGCCTGGTGGGCTACAGTCTATGGAGTTGCAAAAGAGTTAAACACAAATTAGTGACTAAACAATAGCAACCACCGCTTTAAGAAACAAATGTATCAAATAAGTACAGTGTTTGTGTAGGGTCCTTTTAGTGTCTAAGCTTATAGTTTACAATAAAAATACTGTTTTCCAAAGTAACTTAAATCAGCTCTTTCCCACCCTCTTCAGTGCGGTTATGCAGTTCATTTGTAATGACTTGTTATGGTTGTTTTTTCAAACACTTAAAACATATGCTTGTATATCTTTTTAGACCTTTGCTTATTTTTTGTTGGGGTGTTTATTTATTGTTAGGTTGTAAGAGGTCTTAATATGTACTCTGGATACAAGTATTTTATCAGATACAGCATTTGCAAAAATTTCTCGCTGTCTGTGCCTTAGCTTTTCATTCTGTTATTTTTTATTGAAATACAGTTGCTTTACATTGTGTGTTATTTTTTGCTATACCACAAAGTGAATCAGGTACATGTATACATACATCTTGTCTTTTTTAGATTTCCTTCTCATTTCGGTCCCCACAGAGCACTGAGTAGAATTGTCTATGCTATGCAGCAGTTTCCCATTAGTTATCTGTTATCTGTTTTATACATAGTCATTATATATGTCGATCCCAATCTTCCAGTTCATCCCACCTCCTTCCCTGCTTAATATTTATAAGTTTGTTTTCTACATCTATGTCTCTATGCTTGCAAATAAGTTAATCTGTACCATTTCTCTAGATTCCACATATAAGCAATATTATGTGATATTTTTCTCTTTCTGACTTACTTCACTCTGTGACAGTCTCTAGGTCTACCCACATCTCTGCAAATGGCACTATTTTTTCCTTTTTATGACTGAGTATTATTCCATTATAGATATATACCACATCTTTATCCATTCCTCTGTTGACGGATATTTAGTTTGCTTCCATGTTCTGGCTATTGTAAATAGCATTGCAATGAACTTTGGGGTGCATCTCTCTCTTTTTAATTTATGTGTAATTGGAGGAAAATTGCTTTACAATGTTGTGTTGGTTTATGACATATATCAATATGAATCAGCCATATGTATAAGTATGTCCCCTCCCTTTTGATCCTCTCTCCCATCTCCCATCCTATCCCACCCCTCTAGGTTGTCACAGAACATGGGTTGCATGTATCTTTTTGAAATATGATTTTTCTACAGGTATATATACTCAGGTGTGAGATTACTGGATCATAGGGTAGTTCTATTTTTAGTTCCTTGAGAAACTTCTGTACTATTCTCCATAGTGGTTGTATCCATTTACACTCCACCCAAACAGTAGGAGGGTTTCCTTTTCTACATATCCTCTCCAGCATTTATCATTTGTAGATATTTTTGATGATGGCCATTGTGACTGCTGTGAGGTGATACCTCATTGTAGTTTCAATTTGTGTTTCTCTAATAATTAGTGATGTTGAGCATCTTGTCATGTGTTTATTAGCCATTTTTATGTCTTCTTTGAAGAAATGTCCATTTCCACTCATTTTGTGATTGGAGTGTTGGAATTTTTTTTATATTGAGCTACATGAATTGTTCGTATGCTTTGGTGGTTAATCTCTTGTCAGTTGCTTCATTTGCAAATATTTTCTCCCAATCTGTGGATTGTGTTTTCATTTTGTTTACTAAATGTAAGGCCGCACACTATAAAACTCTTAGAGGAATATATAGGCAGAACACTCTTTGATATAAATTTCAGCAAGATCTTTTTTGATACACCTCCTAGAGTAATGAAAATAAGAACAAGCAAATGGGATCTAATTAAACTTAAAAGCTTTTGCAAAGCAAAGGAAACCATAAATAAAGCCAAAAGACAACTATCTTTTCATTCATTCTCACAGAGCTAAATTTATTAATTTTGATAAAATACAGTTTGTCATTTTTTTTGTTTTAAGAATTATGCTTTTGGTTTTGTCTCTTAAAAATTCTTTGCTTAACTTAAGGTCACATGTATTTTCCCTATATTTTCTCCTAGAAGATTTATAGATTTGTGTTTTATATGTAGATATGTCATTTATTTTGAGCTGACTTTTGGATAGTGTATGCATGTACATTGAAGGGTTTTCTTTTTGCCTTAGACATCCAATTTGTTCAGCCTGATTATGAACTCAAGGAGAGTAGAGATAATGTCTTCTAATTTTTGTATCCTCGTAATGATATAATGCTCTTCACACAGCAGATACACTTTAAGTATTTGTTAACTTAATGATTTCTTCTGATTTTTTGATCATACCTTGACCCATCACCTAGTACCTAGGAGTAATTCTTTGTTTCTATAATATTAATTCCACATTTTTATACCTGCCTTTAAATTCCATTTATCAGTATAGAATACTAGATAGCCCTCCCAGTAAATCTGCCTCAGTTTTCAGTAGTTCTAAATGTCCTTGGTAATTTTAAAGCATAGCTTTCAATGGAATTTCTGAATGTACTGAACTTTGAATCATATATTTCAGCCAAAATTATTCCTCTTTGCCAAGATCCCCGCCTATCTATGTTTACTGAGTCGGCTTTAATTATGGATTTACCTAATAAAAAGAAAAATGTAAGAGACTATCAAACCAGATGGCCAGATTGTCAGGTCCTTTTTGAAATGGATCCTGCTTACCAAGATAAAGTAAGTTTAAAAATAGTTTGTCTTAAGGAAGGAATATTTGGCTTAAGGAACCGAAATGCACTGACATTTTTAGATGAAAGGGATTTATTGAAAAATTAGAGTATTATAATTAATGGCAGTTGGAAAATCACTCCAGCTTATCTCCCTATTTGTCTTCCTCATGATCTTTCCTCTTTGTTTGCCTCTGTATATATTTTCAAACCTCCACTGTGAAAAACATCTTTATAAATCTTTTATGAAAGTGAAAGTGAAGTCGCTCAGTCGTGTCTGACTCTTTGCGACCCGTGGACTGTAGCCCACCAAGCTCCTCCATCCATGGGATTCTCCAGGCAAGAATACTGGAGTGGGTAGCCATTTCCTTATAGTTCCCTCATAATATTGTCTTGCTAATGATGGCCCCGGCTTTTCCCATTACTATCTAATGTGGCATTTTTTTTTGCTCAAATTCACAAAACAACCAACTTGCCTAGCTTGGGTCAAGATTCCGTCCTATCCAAAAGGCTATGTTTTAAGAATTGGGTAAGTTCCCATAATATTTAGAACTCATCTTTTCTGGGGCTATGTATGAAGCATATACACTAAAACAAGGTGACAAGCAAAGGAATAAATGACTGATGTCTCTACTACATGGCTCAAAATAATATGCTAAGACCCAGAGAGATGTTGTGGGGAGGGAGGAGGGAGGGGGGTTCATGTTTGGGAACGCATGTAAGAATTAAAGATTTTAAAATTAAAAAATAAAATAAAATAAAATAAAAAAAAAAAAAAATTTTGAAAAATAATAAACTAAAAATTAAAAAAAAATAGCCTACTGAAGCTTTGCATAAAGCGAAATATGAAAAGCTATCTAAATTTCTTAAAGTCTTAAGTTTCCTACATATTTAGATACTTAACAGACATTCTTAACAAAATGAACTTCACATAAAACCATTTTAAATGTTTTAAAATGCCATTAGATTATTAGACCATACTATTATCATTTTAAAAACAAAATCCTGATTAACTTTTAAACATTTTTACTTATAGATTGCAACTTTCCTGACTATTATTGGAAGTTCAATGGGCCAAGTTAGTATTTACAGCTGCCAGTTTAGGAAGTATTGTACTATGGTAGAGAAGGCCAAAATCATAGGTACCAAAATATCATCTGTGGAAGAATTAACTTCAACACAGTTTAAAAGTATACTGTCTAAATTCAGAAACTACCTTCGACAAATTGTTAATATGACCATTGAGAAGCGCATTGGTATTTTCAATGTTATGAGTTTTGATTATCAGTTACAATGCTTACCATATGTTGAGAACATCATAGATATGAGCCAAAATCTCTTGAGATCTGCAATTGAAAGAAAGAATGCAAATCTATTGGAGGTAAGTATTTTGAAAATTCTTATTGCATAAGAATCAATTTTTTTAATTTGTAACACTTTATTGAGATAACATCAGTTTATAATATTACATAAGTTTCACATGTACCACATTGTATTTCAATCCTTTTCTTCCTATCCTATCCAATACTTGTTATTTCTACCTTTTTTTCATAATAGCAATTCTGACAGGTGTGAAATAATATCATTGTGGCTTTGATTTGCATTTCTGTAATAATTAGTGATGTTGAACATCCTTTCATGTGTCTTTTTATGTGTCTGTTGGCCATTTGCATACCTTCAGTGGAAAAAACTCTATTCAGCTCTTCTGCCCATTTTTTTAATTGAGCTGTTTGTTTTTCTATTGTTGAGTTGTATGAATTCTTTATATATTTTGGATCTTCACCCCTTATCAGATATAAGATTTACAAATATCTTCTCCCATTCAGTAAGTTTTTTTTTTCATGGTTTCCTTTCCTGTGCAGAAGCTTTTTAGTTTGATGTAATCCCATTTGTTTATATTTGATTTTGTTTTCTTTGCCTGAGGAGAAAAATATTAAGAGAAATGTCAAAGAGTTTACTGCCTGTGTTTCCTTCTAGGATTTTTATGTTTCAGGTCTTACGTTCAAGTTTTTAATCCATTTTGAGTTGATTTTTGTGTGTGGTTTAAGGTAGTGGTCCAGCTTCACTTTCACATATGACTTTCAAATAGACTTTTCATTTTCAATTGTATGTTCCTTGCTCCTTTATTATAAATTAATTACCCATATGTATATGGGTTTATTTCTGGGCTGTCATTTTTTTTCCATTGATCTATGTGTCTCATTTTATGCCAGCACTTAGCTGTGTAATATGTTTTAAGATGAGAAAGTGTGATGGCTCTGGCTGTGTTTTTTTCTCAGGATTGCTTTGCTCATTTGGGGTGTTTTGTAATTCCATATACATTTTAGGACTTTTTTCTAGCTCTGTGAAAAATGTCACAGATATTTTGATAGGGATTCTTTGAGTCTGTAGATTGTCTTAAGTAATAGGGACATTTTAACATTAATTCTCCCAATCTACAAGCATGAAATACTTTTCCATTTCTTTGTGTCTTCTTCAGTTACTTTCATTAATGTCTTACAGTTTTCAGTGTACAGCTTTCATGTTTCTGGTCAAATTTATTTTTAGGTATTTTATTTCTTTGGTATGATTTTAAATGAGATTGTTTTCTTAATTTCTCTTTATGCTAATTCATTTTTACTATATACAAACACAACAGATTCTTCTGTATTGATTTTAAGGCCTACAATTTCACTGTATTCATTTATTATTTCTAATATTTTTGATGGAGTCTTTTGGGTTTCCTATATATAAAATCATGTTATCCACAGGTAGTAACAGTCTTTGTTCCTATTTTCCAATTTGGATTCATTTTATTTTCCTTCTACAATTGCTTTGGCTAGGAATTCCAATATTATGTTGAATAGAACTGTAAGAGTGAGCATCCTTGTCTTGTTCAGAATGTAGCAGGAAGACTTTCACCTTATTACCATTGAGTGTTATATTGCCTGTGGATATGTTGTATGGAGCTTCCCAGGTTAAAGAACCCACCTACCAGTACAGGTAGATGAAAGAAACATGGGTTCAATCCTTGGATTGGAAATGTGCCCTGGAGGAGGGCACAGCAACCCACTTCAGTATTCTTGCCTGGAGAATCCCAAGGACAGAGGAGCCTGGGATGCTCCAGTGCATGAAGCTGCACAGTGTCTGACATGACTAAAGAGACTAAGCATGTGTACATGGCCTTTATTATGTTAAGATATGTTCCCTCTATATCCATGTTGCTGAGAGTTTTTATAATGAATGAATGTAGAATTTTATCAAATGCTTTTACTGCATCTGTTGTGATGATCACATGGTTTTTGTCTTTTGTTTTCTTGATGCGCTGTATCACTTTGATTGATGTGTGTAAATGGAATTACCATTGTTACCCTGGAATGAATAAAACTTGATCGTGGTGCATGATCCTTTTTATGTGTTCTTAGATTTTGTTTGCTCATATTTTGTTGAGGTTTTTGCATCTATATTCATCAGAACTTTGGCATGTAATTTTCTTTTTTGGTAATGTTTTTGTCTGGTTTTGGTATCAGGTGATTGGGACTTCATGGAATGAATTTGGGGATGTTCTGTTCTCTTCAGGTTTTAGGGAGAGTTTGAGAATGATAGGTATAAGTTCTTTGTATGTTTGTAAGTTCTTCCCTGCAAAGCTATTCTGTCTTGGACTTCTGTTTGCAAGGAGTTTTTTAAAATTACAAATTATGTTCTAATTCTAATAATTTATCCGTTCAAATTATCTGTTTCTTCTTGATTCGGTTTTGGCAGACTGTATGGTTCTAGGAATTTGTCTATTTCTTCTGGGTTGTCCGTTTTGTTGGCATACACTTTACATGCCTCCTGAGAAACTCGTGTGCAGGTCAAGAAGCAACAGTTAGAACTGGACATGGAATAACAGACTGGTTCCAAATTGGGAAAGGAGAATGTCAAGGCTGTATATTGCCACCCTGATTATTTTACTTATATGCAGAGTATACCATGCAAAATGCTAGGCTGGATGAAGCACAAGCTGGAATCAAGATTGCCAGGAGAAATATCGTTAACTTCAGATATGCACATGACACCACCCTAATGACCAAAAGTGAAGAGAAACTAAAGAGCCTCTTGATAAAAATGAAAGAGAGTGAAAAAGCTGGCTTAAAACTCAACATTCAAAAAATGAAGATCATGGCATCTGGTCCTATCACTTCATGGCAAATTGATGGGGAAACAATGGAAACTGACAGACTTTATTTTCTAGGCTCCAGAATCACTGTGGATGGTGACTGCAGCCATGAAATTTAAGGGAAAAAAAAAAGCTTACTCGTTGAAAGAAAACCTATGACAAACAGACAGCATATTGAAAAGAAGGGACATCACTTTGCTAGCAAAGGTTCGTATAGGCAAAGCTGTGGCTTTTCCAATAACCATGTACGGATGTGAGAGATCATGTACAGACCATGAAGAAGGCTGATACCAAAGAACTGATGCTTTCAAACTGTGGTGCTGGAGAATACTCTTGAGAGTCCCTTGGACTGCAAGGAGATCAAACCAGTCAATTCTAAAGGAAATCAGTCCTGACTATTCGTTGGAAGGACTGATGCTGAAGCTCAAGCTCCAATACTGTGGCCACCAGATGCAAAGAGTTGACTCATTGGAAAAGACCTGATGCTGGGAACGATTGAAGGCAGGAGAAGACCATGACAGAGGATGAGATGGCTGCTTGGCATCATCAACTCAATGAACATGAGTTTTAGTAAACTCTGGGAAATAGTGAAGGACAGGGAAGCCTAGCATGCTACAGTCAATGGGGTTGCAGTCAGACACTACTGAGAAACTGAACAACTATTCATAGTCTTTTCTTATGGTTTTCTGTATTTCTGTGACATCAGTTGTTATTTCTCATCTTATTTTGTTTATTTAGTCATGTCTCTTTTCTTCTTGGTGAGCCTGTCTAGAGGAGATTTGTTGATTTTGTTTATCCTTTTAAAAAAACAGCTCTTGGATTTATTTTTCTTTTTTTTAATCTTAATGTTATGTCTTCCCTCTCTGTGTTTTGTTTCCTTCCTTCAGCTGACTTAATTTTTGTTTGTTCTTTTTCTAATTCATTTAGGTGATAGGTAGGTTGCTTGAGATTTTTCTTATCTTTTGAATACGGCTTTTGTCGTCATGAAGTTTCTTCCTAGAACCACTTTTGCTGTGTCCCATAGATGTTGATAGCAATGTTTTCATTGTTTGTCTAAAGTTACTTTTTATTTCCTCATTGACTCATTTGTTTTTATTAAGTGTTTAGTCACCATGTAATTGTGGGTTTTTGCTTGTTTCCTTTCTATGGATGATTTCTAGTTTCATGCCATTGTGGTAAGAAAAAGATTGTTTAAATAATTTCTATCCTCTTAGTTTGTTGGGGCTTGTTTTGTGTACTAATATGTGGTCTGTCCTAGAGAATGTTCCATATGTGCTTGAAAATAATGTGCATTTTGTTTGGTTTTTTGATACAGTGTCTTGTAGATGTCAATTCTTGTTATTTAGCTGTTAAGTCCTGTTCAAATTTTTGCAACCCTGTTGATTGTAGCCCTCCAGGCTCTTTTGCCCATAAGATTTCCCAGGCAAGAATACTGGAACAGGTTGCCATTTCTTTCTCCAGGGGAGCTTCCCAATCCAGAGATCAAACCTGCATCTCCTCCATTGGCAAGTGGAATTTTTTTTACCACTGAGCCACCCAGGAAGCCCAAAATTCCTGAAGGAAATCAACCCCAAATATTCACTGACAGGACTGTTGTTGATGCTGAAGCCCCAATACTTTGGCCACTGGATGTGGAGAACTGACTCATTGGAAAAGACCCTGATGCTGGGAACGATTGAGGACAAGAGGAGAAGAGGATGGCAGAGGATGACATGGTTAGATAGCATCACCAACTCAATGGACATGAATTTGAGCAAACTCCAGGAGATAGTGGAGGACAGAGGAGCCTGGTGTACTAAGTCCATGGGGTCACAAAGAGTTGGACACAACTGAACAACAACAACAAAGTTTATATCCTTATCCTCTCTATACTTAAGCATCTTTTTCTGTAAATTGGGGATAATATTTGTAACTGACCTAGAGAAGTTGTGAGAATTAAAGAAGTTAATGATTGCAAAGCTCTTTTACAGTTTCTGGCACATAGTGAACATATGTGAGTTACTTCTACAGTTAGAAGAATCATTGTTATTAGTTCCAGAAAGTTGTTTCTGAGCTATATATATGTTTAGGAAGCTATTCTGAAAGTTCTGTTTATTTCTCTTCTTTCTGGCTTCTGCATGCCCCCAGGTGTGTTTTTATAAAGGGAAGTAGCTTCCCTTTATATATTTAAGGAAATTCCCTTATTTGCATAAGAGTTCCAAACTTGATATGTGTTTTTTATTTTTTATTTTTTTTTTATTTATTTTTTTTTTCATTTTTTATTTTTTATTTATTTATTTTTTTTTCCTTTTTTTTTCTTTTTTTTTAATTTTTAGTTTTTTATTTTTTAAATTTTAAAATCTTTAATTCTTACATGCATTCCCAATCATAAGTTAACTTTATAAAATCCTATTCTGTTTATCTGTTGTGATAATCATGCAGTTGTTTTCCTTTAACCTTTTAATGTGGTTAATTACATTAATTGACTTTGTAAGTTTAATTTCATATCTGAATCAATAGATATACCTTACCAGTGTGCACATGCACATAGATATATTGCTACATTATTTTTTTAATTTTTGCCTTTATGCTTGTAAGTGAAATTGGTCTGTAATTTTCTTTTCTTTTACAATCCTTAATTGAATGTATTACTAGTAACAAAAAGGACGTTTGGGAATATTTCATGTCTTTCTACTACTCTATTCTACAAAAATGTAATTATCTGTTTTCTTTGGGATATGAGTTTATTTTAACATATTTTTCTGGAATTTAATACTCAGTCTTCTATTGTGATCATTTTCAGTCAAATTCAGCAGGCATCATTATAAACCCATTACTAAATTATTTTATTTGATTCTCAAAACTGTAATGAGGACACTAAGTTTATTAAAGTAAAGCTACTTTGGTTCATGCAGTTAGTAAACATGGGAGCTAGGATTCAAACACAGGTCTCTCTGACTTCAAAGTCAATCCATACTAACCCTGTGATAAAAATGTATATTCAAGAGCAGGTTCACATATGTGCATGTACACACATATATACACATACACCACACATATATACCCATACACCATAAAATGGATAAAATTTCTGCTTGGTTAGCATAATTATCTCTACGTGGTGATGTAATAGATATTTTTATTTTATAAAATTTTTAATTGCTGTTTTTGCATGAGCATATAGTCAAGTAGAATAAAGTATTTAAAAAATTAGAGACATACACAAGCAATTCAAGGCTGTGAGCTGACAAATTAAACTGATACTGATTCCAGAATTATGAATACTCATCAAGAGCCCTTGAAACATGACGGAAACTATGGTAAAATTGTAATTTAATCATAGGAATTTAATTCTTTTGAAAATCTAATGGAATGATATACAAATACTTATAAAAGGTGTGAATGTTATATATACACATATATATGGGCTTCCCTGGTGGCTCAGATGCTGAAGAATCCACTTGCAACTTGGGATACATAGGTTTGATCCCTGGGTTGAGAAGATCCCCTGGGGGAGGGCATGGCAACCCACTTCACTATTGCTTGGAGAATCTCCATGGACAGAGGAGCCTGGCAAGCTAAAGTTCATGGGGTTGCAAAGAGTTGAACATGACTGAGTGACTAATCACACCGCAGCATACACATACATTTGTGCATCTATTTGTAATTATTGCATATACTTAGAATGGATATAAACAGGATTTGGATTCAGATTTGGGTTTGAATCATAGCTCTGTAACTCAAAAAATTTAATATTTTAGGCTTATTAATCCTTCTGAAACTCAGTTTCCCTCTTTGCAGATTAGAGAAAATAACACTCAGGTAGTAACTATGCTTTTTTAAATTTCTTAAATTGAAGAAAGTAAGGAAAATCACTAGACCATTCAGGTATGACCTAAATCAAATCTCTTATGATTATACAGTGGAAGTGACAAACAGATATAAGGGATTAGATCTGAAAGACAGAGTCCCTGAAGAACTATGGATGGAAGTTTGTGACACACTGTACAGGAGGCAGGGATCAAGATCATGACCAAGGAAAAGAAATGCAAAAAGCCAAAATGGTTGTCTGAGGAGGCCTTACAAATAGCTGTGAATAAGAGAGACATGAAAGACAAAGTAGAAAACAAAAGATACATCCATCTGAATGCAGAATTCAAAAAAATAGCAAGGAAAGATAAGAAAGCCTTCCTCAGCAATCAGTGCAAACAAATAGAGAAAAATAATAGAATGGGAAAGACTAGAGATCTCTTCAAGAAAATTAGAGATACCAAGGGAATATTTCATGCAAACATGGGCTCGATAAAGGACAGAAATGGTCTGGACCTAACAGAAGCAGAAGATATTAAGAAGAGATGACAACAATACACAGAAGAACTATACAAAAGAGATCTTCATGACCCAGATAATCATGATGGTGTGATCACTCAACTAGAGCAAGACATTCTGGAATGCAAATTCAAGTGGGCCTTAGGAAGCATCACTACAAACAAAGCTAGTGGAGGTGATGGAATTCCAGTTGAGCTATTTCAAATCCTAAAAGATGATGCTTTGAAAGTGCTGTACTCAATATGTCAGCAAATTTGAAAAACTCAGCAGTGGCCACAGGACTGGAAAACGTTGGTATTTATTCCAATCCCAAAGAAAGGCAATGGCAAAGAATGCTCAAACTACCACACAATTGCACTCATATAAGTAATGCTCAAAATTCACCAAGTCAGCCTTCAATAGTACGTGAACCATGAACTTCCAGATGTTCAAGCTGGATTTGGAAAAGGCAGAGGAACCAGAGATCAAATTGCCAGCATCGGCTGGATCATCAAAAAAGCAAGAGAGTTACAGGAAAACATCTCCTTCTGCTTTATTAACTATGCTTGGTCTTTGACTGTGTGGACCACAACAAACTATGGAAAATTCTGAAAGAGATGGGAATACCAGATCACCTGACCTGCCTCTTGAGAAATCTGTATGCAGGTCAGAAAGCAACAGTTAGAACTGGACATGAAGCAACAGGCTGGTTCCACACCGGGAAAGGATTATGTCAAGGCTATATATTGTCACCCTGCTTATTTAACTTATATGCAGAGTACATCATGAGAAACGTTGGGGTGGATGAAGCACAAACTGGCATCAAGATTGCCAGGAGAAATATCAATAATCTCAGGGTATGCAGATGGCATCACCCTTGGCTTAAAACTCAACATTCAGATCATGGCATCTGATCCCATCACTTCATAGCAAATAGATGGGGAAACAGTGGAAACAGTGACAGACTTTATCTGGGAGGGCTCCAAAACCACTGCAGATGGTGGCTACAACCATGAAATTAAAAGATGATGGCTCCTTGAAAGAAAAGTTATGACCAACCTAGACAGCATATTAAAAAGCAGAGACATTACTTGGCCAACAAAGTCCATCTAGTCAAAGCTATGGTTTTTCCAGTAGTCGTGTATGGATGTGAGAGTTGGACTATAAAGAAAGCGGAGCACCAAAGAATTGATGCTTTAGAACTGTGGTGTTGGAGAAGACTCTCGAGAGTCCCTTGGACTGCAAGGAGATCCAACCAGTCCATCCTAAAGGAAATCAGTCCTGAATATTCATTGAACAGATTGATGTTGAAGCTGAAGCTCCAAAACTTTGGCCACCTGATGTGAAGAACTGACTCATTTGAAAAGACCCTGATGCTGGGAACGATTGAAGGCAGGAGGAGAAGGGGACGACAGAGGATGAGATGGTTGGATGGCATCACTGACTCAATGAACATGAGTTTGAGTAAACTCCAGGAGTTGGTTATGGACTGGGAGGCCTGGCATGCTGTAGTCCATGGGGTCACAAAGAGTCAGACATGACTGAACAATTGAACTGAACTGACTGAGTAAACAAAGCAGATGAATGGATAAGAAAGCTGTGGTACATATACACAATGGAGTATTACTCAGCCATTAAAAAGAATACATTTGAATCAGTTCTAATGAGGTGGATGAAACTGGAGCCTATTATAGAGAGTGAAGTAAGCCAGAAAGAAAAACACCAATACAGTATACTAACACATATATATGGAATTTAGAAAGATGGTAGTGATAATCCTGTATGCGAGACAGCAAAAGAGACACAGATGTTTAGAACAGACTTTTGGACTCTGTGGGAGAGGGAGAGGGTGGGATGATTTGGGAGAATGGCACTGAAATATGTATACTATCATGTAAGAAACGAATCGCCAGTCTATGTTCAATACAGGATACAGGATGCTTGGGACTGGTGCACGAAGATGATCCAGAGAGATGATATGGGGTGAGAGGTGGGAGGGGGGTTCAGGATTGGGAACTCTTGTACACCCGTGGCGGATTCATGTCAATGTATGGCAAAACCAATACAGTATTGTAAAACACACACACACACAAAAACAAAAAACAAAATGAGATCATGTACACAAAGAACATAACATATAAATGCTCCCCAAAAATGGGAGCAATTATTATGCACAGTTCACATTTCAGTCATAACCTTGTTACTACTATTGCATTTACTTCACAGAATAAATTTATTCATAACAGTACTTATTTATGTCTCCTGTGCATGCATGCTTAGTTGCTTAGTCATGTCTGATTTTTGCAACTCCATGATCTGTAGCCTACCTGGCTCTTCTGTCCATGGGAATACTGGACACAAGAATACCACACAAAAATACTAGGGTGGTTTGCCATTCCCTTCTCCAGAGGATCTTCCTGACCCAGGGATCAAACCTGGGTCTCCTGCATTGCCAGCAGACTCTTTACCAACTGAGCCACCGGAGAAACCATCTTTATGTCTTAATAGCATTTATTTTATGTGCAAGTTACATTCAAGTTCCTTCTGTTAACAATAGAAAGGATTTGATCTTGTTAATGCTCCGGTATTTAAGCAATACTTAGAATAATGTCTAGATGATGTCTTTTTTTGAAATTATAATTATGGAAGTTAGTGAGAGATATTGAGTAACTACTTTTCTAAAATAATGAAAAATCATTATATAATTGTAATTGATTTGTTAATGATTTCAGGTTATAGAGTCATCCTTGCAGAAGCTGGAATATACTCCCACTGAAATGGAAGAATTTTTGGAATATTTTACTTTTTTGGATGCAATTTCTTCAAAAATATCTAAGTTAGAAAAAGAGTATATAATAGTTGCTCAGCTGTATTCTGTTGTAAGGTATTACCAGATCCATGTTTCAGAAGAGCAAACTGCCATTTATAAAATCCTTCTTATCAAGTTTGGCCAACTAAAAAGTTCTGTGAAGTTAAGTGAAAAAAATAAAGATGCTGCTATTTCTAAATTCAGAGACAATTTGGAATCATACATCACTGATCTATGTATTGAAGTTAGTAATTTAAAGGCCAAAGTAAGTTTTTGTTTCTCATTATGTAAGCCTAGCATATAGGTATTTCCTTTCTGTGGAATCTTAAGTAAATAATTTAGTCCAAGTATTCTTAACCTGGAATCCACTTAACCTGGAATCCACAGACATAATTTTGATTTGTGAATTTGAATGAGAAGTGTAATTATGTGTCTATTCTCACTAACCTCTAACTAGCATTTTCTCCAACTTTGAGTTAATGTAGACAAGCAACAGTAAACTGGTGATTTTTTTTCCGTAGGCTTCAACAGACTGCTAAAGTTGTCCCATGACGTAAAAAGAGCTAAAAAACCCTGGATACTTTTGGGCCTTAGTCTAGGCCAAAAGATAATAAATCCAGCTTCACTCACTTATGAGGAGCAAACTATACAATAAACACCTAACATTTATTGAGCTTTAACTAAGTGTCAGTAACCATGCTAGGTGCTTTATCCTTTTTCTGCATGAAAACAAACAAACACCTGAATTTTAAAGAGGTTAACTAGTTTGCTTAAGATCACGCATTGAGGGCCAGGGTTCCAGAATCCCTGATTCTTTCCACTCCCTTCTATCCCCACCACCATTACAAGTTACTATTATCATATTTATTCAGCATATTTTGATACCTAATATGTATTAGGCACAATGCTATGTATTACAACTAGTTACTTTAAAAATTTTCTCCATCTATGCAAAATCTATACTGGCTTCACACAAATATAATAAAGGTGAAAAAATAGGCATATGAGAGTACTTGAAAGCATTCAGTTGCAATCTTTAAAATATTACTAGAAATTTCATATGCATGTGTACCAAGGTTTCTAGTTCACCCTATTTATATGTTAAGTATACTAGGTTGGACACTGAGATGGAATATCTGTGTTAGAGTAAGTTCATTGGAAAGTGTTTCTGGCAACAATGTGAGGGCTTGAGGTAATCAAGGTTGGATAGAAGGAAAAATTGAACTCTAGTGTCATTGCCATGTAGGTTTCATAGGATCCTATGTTCTATGCTTAGTTGCTCATTTGTGTCTGACTCTTTGCAACCCTGTGGACTGTAGCCCACCAGGCTCCTCTGTCTGTGGGGATTCTCCAGGCAAGAATACTGGAGTGGGTTGGCATGCCCTCCTCCAGGAGATCTTCCTAGCCCAGGGATTGAACCCAGGTCTCCTGCATTGCAGGCAGATGCTTTACCATCTGAGCACCCAGGGGAATCTCTAAATTGGAATGACTTTGCAGAGTTATCCTGGATGAAGACAAAAGGGCTGGTTCTTTACACGTCCATGATGGAGCTCTAGAGCAGGTGTAATCTTGTGTGACTTTTTGGTCAAGGGCAACCCCTGGAGAAGGTCTCAACTAGAGTAAGCATCTATCTTTAGGTTCACTGATGCTTTCTTCTATCATTTGCATGCTATTATTGAATCAAATCCAATGAACTTCTACTTTTGTTTATTGTGTTTCTCAGTTCTAAAATTTTCATTTGATTTTTCTTTATATCTTTTTAAATTTTTCTTTGGTAAGACTTTCTATTTTCCCAATGGCTTCAAGAATATACATTATTTCTGTGCAGCATTGTTATAAAACCTGCTTTATATTCTTTGTCAGATAATTCTAACATATGTGTCATCTAGACATTGGTGTCTTTTGATTATTTTTTCCCATGTGAGTTGAGGTTTTCCTGATTTTTTTGTATATGGAATAATATTGGATTAAATATTATGCTCTAAAGTTCTGTGTCGTACCTAAATGTCATGTTGGTATTTTTGTTTTAGAAAACTGTTGACCTAGTCAGATTCAGGTCCCAAGTTCCAACCCACTTTCTTTGGGCTGTGGGTTTCTTTCCATTGTTATTTCCATTATCAATGTCTCTAAGGTGCTGTTCAGACCATGTGTGTGCCATCCAGTGGTCAGTAGTATTCTGGGTAGTGGTATGTTAGTTTAATCTCAGAGTCTTTGATGTGCTGAATAGGATCAGATCTATATGTGTGCAGCTCAGTTGAGCCCAAGAGTTCATTGACAACTTTATGTAGTTACTTTTCCAGAGATCCTTTCTGTTTATGATCTTCTCCATATTTTCCAGATTCTCTGCACTGTGTTTCAGTCCTCTGGTTAGAAAACTGGGACTTGTTACTGTACTCTGTCAACTTCCATAACTGCACCCACATCTGGGGCAAAGTAGTAGAACACAGAGAGAAAAAAATCAACAGGGTTGACCCTCCTTAGAACCACAGATTACCAACACAGAAAGTAAAGTTCTCTTCTCTCAGAGTTTCAGCTCCTGAGGCTTCCATTGCCACCACCTTAAAATTGTTTGAGGACTGAGCTGTGAGAAAAAAAGAAAAAGAGAGAGAAAGAGAGGATTTCCATACTCTGAGTATTAGGAGCTGTCAAAGAAAACCCAGAGTTGAACAGTAGTCAGAGTGGTAAAAACAGATTTTTATTCTGTATGATTGCAATAGAGGAAATGATCTGTTGTCTAGGATGAGCAGACATTGAGGGTGGGAATTCTGGTTAAACTGACTTAGCAGGGTTCTTAATAAAACTTAATTTTATAAGGAAGTGCGCATATGAGCCTAAAAGTTACAACCTACTTAGTAGTCAGTCAGAAAGAAAAGAAAGTGAAATCACTCAGTCATGTCCGACTCTTTGTGACCCCACTGAGCCTACGAGGCCCCTCTGTCCATGGGATTTTCCAGGCAATAGTACTGGGAGGTGGGGGGAAGTTGCCATTTCCTTCTCCAGGGGATCTTCCTGACCCAGAGATCAAGCCCAGGTCTCCCGCATTGTAGACAGATGCTTTACCATCTGAGCCACCAGGGAGCCTGACTAAAGTTTGATCAAGCAAAGAATCTTTGTCAGAACCTTTCTTGCTCCTCAAGTTAGAACTGGTAATTTCTTCTGGAGCTCTCACTGTTATTGCCTCCTGAAAATTCCTCCCAGGTTTCTAATACACTGAGTATAAATAAATTAAGGACAATCTTTTCAGATAATGATTGCAAATAATGTTTGTTGACACTTAGGTGGCATATTAAAGTGCTGTCAATAAAACATGTTTAAGTTCAGAACATTATACCCTCCTAAAAATGTCTTATTATTTTTTTAGATAAGAAATTCTGTGTTGTTATGTGCTAGTACTCCAGTGTCAACAGCAATGGAAATGATCCAGACTCTTTCAGAGGAAGCTGCAAGTTTAGCTGTCAAAGCTAAAACATATTCAAACTATCAGGATTGTTTCGATGATTCCCCGTCTCATATGTATTTTCTTAATACGGAAGAGATTACACAAATTGTACTTTCAGAGATCGCTGACATTGACTATGACTTAACCTTAAGGAAAATATTATGGGATGCAGAAGAGGAATGGGGAACCCTCTTTTGGGAATGGAGGAACAGCACTCTTGACAGTATTGATACAGAATCAGTATATAGAAATGTTTCAAAATGGATGCAAATAATCTTTGTACTAGAAAAAGGTAAAGTGTCTTTCTCAAGTTTTTCTACTTAAGATTACACAAAAATGGCTACTAGGCCAGCAAGATCATTGTCCTTGGCTTTGTTACTTTACCTGTTCTAAAGACTGACCATTAATGACTGAAAAGACAGTACAAGAGTATAGGTAGGAATCACTTCCTGAAGCAAGAAAGAGATTAAAACTTTGGAAAAAATGTTTTTAATTAACTAGTAACAATTTTATATCTGTTAAAAATCAATTCCCTAGGTAGAACCCCAAATGCTTCCGCCTGATTCTGGCTCTTAGAACCACAGATGTTTTGATGTTAAGGACCCACCTTCAAACCCTCACTGTGTATGCAGATAGTATATTTTGGGCAATGCAGGAAACAGCCAGAGTCATTTTGATAGGTTTTCCTTCTGCTAATCATCAAATTTGAAATCTTGCCAACACAGAGATGCTGTTCCTGTGCAAGCAATTCTGTAAAATCAAATCCTTTCCAAATAGAAAGCTTTATTTCACTTGGCAAGATAATGCTTTTATTTTTTTAATTCCTCTAATCTCTCAGCTATACCTTAAGCTATAGGTTTTTTTTATAGTTTTTTTAGTTTTATAGTTTTCTTTATAGTTTTTTTTTCCTTTCAAGGAAAACACCTTAATTTGCTTGTTTTTATATTATATAAGAAATATGATTATCACAGAAACTGTAGAAAAGAGAAAAATTGGGGACAAATCACCCAGAGTGTTAAAGCAACACAACACTCATTTTGTGCGTTCTCTTTCAATATTGTCATATATCTGTTTCAGAGAGCAACATATAGAGTAACAAGTAGATAAAACTTTCTTTTATCCATAGTTTCCCAGATTAAATCTTGTTCACCACAGTATAGACTTGCAAAAAATTTATTCTCATCTTTTTATCTGATCAAGTCTTGAAACACACTTTGTTATTCAACATAGCTTTATAGAATAAGCCTCATCTGTACCAATTGTATAGTCAAGAACATGTGTATAGTTTTCAGTTCTCTCAAGTGATCTACTTTGGCTGTTTTTCTGTCTCCTCCCTCTTTTATAAACTGAGTAAAAGGTTATAAGGGTTGGACCTTCAGCTGCACAGGTTTCGAGTCCTGCACCCTTTGTGTGTGCTGTGCTTCGTCACTTAGTCATGTCCAATTCTTTGCAACCCTGTGGACTGTAGCCCACCAGACTCCTCTGTCCATAGCGATTCTCCAGGCAAGAATACTGGAGTGGGTTGGCATGCCCTCCTCCAGGGGATCTTCCCGACCCAGGAATCTGTATTGTTGTGTGTTGTGTTGTTAATGCCAGAGGAAAGGTCATTTCTGGTCTATGGCAGTTTTTACCTTCATTTTCTACATTTCAATGTAAAGATATATTCTTTATGAAATGACAGTGATTGGTTTTTTCCCATAATGTTCTTTTAATCAGCAGGATTGAAAAGCCCCAAAACCAAAATAGTCTTTTGAATTATTTGTGTGTACCTCTCTGTATGTCTATCTTGTCAGGGAAAATCTGGGAAACCCTGTGGTAACTAGCTATCCCTAGTATCAAATTTTGCAAAATAACTTGTTCTGATAGTTTGGGGGTTTAATCACTAGTCCTGATCAACTATTTCCCTTTATTTTAATCCATGCTTGATTCTTATGAGAGAGTGATGTTAATAAGCCTCATTATTTTAGTACAGATTAATAACTGATAAAGGAGTATTACATTAAAGAGCAAATTTGTTTTCTGGCTTAGAAAATGTGGACTGTATGATAAAGCTGCTGACCCGTTGCTTCTTATAGGCCTGCCTAAAAATGACATGGTGACACATCTTAAGCAATCAGTGATAGATTTTAAACAAGAGCTGCCAATCATCATAGCACTAGGAAACCCCTGTCTCAAGCCAAGGCACTGGGAGGCTCTCCAGGAGATTATTGGAAAGTCAGTGTCTCTTGATAAAAACTGTACAGTGGAGAATCTTCTAGCACTCAAGGTAAATCAAAATAGTTTGAAATAAAGTTGGCATAGCAGAAGGCCCAAATTTAAGTAGGCAAGTAAATCTACAAGGAGTAAGAATTAGAAAAATAAGATGTTTATGGAATGTTAGGAAAAGTAGGAGTATAATGTATTAGTAGATGACAGGTGATGCTTCGTTGGTGGTAGTTTAGTACAGATTAATAACTGATAAAACTAGTATTACATTGAATAGTAAATTTGCTTTTTGGTTTAAAAAATATGATTTACATATTATAAGCGTAAGCCATTCATCATGCCATTACTACTAGGTGATTCGAAAACAGTGATACTGGTTTTCATGCATAACAGATGAAATTAAGTTGGTGTTTTTACTTAACAGTGATACTTCTTGTGGAGAGTAAATTTTATAGGAATACCATCAAAACTACCATATTTATATAAAATGAAGATATATTAAGAGCATATTAGGGTGGCCCTACAAATAACTTGATATTCTATTTAAAATACACAATTAGCAGCTATTTGATTTACCTGTAGATTTTGTTATAAAAATAAAATTTTACTATGATTTTCATGGTTAAAATTTTTCTATTTTTATGTGCAGTTTACAATAAGCTTCATTTACATTTCATGTTACACAGTTGACAATGTCTAATATAACCAAAATAGTATTTTATGCCTAAAATTTTCTACTAAATGATTTGCTATAATGAAGAAATGGGGAAATTTTTTTAATTAGACAAGAATTTTAAAAGTGAACTTTATTTTAAAAATTAATTTATATCTTTAGCCCTAAATTCAGCTGCCCTCCTGAACTCATAGATCCACCTCCACTTATATGTCTAAAAAATATCTCAAAGTTAACACGTCAAAAATGCACTTCTCTTTCTCCATCTCCAAAATTCCACTCTTCTTTTATTCTCTCCATCTTAGTTAATGGTACCTCCACTTTTTTTCTAGTTCAGTTCAGTTCATTTCAGTTGCTCAGTGGTGTCCGACTCTTTGCGACCCCATGAATCGCAGCATACCAGGCCTCCCTGTCCATCACCAACCCCTGGAGTTCACTCAGACTCACATCCATCAATTGGTGATGCCATCCAGCCATCTCATCCTCTGTCGTCCCCTCTTCCTCCTGCCCCCAATCTCTTCCAGCATCAGAGTCTTTTCCAGTGAGTCAACTCTTCGCATGAAGTGGCCAAAGTACTGGAGTTTCAGCTTTAACGTCATTCCTTCCAAAGAACACCCAGGACTGATCTCCTTTAGAATGGACTGGTTGGATCTCCTTGCAGTCCAAGGGTCTCTCAAGAGTCTTCTCCAACACCACAGTTCAAAAGCATCAGTTCTTCGGCACTCAGCCTTCTTCAGAGTCCAACTCTCACATCCATACATGACCACCGGAAAAACCATAGCCTTGACTAGACGGACCTTTGTTGGCAGAATAATGTCTCTGCTTTTCAATATGCTATCTAAGTTGGTCATAACTTTCCTTCCAAGGAGTAAGCGTCTTTTAATTTCATGGCTGCAGTCACCATCTGATGAAATAATCTTTGAATCCTCTCTTGCTCTCTTTCCTCATCCCATCTAAATGTTGCATCCTTCCCTGGATCATTATCAGAGTATCCTAACTGAACTGTGGTCCAAGAGTGAATTCATCAAAATATCTAGATAGTTTCAGACTATTTAATCAGTGCTAATGAGCATTCCAAAAATCTGGCACAATTTCAACAGTCAGTTCAGTTGCTCAGTCGTGTCCGACTCTTTGCAACCCCATGAATCACAGCACACCAGGCCTCCCTGTCCATCACCAACTCCTGGACTTCACCCAAACTCATGTCCATCGAGTCAGTGATGCCATCCAGCCATCTCATCCTCTGTCATCCCCTTCTCCTCCTACCCCCAATCCCTCCCAGCATCAGGATCTTTTCCAGTGAGTCAGCTCTTCACATCAGGTGGCCAAAGTATTGGAGTTTCAGCTTCAACATCAGTCTCTCCAATGAACACCCAGGACTGATTTCTTTTAGGATGCTTGGTTGGATCTCCTTGCAGTCCAAGGGACTCTCAAGAGTCTTCTCCAACACTACAGTTCAAAAGCATCAATTCTTCAGCGCTCAGCTTTCTTCACAGTCTAACTCTCACATCCATCCATGACTACTGGAAATAAATGGAGATATTAAATAGGATGACCTATGGGAATAGCAGTAGAATCTTCTTTCAGGGATAAAAACAACAAGGGCAGCTAGTTAATTCCAAGATGCAGAGAAGAGCAGCTCTCCAAGTATCTCTGTTCTGGTGATTGAATCTGGAGATACTACATCAAGATTTTGTCCAATGGAAATTGGCAGTCAGGGCACATGGAAAGGTCTGTAAATACTCCATTAAAGTATTTTGAGAGACATTTATCCTCATGGAGCTGTGTCAAAGTGAAGCCATGGAAAGCTGTGCCCATTAGAGTTATGTTCTCTCAGACTATTATATCCCAAGAATTATCATAGAAAGTAAAAACTTGTCACAAAATAATTAAGCAATTGGCGTTAGTGCAGAGAAAAGAAAGCTGAAAGAAGTAATGCTGTCTGCAGAATGTGCTATTAACTATTTTTTACACTGACCAGAATCAGAAGAAATAAATACTGAGTCAGAAATTTTCACTGAGCGAGAAGAATGTGAAATAGCATGATTAAAAACTGAAAAGGGCTGCTTCATGAAAGTTAGACCGTGAAGTCTCTGGTTAGGATATAAACCTAATTGGTCAGATTTTTAACATATTCATTTAAATCTTCCATTTTAAATGTATCAGGAATTATTTGCTCCATTGGACATTAAAATTTTTTTGTTTTAGATGTTTCAGTATGAAAATGAAATAAATGAGATATCAACCTCAGCAACTAATGAAGCTGCTCTTGAAAAAATGCTGTATAAGATTATTGATCTTTGGAACACTACTCCTTTACATTTAGTTCTTCATCACACCGAGGCTTACTCTATCCTAATAATTTCATCTATAGATGATATATTAGTTCAGCTGGAAGAGTCTCAAATCATACTTGCCTCAGTTAAAGGATCTTCCTATCTTGGGCCCATTAAGGTAAATATTATGGCAGAGGGAAATATCTTAACTGTCTGTAGTTTTATCAGTTCAATTTTTGCATCATGTAAGCTTTTGAATGTATAAATCATTCATGTACTTGTATAGAGGAGAGATTGAATATTTAGCATTTTAAATACTAAATATGACTTTTCATGGAAGCACTAATTATTCATCAGGAAATGTCAGAAACTTTAATTTGGGCAGACAAGGTAAATTTACATCAAATTAAAAATATGACCATTTAAACCATGGTTTTTGCCAGCAGCAGCACTGCTGCTGGATACAGCCACAGTTCTGATAGTCCTCATGCCAAAACTGTTGCCTTGAGATTCTTTTTGCTGAAGTGATATGTTTCATTTTCATTCCCTGTGCTATTTGTCTTAAAGGTAAAGGTTAATCCCATCTCTATATTTGTGTATCCTTGCAATTATTTTAACAGCTTCTGTATCTGTTCTAGTATAATTAGAAATTGAACTCTAGAGTCAGCTTGTATTCAGTGTTCCCTCATAGTGTGTGTGCTAAGTCACTTCAGTTGTGTTTGCAACCGTATGGGGATTCTCCAGGCAAGCAAACTGGAGTGGGGTACCATTCCCTTCTCCAGGGGATCTTCCTGACAAGGGATTGAACCAGCATCTCTTATGTCTTCTGTATTGGCAGGTGGGTTACCTCTTGCGCCACCTGGGAAGCTCCATCATTTTAACAGCTTCTATACCTACTCTAGTATAATTAGAAATTGAACTACAAGGTCAGCTTGTATTCAGTATTCCCTCATAGTCTCTCTCTGAGCAGCCCCACATCCCATAACATAGCTAAGAGTCATTTTAAAACTTTAGGAATCATAATAAGATATAATAATATAGAGATATCTAAAAGTGAAATTAACATGATTGATTATAGATGGATAAAAAACAAGAGAGAGAACTAGGTACTCAACAAATAGACTTCACATTATTGGCAAACAAACAAACAGACAGTTAGGGAAAGTGTCATTATTTGGACCTTAGAGAACAAAAACTCAGTAAATTACAAAAAAGAGGTAAACCAAATAGACTGTTCTCTAACCATATTCAGTAAAATTTAAAAATGAACAGAAAAGGCAGCAAAAAATAGACCAAAACCAGCAACAACAAAATCACCCAGAAAAAAATGGAAATTAAAAAACAGCTATGAGAATGTACAGGAAATGTTAATCAAATTTTTTAAATTAGAAATAAGCAAAAAGAAGAGAATTACAAGTCAAACCTTGTCACAATTGGCTAGAGTTCAATGAAAAGGAATATTCAGAGCACTAAATGTCAATATTTAAAGGTAAAAATGAGTTTAATAAATGATAAATTAGTCCTAGTCAAGAAGTTGAAAAGAACAGACACACACATCCACACACACCACTTCCACTTCCAAGCAAGAAGGAGTATGGGGATCAGGCACACCATTTTGCCCGAAATACTCAAATCATAACAGAAAAAAATACATCAAAAAATGGTTTTAGGAAAATGGACATCAAGCACTGAAGGACAAGGATCCCTGAGAGTTGGCAAACAAGCAAGTTGAGCCCTATTATTGCCCCATCATTCTGTCATTAGTTTCCACACCTGGATTGAGAGAGAGAGGAGGAATCCGTCCAGAGGGTGGTAGACTCCCTGGTACTAGGAGATGCTGTTGAAAGACTAAGAAGCTAGAGTTTGCAGAATACAGTATCAGGGAGGACAGAGCTGCACTGAAAGAGAACTTCAGAGATCTGTGGAAGATCCCTAGTCAGGTTTGCAGCATACCTAATCGTATGAATGTAAAGAAACTAGTGGAGACCAGGACAGTGGTCACTTGAGAGACTTAGAAGGAACCTTTCACACAGAGCTGGGAACAATACCCATATCCACCAGCTACAATGACAACAACAACAAAAACCTTTATAACTCACAAGCATTAGAGCGCTTAAAAGGATAATGCACAATAATGTGTAATAATTAGTCCTAGATTAAATGCAGTTCTTGTCCTCCTCAACAAATCTAAAAACAACACTACAAGTGATAAAATTGCTTCTAAGTAGCTTAACTCCATCCAGAATAAAGCTCAAAAATAGGAACATAAAAATATTTAGTACCCAATATAGTAAAATTCATAATGTCTGGAATCCAATCAAAGACTGTCAGACATCTAAAGAAATAAGAAAGGAAAAATCACAATGAAAAGGAAAATCAACCAGTGGAAACTGATCCAGAACTGACATAGTTATTAATTAGAATTAGAGACGATGACATTGAAAGAATTATAACTATATTCCACATATTAAAAAGTGAAGGAAATAATGGATGATATTTTTTAAAAGACCAAAATCAAACTTCTAGAGATAAAATATGTAATGTCCAAAGTGAAATAGACACTGGATAAGATTAACAGCAGGAGGAGAAGGAGACAACAGAGGATGAGATGGTTGGATGGCATCACCGACTCAATGGACGTGAGTTTGAGTAAACTCTGGGAGTTGGTGATAGACAGGGAAAGGCCTGGGGTACTGCAGTCCATGGAGTCGCAAAGAGTCAGACACAACTGAGCAACTGAACTGAACTGAAGATTAACAGCAGATTAGACATAGAAGGAGAAAAGTTTAGTGAATTTTAAAATATGACAGAAACTATACAAAGTGAAAAAAAGAGGAGAATTTTTAAAAATAAAAAGAGCATCAGTGGCCTGCGAGAAAATAAAATAATAGACATGTAATTGGAGTCCTCCAAGAAGAGTGAGAGAAGAAAGCAGAAAAAAAAATGGAAGAATTAATGGACAGAATTGTTCTAAATGTATTTAAGACAATAAAGTCACAGATCCAAAAAGTCATTCCACTTCCCCCCAGAATATTGGAAATAAAAGCAAAAATAAGCAAATGGGACCTAATTAAAACTAAAAGCTTTTGCACAACCAAGGAAACTATAAGCAAGGTGAAAAGACAGCCTTCAGAATGGGAGAAAATAATAGCAAACGAAGCAACTGACAAAGAATTAATCTCAAAAATATACAAGCAACTCCTGCAGCTCAATTCCAGAAAAATAAATGACCCAATCAAAAAATGGACCAAAGAACTAAATAGACATTTCTCCAAAGAAGACATACAGATGGCTAACAAAAACATGAAAAGATGTTCAACATCACTCATTATCAGAGAAATACAAATCAAAACCACAATGAGGTATCATTTCACATCAGTCAGAATGGCTGAAATCCAAAAGTCTACAAACAATAAATGCTGGAGAGGGTGTGGAGAAAAGGGAACCCTCTTACACTGTTGGTGGGAATGCAAACTAGTGCAGCCACTATGGAGAACAGTGTGGAGATTCCTTAAAAAACTGCAAATAGAACTGCCTTATGACCCAGCAATCCTACTGCTGGTCATACACACTGAGGAAACCAGAACTGAAAGTGATACGTGTACCCCAGTGTTCATCGCAGCACTGTTTATAATAGCCAGGACATGGAAGCAACCTAGATGTCCATCAGCAGACGAATGGATAAGAAAGCTGTGGTACATATACACATACATATGCATATACACTCAGCCATTAAAATGAATACATTTGAATCAGTTCTAATGAAGTGGATGAAACTGGATCCTGTTATACAGAGTGAAGTAAACCAGAAAGAAAAACACCAATACAGTATACTAACACATATATATGGAATTTAGAAAGATAGTAACGATAACCCTGTATGCGAGACAGCAAAAGAGACAGATGTATAGAACAGTCTTTTGGACTCTGAGGGAGAGGGCAGGGGTGGGATGGTTTGGGAGAATGGCATTGAAACTTGTAAAAGGCATTTCACATACGGCATTATCATATGTGAAATGAATCGCCAGTCCAGGTTCAATGCATGATACAGGGTGCTCAGGGCTGGTGTATTGGGATGACCCTGAGGGATGGGATGGGGAGGGAGGTGGAAGGGGGGTTCAGGATGGGGAACACATATACACCCATGGCTGATTCATGTTGATGTATGGCAAAAACCACTACAATATTGTAAAGTAATTAGCCTCCAATTAAATTAAATAAATAAAGGACATAGATGTCCTTTACTATGTCTAGCAACGTACTTAGTGATGACAGAGTGAACACTTTTCCCCTAAGATCAGGAAGGGTGTTGTCTATCTTCGCTTCTATTCTTCATCATATGGAGGTTCTAGCCAGTGCATAAGGCATGGAAAAGAAATAAAGAAATAAAAAGCAACCATACCAGAAAATAAGTAAAACATTCTTTATATTCATATGACATAATTCCCTATGTAAAAAATTCAATGAAATTACTAAAAAAGTAAATAAAGCTCATTTTAGTAAATTTTCAGAATACACGATTAGTGCACGCAATTGATTGCATTCTGTAGACTAGCAAGGAACAATTGGAGTTTGACATTTTTTAAAAATCAATAAAAAATATGAGATACTTAGCAATAAGTATGAAGATATATGTGTAAGACCTATCCAGTGAGAACTACAAAACCCAGTAGAAAGAAAATAAAGACCTGAATAAACAGAAGATATACTATGCTCATGCATACAAAGAGTCAAATGTCAATATTCCCAAAAGATCTAAATAGAGTACAATAAAAATCAACATGTTACTGGTAGAAATTAACAAGCTGGTTCTAAAGTTCTTATGGAAATGTACAGGAACTAGAAGAGCTTCAACAATCTTGAAAAATCTTCTTTCCCAACAAAGTTGGAAGAGTAACACTTCCTGATTTCAAGACATTATAATGCTATAGTAATCAAGAGTTTTATCTTGGCTAAAGGGTAGACAGATAAATGGAACAGAATAGAGTACAGAAATAAGTTCACATATATATGAGTTTTCAGTAAGGGAGTAAAGATAGTTCTGAGGAGAAACAATAATCTTTTCAGAAATGGTACTGGCACATTGGACAGTTACATGCAAAACAAAGAAATGCTTTAAACCATATCTTGAGGATATACAAGATTTAACTCAAAAATGGATCATAGGTCTAAAGGCAGAATTTACAGGTATGAGATTTTGAGAACACAACATCAGAGAAATATTTTGTGACCTTAAGCTAGAAAGTTTTCTTCAATATGCCACTAAAAGAATGATCAGTAGGAGGAAAAACTATCAGTTGAATTGCATCGAAACTTAAAATTTGTTCTCTTCAAAAGTCACCATTAAAGAAAAAAATATATAAGCTACAGGCTGGGATAATATCTGCAAAGCATATGTTTAATATAAAGGACTTTCAAAATAAAAACAAGAAATGAGAAAAATATTTAAATGGACACTTCACTAAATAAGATACATGGATAGAAAATGAACACATAAAAAGATGCTTAACTTTATTTTTCATCAAATGCTAAAATCCCAATGAAACACCACTATAAACCTCGTAGAATGACTAAAATTAAAAAGGCTGATCATCCCAAGTGGTGATGAGGATATGAAAGAACTGGAACTCTCATACATTACTGGTGTGATGTAAAATATTATACTAGATTTAAAATTTTTCAAAAGTTAAAAGTATATGTACCACATGCCAGACATTCCACCTCTAGGTATATATTCAAGAGAAAGGAAAACTTACTCCATACAAAGACTGGCAGCTTTAGTTATAACAGTGAAAAACTAGAAATAACCTGATGAATAATAAATGTATAGTATCAATGTATCTATGAAGTGGAATTACTACTCCACAATAAAAAGAAATGAACTTTTGGTATATACAACAACATGAAGGAATCCTAAAATAATTATGCTGAGTGAAAGAAGTCAGACAAAAAAAAATAGATACTGTATGATTCCATTTATATAATCTAGAAAATGCCAGCTAGTCTATAGTTTCAGACAGTGGTTTCCAGAGGAAATCATTGGTTTCCATAGGAATAGGATTAAGTCAGTTGGGAGGAAGGTATTCCAACAGGGTTTAAGAAACCCTTTCAGGGTAATCAATATGTTTATTATCTTGATTTTGGTGATTGTTTCACAGGTATAAGCATATCTGAGAACATCAAGTTGTACACTTTAAATATGTGTGGTTTATTGTATTCCATTATACTTTAATAAAGCTGTTGAAATATAGATCCATTTTAAAAGAAAGAAATACAGAGGTTAATCTCAGAAGAGAAACATAAATGAGTTACAAGTGGTTCCTTCTGAGAAGCCACAGTTAGGGGATAGACCAGTCTACTGATTTTTCAATATTGTGTTATTAATTGATTTTTAACCATTTTTCTATTATTTAATACTATACTAGCTGGAAAAGGATGTCTTATTCACACAGTAGAATTTCCTGAAGTTAAAATAATGAAGAAAACTTTAAAGTATTGGCATACACAGTCATCAAGACAGTATGGTACTGGCACAAAGACAGACATATAGATCAGTGGAACAAAATAGAAAGCCCAGAGATAAATCCACACACATATGGACACCTTATCTTTGACAGAGGAGGCAAGAATATACAATGGAGTAAAGACAATCTCTTTAACAAGTGGTGCTGGGAAAACTGGTCAATCACTTGTAAAAGAATGAAACTAGATCACTTTCTAACACCGCACACAAAAATAAACTCAAAATGGATTAAAGATCTAAATGTAAGACCAGAAACTATAAAACTCCTAGAGGAGAACATAGGCAAAACACTCTCCGACATAAATCACAGCAGGATCTTCTATGATCCACCTCCCAGAATTCTGGAAATAAAAGCAAAAATAAACAAATGGGATCTAATTAAAATTAAAAGCTTCTGCACAACAAAGGAAAATATAAGCAAGGTGAAAAGACAGCCTTCTGAATGGGAGAAAATAATAGCAAATGAAGCAACTGACAAACAACTAATCTCAAAAATATACAAGCAACTTATGCAGCTCAATTCCAGAAAAATAAACGACCCAATCAAAAAATGGGCCAAAGAACTAAATAGACATTTCTCCAAAGAAGTCATACGGATGGCTAACAAACACATGAAAAGATGCGCAACATCACTCATTATTAGAGAAATGCAAATCAAAACCACAATGAGGTACCACTTCACACCAGTCAAAATGGCTGCGATCCAAAAATCTGCAAGCAATAAATGCTGGCGAGGGTGTGGAGAAAAGGGAACCCTCCTACACTGTTGGTGGGAATGCAAACTAGTGCAGCCACTTTGGAGAACAGTGTGGAGATTCCTTAAAAAATTGCAAATAGAAATGCCTTATGACCCAGCAATCCCACTGCTGGTCATACACACCGAGGAAACCAGAATTGAAAGAGACACATGTACCCCAGTGTTCATCGCAGCACTGTTTATAATAGCCAGGACATGGAAACAACCTAGATGTCCATCAGCAGATGAATGGATCAGAAAGCTGTGGTACATATACACAATGGAGTATTACTCAGCCGTTAAAAAGAATTCATTTGAGTCAGTTCTGATGAGATGGATGAAACTGGAGCCGAGTATACGGAGTGAAGTAAGCCAGAAAGAAAAACACCAATACAGTATACTAACACATATATATGGAATTTAGAAAGATAACAATGATGACCCTGTAAGCAAGACAGCAAAAAAGACACAGATGTGTATAACGGACTTTTGGACTCAGAGGGAGAGGGAGAGGGTGGGATGATTTGGGAGAATGGCATTGAAACATGTATACTATCATGTAAGAATCGAATCACCAGTCTATGTCCAATGCAGGATACAGCATGCTTGGGGCTGGTGCACAGGGATGACCCAGAGAGATGTTATGGGGAGGGAGGTGGAGGGGGATTCAAAATAAATAAATAAATTAATAAAGTAAATAAAAAATGGGAAGAAAAGTATTGGCATAAAACCTCTCTAAAAGACACCATTAGGTTAAAACAAAGCAATTTACAAAACAATATGCATAATATGGTTAGATTTATGTAAACTGTTAGAGATATTATATGTACATACACATTTATACAAAAATGTTTAAAGAAAGGAATGAAAGACTATGCCTACCAAAAATATCTGAATATTGTACAATAAGACAACTGGATGAATAGGACATTTTAACCTCTCCCCAAACTAAATATAATTCAATCTACATTAATGTATGTGACCCTCTAGCCACCTGATGCAAAGAACTGACTCATTTGAAAAGACCCTGATGCTGGGAAAGATTGAAGGTGGGAGGAGAAGGGGATGACAGAGGATAAGATGGTTGGATGGCATCACTGACTCAATGGACATGAGTTTGAGTAAACTCTAGGAGTTGGTGATAGACAGGGAGGCCTGGCGTTCTGCAGTCCATGGGGTCGCAGAGTCAGACATGACTGAGCGACTGAACTAAAGTAGACTGAATGTGACCCTCTATTATAATTAATTTTTTTATGTCAGTGACTCATAGTCACCTTTGATTTGTTTCTATCACATTACTCATAAAGTAATTTTATGTATTTAGATTTGTATGTATGTGCATTTTTATTATTGTAGGATCTTGTAGATGAATGGGATCAAAACTTGGCTCTCTTCTCATACACTCTTGAGGAATGGATGAGTTGCCAAAGAAATTGGCTTTATCTTGAACCAATCTTTCTTTCTACAGAAATACAAAGGTAAAAAACTTAAACTATATCATGTACAGGTAAAAAAAATGTATAGTAGTGATTTATTTCCTTTAATTTTTGAAAAATAATTTCCTCAGTGAACAGTCTAAAACTATTCTACCTATAGGTATAGAAATATAATCTGCCAAATCATTATTATGTAACCATCTTCCTTTTTTAAAAGATTTAAAGCATCATCTTTATTAAAAGAATCTTTATTTCTCAATTACTGATATAAAGCTATTCAGTACTGGGAAATAGGCAAGAAATGTCATAATCCTTAAGTCACAATGCTAGATGTCTATTTAGTTCTGGAATATTAGTATGGTTTTCATGTGAACAATAAATATGTTTTTAATAGTATTCACACATTAGTGATAGTCACTTGCTTTGAACCATGTGAAATAATAGAAGTCCTAATAATAGAGGTTCTACCGTTTCTTTTATTTGTAACATTTGAATTAATTTGTCTTTAAGTGATAGCTCTCAAGAGTACTTGAGACATGTACTCTGTAGACAGAATTGAAACTACTGGCAGTAAATTACACAAGATAGTCTAGAAGCCATTCTGAAGTAAAGTAGGAAGGCCTGGGGAAGGTATTTGTAAGGCATATTAGAGCAGATTACAAGAATACCTTGAATATCAGGTTAACCATTTTGAACTTTATTTTACTGGCAAAGGAGAGCTATTAGAGTTTTACAAAAGAGAACAGTCTAGATGTAAGTATTGCTTTGTAGGGAACAACACACATTTCTGTTATACATGTCTGTTTCTTGTCATTTGAATGTTTTAGTCTTTCATTAATCTATATGTATTCTGATAGCTCTCAAAGGTGAAACCATATACCTTAGGGATATGTTCTTTATGACTACAACTTAATGTCATAAATTCAAACTTTAATTCTACTTTCTACTAAAGATTTCTTAAATGATGGCGAGATACAACTCCAGGTTAAGGAATTCACATTATCACCAAGTTTTTCTTTTCAGGATTTTCTGTGAGGTTAGAAATAGGGCTTTTAATTAAGGGATGCTGAAGGCTTCTATGCAATCATTGTAAAGAAAAGAAAAAATAAACCTATGATGGACCTGTCTTTGACTAATGGAAAAATGATGAAGGCCCTGATAACAGGAAGAAGATGTGAAGAGAGGAAAGAGAAGATAGGTTCATTAGAGAAAAAAATTCTTTAAGGGGAATTTTTGAGAGGATAGTATGTAGTGCCATTTACCGTCACTCCCATCTAAATGCAAGTTGTACTAGAACCTCCCAGAGACATTGGGAAGATGCTAAACTAAAGGTGAGATTGAAGTCTCTCCCTGCTAAGATTTTTGCTAAGCTGTAGAAATTTTTATTTTTGTGTAGTGACTAAGTCGTGCCTGACTCTTTTGGTGTGGGTTGCCCTATCTTTCTCCAGGGGATCATCCCAAACCAGGGATTAAACCTGTGTATCCTGCATTAGCAGGCAGATTCTTTACCACTGAGCCATGAGGGAAGCCCATAACTAATTATTAGAGAAATGCAAATCAAAACTACAGTGAGATATCACTTCACATCAGTCAGAATGGTCATCATGAAAAAATCTACAAACAATAAATGCTGGAGAGGGGGTGGAGAAAAGGAAACCTTCTTACATTGTTGGTGGGAATGTAATTGGTACAACCACCATGGAGAAAAGTATAGAGGGTACTTAAAAAACTAAAAATAGAACTACCAGTGGGATCCATCAATCCCATTAAACCATAATTTGAAAAGGTACATGCACCCAAGTTTTAATTGCTGAGCTATTTACAGTAGCATGGTAACAACCTAAATGTCCATCAATAGATGAATGGATAAGGTGTGGTATGTATATACAATGGAGTATTACTCAGCCATAAAAAAAATAAGCCATTTGCAGCAACATGGATGGACCTGGAGATTATCATAGTAAATGAAGTAAGTCAGATGGAGAAAGACAAGTATCATATGATATCCCTTATGTGTAGAATCTAAAATAATGGCTGAAATGAAGTTATTTACAAAACAAAAATTGAGTCACAAATGAAGAAAACAAACATGGTTACCACAGGCAAAAAAGCAGAGGAAGGATAAATTAGGAGGTTGGGATTAAATTTACACACTGCTATATATATATAATACATGACTTTTCAGGACCTACTGTGTAGCGCAGGTAACTCAATATTTGGTGATAACTTGTATGGGAGAAGAATCTAAAAAAGAATGGATATATGTATATGTATAGCTGAATCACTTTGGTGTATACTTGAAACTAACACAACATTGTAAATCAATTATTTTCCAATTAAAAAAATTTTTAAGGCTTTCCCTTCAATTTCTTCTCCACCTCAACCTCCAAGCCATTCAAGTTGGAGCTAGGGTAGGATGGGAGAGGAAAATTGCGTGAGCAGAAAAAGTAAACTAGATCACACAACTTCTGAAAACACTTCCTTCATTAAACTCCAACAGCAATAGCAACAAAACTCAATATATCACTAGATTACCATGCCATGTGTGGAGTTTGCTTCCCTTTTCCAAGGAGAGAAAATAATGATAATCTGTAAAAGAAAATTTCTTTACTTATGTTGAACCTGCTTTACATTTCCCAATCTTCTAAGATTAAATAACTATTGATAAAAACTTGGATTTTCTTATACATGCCTTTATATTCTTGCTCCTAAGTCTAGTGCCCTCTCTGCAGTTCTCTTCTCCTTTAACACTCGGATCAAATAGCTTCTTCCCCAAAACCTCTCCCCAAATTGCATTTCCTTTCTAGGATTTCAGTAGCACTTTGTTTTATTACCCTTTGTAGGACACAGATCGCTTCAACTTAGTTTATATAGAACTTGGTATATAGCTATCTTATCTCTCTGACTCAGTGTTAATATTATCTTGTTAAATGATGAATGTATGTCTAATTTATCCTAGTATTCCCTACCAAGTACATCACTTGTACATAATAGACATTCAAAAAAATCTGTTTAGTTAGTGATTGGTCAGCAAAAATATAATCTCAGTACATTTTATAAATTGAACAATGCTGTGCTGTGCTGTACTTAGTCGCTCAGTCATGTCCAAGTCTTTGCGACCCCATGGACTGTAGCCCGACAGGCTCCTCCGTCCTTGGGGATTCTCCAGGTAAGAATACTGGAGTGGGTTGCCACACCCTCCTCCAGAGGATCTTCCCAACCCAGGGATTGAACCCAGGTCTTCCACAGATGGATTCTTTACCATCGGAACCAACAGGGAACCCCTAAATTGAACAATATTCAGTGGCAAATGCATCTAGGTTATGGATTTTAATTATAGCCCCTTCAAAAACAAAATTATCTCAAATTTTCTTTCTAAAGGCAGCTCCCGGCAGAAGCAAAACTATTCTCTCAAGTCATTTCCATGTGGAAAGAAATAATGTTAAAAATACACAACAAACTGGATGCTTTGCAAATAGCTACCTCTGCAGGAGTCCTTGAAATTCTGCAAAATTGCAATATACATCTTGAATATATAAAGAAAAATCTTGAGGTAAAACTATAGCAATTGTAAAGTGGAGAATCATTTAATCTGCAAAATGTAATGCACTACAGAAACTAATTACAATGTAGATTTTCTTCTTTACTCTAGCAGCCAACAGTATTTCAAACTCTCATCATGTATAAGTTAATGATAATGCTATTAAAAACAACAAAATAAGTGGTTGAATCAATCTAGATGACATTAGGCAAAGTATCAAATTTTTGAGTGCTTAGTTTTTCTTCACTTTAAACTGGGAATAACTCTTACCTTGAGGGGTTTTGTGTTAAATGAGATAATGAATTTAAAACACAAGAGCTGACACAAAGAAAGTAGTTAATAATGAATGTTTTCTATATTAGCACCACAGCTATTGTTAAGTTGATAAAATCATTAGAAGTTGAAATTGAATATTTTGATGATTGTATAAATTAATATTTTTGTATATTGGTTCATATATTTTTATATTTCCAGTACATTAAAATGTCAGCTAGCTATGCATATCTTTAAAAGCTGGTTTTAATATTTGAGGTTTGTGGTGGACATACTCACTTTACTTCATAAACCAAGATTTTTCTTCCAGGCATTCATCCCTTTTGCTTGTTGAACATAAGTCTTAGTGGTTATGATTACCCCTCCAGAATACCCACATATGGTAGTTACAACCTACAGAAAGCTCTCTGCCCATGTGTGTGTGTATGTATATAATGTATATATTTAATAAGAGAGTTTATAAAGTCTGTTGCAACCAACAAATTGAAGATACAAGAGAGTAGTAAATAAAACAAAGATAATTCACCCACATAAGTGAGTAGTATCTCTTCCTCTGAAAAGAAGAGTTTAAGATTGGTGTGAACACAGATACATTGTGGGTAGGGGTGGAAATACAGGAATTCTCTGTAGAGTAGAATGTGAAGTGGGCTGCTGAAATGACAACTTATTCCCACGGAAGATAGGGAATTAAGAGCAGAAAATTGGGAACACTGGAAAGCAATGATGATAATACTAAAATATAGTGCTTTATTAATGATCAATAATATGTGTGTGTACATGTGTGTAAGACTTGGATTTTTTGTTTTTGTTTTAAATTGCTTTAGTTATGGTTCTTTTTTTGTTAGTAATGTAAGTATAACTTTTGTTGAGCATAGTATGTTATTTTGACTGATACTACTATGTATACTGAAACTTAAATAATGTGGTTTTTGCATACAAATGTAGGCATAAATGATAATGTAATTTATATCATGATTAAACATATACTCTGAATTTTATTACTTTTGAATCTGTACAGGACTATCTTGAAACTAAAAGGATGATATTCCCAAGATTTTACTTTCTTAGCAATGCTGAACTTCTTGATATTCTATCTGATAGCAGAAATCCTGAGTGTGTACAGGTAATATCATTCATTATTCCCTTTTCAGCAATGTTATTATCGAACCAAGTCAGAGTTTTATAATGTTATTGACATTTGTTTCTGGCCCCCAGCCTCATCTTGTGAAATGTTTTGAAAATATAAGACGCTTACTGATATGGAAACAAGAAATTGGCCCTCCTGCTGTGGTAATGTTCATATCTGCTGAAGGAGAAACTCTTGTGCTGCCAAAGTATGATATCTCTGTCATAAACTAAGCATTTAGACTCTGTAAATCTTCATTATTTAAAACCTTTGCTTGGAAGTTTCTGACATTTCATAGACATTTGCTAATCAAACTATTTCTTCAAAGATAGTTTACTTATGTAGAGTTTTACCTTTCCATGTCTCTCTATATTAATATATCCTGTAAGCCAACACAAAGTTTCAGTATATGAATATAGGTAGGAAGGAAATTTGCTATTTGCTTGCGGTTGCTGATGCTACTCCCACTGCTGTTTCCTTTGACTTCTGGCTTTGTCATGAATGGTTTCCTGGCAATTATAGTAAATGAAGTTCTTAAAATGTTTTGTAATATTTATCTATTTTGCAAATTCATATTTTACTGGATCCTTTTAATTTTGCAGATTTATTGTTTTGATGTCAAAATTTCCTAAAACTAGGTGATCTATTTTCTAATTTAAGATCTAGAAATACCAAAGAGTATAGAATTATAGTCCTTTGGCCCAAGAGTATTATAGGTGTAGTTTTAAGACAGTTTTACAGACTGACCAAAGTAGTGAAATATGAATAAAAATAATAAAAAGAATTTTTTATAATAATTATTTTTGAAAAAAATTATAGGAAAATCCGTATAAGAAGTGGTATAGAACAATGGCTGGTAAATGTAGAGAAAACCATGTTTGATCTGGTAAAAAAGTAAGTACAATTTTCAAATCCTAAGATTATATGTATATGCATACATATTTTTAAGCTTGTTTAATTATCTGCTAATATAAGTGGGAAGTATCCAGAGAGATATATGGAGTATAGTCTTTTATGAAATGGGTTTTGATAGAACACAATGGCACATGACTGAAAGGAAAACACTCATTTTTGCAGTGTAAATGTCAGTTTTAGTGTGTACTCATGGACAACATCTGGTCAGTCTTGTGTACTTTGAAATTCATAAGTTTCTGAAGACTGGCCAGGACCAGAACTGACGTCTACCTCTGCCTGCTTTCAAAAAACCTAGTGCTCAGGAGGCCTCTGGTTGCAGCCCACTTCAGTACTCTGCACTTCTGTCCCATTTTTGCTTCCTAAGATTGATTATTTGCTTTAGTTTTTTTAATGCTGTCTTCTTTATATTTCTATCATTGCATTCTGTTTTAAAGAAAGAGCCTCAGGGTGTGAATTTTTAAAACTAATTTGACTAGATCAGTCTTTTACATTTCCAATTATTTACTCCTAAAACTGTTAAAATACATCTGAGGAGGGAGCTCTGAGGAGCTCCAGTTCTTTATGTCTCAGTCCAGAAAGAATTTGGTGAGAGGCAAAGTGATAGATGAGGCTTCCCAGGAAGAATCCGCCTGCAGTGCTGAAGACGGTTTGATCCCTGAGTCAGGAAGATCCCCTGGAGAAGAAAATGGCAACACACTCCAGTATCCTTGCCTGGAAAATCGAGAGCCTGGTGGGCTAAAGGCCATGGAGTCGCAAAAGAGTCAGACACTAAACAACTAAACCACAATAACAAAGTGATAGATAAGAAGTGACTTACTAGAATAGGTTGCTTGTGAGGCTCACAAGCTGGTGAGCAAGAGGGTGCCTCCCTTGAGAGGCTACAGTTTTATAATCAAAGGAAAAGTGGACAGAGGGAAAAGACCACCTTTTTTCTCATTCTTGACTAGACATCACTTTGCTATCATCAGCTCCTCCTTTTCATCAGATGGGGAAGTTTTCCTGTCCCCTCATGGTCAACCTAGGACTCTCATGGCACTACACAAATCAGCAGAAGGACGGTGTATACTAAAGATGGCAAATCATCTCATTTTAGTATAATGTCACAGTTTCCGCTAGTACATGCAGAGGAGCATGTCCTAGGAACCATGAACTTACTGAACTCGCTGGGCAGCATGTGGGTCCATGTCATCGTTGTTTAACTGTTTGGGGGCGTGGCTTATGCTTTCTTTGCATAGTTTTCTTGCTAGGCAAGCCTGCTTCACTTCGTAGTTAAGTAACCCTGCTTTCTTGAGTGATCATTAACTTCAGGGGTCTCCCAACCTTTTTTCTTTACTTACAGTCCTCTAGTGAAATTAACTATTTAATTACCTTGTTTCTAATTTTATTGGGAAAGCTTCTAATGTTTCACCATTTATGATACTTAGGTTTCTGGAATATACCCTATATCAAAGTCCAGTGTTTTATTCTATTCCAAGTTTGCAGAGTTTTTTTTTTTTTTAATAAATAAGGATGTTTAATTATATCAAGGACTTCCCAGGTGGCTCAGTGGTAAAGAATCCACCTTGCCTGGGAAATTCATGGACAGAGGAGCCTGGCAGACTACCATCCACGGGGTTGCAAAGTGTCAGACATGACTTAGCAACCAAACAGCAACAACAGCGATTACATCAGATGTACTATGAATCTACTGAGAAACTCACATGCACTTTTGCCTTTAATTTGTGGATGTCATGAATTATATGAATATATTTCCTTATGTTTAATTTTCCTTGATTTTCTTATTTATTTATTGGCTCTTTATTTCCTAAGATGCATGCATGCATGCTAAGTCACTTCAGTCGTGTCCGACTCTGTGCAACCCTATGGACAGCAGCCCACCAGGCTCTTCTGCCCGCAGGATTCTCTAGGCAAGAATACTGGAGTGGGTTGCCATTTCCTTCTCCATTTCTGAAGAAAGCTATCTTAAAATGTTTCCTACTTTTTGTGGATTCATCAATTTCTTTTGTGTTTTTAATATCTAGCATGTATTTTGATGCTCTGTTGTTATCCATAAAATTCTTTGTAGAGTGTTCTTTTAGTCAAATATCAGTATTTATACCAGTTAGTATTTTTTATTTAATACTAATAATGCCATACTTGTTTCCATAATCACAAACATTTATATCACAATGTTATTTTTAACATTTCTGTGTCATGTAAAGATTTCTTGAATGAAGAACAGATTTTAATTCTTGCTTTTATTTTGTTTTACTTTCTACCAATACTAAAGTACTTTTCAGTGCTGGTATGCTCTAAAGACCCATTCTCTGCCCTCTTTTTTTTTTTGTCTTATTTCCATCTGGGATGCACATGTCCATGGGTACTCATATCCATGGACTCCCTAACCTCTAGCTCCCAGTTGGGTAGGGCAACTATGAGACTCTCTGTCTGCCTTACTACAGTTTTGACAGAATCTAAGTTCCTTTACCTAAAGTCATAGCTTTTGACAAATGGCCCTTCTCCAAAGTCCCCAACCCTCACCAGTTTCCAGTAATATTGTTCCCCTGAGTCGTTCAATCTTTTCATAACAATGACCCCCATTTGCTAAAATGTGATACTTCACTCACCCTGGTGGGTCCTTTAACCCTGCCCTCATCCTCTGCAGAGTGTACCTTCATTAAACTCTCTTCGAGTACTATTTTGAATGTGCTGTTTCCTGCTGACTGATATGCTGTCTTTCAGCAGTTATTTTTATTATCAACACGTTTGGACTCCTGCTTGCCATCCTGTTGTTTTCTAACTGGACTTTTGGTTTGGGGTTTTCTTTTCACTTACTATTATTAGACTGAGTTTCTTAATCTCTTTTATTGTAGCTGTACTAAAGTTACACTTTTTTTCCTAGTGAATACTCAATATTTTAATATACTTAGTGAAGCATTTTAATCAAATTCTATAGTATCTCTGATTTTTTCCTGAAGAGCATGAGTCAATTCATAACTCCCTCTCATTACCGTGTAATTATTTAGAGATTGCTCTTAGTTCTCTATTTATAGGTCAATAATTATCCATGCTTGGGCTTCCCTGGTGGCTCAGATGGTAAAGAATCCACTTCCTGGGTTGGGAATATCTCCTGGAGAGAAAAATGCAACTCCAGTATTCTTGCCTGGAGAATCCCATGGACAGAGGAGCCTGATGGGCTCTGGTCCATGTGGTTGCCAAGAGTTGGACACGACTGAGTGACTAACACTTTCAGTTATCCATGCTTAGCAAATTTGTGGTTTGTTTTGTTTTCATGTACTTCCTCATTTTAGTTTTTCTATTGGTAAGGATTTCTGCTCTTTTTCTTGTTATTAATTTCCCTAAAATGTTTCACCATTCTTGGTTATCTGTTCATATTTATACTGGCAAGTCCCTCTTCTCCTACAAACAAATATTAGTTTCTAATTAAAAATATTAGTTTCTAATATCTGTACCTATCTGACTGTAGGTATTGCTTGACAAGCAAAATGTGCAGGACCTAGTCCTGAGTAGGACTAGAGAAGAGTAGCTTCTCTTTCAATGTATGGAGGTTGCTTTTCATTTCTGCTGGCAGTCATAAGCTACCCATGACATTTGACTGCCACTCTAGTTCCAGCACTGTTTCATTATTTTATTTCATATGGAAAAATGCCAATGTCAGCTTTCTTTGTTTCCTTCCTTCCTCTCTTTACTTCTTTCTCCTCCTTTCTTTCCTACAGTCTTTAAAATGTGTGGAGTTATTTCAGGCTTCATTCTGCTTCTCTGTCCAGCCCCAAACCTAGGAGAACTCCACCAAGCACTTCTATGGATTTTCATTCTGAATGGCTAATAGCAGCTCAGGATGGGGGAAAGGGGAATTGGAGGAGGCAGAGGCCCATTCGTTTCCCTGTTGAGAAAGCCCTCTCTTAATTAATTTTCCTACAGGTTCGGCCTGGGCTCTCTCCTGCATTTGTTCAATCTCAATATTTTTTCCATCTGCTAGAAAATTTTCAAGTTTCTGATGCACTAGAACATACTTTCTTGTTTTCCAACTCTTTATATGTATAATTTTTCATGTATTTTCTCTCATTTGAAGGAATATGGTTCAGAATGAAGATACGACTATTTAGTTAGAAATCTTGATCCACTTTCTCCTGATAGATTTTTTAAAACTTAGAATAAATATTTCCAAAACTATGGAGGAAATAAATTATACTGTACTTGTATGTATATTCATATAAATATACACATGAAAAAATAAATATCAAAATAAAAAGCAAAGAACTAACAAAACCCAAGCTAAATATCATAAATATTCATGCAAGTTTGTTTAACCGAGATCAAAATAAAAATGTAACTAGATGCTGTTTGAGGGATACAGAAATGCAATAAGTTATGAAAGAAAAAGTAAAGATATTTCATGAAACAGTGAAAATAAGGCCATTAAATTAAATAAAAGGTCATTTTAATTGGTGAAAGGTGCATTTCCCACTGATATTCTTTGAAATAATTAAGTTATTATAAATATACTTCTCAGCAGCAAAGATAAGAAAATAATAAAAATAGACACTGTTTGTAATGCAGCAAACATTTAAAGAATATTCATTTAAAATATTCTAATAAATGTTGATAATTTTTTTAAATGAAGTCATTTAAGCATTCAGTTCAGTTCAGTTCAGTTGCTCAGTCGTGTCCGACTCTTTGCGACCCCATGAATCGCAGCACGCCAGGCCTCCCTGTCCATCACCAACTCCCAGAGTTCACTCAGACACACGGAGTTCACTCCACAGCTTTCTTATCCATTCATCTGCTGATGGACATCTAGGTTGCTTCCATGTCCTGGCTATTATAAACAGTGCTGCAGTGAACATTGGAGTACATGTGTCTCTTTCAATTCTGGTTTCCTCGGTGTGTATGCCCAGCAGTGGGATTGCTGGGTCATATGGCAGTTCTATTTCCAGTTTTTTAAGAAATCTCCACACTGTTCTCCATAGTGGCTGTACTAGTTTGCATTTCCACAAACAGTGTAAGAGGGTTCCCTTTTCTCCACACCCTCGCCAGCATTTATTGCTTGTAAACTTTTGGATTGCAGCCATTCTGACTGGCGTGAAATGGTACCTCATTGTGGTTTTGATGTGCATTTCTCTGATAACGAGTGATGTTGAGCATCTTTTCATGTGTTTGTTAGCCATCTGTACGTCTTCTTTGGAGAAATGTCTATTTAGTTCTTTGGCCCATTTTTTGATTGGGTCGTTTATTTTTCTGGAATTGAGCTGCATAAGTTGCTTGTATATTTTTGAGATTAGTTGTTTGTCAGTTGTTTCGGTTGCTATTATTTTCTCCCATTCTGAAGGCTGTCTTTTCACCTTGCTTATATTTTCCTTTGTTGTGCAAAAGCTTTTAAGTTTAATTAGATCTCATTTGTTTATTTTTGCTTTTATTTCCATTACTCTGGGAGGTGGGTCATAGAGGATCCTGCTGTGATTTATGTCAGAGAGTGTTTTGCCTATGTTTTCCTCCAGGAATTTTATAGTTTCTGGTCTTACCTTTAGATCTTTAATCCATTTTCAGTTTATTTTTGTGTATGGTGTTAGAAATTGTTCTAGTTTCATTCTTTTGCAAGTGGTTGACCAGTTTTCCCAGCACCACTTGTTAAAAGAGATTGTCTTTTCTCCATTGTATGTTTTTGCCTCCTTTGTCAAAGATAAGGTGTCCATAGGTGCGTGGATTTATCTCTGGGCTTTCTATTTTGTTCCATTGATCTATGTTTCTGTCTTTGTGCCAGTACCATACTATCTGGATGTCTGTAGCTTTGTAGTAGTCTGAAGTCAGGCAGATTGATTCCTCCAGTTCTATTCTTCTTTCTCAATATTGCTTTTGCTATTTGAAGTTTTTTTTTAATTTCCATACAAATTGTGAAATTATTTGTTCTAGCTCTGTGCAAAATACTGTTGGTAGCTTGATAGGGATTGCATTGAATCTGTAGATTGCTTTGGGGTAGTATACTAATTTTCACTATATTGATTCTTCCAATCCATGAATACAGTATATTTCTCCATCTATTTGTGTCCTCTTTGATTTCTTTCATCAGTGTTTTATAGTTTTCTATATATAGGTCTTCTGTTTCTTTAGGTAGATTTATTCCTAAGTATTTTATTCTTTTCGTTGCAATGATGAATGGAATTTTTTCCTTAGTTTCTCTTTCTGTTTTCTCATTGTTAGTGTATAGGAATGCAACGGATTTCTGTGTGTTAATTTTATATCTTGCAACTTTACTATATTCATTGATTAACTCTAGTAATTTTCTGGTGGTGTCTTCAGGGTTTTCTATGTAGAAGATCATGTCATCTGCAAGCAGTGAGAGTTTTACTTCTTCTTTTCCAATTTGGATTTCTTTTATTTCTTTTTCTTCTCTGATTGCTGTGGCTAAAACTTCCAAAACTATGTTGAATAGTAGTGGTGAGAGTGGGCACCCTTGTCTTATTCCTGACTTTAGGGGAAATGCTTTCAATTTTTCACCATTGAGGATAATGTTTGCTGTGGGTTTATCATATATGGTTTTTATTATGTTGAGGTGTGTTCCTTCTATGCCTGCTTTCTGCAGGGTTTTTATCATAAATGGATGTTGAATTTTGTCAAAGGCTTTCTCTGCATCTACTGAGATAATCATATGGTTTTTATCTTTAAATTTGTTAATGTCATGTATCACATTAATTGATTATGCAAATATTGAAGAATCCTTGCATTCCTGGGATAAACCCCACTTGGTCATGATGTAAAATCTTTTAAATATCTTGTTGGATTCTGTTTGCTAGAATTTAGTTGAGGATTTTTGCATCTATGTTCATCAGTGATATTGGCCTGTAGTTTTCTTTTTTTGTGGCATCTTTGTCAGGTTTTGGTATTAGGGTGATGGTGGCCTCATGGAATGAGTTTGGAAGTTTACCTTCCTTTGCAACTTTCTGGAAGATTTTGAATAGGATAGGTGTTAGCTCTTCTCTGAATTTTTGGTAGAATTCACCTGTGAAGCTGTCTGGTCCTGGGCTTTTGTTGGGAAGATTTTAGATTGTAGTTTCAATTTCAATGCTTGTGATCTGTCTGTGTAGATTTTCTATTTCCTCCTGGTTCAGTTTTGGAAGGTTATACTTTTCCAATAATTAGTCCATTTCTTCCAAGTTGTCCATTTTATTGGTATATAGTTGCTGGTAGTAGTCTCTTATGATCCTTTGTATTTCTGTGTTGTCTGTTATGATTTCTCCGTTTTCATTTCTAATTTTGTTGATTTGATTTTTCTCTCTTTCTTTCTTGATGAGTCTGGCTAATGGTTTGTCTATTTTATTTATCTTCTCAAATAACCAGCTTTTAGTTTTGTTGGTTTTTGCTATAGTCTCCTTTGTTTATTTTTCATTTATTTCTGCCCTAATTTTTATGATTTCTTCCCTTCTACTAACCCTGGGGTTCTTCATTTCTTCTTTTTCTATTTGCATTAGGTGTAAAATTAGGTTATTTATTTGATTTTTCTCCTGTTTCTTGAGGTAAGCTTGTATTGCTATGAACCTTCCCCTTAGCACTGCTTTTACTGAATCCCATAGGTTTGGGGTTGTTGTGTTTTCATTTTCATTTGTTTCTATGTGTATTTTGATTTTTTTTCCTTCTGTGATTTGTTGGTTATCAGAAGTGTGTTGTTTCTCCTCCATATGTTTGTATTTTAATAGTTTTTTTCCTGTCAGTCAGTTCAGTTGCTCAGTAGTGTCCAACTCTTTACAACCCCATGAATTGCAGCACGCCAGGCCTCCCTGTCCATCACCAACTCCCTGAGTTCACTCAAACTCACGTCCATCGAGTCAGTGATGCCATCCAGCCATCTCATCCTCTGTCATCCCCTTCTCCTCCTGCCCACAATCCCTCCCAGCATCAGAGTCTTTTCCAATGAGTCAGCTCTTCGCATGAGGTGGCAAAAGTACTGGAGTTTCAGCTTTAGCATCATTTCTTCCAAAGAACACTCAGGACTGATCTCCTTTAGAATGGACTGTTTGGATCTCCTTGCAGTCCAAGAGACTCTCAAGAGTCTTCTCCAACACCACAGTTCAAAAGCATCAATTCTTCAGCGCTCAGCTTTCTTCACAGTCCAACTGTCACATCCATACATGACCTCTGGAAAAACCATAGCCTTGACTAGACGGACCTTTGTTGGCAAAGTAATGTTTCTGCTTTTGAATATGCTATCTAGGTTGGTCATAACTTTCCTTCCAAGGAGTAAGCGTCTTTTAATTTCATGGCTGCAGTCACCATCTGCAGTGATTTTGGAGCCCCAAAAAATAAAGTCTGACACTGTTTCCACTGTTTCCCTATCTATTTCCAAATGTTACCGCATTGTGATCAGAAAAAAAGCTTGGTAGTGGCTGTACTAGTTTGCATTCCCACCAACAGTGTAGGAGGGTTCCCTTTTCCCCACACCCTCTCCAGCATTTATTGCTTGCAGATTTTTGGATCACAGACATTCTGACTGGTGTGAAGTGGTACCTCATTGTGGTTTTGATTTGCATTTCTCTAATAATGAGTGATGTTGAGCATCTTTTCATGTGTTTGTTAGCCATCCGTATGTCTTCTTTGGAGAAATGTCTATTTAGTTCTTTGGCCCATTTTTTGATTGGGTCGTTTATTTTTCTGGAATTGAGCTGCATAAGTTGCTTGTATCCCCAATGTTCATCGCAGCACTGTTTATAATAGCCAGGACTTGGAAACAACCTAGATGTCCATCAGCAGATGAATGGATAAGAAAGCTGTGGTACATATACACAATGGAGTATTACTCAGCCGTTAAAAAGAATTCATTTGAATCAGTTCTGATGAGATGGATGAAACTGGAGCCGATTATACAGAGTGAAGTAAGCCAGAAAGAAAAACACCAATACAGTATACTAACACATATATATGGAATTTAGGAAGATGGCAATGACGACCCTGTATGCAAGACAGGGAAAGAGACACAGATGTGTATAACGGACTTTTGGACTCAGAGGGAGAGGGAGAGGGTGGGATGATTTGGGAGAATGACAGTCTAACATGTATACTACCATGTAAGAATTGAATCGCTAGTCTATGTCTGATGCAGGATGCAGCATGCTTGGGGCTGGTGCATGGGGATGACCCAGAGAGATGTTAGGGGGAGGGAGGTGGGAGGGGGGTTCATGTTTGGGAACGCATGTAAGAATTAAAGATTTTAAAATTTAAAAAATTAAAAAAAAACAAGAAAAAAAAAAGAAAGAAAAAAAGCTTGAGATAATTTCAGTTTTTTTTTTAATTTACTAAGGCTAGATTTATGGCCCAGGATATGATCTATCCTGGGGAATGTTCCGTGTGCACTTGAGAAAAAGGTGAAATTCATTGTTTGGGGGTGAAATGTTCTATAGATATCAATTAGGTCTAACTGGTTCATTGTATCATTTAAAGTTTGTGTTTCCTTGTTAATTTTCTGTTTGGTTGTTCTATCCATAGGTGTGAGTTGGGTATTAAAGTCTCCCACTATTATTGTGTTACTGTTAATTTCCCCTTTCATACTTGTTAGCATTTGCCTTACATACTGTGGTGCTCCTGTGTTGGGTGCATATATATTTATAATCATTATATCTTCTTCTTGGGTTGATCCTTTGATCATTATGTAGTGTCCTTCTTTGTCTCTTTTCATGGCCTTTGTTTCAAAGTCTATTTTATCTGATATGAGTATTGCTACTCCTGCTTTCTTTTGGTCTCCATTTGCATGAAATATTTATTTCCAGCCCTTCACTTTCAGTCTGTATGTGTCGCTTGTTTTGAGGTGAGTCTCTTGTAGACCGCATATATAGGGGTCTTGTTTTTTCATCCATTCAGCCAGTCTTTGTCTTTTGGTTGGGACATTCAACCCATTTACATTTAAGGTAATTATTGATAAGTATGATCCTGTTGCCATATACTTTGTTGTTTTGGATTTGAGTTTATAAACCTTTTCTGTGTTTCCTGTCTAGAGGAGATCCTTTAGCATCTGTTGAAGAACTGGTTTGGTGGTGCTGAATTTTCTCAGCTTTTGCTTGTCTGTAAAGCTTTTTATTTCTCTTTCATATTGGAATGAGATCCTTGTTGGGTACCTACAATCTGGGTTGTAGGTTTTTCTCTTTCATCACTTTAAGTATGTCCTGCCATTCCCCCCTGGCCTGAAGAGTTTCTGCTGAAAGATCAGCTGTTATCCTTATGGGTATCCCCTTGTGTGTTTTTGTTGCTTTTCCCTTGCTGCTTTTAATATTTGGTTTTTTTGTTAGAGCTTCATTAATTTGATTAATATGTGTTTTGGGGGTGTTTCACCTTGGGTTTATCCTGTTTAGGAGTCTCTGGGTTTCTTGGACTTGAGTGGCTATTTCCTTCCCCATTTTAGGGAAGTTTTCAACTATTATCTCCTCAAGTATTTTCTCATGTCCCTTCTTTTTGTCTTCTTCTTCTGGGACTCCTATGATTCGAATGTTGGGGCGTTTAACTTTGTCCTAGAGGTCTCTGAGGTTGTCCTCATTTCTTTCTTTTTTTTTTTTTTTAGTTTTTTATTTTTTAAATTTTAAAATCTTTAATTCTTACATACATTCTTTTTTCTTTTTTCCTCTGTGCTTCATTTATTTCCACCATTCTGTCTTTCACCTCACTTATGCTCTCTTCTGCCTCGGTTAATCTACTGTTGATTCCCTCTAGAGTGCTTTTGATCTCAGTTATTGCATTATTCATTATTGGTTGACTCTTTTTTTATTTCTTCTAGGTCCTTATTAAATATTTCTTACATCTACTCAATCCTTGTCTCTAGTCTATTTATCTATAACTCCCATTTTGTTTTCAAAATTTGGGGTCATCTTTACTGTCATTATTCTGAATTCTTTTTCAGGCAGACTCCCTATCTCCTCCTTTTTTGTTTGATTTGGTGGGCATTTATCATTTACCTGCTGAATATTTTTATGCCTTTTCCATTTGTTTAGATTGCTGTGTTTGGGGTGGTCTTTCTGTAGGCTGGAGTTTGGGGTTCCTCTTTATTGTGGAGTTTGCTCCCTGTGGGTGGGGGTGGACTAGTGATTTGTCAAAGTTTCCTGGTTAGGGAAGCTTGCATCTGTATTCTGGTGAGTGGAGCTGGATCTCTTCTCTCTGGAGTGCAATGAAGTGTCCAGTAGTGGGTTTTGGGATGTGTATGGGTTTGGTGTGACTTTGGGAAACCTGTATTTTAATGCTCAGGGCTGTGTTCCTGCCTTGCTGGAGAATTAGCGTGGTATGTCTTACTCTGGAACTTGTTGGCTCTAGGGTGGAGCTTGGTTTCAGTGTAGTTATGGAGGCTTTTGGATGAGATCTTGTCAATTAATGTTCCCTGGAGCCAGGAGTCCTCTGGTGTTCTCAAGTTTTGAATTTAAGCCTTTTGCCTCTGACTTTCAGTCTTATTCTTACAGTAGCCTCAAGACTTCTCCATCCATACAGCACAGATGATAAAATATCTAGGTTAATGGTGAAAAGATTCTCCACAGTGAGGGACACCCAGAGAGGTTCACAGAATTACATATAGAAGAGAAGATGGAGGAGGGAGATGGGGTGACCAAGAGGAGAAGAGGGGGAGTCAAAAGGAGAGAGACCAATCTAGCCACTAATCAATTCCCTATGTGCTCTCCACAGTCTGGAACACCCAGAGAGGTTCACAGACTTACATAGAGAAGAGGGAGGAGGGAAATAGGGGTGACCAGGAGGAAAAGAGGGAGAATCAAAAGAGGAGAGACCAGTGTAGCCAGTAATCAGTTCCCTAAGTGTTCTCCACAGCCCAGAACACCCAGAGAAATTCACAGATTTAAGCAGAGAAGAGGAGGGGGAGGGGAAGAGATAAGAGGTGACCTGGGGGAGAAAAGGGAGAGTCAAAAGGGGAGAAAGCAATCAATCCAGTAATCACACCCCTAAGTAAAAATGGGTACTAAAGATTAGATTCTTAAAGGTACAAAATGGTTAACAAATAACAAAAAGCAAAGATTAAAAATCTAGAGCAGAGGTTAGACTCTCAATAATACAATATTAAAAATGCAAAACAAAATCAATCACAAAAGTTATTAAAATATATATATGAAATTTACTTTAAAATAGCATCTTTTTTGCAAGGCAATGGTAGGTTATAAAAATGAAAATTAAAGGAGTGATAAAGAACTTAAAATTTTTTAAATGATAATAGTAAAAATATATCTAGCAATTTCTCTGGAACTGTTGAGGGCAGTGTGGGGTCAGTTCAGTTTCAGATAGTTCCTTGTTCCAGCTTATACTTATTCTCAAGGTCTGTAGAGAAGACCCTTCCAATGCTTAGTCAATGTTATCTACAGGGTTTTAATCCGTTGCATCTGTCGCTTCCAGAGTGGTTCCCCCTTCTTTATTTTGACTTCCTCTGTTTGCAAGTCTCTTCAGTGTCTAATTTCTGCCCTGACACAAGGGGGCAAAGGTGGTCACTTATTTAGGCTCACTTGTTCAGTTGTGTTGTGGGGAGGGAGGAACACTGCAAACAAATATCACTGGTGTGTGTGGAGTGCTCCCAGTGTATGGACCACACTGGGTTTGCCCCAGCTCACAGCGGTGTGTGCTTTCCCAGTCTACACTGCTCAGGCTCTGCTGGGATACTGTCCAAAGCAGGCCCTGCATTTTACACACTTCCCAGGTCTAAGCTGCTCAGGTTCAGGTTCTTGGGTACTCCACAAATGCATAGACTTGGTTGGGCATGTGTTTTTTGCCCTTCCCAGGTCCAAGCAGCTCAGGCTACCAGGTACTTGGAAAGTGCACTCTCCCAAGTGGCATCCTAGCATCTTAATCACCTCCCCAGTCCCGGCCGCTCAGCTTCCCAAGTGCGTCACGAGAGCGCTGTCTCAGGTGTGCTGTGTGTCTCCTCTGGGGAGCTGATCTCAGGCTGTGAACCTCCTGGCAGATGTCAACCGTCCAGGATCCCAGGAAGACTTGGTTAGCAACTGGAAGCCTGCTCACAGTTTGGTGGAGGATGCCATCTCTGGGACCGAGATTGCCCCTTGCCTTCTGGGTCTGGCTGTCACTCGCCTGCCTCTCTGCCTCTGGTGGGGGAAGGGGCCGGTCCGCAGCCAGCTAGCTCTCCTTTGATATTCACTCAATTCTTTGTTCTGTGAGCGGGCCAGGCTGCGCCTTATGTTAGAGCTTTACACAGGAAAGTTCTCTCTTTTTTTTCTCTCTCTCTGGCTATCCCGCAGTTTGGGTTGCTATCTCATGTTAGTTCCCTCAGATTGTCCCCAGGGCAGTCAGGTCTTGTCCTTACCCTAAGCATGCAACCTGCTCCTTCTTGTCCAGCCCCCGCTGGCTGGTGGCGTACACAAACATCTGGGCTACTTCTCCGCTGTCAGTTGCGGTTAGGCACCTATTTTGTGGATTGTTTTTTTTTTTTTTTTCCTCTCCCAGTTATGTTGCCCTCTGAGATTCCAAAACTCCCCACAGACCCACTGATGAGAGGGTGTCCTGCTGTTTGGAAACTTCTCCTCCTTCATGACTCCCTCCCCAGGACGGGTCTCCATCCCTAACTCTTGTCTCTCTTTTTGTCTTTTGTATTTTGTCCTACCTCCTTTCTAAGAGAATGGGCTGCCTTTCTGGGTGCCTGGTGTCCTTCGCCAGCATTCAGAAAGTTGTTTTGTGGAAGTTGCTCAGCATTCGAATGATCTTTTGATGAATTTGTGGGGGAGAAAGTGTCCTCCCTGTCCTATTCCTCCACCATCTTAGGACCGCCCTCCCCTCTTCATTACTTTTGAAAGCTAAATTATAATTACTTTTTAAAGTTAAATGTAGGACTTAACTATTAAAAATCACCTGATCATTTCAGTCTAATATTCAATTTTGTTGAAATTATTTCAAATATTGTTTTTACCATTGATAGTATTAGAAATTCAAAGCTAATAGGTGTCATCCTCTACCTTAATATAGTCCCAGGTGGCACTAGTGGTAAAGAACCTGCCTGCAAATGCAGGTAGACACGAGACACAGGTTAGATACCTGGGTCAGGAACATCCTCTGGAGGAGGGCATTACAACCCAGTCCAGTATTCTTGCCTGGAGAATCATATGGACAGAGGAGCCTGGTGGGCTATGGTCCATAGAGTCAAGAGTCAGACTGAAGCAACTTAACATACATGCACACCATCCCAGAAACTCAATGGTTTTATTGGAAATGTGCAGATGATATTAAAGAGGAATTTAAGGAATATGCATTATGCATGAATTAAAGCTCTATTATCTCTGCTTTGTTATTTATATACCTAAATTAGAACAGAAAAGTCAGAGAGCCTAAAGGAAAATTCCTGTGTTATCTTATCATGCTTAATCCTTAAACGGCCACAATCAGTGATTAAATATAAATATTATAATTTGTTTTGCCTATAGATTTGTAAGTCAAGGAGTTGATGACTGGTACTACCAACAGTTTTCCCTGTGGGTGCTGTCTCATCCAGGACAAGTGGTACTCACTGTGGTAAGTAAATACTTCTTTGATGTACCAGTATTTAATTTGTAACTACATGCCCAGAAAACAAAGAGTTAGAAATAAACCATTGTGAAGGTTACTGATATATGTAACTCTGAACTGCATCAAAAAAATAAAATGGAGAGATGGTTGACTTGATGGACAGATATCTGACAAAGTAAATATTAGCAAAAGGTTTATTAAGGAACATAGTGATAGGTATATGGGTATTCATTTCATCAACTTGTCCGTGCTTTTAAAAATGTTCAGGATAAAATGTTGAAGGAATATAACTCGTGAATTATTTTGTTATTTGTTCAGTCATGTCTGAATCTTTGTGACCCCATGGACTGGAGTCCACTAGACTCCTCAGTCCTCCACTATCTCCCCAAGTTTGCTCAAACTTGTCCATTGAGCAAGTGATTCTATCCAACCATCTCATCCTCTGTTGCCCTCTTCTCCTGCCCTCAATCTTTCATAGCATTAGAGTCTTCTCCAGTGAGTTGGCTCTTTGCATCAGATGGCCAAAATATTAGAGCTTCAACTTCAGCATCAGTACTTCCAGTGAATAGTCAGTGTTGATTTCCTTTAGGATTGACTGGTTTGATTTCCTTGCAGTCCAAGAGACTCTGAAGAGTGTTCTCCAGCATCACAGTTCAAAAGCATCAAGTCTTCAGTGCTTAGCCTTCTTTATGGTCCAACTCTCACATCCATACATGATTACTGGAAAAACCATAGCTTTGGCTATACATACCTTTGTCAGCAGAGTGATGTCTCTGCTTTTTAATACACTATCTAGTTTGGTCATAGCTTTTCTTCCAAGGAGCAAGCATCTTTTAATTTCATGGCTGCAGTCACCAACTGCAGTGATTTTGGAGCCCAAGAAAATAACATCTGTCATTCTTTCCACTTTTTCCCTTCAATTTGCCATGAAGTGATGGGACTGTATGCCATGATTTTAGTTTTTTGAATGTTGAGTTTTAAGCCAGCTTTTCACTCTCCTCCTTCACCTTCATCAAGAGGCTCTTTAGTTCCTCTTCAGTTTCTGCCATTAGAATGGTATCATCTGTATATTTGAGGTTCTTCATATTTCTCCTGTCAAGCTTGATTCCAGCTTGTGCTTCATCCAGCCTGGCATTTTGCATGATGTTCTCTGCATATAAGTTAAATAAGCAGGGTGACAATATATAGCCTTGATGTACTCCTTTTCCAATTTTGAACCAGTCTATTGTTCCATGGCTGGTTCTAACTGTTGCTTCTTGACCTGCATACAGGTTTCTCAGGAGACAGGGAAGGTGGTCTGGTATTCCCATCTCTTTAAGAACTTTCCACAGTTTATTGTGATCCACACAGTCAGACTTTAGTATAGTCAATGAAGCAGAAGTATATGTGTTTTAGGGATTCCCTTGCTTTTTATATAATCCAACAAATGTTGGCAATTTGATCTTTGGTTCTTCTGCCTCTTCTAAACCTAGATTGTACACCTGGAAGTTCTCAGTTCATGTACTGAAGCCTAGCTTGAAGGATTTTGAGCATTATCTTGCTAGCATATGAAATGAGCATAGTTGTATGGGAGTTTGAATATCATTTGGCATTGCCCTTATTAGGAACGGGAATGGAAACTGACCTTTTCCAGTCCTGTGGCCACTGCTGAGTTTTCCAAATTTGCTGACATATTGAGTGCAGCACTTTAACAGCATCATCTTTTAGGATTTGAAATAGCTCAGCTGGAATTCTGTCACCTCCACTAGCTTTGTTCATAGGAATGCTTCCTAAGGCCCACTTGACTTCACACTCCAGGATGTCTGGCTATGGGTGAGTGACCACACCAGTATACCATTCTTTTGTATAGTTCGTCTGTGTATTCTTGCCACCTCTTCTTAACCTCTTCTGCTTCTATTAGGTCCTTGCCATTTCTGTCCTTTATTGCACCCATCCTTGCATAAAATGTTCCCTTGGTATCTCTAATTTTCTTAAGTGATCTCTAGTCTTTCCCATGCTATTGTTTTCCTCTATTTTTTTGCATTATTCACATAAGGCTTTCTTATCTCTCTTTTCTATTCTCTGGAACTCTGCATTCACTTGGGAATATTTTTCCCTTTCTCCTTTGCCTTTTACTTCTCTTCTTTTCTCAGCTATTTCTCCAGTCTCCTCAGAAAACCACTTTGTCTTCTTGCATTTCTTTTTATTGGGGATAGTTTTGGTCACCATCTCCTGTTCAGTGTTATGAACCTCCATCCATAGGTCTTCAGGCACTCTGTCTATCAGATCTAATCCCTTGAATCTGTTTGTCATTTCCACTGTATAATCATAGGAGATTTGATTTAGATCATACCTGAATGGTCTAGTTGTTTTCACTACTTTCTTCAATTTAAGCCTGAATTTTGCAATAAGGAGCTCATGATCTGAGCCACAGTCAGTTCCCGGTCTTGTTTTTGCTGACTGTATAGAGCTTCTCCACCTTTGGCTGCAAAGAATATAATCAATCTGATTTCAATATTGACCATCTGGTAATGTCCATATGTAGAGTCATCTCCTGTGTTGTTGGAAGGGGGTGTTTGCTATGACCAGTGTGTTCTCTTGGCAAAACTCTGTTAGCCTTTGCCCTGCTTTGTTTTGTACTCCAAGGCCAAACTTTCCTGTTACTTCAGGTATCTCTTGACTTCCTACTTTTGCATTCCCATCCCCAATGATGAAAAGGACATCTTTTTTTTTTTTGTATTAATTCATAGAATTGTTTGGCTTCTTTGGTATTAGTGGTTGGGGCATAGAGTTGAATTACTGATGTTAAATGGTTTGTCTAGGAAATAATTCAAGATCATTTTTGAGTTTGCCCCCAAGTACTGCACTTCAGGTTCTCTTGTTGGCTATGAGAGCTACTCCATTTCTTCTAAGGGATTTTTGCCAACAGTAGTATGCATAATGGTCATCCGAATTAAATTCTCCCATTCCGGTCCGTTTTAGTTCACTGATTCCTAAAATGTCGATGTTTACTCTTGCCATCTCCTGCTTGACCATGTCCAACCTACCATGAATTATGAACCTAACATTCCAGGTCCCTATGCAATATTGTTGTTTACGCATCAGACTTTACTTTCACCACCAGACACATGCACAACTGAGTGTCATTTCTGCTTTGGCCCAGCCTCTTCATTCTTTCTGAAGCTATTTCTCTGCCTTTCCCCAGTAGCATATGGGACACTTTCCAACCTGGGGGTTGGGGGGTACATCTTCCATGGAGTGTCATATCTCTTTTCCTTTCATACTGTTTATGGGGTTCTCGAGGCAAGACTATTGAAGTGGTTTTTCCATTCCCTTCTCCAGTGGATCACTGGGCAAAACAGGTCTTACTGGGCAAAAATCAGGGTATCAGCAGGGCTGTATTCCTATTGCTTTGTCTTTTTTCCATCTTCTGGAATTCTTTGATTCATAGCCCCTTCCTTTATCTTCAAAGCTACCAGTGTCCCCTCTCTTTGACCATTCTTCAGTAGTTATATCTCCCTCTGTTCAGAAGCAGAGAAAGTTCTCCAATTTTAAGGATACATGTGATTACACTGGCCCCACTCAGAAAATCTAGAACCTCCCTGTCACAAGGTCTTTTTTTTTTTAATGAATCTATTTTGTTTATTCATTCTCCTGTTAACATAAAATTAAAAACCACAGATATTTCTCAATTTATAAGGTATAGGATATTTAAAGATCTAGATAAGTGATAAAATGGCTAATTTTAAATCCCCAAGAACATGGATTTTTTTTTTTAGGTGATTTTTATTTTTTATTTTTATTTTTTCTTTTAGTTTTTTATTTTTTAAATTTTTTTTTTTTTTTTACTTTACACTCTGACTCAGCTTATTATTTCCTTGTAAGCTGATCAGACTTTATTTTTTTTTTTTAATTTTTAGTTTTTTATTTTTTAAATTTTAAAATCTTTAATTCTTACATGCGTTCCCAAACATGAACCCCCCTCCCACCTCCCTCCCCATAACATCTCTCTGGGTCATCCCCATGCACCAGCCCCAAGCATGCTGTATCCTGCGTCAGACATAGACTGGCGATTCGATTCTTACGTGATAGTATACATGTTAGACTGTCATTCTCCCAAATCATCCCACCCTCTCCCTCTCCCTCTGAGTCCAAAAGTCCATTATACACATCTGTGTCTTTTTTCCTGTCTTGCATACAGGGTCGTCATTGCCATCTTCCTGAATTCCATACATATGTGTTAGTATACTGTATTGGTGTTTTTCTTTCTGGCTTACTTCACTGTGTATAATCAGCTCCAGTTTCATCCATCTCATCAGAACTGACTCAAATGAATTCTTTTTAACGGCCAAGTAATACTCCATTGTGTATATGTACCACAGCTTTCTTATCCATTCATCTGCTGATGGACATCTAGGTTGTTTCCATGTCCTGGCTATTATAAACAGTGCTGCGATGAACATTGGGGTACATGTGTCTCTTTCAATTCTGGTTTCCTCGGTGTGCATGCCCAGCAGTGGGATTGCTGGGTCATAAGGTAGTTCTATTTGCAATTTTTTAAGGAATCTCCACACTGTTCTCCATAGTGGCTGCACTAGTTTGCATTCCCACCAACAGTGTAGGAGGGTTCCCTTTTCTCCACACCCTCTCCAGCATTTATTGCTTGCAGATTTTTGGATCACAGACATTCTGACTGGTGTGAAGTGGTACCTCATTGTGGTTTTGATTTGCATTTCTCTAATAATGAGTGATGTTGAGCATCTTTTCATGTGTTTGTTAGCCATTCCTATGTCTTCTTTGGAGAAATGTCTATTTAGTTCTTTGGCCCATTTTTTGATTGGGTCGTTTATTTTTCTGGAATTGAGCTGCATAAGTTGCTTGTATATTTTTGAGATTAGTTGTTTGTCAGTTGCTTCATTTGCTATTGTTTTCTCCCATTCAGAAGGCTGTCTTTTCACCTTGCTTATATTTTCCTTTGTTGTGCAGAAGCTTTTAATTTTAATTAGATCCCATTTGTTTATTTTTGCTTTTATTTCCAGTATTCTGGGAGGTGGATCATAGAGGATCCTGCTGTGATTTATGTCGGAGAGTGTTTTGCCTATGTTCTCCTCTAGGAGTTTTATAGTTTCTGATCTTACATTTAGATCTTTAATCCATTTTGAGTTTATTTTTGTGTGCGGTGTTAGAAAGTGATCTAGTTTCATTCTTTTACAAGTGGTTGACCAGTTTTCCCAGCACCACTTGTTAAAGAGATTGTCTTTACTCCATTGTATATTCTTGCCTCCTTTGTCAAAGATAAGGTGTCCATAGGTGTGTGGATTTATCTCTGGGCTTTCTATTTTGTTCCATTGATCTATATGTCTGTCTTTGTGCCAGTACCATACTGTCTTGATGACTGTGGCTTTGTAGTAGAGCCTGAAGTCAGGCAAGTTGATTCCTCCAGTTCCATTCTTCTTTCTCAAGATTGCTTTGGCTATTCGAGGTTTTTTGTATTTCCATACAAATCTTGAAATTATTTGTTCTAGTTCTGTGAAAAATGTGGCTGGTAGCTTGATAGGGATTGCATTGAATTTGTAAATTGCTTTGGGTAGTATACTCATTTTCACTATATTGATTCTTCGATCCATGAACATGGTATATTTCTCCATCTATTAGTGTCCTCTTTGATTTCTTTCATCAGTGTTTTATAGTTTTCTATATATAGGTCTTTAGTTTCTTTAGGTAGGTATATTCCTAAGTATTTTATTCTTTTCGTTGCAATGGTGAATGGAATTGTTTCCTTAATTTCTTTTTCTACTTTCTCATTATTCGTGTATAGGAATGCAAGGGATTTCTGTGTGTTGATTTTATATCCTGCAACTTTACTATATTCATTGATGAGCTCTAGTAATTTTCTGGTGGAGTCTTTAGGGTTTTCCATGTAGAGGATCATGTCATCTGCAAACAGTGAGAGTTTTACTTCTTCTTTTCCAATTTGGATTCCTTTTATTTCTTTTTCTGCTCTGATTGCTGTGGCCAAAACTTCCAGAACTATGTTGAATAGTAGCGGTGAAAGTGGACACCCTTGTCTTGTTCCTGACTTTAGGGGAAATGCTTTCAATTTTTCACCATTGAGGATAATGTTTGCTGTGGGTTTGTCATAGATAGCTTTTATTATGTTGAGGTATGTTCCTTCTATTCCTGCTTTCTGGAGAGTTTTTATCATAAATGGATGTTGAATTTTGTCAAAGGCCTTCTCTGCATCTATTGAGATAATCATATGGTTTTTATTTTTCAATTTGTTAATGTGGTGAATTACATTGATTGATTTGCAGATATTGAAGAATCCTTGCATCCCTGGGATAAAGCCCACTTGGTCATGGTGTATGATCTTTTTAATGTGTTGTTGGATTCTGATTGCTAGAATTTTGTTGAGGATTTTTGCATCTATGTTCATCAGTGATATCGGCCTGTAGTTTTCTTTTTTTGTGACATCTTTGTCAGGTTTTGGTATTAGGGTAATGGTGGCCTCATAGAATGAGTTTGGAAGTTTACCTTCCTCTGCAATTTTCTGGAAGAGTTTGAGGAGGCTAGGTGTTAGCTCTTCTCGAAATTTTTGGTAGAATTCAGCTGTGAAGCCGTCTGGACCTGGGCTTTTGTTTGCTGGAAGATTTCTGATTACAGTTTCAATTTCCGTGCTTGTGATGGGTCTGTTAAGATTTTCTATTTCTTCCTGGTTCAGTTTTGGAAAATTGTACTTTTCTAAGAATTTGTCCATTTCTTCCACGTTGTCCATTTTATTGGCATACAATTGCTGATAGTAGTCTCTTATGATCCTTTGTATTTCTGTGTTGTCTGTTGTGATCTCTCCATTTTCATTTCTAATTTTATTGATTTGATTTTTCTCTCTTTGCTTCTTGATGAGTCTGGCTAATGGTTTGTCAATTTTATTTATCCTTTCAAAGAACCAGCTTCTGGCTTTGTTGATTTTTGCTATGGTCTCTTTTGTTTCTTTTGCATTTATTTCTGCCCTAATTTTTAAGATTTCTTTCCTTCTACTAACTCTGGGGTTCTCCAATTCTTCCTTTTCTAGTTGTTTTAGTTGTAGAGTTAGGTTATTTATTTGAGTTTTTTCTTGTTTCTTGAGGTATGCTTGTATTGCTATGAACTTTCCTCTTAGCACTGCTTTTATAGTGTCCCACAGGTTTTGGGTTGTTGTGTTTTCATTTTCATTCGTTTCTATGCATATTTTGATTTCCTTTTTGATTTCTTCTGTGATTTGTTGGTTATTCAGAAGTGTGTTGTTCAACCTCCATATGTTGGAATTTTTAATAGTTTTTCTCCTGTAATTGAGATCTAATCTTAATGCATTATGGTCAGAAAAGATGGTTGGAATGATTTCGATTTTTTTGAATTTATCAAGTTTAGATTTATGGCCTAGGATGTGATCTATCCTGGAGAAGGTTCCATGAGCACTTGAAAAAAAGGTGAAATTCATTGTTTTGGGGTGAAATGTCCTGTAGATATCAATTAGGTCTAACTGATCTAATGTATCATTTAAAGTTTGCGTTTCTTTGTTAATTTTCTGTTTAGTTGATCTGTCCATAGGTGTGAGTGGGGTATTAAAGTCTCCCACTATTATTGTGTTATTGTTGATTTCCCCTTTCATACTTGTTAACATTTGTCTTACATATTGCGGTGCTCCTATATTGGGTGCATATATATTTATAATTGTTATATCTTCTTCTTGGATTGTTCCTTTGATCATTATGTAGTGGCCTTCTTTGTCTCTTTTCACAGCCTTTGTTTTAAAGTCTATTTTATCGGATATGAGTATTGCCACTCCTGCTTTCTTTTGGTCTCTATTTGCGTGGTATATCTTTTTCCAGCCCTTCACTTTCAGTCTGTATGTGTCCCTTGTTTTGAGGTGGGTCTCCTGTAAGCAGCATATAGAGGGGTCTTGTTTTTGTATCCATTCAGCCAGTCTTTGCCTTTTGGTTGGGGCATTCAACCCGTTTACGTTTAAGGTAATTATTGATAAGTATGATCCCGTTACCATTTACTTTATTGTTTTGGGTTCGGGTTTATACACCCTTTTTGTGTTTCCTGTCTAGAGAATATCCTTTAGAATTTGTTGGAGAGCTGGTTTGGTGGTGCTGAATTCTCTCAGCTTTTGCTTGTCTGTAAAGCTTTTAATTTCTCCTTCATATTTGAATGAGATCCTTGCTGGGTACAGTAATCTGGGCTGTAGGTTATTTTCTTTCATCACTTTAAGTATGTCTTGCCATTCCCTCCTGGCCTGAAGAGTTTCTATTGAAAGATCAGCTGTTATCCTTATGGGAATCCCCTTGTGTGTTATTTGTTGTTTTTCCCTTGCTGCTTTTGATATTTGTTCTTTGTGTTTGATCTTTGTTAATTTGATTAATATGTGTCTTGGGGTGTTTCACCTTGGGTTTATCCTATTTGGAACTCTCTGTGTTTCTTGGACTTGGGTGATTATTTCCTTCCCCATTTTAGGGAAGTTTTCAACTATTATCTCCTCAAGGATTTTCTCATGATCTTTCTTTCTGTCTTCTTCTTCTGGGACTCCTATAATTCGAATGTTGGAGCGTTTCATATTGTCCTGGAGGTCTCTGAGATTGTCCTCATTTCTTTTAATTCGTTTTTCTTGTTTCCTCTCTGATTCATTTATTTCTACCATTCTATCTTCTATTTCACTAATCCTATCTTCTGCCTCCGTTATTCTATTTGTTGCCTCCAGAGTGTTTCTGATCTCATTTATTGCATTATTCATTATATTTTGACTTTTTTATTTCTTCTAGGTCCTTGTTAAACCTTTCTTGCATCTTCTCAATCCTTGTCTCTAGGCTATTTATCTGTGATTCCATTTTGATTTCAAGATTTTGGATCATTTTCACTATCAATATTCGGAATTCCTTCTCCGGTAGATTCCCTACTTCTTCCTCTTTTGTTTGGTTTGGTGGGCAACTCTCCTGTTCCTTAACCTGCTGTGTATTCCTCTGTCTCTTCATCTTGGTTATATTGCTGCGTTTGGGGTGGCCTTTTTATATTCTGGTAATTTGTGGAGTTCTCTTTATTATGGAGCTTCCTCATTTTGGGTGGGGTTCTATCAGTGGCTTGTCAAGGTTTCCTGGTTAGGGAGGCTTGTGTTGGAGTTTTGGTGGGTGGAGGTGGGTTTCTTCTCTCTGGAGTGCAGTGGAGTGACCCGTAATGGGTTATGAGACATCAAAGGTTTTGGGATAATTTTGAGCTGCCTGTATAATGAAGCTCAGGGGAGTGTTCCTGTGTTGCTGGAGAATTTGCGTGGTATCTTGTTTTGGAACTTGTTGGCCCTTGGGTGGAGCTTGGTTTCGGTGTAGGTATGAAGGCATTTGATGAGCTCCTATTGCTTAATGTTCCCTGAATTCAAGAGTTCTCTAATGTTTTCAGGCTTTGGATTTAAGCCTCCTGCTTCTGGTTTTCAGTTTTATTTTTACAGTAGCCTCTAGACTTCTCCATCTATACAGCACTGATGATAAAACATCTAGGTTAAAGATGAAAAGTTTCTCCACATTGAGGGATAGTCAGAGAGGTTCACTGAGTTACAAGGAGAAGAGAAGATGGAGGGGGTAGTTAGAGGTAACTGGAATGAGATGAGGTGAGATCAAAAGAGGAGAGAGCAAGCTAGCCAGTAGTCACTTCCTTGTGTGCACTCTATAGTCTGGACCGCTCAGAGGTATTTACAGAGTTATACAGGGCAGAGGAGAGGGAGGAAGTAGACAGAGGTGACCAGGAGGATAAGAGAGAGGAATGAGTAGGAGAGAGACAAATCCTGCCAGTAACCAGTTCATTAGGTGTTCTCCACCGTCTGGAACACACAGAGATTCACAGAGTTGGATAGAGAAGAGATGGGGGGGAAAAGAGACAGAGGCCACCTGGTGGAGAAAAAGGAGAGTCCAGAGGAGGAGAGAGTGGTCAAGCCAGTAATCTCGCTCTCAGGTAAACTTGGGTAGTGAAGTTTGGGTTTTTAAATGTACAGAATTGACAACAAAAACCTAAGAGCAAAGATTAAAAATCTAGAGTAGAGGTTGGATTTTCAAAGATACAATATTAAAGAAAAGCAGAAGGAAAAAGGAAGAAAGAAAAAAAAGAATTATTAAAAAACAAACAAACAAACAAACAAAACACCAACAACCATCCAAAGACTATATATGGTGTTTGCCTTTAAAAAAAAAAAAAAGTCTTTTTTTTTAAATAGTAATAATAGGTTATAGAAATAAAAATTAGAGGAGAAATAGAAGACTTAACAATTAAAAAAAAAGTTTGAAAAAAAAAGAAAAACAAAAAAGCAAAAAAATAAAAGGAATGATTTTAAAAATAGTCAAAAATATATCTGGCCCTTCTCTGATGTTATGGGCCGTGTGGGATCACTTCCAAGGTGGTTCCCTCTGTTTAACTTCTTCTGTTTGCTGGTTTTTTAGGCTCACTAGTTCAGTCATGCTGTGGGGAGGGGGGATGCTGCAAACAAATAGCACTGTCGTGTGCACCCAGTATCTCAGCCCCGCTTGACCTGTCCCTTCTCGCGGCGCACAAACCGCTCCGGCTCTATGATGCTCAGCCGGGAACTGTCTGGGGCCGGCCCTAGGCTGTGTGCACTTCCCCGGTCCAAGCCGCTCAGGTTCGGCGCTCAGGCAGCCCTCAGAGGCACAAATTCGGCTGGGACTGCGCTTTGTGCCCTTCCCAGGTCCGAGTAGCTCAGGAGTTTGGCGAGCACGATCGCCGTGGCTTGTCACCTTTTCTGCCTCTGCTGCTCAGCTCTCTGGGTGGACCGCTGGCGCACCCCGTGAGTCAGATTGTGACTGTCCAGCACCCCCAGAAGTCTTAGCAAAGGAGCCTGCTTGCAGTTAGGTAAGTAAAGTCTCTCCGGGTCTGCAATTGCCCCTTTCCAGTCCTTACGGCTCTGGCTGCCTGTCCCCGGCGGGGGATGGTCTGCAGCCGGCTTTTCCCTTTCCGTCCTTTGTTCTGTGCTCGGTCCTGGCGGTGTCTTATGTTCGAGCTTTTCGCGTGGTAGCTATCCCACAGTCTGGTTTGCTAGCCCTAGTTAGATCGTTCTGGTTGCGCGTGGGGCGTTCCTGCCCGATTCTTGCAAAGCTCTGCAGCCCGCGCCTCCCGCGCGTCCCTGCCCTGCCCCCACTTCCCAATGGCGGATGCAGGCGTCTGTGCTGCTTTTCCGCTGGGGGAGTTACTGTTGGGCTTGTAATCTGTTGGTTTTAATTATTTATCTATTTTTCCTTCCTGTTATGTTGCCCTCTGTGTTTCCAAGGCTCGCCACAGACTCGGCAGGGAGAGTGTTTCCTGGTGTTTGGAAACCTCTCTTCTTCAAATTCCCTTCCCAGGACGGGCTTCCCTTCCCGGGACGGAACTCCCTCACCACCTCCTTTGTCTCCTTTCTCGTCTTTTATATTTTTCCCTACCTGTTTTTGAAGACAATGGTCTGCTTTTCTGGTTGCCTGATGTCCTCTGCCAGCCTACAGAAGTTGTTTTGTGGAGTTTGCTCGGCGTTGAAATGTTCTTTTGAGGAATTTGTGAGGGAGAAAGTGGTCTTCCCGTCCTATTCCTCCGCCATCTTGGATTATTTTTCCACAAGGTCTTAATCAACTGTTTCCATCATAAGGTGACATATTCACAGCTTCTGGGGATAAGCACATGGGTTAAAAAAAAGAAGGAGAAAAAAGAAAAAGAAGAGAAATGACGAGATTTGTTATGAAAGCTAAGGGAGGAGAGAGGGATATTTTTGTTTGTTTGATTTTTCTCTAGAAAAAGTGAGTGATCATCATTTTTAAATGCTCTAGAAAGGTTTGAAAACTCCATTATGTCTGTCAGTTATTAGGGTCAACATGAACCTCAGAGACAGCAATTTTTCTGGAGTAATGAAAGTAAAAGCCATATTGCCATGAGTTACTATTACCAAGTATTTTTAAAGCACACTTGACCTTGTAGTTCTCTGTTAAATTTTAAAATAAAATTACATTTTTTTATTTACCTTTTGTTTTTCTAAGTTGCTTCAGTCGTGTCCGACTCTGTGCAACCCCATAGACGGCAGCCCATCAGGCTCCCCAGTCCCTGGGATTCTCCAGGCAAGAACACTGGAGTGGGTTGCCATTGCCTTCTCCTTGACCCACCCTAATTTTCAAGCCTTTATTAAGATAACCTGGGATTATGGACACAAATTCTGATTATCAAATCTCCTTGGTCTCCTTTGTCATTCACTTGCCTGAATATTAATAAAGTGCTCTCAGATCTTAAGGACTTATTTAAGCTGTTGTTTATGCAGACAACAAAATTATAATTAATCAGTATGCACATTTCTGCAGTTTACCAGGCATTCAAATAATCAAATCTGCTCTACTAAGAAAGGATCTTTCCCAAACCTCTGGTCTTCCAAACATGCTTAATAATTAGAAGCAGTCAATAATCTGTTTCCAAAAATATTTTATGATAGATTTCAACTTCACTCACTGAACATATTTTTTTTTCCCATGTGTGCCTTACATACTGCAAATTTCCCATCCTTGTATGCAATTTACAACTTCCCTTCCTCTTGTAAACACTTCTACATATGTAACATAACTAGGAACTATCTCTGAGTGGACACCTGTTGGGATAATAAAATATTTACATGCAGTATCCACTAAGAGAATTTCAATATAGATTTAATCAAACTATACTGGTTGAGAAGTCCTCTATGTTTAGCTAAATAAATAGGTAAAATCTAGTTCATAATCAGTCTTACCATATCCAAACCTTCCCTCAACCTACACTGAGGCAGCCTCGGAGAGGGTCTCAGCCCACTGGTTGCTCTCTCCTGAGGCTGTGAATCTTGGATAAATACCTCAGGTGTGACAGTACAGTGACTTTTGATCAGACTCTTCTGTGGCATGACCATGACTATGGTTCCTGATGCCTGGCCCAGATTCTTGCTTCTGCCCACTTCCTAAGCCTCAGCTCTCACTTCCAGCTAATCTGCTATTAGAGGTCTACAACATGCTTTCTGGAAGTCAGAGTTAGTTTCTCTTGCATGCTGCCAAAACACTAACTGATAAATCAAGTTTCCCATCTGGGTACACTTATCTTGCCCTGGAAAGAAAAAAATCTCACCATTCTATGTATTACCTCTATGCTAATTATTCTAATATTTATTTCCTCATAGCTCCTCTTGTGTATTTCTTCAGAGTGCTAAGTCGCTTCAGTTGTGTCTGACTCTTTGTAACCCCATGGACTGCAGGCCACTGGGCTCCTCTGTGCATGGGGATTCTCCAGGCAGGAATACTGGAGTGGGTTGCCATGCCTTCCTCCAGGGGATCTTCCCGACCCAGGGTTAAAACCCACATCTTTACGACTCCTGCATTGGCAGGCAAGTTCTTTACCACTAGTGCCAGCTGGGAAGCCCGTGTATTTCTTAAGCACTTCAAATTCAGTATATCCCAAATGAATCCATTGTGTCCCTTCACCTACAGCATGCTATTCCTCCAATAGATATAATATCTTAGTGACTGGAATCACAGTTCACCTAATTACAGGCTGGAAACCTATGAACCTCCTGACATATCTCCCTCCATTAAATGCCAGGTCAATTTGACTTAAATCCAGTAGCCTTTTTAAAACTGCTCTGGTATGTATGGAAAGAGTAACAAAAGAGGGATCAAATAATAGAAGTTATATAAAGATCCTAAAAATTACAAACTTAACCTATCTCTAAAAAACCCCACTCAGAAAACAGAAGTAATTTAATCTTGGAATTATGATACTGTTATTACTGTCCCCAGGTTCTTACTTAGCCTAAGCGATGATAGATTAAGAATATAAAATTTAGAAAATATAAATGTTGGTGATAAACATGTTTCCATTTATTAAAGAATAAGGCTCCCACAAGCATTAATCAAAGTTCAATCTCTAAGTGTCAAATGCATACAAATGTGTAAGCTCTCTCTTTTACACACATATGATGACTTGCATAATACACACCACATATTGTTGTTCAGTAGCTCAGTCTTGTCCGACTCTTTGCGACCCCATGGACTGCAGCATGCCAGCCTTCCCTGTCCTTCACCATCTCCCAGAGCTTGCTCAAACTCATGTTCATTGAGTTGATGATGTCATCCAACCATCTTGTCCTCTGTTGTCCCCTTCTCCTCCTGCCTTCAGTCCACACCACACCACTCTTGAGAATATCTATTTTCACTTATAAAATTTATGCTTCAAAATTATTACTTTTATATCTTATTTTTTCAGAGCCAGATCATATTTTATAATGATTGTATCAAAAGTTTTGTGAGTTCTCATCCAAAAAAAGAGGTGGGAAAGGTCCATGCTGGTATGATACATCAGCTAGAAGAGATTGCAGAGCTGGTGCTGCTGGATACTCATAACTCTCGAGCAAAAGTTGTGCTAGGGGCGTTGCTTACCCTGTATGTTCACTGCAGAGACACAGTGAGAGATTTACTACTCAAAAGTATTTTCAATGCAGATGATTTTGAGTGGACAAGGTAGGTAGATCGAAATTACAACTCTAAATAAAATAATTTCTCATATACCTATCTCAGGTAAGTTAATTCTCTACCTCGAATTTTGTCCAACCTGAGTTTTATCTCTCTGGGATTTATAGAAATTCTAAGCAAATTCTGCCAACTCGAGTACATATTCCTGTGCTTTCTTATTCCTCTTTTCCACTGTTCTTCTCCTTCATTTTAAGTTCTTTTTGTTTTATCTTCCCGAACTGACCACACTCCTCTTAGGTGTGTTTTCCCTTTAACCATTCAGCCAGAGGGCAGTTTTCAGTGGGTAGTGAAAGAAGCTCTACCTCAAGCCTCTTCTTTCCCCCATGTGCTGTCAGTTCTGGGACAGACCAAGCTGAGAAACAAATCAGAGGACATTTCTAGCCAATTCTCTAACTCAGAACTCCCTTCTTAAAAAGTGCAAGTCGCTCAGTCGTGTCTGACTCTTTGCAACCCCCATAGGCTGTATAGTCCATGGAATTCTCCAGGCCTTCTCCAAAGGATCTTCCCAACTCAGGTATCCTGCATTGCAGGTGGACTCTTTACCAGCTGAGCCAACAGGGAAGCCCCAAAATACCTGAGTGGATAGCCTATCCATTCTCCAGCGGATCTTCCCTACCCAGGGACTGAACTGGGGTCTCCTGCATTGCAGGTGGATTCTTTACCAGCTGAGCTACAGGGAAGCCCTTCTTCCTATCCAGGGGCAATAAGTATATAGTCATATACATATAGTATTTCATATACAAATATGAAAGTATAGAAAAATAGTGCCATTAATTTTGGTGAAGAAATCAAACATAAGATTCCTATAATAAATATAGTTTCAAACTTCTGAATTAATTTTTTTCTGAAGTTTCCCCTGTTCATAGGAAAACAACTGCCCTACCTGTATAAGATCCTTGATTCTCAAGAAAAGTTTATTTTTAATAAATTCTGTATTAGCATAAATTTCCTGATTTTAGGTATGACAATTTCCTTTAAACTCCAAGGAAAATAGAGTGAAAACAAGCTGTTGCATTTGACTGGCATGACTGTCTACTATGTTTTATCAGGATATATTTTATATATATTCATATGTCTGTATTACTGAAGTATAACTGTATACATTCTTAATTGCTAAAAGAATATGTCATGTCTGTGAGCCCTCATGTTGCATAAAGTTTAGTATGTCATTATTACTTTCTATTGACTCTCTTTAAAAGTGAAAACTAAAAGTGGAAGAGCATATACAGAAAAGCAAACTAGGAGAAAGAAGATTTTATTAATAATAAGACTCTGAGTGTATCTATGATTCTAAGGGTATAGCTTCCATATAGTGTGCCTTGGTGTCCCATGACACCATAGGGTACTCACAACTGTAAGACTTTTTAAACTTACAGATACCAGAGTTTCTCTGATGACTCAGTGATAAAAAATCTGCCTGCCAACGATGGAGAGACTAGTTTGATCCCTGGGTCAGGAAGATCCATTGGAGAGGTAAATAAATGGCAGCCCACTCCAGTGTTCTTGCCTAGGAAATCCCATGAACCAGAGGAGCCTTGCAGGCTATAGTCCGTGGGATCGCAGAAGAGTCAGACAAGACTTAGTGACTAAACAAACAAGGGATATATAACATCAGTAAGATAACCAGCTCCTAACAGGTTGAAGCAGTTTACAACGTTAATATTAGATCATGCTACAACCTTTCAGTGATCTCTTATCTTTGCAAAGCTAGATTTTTGGCAGTGGCCTTGTTAAAACGCAAGCACTGAATTAAAATTAATGTGGCACAGGAAGTAAGATTGGCATGATCCAATCTCATTTCAAAGTTTGAGAAATTATGCAGTGTACAACTGGTACACACAACCCTCCAGTTATTTAAGAATGAAATAAATATATTTTCTTTCAATTTATTTGTATAATTTAAAAAATTAAGCTACTGTAAGTCATTAAGATAAAAATGTTTCTTAAGCTGATTTGGGCCTAAACATTAATAAAAGAAACTATGAAATATTACTTATGCACTACAGGTACAGTGAAAAATCTTTTCCTAAATTCATACAATATGGTCAGTTAAGCTATGACAAAGGTGGTAAGAATACAGGTAAGAAGACAGTTTCATCAATACATGGTCTTGGAAAAGCTTAACAGCAACATGGAAAAGAATGAAACTAGAATATTTTCTCACACCTTATATAAAAAGTAAACTTAAAATGGATTAATGACCTAAATATATGACCTGAAACCGTAAAAAATTCAGAAGAAAGCATCATTTCAGTTCAGTCACTAAGTCGTGTCCAACTCTTTGCGACCCCATGAATTGCAGCACACCAGGCCTCCCTGACCATCACCAACTCCTGGAGTTCACCCAAACTCATGTGCATCAAGTCGGTGATGCCATCCAGCCATCTCATCCTCTGTCGTCCCCTTCTCCTCCTGCCCCAATCCCTCCCAGCATCAGGGTCTTTTCCAATGAGGCAACTCTTCGCATGAGGTGGCCAAAGTATTGGAGTTTCAGCTTCAGCATCAGTCCTTCCAATGAACATCCAGGACTGGTCTCCTTTAGGATGGACTGGTTGGATCTCCTTGCAGTCCAAGGGACTTTCAAGAGTCTTCTTCCAACACCACAGTTCAAAAGCATCCATTCTTCAGCGCTAAGCTTTCTTCACTGTCCAATTCTCACATCCATACATGACTACTGGAAAAACCATAGCCTTGACTAGACAGACCTTTGTTGGCAAAGTAATGTCTCTGCTTTTGAATATGCTATCTAGGTTGGTCATAACTTTCCTTCCAAGGAGTAAGTGTCTTTTAATTTCATGACTGCAATCACCATCTGCAGTGATTTTGGAGCTCAAAAAAATGAAGTCTGACACTGTTTCCCCATCTACTTCCCATGAAGTGATGGACCAGATGCCATGATCTCAGTTGTCTGAATGTTGAGCTTTAAGCCAACTTTTTCACTCTCCTCTTTCACTGTTACCAAGAGGCTTTTTAGTTCCTCTTCACTTTCTGCCATAAGGGTGGTGTCATCTGCATATCTGAGGTTATTGATATTTCTCCCAGCAATCTTGATTCCAGCTTGTGCTTCTTCCAGCCCAGCATTTCTCATGATGTGCTCAGTTCAGTTCAGTCGCTCAGTCATGTCCAAAGTGAAAGTTGTGACCCCACAGACTGTAGCCTGCCAGTCTCCAGCTAATGTTAGCAATTTGATCTCCGGTTCTTCTGCCTTTTCTAAAACCAGCTTGAACATCTGGAAGTTCACGACTCATGCATTGCTGAAGCCTGGCTTGGAGAATTTTGAGCATTACTTTACTAGCGTGTGAGATGAGTGCAATCGTGCGGTAGCTTGAGCATTCTTTGGCGTTGCCTTTCTTTGGGATTGGAATGAAAACTGACCTTTTCCAGTCCTGTGGCTACTGCTGAGTTTTCCAAATTAGCTGGCATATTGAGTGCAGCACTTTCACAGCATCATCTTTCAGGATTTGAAATAGCTCCACTGGAATTCCATCACCTCCATTTCTTTGTTCATAGGATGCTTTCTATGGCCCACTTGACTTCACATTCCAGGATTACTGGCTCTAGATGAGTGATCACACCATCGTGATTATCCGGGTCATGAAGATCTTTTTTGTACAGTTCTTCCATGTATTCTTGCCACCTCTTCTTAATATCTTCTGCTTCTGTTAGGTCCATACCATTTCTGTCCTTTATTGAGCCCATCTTTGCATGAAATGTTCCCTTGGTATCTCTAATTTTCTTGAAGAGCTCTCTAGTCTTTCCCATTCTGTTGTTTTCCTCTATTTCTTTGCATTGATCTCTGAGGAAGGCTTTCTTAGGCAGTATGCTTTTTGACATTGGTCTTAGCAATTTTTTGGATATATCTCCTCAGACAAGTGAAACAAAAGCAAAAATAAACAAATGGAACCTAATCAAACTTAAAAGCTTTTGCAGAGCAAAGGAAACCATCCACCAAACAAAAAATACAGCCTACTAAATGGGAGAAAATATTGGTAAATGAGACATCTGATAAAGGGTCAATATCCAAAATATTTTTAACAAAACCTCATACAACTAAATATCAAAAAGACAACCCAATTTAAAAATGGGCAGAGGACCTGAACAGATGTTTTTCCAAAAGAAATACAAATGGCCAATAGATGCATGAAAAGATGCTCAACATCACTAATCATGAGGGAAATGCAAATCAAAACCACAATGAGATATCATATCACACCTGCCAGAATAGCTACTGTCAAAAAGACCGCAAGTAACAAGCATTGGTGAGGATGTGAAGAAATGGGAACCCTCATGCACCACTAATAGAAATGTAAGTTGGTATAGCCATTCTGGAAAACAGTATGGAGGCTCCTCAGAAATTAAAAATGGTCTACCTATTATACCATTATACTTATCTGAAGAAAATGAAAACACCATTTTGAAAGATACATGCACCCCAACATTCACTGAAACACTTTACAATAGCCAAGATATGGAAACAGCATAAATCCATCCACAGAAAAATGGTTAAAGAAGATGTGCTATATACATTCAATGGAATGTTAACCATAAAAAAGAATGAAATTTTGCCATTTGTGTCAATATACATGAACCTGGAGGATATTAGGCTTAGTGAAATAAGAAAGATACTGTATATTTTCATTTATATGTGGAATCTAAAAAATAAATGAACAAGTATAACCAAACAGAAACAGATTCATAGATACAGAGAACAAACTAGTGGTTACCAGAAGGAGGTTGTAATGAGAAGTGCAATAGAGGTAATGGAGATTAAAATGTACAAACTACTAGATATAAAATAATAAATTATGAGGATGTAATATCCAGCAAAAAGAATACAGTCAATAGTAACTTTATATGGAGTATATTCTATAAAATTGTCAAATGACTATGAAAATGAAAGTCGCTCAGTCGTGTCTGACTCTTAGTGACCCCATGGACTGTATGTATAGTCCATGGAATTCTCCAGGCCAGAATACTGGAGTGGGGAGCCTTTTCCATCTCCAGGGGATTTTTCCAACCCAGGATCAAACCCAGGCCTCCCGCATTACAGGTGGATTCTTTACCAGCTGAGCCACAAGGGAAGCCCAAGAGTGCTTGAGTGGATAGCCTACCCCTTCTCCAGAGGATCTTCCTGACCCAGGAATTGAAAGAGGATCTCCTGCATTGCAGGCAGATTCTTTACCAATGGAGCAGTGTATACCTGAAACTAGTAATAGTATTGTAAGTCAACTACAATTTAAAAAATTCATTTCCTTCAACAGTGACTTCTCTCTCTTCATCTGAGACTTTCCAAGGTGGTAGTTTATAATTTTCAAAATTTTCTTTGTAATTTATTTTTTTAAATATACTCATTTTTATATTTCTTTATAATCTGCTTTGTCCTAGAAAGGATTTAAAAGGGTTTTATGAAGGATATACAAAATTTTAGATGACAGCATAAACTAAGATATAAATGGGCCACCAATTTAACTCATAGTGGTTTCCATAAGAATGTAGTCCTGGACCACTAATGTAGTAGTTATAATGAATAATGTCTGAAACCACCTTCTTATGGAAGCCATAAAAACTTCATAGAGATGATTGTTATGTAAATCTTCCATTTATGCTGACCATCATACCAAAGTAGCATGATTCAGCAAGGCCATTTTTCTCATAGGGAAGAGTGTTCATGTTTGCAGTCTTTAAAGTTCTAGTAGTTCCTATCTAATAGAGCAATTAATGAATTATACACCAGTCTTTTCATTTGATTTTTTGATGTTTTCAAGTCAACATAATCTTATTATGTTTCTGCATGTGAGAAAGAATTAAAAATCATTTTGCCCAAATAATATGATCATTTAAAATATTGTTTTCAGACATCTGCAATATAAATGGAATGAGAAACAAAAGTTGTGCTATGTATCTCAAGGAGATGCCAGCTTTACTTATGGCTACGAGTACTTGGGCTGTACCCCAAGACTGGTGATTACGCCTCTCACAGACAGATGCTGGCTAACTCTCACTGGAGCACTACACTTGAACCTAGGAGGTTGCCCTGCTGGTCCAGCTGGTACAGGAAAAACTGAGAGTGTTAAAGATCTAGCAAAAGTAAGTGGTTTCTACATCTAAAATAAAAACTTCTCTTTTTTTTAGTCACACAGTATTGTAAAGTAAAATTTTAAAAAATTTAAAAAAACTTTAAAAGTTATCTTAAGTTTACACCTTTCCTGTTGTTAAAGTATTCATAATATTTAGCAAACACATTAACACATTCTTTAATTCATACATCATAATTTAATTTTGAATGTTTAATGTGTGCTGGGACTTAGGATCTTGGTAAGTCAACATAGTTGACTTGGGCTATAATAACGAGCTAACATCTATGTAAATGGCAGCTTTGTCCCCCCTTCCTTTCCTGTAGAAGTGATTCATTTATTTTGAGCTCCATACACAGATTTTTGCCTAGTCTTTGTGATTAACAGAAGTGTTTGTGTGTATGTGTGTGTGTGTGTGTGTGTAAGAAAAAGAGACAAGCAATTGATGAAAGCAAAGGGTATAGTTTATGATATTGCTGAAATGTTTTTTCTTAGTTTATTTGTTTATATGTTTAAAAATATGACCTTAAGCCTCCATGCACTAATCAACTAAACTATAACAGTGTATGTGCATTAATCCTATACTGAGTCTTGTGGATTTCTAAATTTGGTATAAACACCTTTATATTGTAAAAATTTTCTTGCAAGAATAAAGATATTTTATTCCTCTGGAAGTTTTAAAGTTAGCATTTTGTGTCATAATTCAATAAATATATTAAAATATCATTTTTGTTTCCCAGTCCTTAGGCAAACATTGTGTAGTCTTCAACTGTTTTGAGGATTTGGATTATAAGGTAAAGCTTATTCTTATATTCTCAGAAAAAAACTATTGTACACATAAAAGAAATAATTCATTAAGGATTAAAAGAATAAGAAAAATATCTTAGACATTAAGTATTAATATAACTGTAAATGCTATTCTTTTAAACTAACAGAAGAGAAATTTTAAATGTAATTGAAACTTAAAACATTACACAGTTTACCTTTATTCAGCTGAACCACTTCTTAAGACAGAGAGTTTCCAATGTTTTGACAGGGAGAATCTTTTCAAACAAAATTGGTATGAAACATGAATATATAAAAAATTAAGAGTACTGCTTCAGTAATATAAATTTACATATTCTAACCTATACTTTTATTTACTGAAAATAAAGAACAATGAAGCTACTATGAGTAACACAAAAATTTGAGTCAGAGGTTATATAAATGATTACAAGTTTATGTCAGCCTTATTTTGTTTGGGTTGCATATTATCTAAAATATATCTCATAACATTCTTAAATATTTATTAAAATGTCATATACCTCTGTGCCTATCACAAATTCCCTTAGTTTCAAAACACTCCAATTTATTTTATTTTGCAACTTAAGTCCAAACCTTTTACATTTTGCTGAGATCCTACACTTCCAGTATGTATTCACCTGGCACATTAAAAATATCAGTAAATATAAATAAGCTGATTGAACTATTATTCTTAAAACAGTTACCAAATAGCCTCTCTGTCCTCCCTGGAAACTACGTTTACTGGGGCTCTGCAGGAGTGGGACTAGGGTAAGGTGAGTGACACTCTTACCTGCTAAGCAAAGTTCAATGAGGAGCCAAAAAACTTAGTCATCAAAATAAATAGTATTTTAGTGCAATGTATTTTTTAAAGAATCCAAGTAAATGCCCCCCAAAAAAGGTGATAAACAAAATATCAAAGTTTTAGATAAAGACAGGATCTGATTGCTGCAGTCAGTGGGAGGAACCGACTTTTTCAGGCTTCTGAGCCAGAGGGGCTCTCTCCAATTCTCACACCTTGCCCCTCTGCAGCACCTAACAAAAGCTCCTCTTAGAGTTCAAGCATTCCTTTACAGGTATTCAGCCCACAGACACTTTATCTGGCTTGTTTATTTCAGTTTATAACATTTACAGATCAACAGATTTCAACACAGACTTTTAGTCTCTCACAAGGACACTGGAGGATCTAGCCACCTGCCCACTGTAAATGGCAGAAGCAGAGTAAGAGCTGCTTGCAATTGCTGCCCCTACTCCAGCCTGGCCCCAATCTTCCACTCCTCTTAAATTATTAGTTCAGAAATCTGCGTTACTGAGCTTCCCTGGTGGCTCAGCGGTAAAGGATCCATCCCTAGGTCGGGAAGATCCCCTGAAGAAGGAAAAAAATCCCACAGACAGAGGAGCCTGGCCAGCTACAGACCATGGAGTCGCAAAAGAGTCAGACACGACTTAATGACTAAACATCAACCGTCTGCATTACTACCAGGCATTGACCACTAAGCCTTGAGTCTTGGCCTGACCTAGAAAGGAGAACTCTTCCAACCATCTGCGGAAAGCTGTACTGAAGACTTCTACTGCCAGTGCGTGGTTCTGAGCACATGGCACCCAGGCGATGGCTCACTTGTGCAAATGTGAATTGTGCTTCTACTTTCTCACTCTTGTGAGCATCAGTTTGCTGCTGTTGTGTTTAAACTTTTAGGGCTTTCCCGGTGGCTCAACAATAAAGAATCTGCCTGCAATGCAGGAGACTAGGGTTCGATCTCTGGTTGGGAAGGTCCCCTGGAGGAGGAAATGGCAACCCACTCCAGTATTCTTGCCTAGCTGGCTACAGCCCATAGGGTCACAGAGTCAGACAAGACTGAAGTGAGTTAGCACGCACACACATTTAGACTTTTACAGGAGACAGGCAGAGTAGTTGAGTGGTCTTAGAGTCTAAATACTGCTGCTTTCAGCCCTACACAAATGCTTGAGAGGGAGACATACAAACAGTGTTTGCTTGGTTTGGGTAAAATGGGAAGAACTTGCAGAAATTAATGTCCCAGTAAAAATGCTCACCTAAATAACAATTTCATTAATCATTTTTTTAAGATAATGGGGAAATTCTTCTTTGGACTGGTTGAGTCAGGAGCTTGGTGTTGTTTCGATGAATTCAATAGAATTGACGTGGAAGTTCTCTCTGTGATTGCCTCACAGATGCTAACAATTAAGGCAGCAAAAGACAGCTATTCTGTCAGGTATTTGCTAAATGTGTTTATACTTTGGGAATGGAAATTTGATGTACACGTACTGCCTAATTATTGTTTAATATTTTTTCTACCATAAGTGTTTGGGTTTGTTTCTTTTGTTTTCCTAAGCACACACCAAAAGGAATCGCACTTAACTTGAATTTTTCCTTTGTTTGGCAAATAATATGAAAATATGAGTAGTTAGCTTGCAGACTCTTTCCCAAGCTTGGAACAGTATTCTTGGCTACCAGGAAAAGGAGGCAAATATGTTCTAATTACTTTTCTTTTTTAGTTTAAATTCTCTTAGTAGCTATTCATTTGATGATATTTCATTTGAAGAAATCAAAGGGTTTTTTTTTCTTTAATTCTACATATTAAAAAAAAAAACAAAGTTATACTAACCACACGCAGGAACCCTTCTGTTGTTCCATTACTCTGGATTAATATACTTTTATTTTAAAAATCCTTTAATAACAATATTTATATGTTAGGATTACTAATGTATACTAATCCAAGCAAAATTTTTTTCTTTTCAGATAAATTTAGGAATTTACATGATTTACCTTTTTGAGCATACTTGGATTTGTGGGTTTAAAATGTCAATTGCAATCTAATAATTCTAACTCAAGCTAATGGGCACTCCTTTTCAGATAAATTTAGGAATTTACATGATTTACCTTTTTGAGCATACTTGGATTTGTGGGTTTAAAATGTCAATTGCAATCTAATAATTCTAACTCAAGCTAATGGGCACTCACTTCTTGCTTTACTCTCAATGTTACGAGGCTTCACAAGTCTGTGGATATGACTAGGATTACAGTAATTCACACTTCACCAATTCTTCACCACATCTTAGCTTCTGAAAAGTTTTCCTCATTTGTGTCTAGACAGTCCCTAGGTTTCGTCCCAGTTCTTCCATTCCTGTTTGACCACCTTCGTCGGTTCAGCTGTCCATAAAATCACTAGGGGATTTCTCTCCATTGTCTCTTTCTCTGGTGCTAGCAGCATGACACTATCCATGCAAGGTTCTACTTCACAGTGTTCCCAGAATTATTCACTTGAGTGTTGGGAAGTGGGCTGTGTTTCATTTTAAAGCAAGAACTCTACTGAGGGCCATTCTGTGTTCCACTGTGTCATCCAGGTGGAGCTTTATGTCTCCTCAGATTCTCTTCTCTGTGTAAGTCAGTTCATTCAGATGGGTACCCTCTTACCTTGAGCCTCACAAAACTCTCCAGACATCATCAGACATGATCAAATAAATCTGAATCCCAGCAGAGCTCATGATTTGGCATAAAACACCTCTTCTTTCCCTTACTACTGTTTTTTTTTTTTTCTTTTCCCAGCATGTTCTGTTTAGATTTAATTGTAGCACAGTCTCAGGGAGTTTTGCAAACTCTTTTGTAGTTTTAAGATACTTGGCTTACAGAAAGCAGTTGTCTTAATGATGAATACTGTAATGTCTTGTAGGTTTATACTGGAAGGAAAAGAAATTCGTATAAATATGTCTTGTGCAGTATTTGTCACCCTAAATCCTGGGTAAGTATCAGTTGCATCTGTGGTAGGAGTTCTGTTCAGTGCAGTCGCTCAATCGTGTCCAATTCTTCATGACCCCATGGACTACATACAGCATGTCAGGCTTCCCTGTCCATCACCAACTCCCGGAGCTTACTCAAACTTACGTCCATTGAGTCAGTGATGCCATCTAACCATCTCATCCTCTGTTGTTCCCTTCTCCTCCTGCCTTCAATCTTTCCCAGCATCAGGGTCTCTTCTAATGAGTCAGTTCTTCGCATCAGGTGCTCAAAGTGGTAGGAATGTTCACAGGCAAAAATCTCTTTTTTAAATCTTATCCATAGACAGAGTTGGCTGACGTTGTATATTCATCGCTCACCCTCCACCATGCCTCTGAACCCCTCCACTGCCCACACCATTTATAAGCAGCTACAGCTCTATGTTTGTCCATATGGATGATATCACATTAAGCTTCTGACCAAGAGAAATTTCCACTTTATGAATAGCCAGAGAGAAATGAAAAGGTTGGTAGTCTGTCACAAAGAGGACACAGGCAGAAAAGCTAATGAAAGTAGCAGGAGTAACAGTATGGTAGTTTACAGGGAGTGGAGACTGGGCAGACTCAATAAATATGTGTTGATGGAATGTTGATGGAATCAGGGAACTGATGTGAGGTAAACCGTGGGAGGAGGCACAGGAAGAAAAGCACATAAACTGGGAAGCTCTGTGAGTTAAAAGCACAATAGAAACCATCTTGTAAACTTCTTGTTTTCAGATAAAGGTCACATAGAAAGGCAATAGAATTACTATTTGGGAGAAATGTATGTGGTTCTCATTTGAAAAACTGAAACATGATGTTTTCTGTTTCTTTGTTTTTCTTATCCTCTTAAGATACAAAGGTCGAGTGGAACTCCCAGATAACTTAAAATCTCTGTTTCGCCCAGTGGCAATGATGGCTCCCCATTATCAAATGATTGCTGAAATAATGCTCTTGTCTATTGGTTTCAAATCTGCAAAATTACTTTCTGGAAAGCTAGTTAACATTTACGAATTAGCTAGCAAGCAACTCTCGCAACAGGTAACAAACTGTTTTTATCAAAGTAAAGGTGATTACATGAAGCATTAAATAATAACTTTTCAGGTACTAGTCCAAGAATGACCTGGAACTAAAATTCCTATCAGCATATCAAGTTCATGCAACTTGTGTATAAGGCAATATGTAAATCCAAGTTCCAAGCTTTCCCTGGGATCTGATCTGGAGAGAGCAGTCAAGTAGCTCTAATTTTAAATTATAGACTACCTTCTCCATGCAAGGAAGATTACATCTAGAGCAGTTGTTTTCAAACTTTATAGTGCATCAGAATAATTTGCAGGACTTTTTAAAACATAAATTGCTGGACCTTACCACCAACTTTCTAGTTGTCTGAGGTGGGGCTTGAGGATTTACATTTCTAACAAATTTTCAGTGTTCATGATGCTGCTAGTCTGAATGCCCCACTTTGAAAATTATTGTTCTAGGACATGCCAACTTTGTGTTTATTTATAACCCAGAATGGTTTGGGCAGCTAACCAGGTTATCTCCAAAGCGTTCATTTTTACAATATATTCTTTAAATCCAGCTCTCCATTTTAGAGAAGACTTAACTCAGATAATGATTTTTTAACTTCTTTGAAACTTGTTAATCGTTTTTTTTTGTTTGTTTGTTTGTTTTTGTTTTTGTTTTTTTTGAGAAGGAGACTTATAGAAGGACAAGTTTGGGAAAGAAGTGAGAACATTAGAACCAAAACTGAGGGTTTCTTGAATTCATAACACTGTTTCTCTTCATAGCATAGATGATTAGTGATTTAACAGTATACCATATGCATTTATTTCCAAGTTGTTCATTTTTCTCCAGAAACTTAATAACTCAAATATTTTAATATTCGATAGGATCATTATGATTTTGGCCTGAGGTCTCTGAAGACAGTTTTAGTGATGGCTGGGAAGAAGAAACGGGAGCTTAAATGGTCAGTTGAATTTTGAATTGCGTGTAGATCAAAAGGGAGTTACACAATACTGAGAAAATACTGTGTGAAATTTTAAGTAATGACAACAAGATAAAATAAAATAATTCTGAGCTCTGAGACTCGAAATCCAGAAGCCATAAAAGAAATAATTTATAATAGTCAAAAATTACTTTTTGTGAAGTCAAAAAACAAATGAAAAATGAGTAAAAATATAAGCAGCTCCCGTTGCAGTTAAATAACTCATCCTCTTAGTACATAAAGATTTCTAGAAAACTGGGGAAAAAACAGTCCTATAGAAAAATGGACAAAGGAACTCAACAGACAGTTCTCAGAAAAAAAGAGACATAAAAGTCCTTTAAGTATATGAAAATACACTCAACCCCACCCATAATGAGAGAAATGTACATTACAGTTACTCTGAAAATTGTTTCTCACTTATCAGATGGGCAAAAGTTTTTAAGTTTTCAGAACTTTGTACTGGTGAGACCAAACAGAAGCAGGCATTCCTTTTCATTATTGGCAAGATGTGTACTTTTTGTACTGTCTTCATTTGGGGCTGTATTCATGTATCACCTATTAAAAAAATTTTTTTAATATGTTACAAAAAGACATATCAATATACTATTTACATGAAATGTTTAAACAATAAATGTTATAGATTATTTATAAGTACAGTAAAAAAAGTACAAAATGTTTCATGGGAGGAGAAAACAATAGGAATAGGCTATAGCTCCACTGTAATATTTTATTTCTTAAATAAAAGAACTGTAGCATATCTTGCAAAATGGTCTGTATAATATAGATGGAATGTAAATAGCTGTCTATTATGAAATATCTTATAATTTTATAAAATTAAAGATAAATAGTACCAAGTAATCAGCTCCCTAATGTCCTCACGTCCTTAGTCTTTTTTTTTTTTTTTTTTTTGGCCATACCATGCAGCTGTGGAATCTCAGTTCCCTGACCAGGGATTGAACCCAGGCCACACCAGTAAAAGCCCAGAATCCTAAACACTAGGACAGGGAACTTTCAAGTCCTCAGACTTTCTTATGTTCACTTAATTCTGTGTGTGAATAAATATTCCAAGGATACTGGTACTCCTCTCATTTCAAAGTCCTTCATTGTTCTCTGCAAATCACAAAAAACTCAAAGTTCTCACAGCTGCCTGCTGTTGGAGATCCCATTTCCAGGGTACTCTCTGTCTGTCTCCTGCCACTGAAAGTAGCTCTCTTTTCTCTATTCCAAGGGTAAAAGCCACCCTTCTTTGATTCTCCCAAACCTTCACACACATGATGTGATTAAGTGAAGCTGACTGTGTTATGAAAAGGACTGGGGAATTTATTTTTATGTCAGAGGAAAGCACAGTGAACAATTTAAAAATGAATATTAGACAATTTGCTTTTTAAAAGTCCCTTGACCCTTCCTAATACCTAAAATTTTAATTGTTTCTTCTTGCCTCTCTCCTCTTCCCTTCTCTGTCCCTTCCTCTCCCTTGACTCCACCCAGCGCTTTGTAAGGTTTCTAATTTTGTCTCTTAAGATTGAGAATACGACAGATTTCGCTCATTTCTTTATGCATGGTGAGTCAACCCTCCCTTCTTTCTGCCTTCTCTTCTCTTTCTAGATTGTGTTGATGCAGCCTAACTCTAACCCCCAAATAGAGTTTAAAGGTGTTTACATTTAAGAAAATAATAAAGATGTGTTAGTTTTGTAGGGCTGCTGCCATAACAAACTGCTATAAAAGCAAGATGTCCAAAAACAATGGAAATGAATATTTTCGTAGCACCTGAGGTCAGAGGTCTGAGACCAAGGCTGTGGACAGACCTGCTCTCCTTCTAGAGTCTCTTGGGAGATTCTGTTCCTTTCCTCTTTTAGCTTCTGGTGGTTGCCAGCATTCCTTGGTGGAAGGTCACATCACCCCAACCTCTGCCTTCATCTTCGCATCAGCTTCTCGACTGTATGTCTCTGTCTGCTCTGGTATTAGGAACATGTGGCTACACTTAGGCCTGAATGATTCAGGGTAAATGTCTTTCAAGATTCTTAACTCAATTAGATCTTCTGCCCTATCAAATAATATTCACAGAGTTCCAGGGATTAGGAAGTTAATATATTGGCGGGGTTGGGGGAGTAGGAAAGAGGGGGGAATTTTTCTGCCTACCAGTCAGCCTTATCTGGTTTTCTCTAAATCTCCCCTTTTTTTAGAAAATAAGCTGTAAAACTGACCACAGTACTGGGCCGCAAAATGTCTTAACTAATTCCAAACAACTGGTATCATGAAAACAATCAAACGGGTTTTAAAAGTTACATTTAACTATGCTTTTCTTCAACTTTCAGTTCAGTTCAGTTCAGTCGCTCAGTCATGTCCGACTCTTTGCGACACCATGAGTCACAGCACGCCAGGCCTCCCTGTCCATCACCAACTCCAAGAGTTCATCCAAACTCATGTGCATCGAGTCAGTGATGCCATCCAGCCATCTCATCCTCTGTCGTCCCCTTCTCCTCCTGCCCCCAATCCCTCCCAGCATCAGGGTCTTTTCCAATGAGTCAACTCTTTGCATGAGGTGGCCAAAGTATTGGAGTTTCAGCTTCAGCATCAGTCCTTCCAATGAACACCCAGGACTGGTCTCCTTTAGGATGGACTGGTTGGATCTCCTTGCAGTCCAAGGGACTCTCAAGAGTCTTCTCCAACATCACAGTTCAAAAGCATCAATTCTAAAAAGAAAAAAAAAAAAACCAGCATCAATTCTTCGGTGCTCAGCTTTCTTCCCAGTACAACTCTCACATCCATACATGACTACTGGAAAAACCATAGCCTTGACTAGACAGACCTTTGTTGGCAAAGTAATGTCTCTGCTTTTGAATATGCTATCTAGGTTGGTCATAACTTTCCTTCCAAGGAGTAAGTGTCTTTTAATTTCATGACTGCAATCACCATCTGCAGTGATTTTGGAGCCCAAAAAAATAAAGTCTGACACTGTTTCTACTGTTTCCCCATCTATTTCCCATGAAGTGATGGGACCAGATGCCATGATCTTAGTTTTCTGAATGTTGAGCTTTAGGCCAACTTTTTCACTCTCCTCTTTCACTTTCATCAAGAGGCTTTTTAGTTCCTCTTCACTTTCTGCCATAAGGGTGGTGTCATCTGCATATCTGAGGTTATTGATATTTCTCCTGGCAATCTTGATTCCAGCTTGTGCTTCTTCCAGCCCAGTGTTTCTCATGATGTATTCTGCATAGAAGTTAAATTAGCAGGGTGACAATATACAGCCTTGATGTACTCCTTTTCCTATTTGGAACCAATCTGTTGTTCCATGTCCAGTTCTAACTGTTGCTTCCTGACCTGCATATAGGTTTCTCAAGAGGCAGATCAAGTGGTCTGGTATCCCCATCTGTTTCATCTGTCTTCAACTTTAGTTGACCTTAGTCTAGAAGTTTTCTTTTTTATTCTTTAATTGCAAGACAGTCACCACAGTAATCTCACATGCCATCCCCTAAGTTATTCTTTTGTATAATTTTAGTGAAAAACATGGTATTGTAACAATTTTACCATATTTTATATAAGCTATTATCTCTCCTTATCTATATCTAATAGTTACTCCCCAGCCAGACATACTGTTATCCCTATTTTTAGAATTTCTTTTCATGTAAAGCAAAGTCTGTCTTGAGAAAAAAGTGGGAAAGGTCAAGGTTACTTACTAGATCCCCAGCAGGGAAGTGTGGGACCGTTTCTGTCTCTGGTGTGGCCCCTCACTTTGACTTCTGGTCGACTCTCGCCCTCTCTAGCAAAACACCTTCAGAAAAAAGACTCACTGATGTATTTACAGAGGAATGTGTAAACAGCTGATGCCAACTCAGTGAGTCTTCCATCGTAAAGATAGAGTGCTTATAGAAATGGACTTTGAAGTCAGAGAGACCTGACTAAATGCCAGTTCAGACATTTACCAGCTATATGACACTGAGTGTGTTATTTCATTTTTCTGAGTATCACTTTTCTTCTTAGCTTTTGAAAAGATTAATGAAATTTCTTAAACAATTAAGCAAAAGACCTAGTAAAAAAAAATACTCAATAAATGTTATCTATTAGCTCTTTTTATTATGGGGCAAAGGCTTAAAAGTTATCACCAAAATGAAGAATTTCAGACATCAGTAGACAAGAGTATGAGAGGGATGCTAGGGCAGGGAAAACTTTTTTTCCTTTCTATCTCCAAAGTCATACTATACCACATGTAGTTACTTTTTCCCCTTTTGACTGCATGTTTAATGTATGAAAATGTGTACTAGAGTGTTTAGTATACAAAATATTATATGTGGCAATAAACTGTGTGATAACAGTATATTGAAAACTTTTGTTACAATTAACAAAATATTAAGTTGGCTTAAACAGTAGAAGGAATTTACTATTTCACCCAATCAGAAAATCCAGAGGTGGGGCAGGATATAATCACTTTGATTTGAGTTTCCCTTTTATTTCTCTGAAATATTCTAAGCGCTGCAGTTTTCTGGTTCTGGGTTATTTTTAGACTGGCTTCCTTTTTGGTAGCAGGATGGCTTCTAATAATAAATGGAGCTAACTACACCATTGAACTGAAGTCCCAAACCACTCTGAGAAGACAATTCATTTGTCTACCCCTGAATCGCTGTGTCCAAGTGACTGCTATGCATTGATTAATTAGAGCTGGGGTTATATTCACTTCTTGAATATTTGTTATGTCATATGCTTGCTTTCTGAAACTCTCTCAGACATACAACCTTGGCAAATAAGACATAATTACCCTAGACTCTGAACCTGAAACTAGAGGAAAAAGAAATAGGATATACACAGAGTCCACTCTGGCAAGGGTGACGGCAGTGGCAATAGCTGCAGACATTTAGCAAAAATTAGCAGAGACAGCAAGCCACTCTAGTGCAAGCATCAGGCTCTAGATGCACCAGGCATTGCTCTCTGGTGGCAGCCATTGATGGTGGCAGCCATGTCTTCACAGAACCAGTTCTATAGCTCAGCTTTGTTCCCAACTACATAGCCTGCAAGACTAGTTCTCTAGTCATCCTAGGGATTTTTAATAAATCATTTTATTTATCATTTGATGTTAACCTGAATACATTTCTATTTTGGCTGGGAAACAGCATTACCCTGAGTTCTAAGTCAGTCAGGGCCCATCCCTGGAGCTGGGAACCAGATTAACCTCACCCAAACCACATAGCTGCTTTGCAGTGGGGAGAGGAGGAAAAGGTATTGGGATAGCCGCCACTAAAAAAGAATATTAATGGTCTTCAACATCAACAAAACAAACTTGCTAACTTGTTCTTTGCTTTCTTCTACCATAAAGTAACATCAGTGACATTTCTGAAACAGAGGAAACTCTGATAATTATTGAAGCTATGAGAGAAGCTAGCTTACCAAAGTTTCTTCCTAAAGATGTCCTACTTTTTGAAAAGATTATGAGAGATATTTTTTGTGGAGCAACAGTTTCAGAAGTAAATCAGATTGTCTTGGAGGTAATAAGACCTTTGAAAATCATTATAAATCATTTATATGTAGAATATCAGTTAAGATAAGAAACTATAATAGATGTGAATTTAAAATGTTAGTTATTCCTGAAATTCTGTATTCATGTTATAACTTGGGACATAAAAATACTTGGAGATACATATTTCCCATGAATGAAGAATTTTCAGTACATCTTGGCATAATGGAAACAAGAACAAATTGTGTACCTTTAAGGAAGGAAGGCTGTTAACACATATTTTGCTCCTCAATTTTCTCATCTTTCAAGTGAGAATGATACTGTCTGCTCTTCCTACTTTCAAAAGGTGCTTAGAGAATCAAATTATATTAGAATTATGAATAAAGACTTTAATGTGTAAATACTTTGTGATCATTAAAATGACACAATTTCAAAGTCATTTATGGGGCTTCCATGGTGGTTTAGATGGTAAAGAAACAGAGCCCTTTATACTTTCTCTTATATGTATAAAACCATACAGTCATTGCCTGACTGTAGGTAGGCTCTCAGTGTCTTCTGTTACTATGATACAACCTCCTGCTATTCCCTCCATTCTAATATGTTGTCATATGGCCACCAGAGTTGCTTTCCTAAAACATATGTTTGATCACATCACCAAAGCAGCTGTTGAAGCAATGTTGCCTCTAGTACAACAGTCAAATTAATTATCTTGGCCATAATGCCTTTCACAATTTGGTCAGACCAGATTATCTTTCTCATACTGAGCATTAAAGTAAGAAACTAGCAAAAAGAGCAATAAAACAAATTCTCTGAAATGAAACCAATGAAAATAATGAAGGAAAGGGCAGAAATCAACCAAATAAAGAATAAAAACTACAGGAAAAACAACAAAACCAAAGTTATCAGTTTGATTATATATAGACCTCAAGCAAGAATGATTAATAATTGAAAAAGAAACAATGATATTAAGATTTAAAAGTGATGAAAACATTATGAACAACCTAAGTTAATAAATATAAAGCTATAGACATGTTGCATTAAGCAACAGGGAATGGGAAGTGATCACTGAGTAAAAACAATTTTTAAAGATACTCAAAGCAACTTCTTCCCATCCCTCCTCCCCAAAATTCAGACCCAAATGGTTTTATAGTTTTAATTGGAGATTATATGCTGTAATTCATGTATGTATCCTTTTGAAATAACCTTTTTTCAGATTGCCCATATCACCTAATAAATGGCCTTTTTTTGGTAAGGGTTTCATATATGTATTTTGTGCTTATTGGATATAAAGTTATATACATAGCCTATTAATTGTATTTTTCAGAGCTTGATATCTATTTTTACTGATTTATCAGTTTCTGAAAGGGGTATATCAAAATCTTAACTGAAATTATTGATTTATCTATGTGTCTTGCATATCTGTTACTTGTTACTTTATATAATTTGACATTATAAGTTGCATATATGTTTGTTTATTCTTTAGCCACTATGTCTTTTTCTGGACCGTATGCTATGTCTTGCCTTAAGACCTATTTAGTCAGATATTAAGATGTCTGTCCAACTTTTTTATGTGGATTCATATTTTTAGAATCTCTTTTTCCATTCTTGTATTTCTCAAACTTTCTATGTTTCTCTGTTTGAACTATAAGTCTTATGGGAAATGTATCAGTGGACTTTGTTTTCTTGTAATTCAGTCTGTGATTATCTGTCCTGTGTTGATTTTAACTTTTTATATTCATTATAGATTCTGTTATCTTAAAATTCATTACTGTTATAATATTTATTTAATTTCTTTTTCTTTATTGTTTTCTCTCTTACCCTGCTCTCTGTGGGACAGATTGAATTTTCTTCTGTGTTTATTTTGTGTTTATTCTCTATGGTGCCTCTCTTAACTGAAAACTGACATCCAGCATTATTTGTTCCTATTTATTAATTTTTTCAATATCTATATATATTCCCTTTCAAAACAAGTACTGTAGCTTACTCTTTGGTCTTCCCCATACTCTCAATCTTATGTATGTCATATCATAAATGTTTGTTATGGGAATTTTTTTCCTTTTCCTTGGGCCTAGTTTTTGTAAACACATATGTTTGCCTACACAGGCATGTGCATGTGTTTAGAATACTGTAAACTAACAAGGCATTTTATAAAACTTCATATCTCTTCTAGACTTCAATGTATTCCTTTTTTTTAGTACTTCTTCCAACAGTGTTTTTCAAGTAGGTTTTGTGTGACAAACCTTTGGCAACTATTTCTCATACGCCTTTATATTTAGATTACAGTTTGTCTGGTTATAAAATTCTAAGTTTAAGGTTCTTTTCATTTAATGCATTAAAATATTTAATATCTTTAAAATATTGTTGCATTTTCTCTTGCTCCGCTCTTGAAATGGTGTCACCTTAGTATGTGTTCCTTTGTAGTGTATCTGTTCTTTCTCTCCAGAAGCTTTAAATTTTTCATTTGCCTTTGTATTCTTAATTTCAGTATAAATTCTCTTGTTAGGGTATTCTATAAGCCCTTTTAATATGTAATTTTGAAGGAGACATATAGTGTAACATTCTTTGTTTCGCATGATTAAATGAGTTAGACTTTTCCAGACCAACAAGTCGCAGGTCCAGACTCTAAACCATGCTTAGTTTTTTTCATAGCACTTATCTTTGTTTTACATTTTTTAGATTTTCTTTGTTTCATTATTTTAATGAAAATGCAATTTGATTTTTTTCTTTTTGCTGTGTGGTTTCTAGGAGAAAGACAGTGGATATTTGCATCTAAGTTTTGCATCTAAGTTTTGCCTGCATTTTGAAGATTTCATTTGCATTTTAAAGATTTTCATTTTGCTATAAAAAAGAAAAATATCAGTTGACAAGTGTTCCTTCTCTGTCTTATGTAAACATCTTTCTATTCTTCTCAGATAGAGTGTGCAAATTCCCTACTCTCCTTCCTACAGTTACAAGTTTTAAGTCCTTCCAGTGTTACCTTTAACATTTTTCAAGACACAGCTAAAACAAATAACATTAGCATTGTAATAACATTTCTACATGTAGATTAATGATTTTACTTGTGAACCTCATTATTTATTCACCTTTTCATCAGTTTTAAAAGTTAATATATAGCTTATGGAAAAGTTTTATATATGAGAATATTAATTTATTCAGCTACTTCCTCCTTTGTATAATTTTCACATTGATAAATATGCAAGCTCTCAACTGTTTAATAAAATGTTACCAAATTGTAGTATATGGCTCATGGAAATGGCACAAAGATAATTTAAAGTTATGATTTTAATATCAAGTGTAGGATAATTCAGTCTCTTATTTAGTGGTGTATTTTTGATGGCTTACACAATGACCAATCAATCATATATGACGCACCCACATATGAAGACACGTTATTAAAAAAATAACCTGTAGGTGTGCTGTTTATACTTCTTGTTCATTTGTAATATAAGAATCTGAATTGCATGTGGAATAAGTTGGAATCTATTCAACTTATTCACATTACTGTCTTTAGCAGTATTCAACGTGTGTTCAGTTCAGTTCAGTCCCTAAGTTGTGTCCGACTGTTTGTAACCCCATGAAGCGCAGCACGCCAGGCCTCCCAGTCCATCACCATCTCCCGGAGTTCACTCAGACTCACGTCCATCGAGTTGGTGATGCCATCCAGCCATCTCATCCTCTGTCGTCCCCTTTTCCTCCTGCCCCCAGCTGGCATCAGAGTCTTTTCCAATGAGTCAGCTCTTCGCATGAGGTGGCCAAAGTACTGGAGTTTCAGCGTTAGCATCAAGGGTCATTATCTCAGAGCAACCAAATGATAACCTGAGAATTACTAAAACCATATCATGCTATAAGAACTACATATATTTTGTCATCCAATTAACTGCAATGAACATCTTATACAGCCATAAATATTTTAGGTCAGGATTATGATTTTATTTCAAAACCTTCACCAGGTGGGATGACCTGAGTATATCTTAATATGTCTTCTTTTAATATCCCAGTTCTTCTGATCTTCTGTGCATCCCATGCTGTCTTTATTCCACACTTGGGTGACTTTTCACTTGTATCCAGGCAGTATCTAGGTTTGTATTAGTAACTGCAGAGATTCCTAGTTTCCACATCTGAAACTGCAAGCAGTGCAGGCCATAAGCGGGCAGCCTCATCAACTTTGGAAGAGGTTGCTTTCCAAAAATAATTTCCTACCTCCAGTTAGCCTTCCATAGAGTCAGTCTTGCTGAGTGTCTGTGTTTTCTTTGGCTGTTTCCTGTTGTAGGAATGCAAGGAATGAGAAATGGTGTAGGAGAGGCTAGTGAGAAAAAGGATAAATCATGCCTTTTCTGTAGACATAGTTACCAATTATATCAACATTGAAATAAACCCCACTTTAGGAGGAATCATGCTGCCCTTATAATTCCTGTGTCGAAATATTAAATATCTTTCAAAGGTGCAGCCACTTCCTGGGATGATCTAATGTATAACCACGTCAAGTTGTTCATCTTGTAAATTTTGCTATTCTTCATCTTGTAAATTTTGCTATCTTAGAATATTCTTAACATTGAAACAGTAAAATAGTCATTACAAAATTGAAAATCAGCTTTAATGGTGATTAGAGTTAAACACAGATGAATAAATAAGCAAAAATAAAAATACTTATCATTGTTTTCCTTTCAAAAAATTCCACAAAGATATAGAATCTTTTACTGTTTCTTCACTGTAGGATAATTAGACAATTATACTGTGGTAACAGCTAGTTCTTAAATGCATCATAAAGCATGACTTAAACTAGGAGAGGATCTATGAATTTGCTACCTGGGGGTCTGTGATCATAAAATTTTCTGTGTATTTTACTTTGGTGGGGGAAGTAATGTTTTCATTATTTTGGAGTTGGTGAACTAAAAAATTAAGGAATACTATCTTAAAGCGCTGTATTTGCTACCTAGTTAAGAGAGATTTTGTAGGTTTACATATTAAGAGTTTAATTTGCAATGAAATTTAAATTAATGTATTTTTTTCTTTAAGAAACTAATAGAGATTGCAACACAACAATTGGGCTTACAACAGTGGCCAGCTCAAAAAGAGAGAATCATACAGTTTTATAATCAACTTCAGGTAAGTGTAGAATGTCATGTTACCAATTTGCTCCTGTGTTTAAATAGGTGTGATCAAGGAGAAAAGAAAATTATGATAAAAGATATCTACTATAATGTTCTTCAAAGTAAAGTGGTTTGTTAATTAACTATCTAGACTTTGTTATTTGATCCCTCACTTTCAGTTCAGTTCAGTCGCTCAGTCATGTCTGACTCTTTGCAACCCCATGAACCACAGCACGCCAGGCCTCCATGTCCATCGCCAACTCCCGGAGTTTACCAAAACTCATGTCCATTGAGTCAGTGATGCCATCTAACCATCTCATCCTCTGTCATCCCCTTCTCCTCCTGCCTTCAGTCTTTTCCAACATCAGGGTCTTTTCAAATGAGTCAGCTCTTCGCATCAGGTGGCCATAATATTGGAGTTTCAGCTTCAACATCAGTCCTTCCAAAGGACTGATTTCCTTTAGGATGGACTGGTTGGATCTCCTCTCTCAAGAGTCTTCTCCAACACCACAGTTCAAAAGCATCAATTCTTCTGCACTCAGCTTTCTTTATAGTCCAACTCTCATAGCCATACATGACTACTAGAAAAACCATAGCCTTGACTAGATGGACCTTTGTTGACAAAGTAATGTCTCTGCTCTGTAATATGTTGTCTAGGTTGGTCATAACTTTTCTTCCAAGGAGCAAGCGTCTTTTAATTTCACAGCTGCAGTCACCATCTGCAGTGATTTTGGAGCCCAGAAAAATAAAGTCTGTCATTGTTTCCATTGTTTCCCCATCATTTGCCATGAAGTGATAGAATAGGATGTTATGCTCTTAGTTTCTTCAATGTTGAGTTTTAAGCCAGCTTTTTCACTCTCCTCTTTCCGTTCTATCAAGAGGCTCTTTAGGTCCTCTTTGCTTTCTGTCATAAAGGTGATGTCATCTGCATATCTGAGGTTATTGATATTTCTCCTGTCAGTCTTGATTCCAGCTTGTGCTTCATCCAGCTGGACATTTGGCATGATATACTCTGCATATAAATTAAATAAACAGTGACAATATATATATATATAGCCTTGATGTACTCCTTTTCCAATTTGGAACCAATCTGTTGTTCCATGTCTGGTTCTAACTGTTGCTTCTTGACCTGCATACAGGTTTCTCAGGAGGCAAGTGAGGTGGTCTGGTATTCCCATCTCTTGAAGAATTTTCTATAGTTTCTTGTGATCTACACAATCAAAGGCTTTGCTGTAGTCAATGAAGCACAAGTCGATGGCTTTCTGAAACTCCTTTGCTTTTTCAATGAACCAATGGATTTTGGCAATTTGATCTCTCGTTCCTCTGCTTTTTCTAAATCCAGCTTGAATATCTGGAAGTTCTCGGTTCACATACTGTTGAAGCCTACCTTGAAGAACTCTGAGCATTACTTTGCTAGTGTGTGAGATGAGTGCAATTGTGTGATAGTTTGAGCATTCTTTGGCATTGCCTTTCTTTGGGATTGGAATGAAAACTGACCTTTTCCAGTCCTGTGGCTACTGCTGAGTTTTCCAAATTTGCTGGCAGGTGCAGCACTGACAGCATTATCTTTTAGGATTTGAAATAGCTCAGCTGGAATTCCATCACCTCCACTAGCTTTGTTTATAGTGATGCTTCCTAAGGCCCACTTGACTTCGGACTCCATTATGTCTGGCTAGGTGAATGATAACACCATCATGGTTATCTGGGTCATTAAGACCTTTTTTGTACAGTTCTTCTGTGTATTCTTGCCATCTCTTCTTAATATCTCCTGCTTCTGTTAGGTCCATACCGTTTCTGTCCAAGGAGGCAGGAGGGGATGTCAGGCTATATACAAGTTTGCAACAAAGGGAGCAGGCAGTGTGGGAACATGAAAGATCAGCTATCAAGTTAAGGGACTTAGCGTTCTGTGTATGGGAAGATGCAGGCCTCTGGGACCCCTGAGCTCCCTCATTCCACGTGAGCCTCAGCTATCTGGGGCCAATCCTAGTTCCTTGTTCACCTTAAACAGTGGCCGCTGGCCGCTTCTTGCATTTCCCAGCTCCTCAGCAGCCACCATGGGGGGTGGGGCAGGGGTGGGGTCACAGCATCCACTGGATCACAGTTTGGGGAGCCATCATTCACATTTGAAGGCCAGAAATCACTGATGGCTATGACATTTCTTGCTTGTTGATATGGCAGCGGGTATTTTCATTTCACACTATTTAGAAATATTCATGGTGTACAGTTGTACAGGAGACTTTGTTAATGCAGTAATCTCTATTGATCTTTTTTTATGGCTTGTGTTTTTGTGTCCTATTTTTAGAAATCTTTTCTATCCTGTCTCATCAAGGTTTTGTCAGTAATTTTCCTGAAATTTTTAGATACTTGCATTTCTCACTTTTAAGTTTTGTCTGTGGTTTATTTTTCATTAAAATGTCAAGTAAGAATTTGGTTTTCCCTATAAGAAAGTGAAAAGAGAACGTTTCATTCTGACTCTTTGTGACCCCATGGGGGTCCTCTGTCCATGGGATTCTCCAGGCAAGAATACTGGAGTGGACTGCCATTCCCTTCTCCAGGGGATCTTCCCAAGCTAGGAATCAAACCCAACCCAGGGATTGAACCTGGGTCTCCTGCATTACAGGCAGATTTTTTACCATCTGAGCCACCAGGAAGCCCTTTCCCTGAATGGATAACCACTGTTCCTAAGACTTCTTTACTGATATATGATTTCTGTCATATAGTAAGTTTTCATATATAAAAGGATAGATTTCTTCTATACTTTATTATTTGTCCTGTATTTCTATCTTTGTGACAACACCACACAGTCTTAATTATCATAGGTTTATAACAAGTCTTTATATCTGTTGGCACCACTCAGAGTTGCCGACCCTGCCTGAAAATTAAACTGACAAAAACAGATAAACAGGAGAACATACACATTGTATTGAATTTTTATATGCACACAGTGTCTTCAAAAAACAATGAAGACCTCAAAAAATGATCAAAACAGGACGCTCTTTTACCTTTTAGGCCAAGAAATGTAAATTTGTGAAAAATTGACACTCAGAGGCCATATAATCTTCTCTGAGGTGCAGTTTGCATTGGTTTAGGGAGGGAGGCAAGTTAATGGTTGGCTTCTACATAAGAAGTATAGGAATGGTCTTCAGGACTGAATTCCAAATTTATAAAATAGCTCTATATAATCCCTTATCTGTTTCATGCTGATAATTACTCAGGAAGCAAATGAAAAGAAATAATTCCTTTCTGGGGAAACTCACATTCAGTGATCAAATTTTCTTGTGGTAAAGTGTTTGGACAAAAAGAAGGTAAGGGAGATAGAGTCAGAAATCTTTCTGAGTCAGTTTTTGAAAGGCTATTCCAGTGATCAATAATACCGGATGCCTGTGGATGGTAGGAAGTGTAGACTGTCCATAGAATCCCTTGACAATCAGCTCATTTTTGAGTGACTCTTGGATTAAAAGGTTGACACCATTGTCACGTTGCAAATGGTCCAGATATTCAAACACATGACACAAATTACTTTCAACAGATGTGATGGTGTGCCTAGAGTTAGTCAGTCGGATTGAAATAGCAGGGCCATAGCTTAAATAGCGTTAGTATCAGTGAAACACCACCAGTAGACCCAATAGAGGAGATCAAAGATCTGATGTATGATCTGCCAGGTGTAAGTGGGGATCATTCATGCCTTATGCAGTGTGGCTTCTCTCACTGAGACAACTGTGTCAACTTTTGGTAGGAGTCACCAGTCTGAAGTTCAGTGGTAGCATCAGAAACACACAGTTCTTTATTTTGTCCAATCTGTGATGGTGAACGTGTTACAACATCCAGTGTGATGTTGCATCCGGAAAGCTGTTGCAGCAACCTGGGAAGAGAAATCAATCAGAAGCTTAATTCTAATTCTGGGTAATCTCATTAGAATGGGTCCTCACCATGGGCCCTTGAATGACTTAGGTAGTTTGATCCGCAGCTACCGTTTGTCTCCATAGTACAAAGCCCCATATAGGATTATCTTTATAATCTTCTGTTCTGTAGTTTTCCAAATGAGACACCAAATAGGCCATCAACAAAAGCCCAAGAATTGGAGTTCTTCCCAGGGAGCAAAATAAACAAGACTTCTTTTGATCCTTCATAGCTGACTCTGAGGCTGGACATCAAGAGACTTCAGGTTTCAGCTTAGTTGAACCATCAGTAAACCAGACCAAAGCGTTTGTGGAAATCTTTGTGAATCAAGGGTCAACTGAGCCATCAGCTTTGCTTTAGGAGTTTAAGTGGGGTATAAAATTGCTCCCAGAGAAATAGCTGCCGTTCTTTCATATAAAGCCGTGATATGCCAGGACCAGGCTAGCTGCAGTCCTGAATATGTAATTTCCATGTGACAACCAAGGCTTTTTGGATCTTTCTCACCTTTCCAGTTTAGAATGGGACTATCAGACCAGAGAATCACAAAGCCTTCATGAAGGTATAGGGGTTGAAATGGAAGTAAAAAGATGTTTTAACTTTATCCATATTTAAATTTTAATGTATATATGTGAGACATTGTTAAAAATAGTTATTTCTTCAATGTTCTTGCCATAGTCCAAAAGAGACGGTGAGGGGCCCACTCTGATGTTTAGCATCTGACCTACTCAGTCTATTTGGACTGCTCTAACAAAACACAATAGATTGAATGGCTTACACAACAGACTTATTTCTCACAGTTCTGGAGACTGGGATATTCAAGATCAAAGTGCTGGCAGGTTTTATTTCTGGTGAGAACCTTCTACCTGCAGATGGTGAGCTGCAGGACACTTCTCACACTGTCCTCACATAGTAGAAGGAGAGGAAACTCTCCTCTCTCTTCCTTTTCTTATAAAGACACCATTCCAACATGCAGTCCACCCTCATGACCTCATCTAAACTTGCTTGCCTACCAAAGACCCCCACCTCCAATACTACTGCACTGGGTGATAGGGCTTCAACATTTGAATGTTAGGAGGACACGAAAATTCAGTTCGCAACACCAAGGTAAGGCAGGCTATTGTGGCTGGGATAAAGAAAAGATGATATCATGCAAAAGTTTTCATAGAGATAAGAGAATGAAAAACGCAAGTACTCTACCTTAGACAACTGGTGCTGTGCTGTACTTAGTCACTCAGTCGTGTCCGGCTCTTTGCAACTTCATGGCCTGTAGCCCACCAGGCTCCTCTGTCCATGGGGATTCTCCAGGCAAGAGTATTGGAGTGGGTTGCCATGCCCTCCTCCAGGGGATCTTCCCAACCCAGGGATCGAAACCAGGTCTTTTGCATTGCAGGCGGGTTCTTTACCATCTGAACCACCAGGGAAGCACAAGAATACTAGAGTGGGTAACCTATCCCTTCTTCCTGACCTAGGAATCAAACCTGGGCTCTCCTGCATTGCAGGTGGATTCTTTACCAGCTGAGCTACCAGCGAAGCCCAGACAGTTGATACCTAGTGGTTTTATTGACTAGATTAGGGAGAAGGAAATGGCAACCCGCTCCAGTGTTCTTGCCTGGAGAATCCCAGGGATAGGGGAGCCTGGTGGACTGCCGTCTACGGGGTCGCACAGAGTCAGACACGACTGAAGCAACTTAGCAGCAGCAGCAGGGAAATAACAGAAAGAACAAATGTAGGGGTAAAAAGATACAGATTAGATTATGTTGACTTTGAAAACGATGTATGACACCCAGATGGAAGTATTTAGTAGCACATTGAAATTTCACTCTGACATTTAGAATCAAAGACTGAGAAAAATGTACATTTTTAAAAGGAGTCATTAGAATTCAGATGATAGTTAAAGATACTCAAATGGATGAAATTGGATAGGGACAGTGTGGAGGAGAGAGAGACAAGGATGAATTAGGGAAGATTAACATGGAAAGGACAATCAGAACTCAAAAGAGAAAAAACAGAGAACAGGAAGCCCAGATAAATCTTACTACAGAAGCCAATCACAGAGAAAGGCACAGGAGTAAATGAGAATTAGAAAGTGAAATAAACTATTAAATATCAAGAATGAAAATCATTCTTTGAATTTTAAAATTGGGAGACTTAATGGAGAAGGCAGTGACACCCCACTCCAGTACTCTCGCCTGGAAAATCCCATGAACGGAGGAGACTGGTAGGCTGCAGCCCATGGGGTCGCGAAGAGTCGGACATGACTGAGCAACTTCACTTTCACTTTTCACTTTCATGCATTGGAGAAGGAAATGGCAACCCACTCCGGTGTTCTTGCCTGGAGAATCCCAGGGACGGGGGAGCCTGGTGGGCTGCTGTCTGTGGGGTCGCAGAGTCAGGCACAACTGAAGCGACTTAGCAGCAGCAGCAGCATGATGATTTTAATATTTGCCTAGTCAATAAAACAGAACCCAGATTACAACCAATTGAAAAATAGTTTGAATGAATGGTCCATGGATATAGTCAGAGATGTATTTGTAAATAAGAACTTTGAGGTTTCAGCTTTGTTGAATAATCAGTAAACTAGCATTAAGCCATAAATCCTCAATTCTGTTTTAGGCTTGTGTTGGTGTGATGTTAGTGGGTCCAACAGGTGGAGGAAAAACAACAGTCAGAAGAATTTTAGAAAAAGCATTAACACTATTACCAATTGAAGAATTCTTATCGATTGAAGAAAGGGACTCTATTTCACAGGTAAATATTCTACTAAATAAAATATTTCTCTGTTTGTTTAGGTCTTATTTTATACTTCAATAACAGTTTTTGTTCTCTTTACAGAAGTACATTTTTTTTTACTTGTCAAATTTCTTGCTAGGAATTGTGTAGTTAGGAATCATTGTAGTGAACAAGATTTTTTTCATTTGGCTCTCAAACTGATAGACGCTAGTGTAAAATAAAATTATAAAATATATATGTTGTATTTAGTCATTTTACCTAATTGACTAATAGTTTAATTATTTGTTTTAGGTAATCTATTGAATTATCTTCATTCTTCAGTTTATATGGTATATCACATTTCATTCCTATTTGATTTATTTCTAGCTGATTTTATGATTTATTTCCTTTTACTAACTTTTGGTTTCACTTGTTATTCCTCTAGTTGCTTTGAAATATCTTCAAATGACTATATAAATTTTTTTCTCTTCTAATATTTATATGTTTTTATCTTATTGAATTGATTAACTCTCCAAGACAATGTTAACTATAATACTTTGTTCCTTACATTATCTAAAATGCAGTTGGTATATCTGTATTTAATATGATTTTGCTCTCAGTCTATAATGGGTATTCTCTATCACACATTGGAAATTACCTTTTAGTCTCATTACACTTCAGTTTTTGACTCCTAGAATTTATGAAATGATTTCTAAGCATGTATTTTAATATTTTATCTGGTTAATTTATAACTTATCTTGATAGACTTACTACTGTTGAATTGTCCTTAGATACCTAGAATAACTCCTACCTTTTCAAGACATATTTTTATTCAATATAAAATTAGACTCTAATAAATAGTATGCATTTTAATTCAGTTCAGTTCAGTTCAGTTCAGTCGCTCAGTCGTGTCCAACTCTTTGCGACCCCATGAATCGCAGCACACCAGGCCTCCCTGTCCATCACCATCTCCCGGAGTTCACTCAGAGTCGCGTCCATCAAGTCAGTGATGCTATCCAGCCATCTCATCCTCGGTCGTCCCCTTCTCCTCCTGCTCCCAATCCCTCCCAGCATCAAAGTCTTCTCCAATGAGTCAACTCTTCGCATGAGGTGGCCAAAGTACTGGAGTTTCAGCTTTAGCATCATTCCTTCCAAAGAAATCCCAGGGTTGATCTCCTTCAGAATGGACTGGTTGGATCTCCTTGCAGTCCAAGGGACTCTCAAGAGTCTTCTCCAACGCCACAGTTCAAACGCATCAATTCTTCGGCGCTCAGCCTTCTTCACAGTCCAACTCTCACATCCATACATGACCACAGGAAAAACCATAGCCTTGACTAGATGGACCTTAGTCGGCAGAGTAATGTCTCTGCTTTTGAATATGCTATCTAGGTTGGTCATAACTTTTCTTCCAAGGAGTAAGCGTCTTTTAATTTCATGGCTGCAATCACCATCTGCAGTGATTTTGGAACCCCCCAAAATAAAGTCTGACACTGTTTCCACTGTTTCCCCATCTATTTCCCATGAAGTGATGGGACCGGATGCCATGATCTTCATTTTCTGAATGTTGAGCTTTAAGCCAACTTTTTCACTCTCCTGTTTTACTTTCATCAAGAGGCTTTTTAGTTCCTCTTCACTTTCTGCCATAAGGGTGGTGTCATCTGCATATCTGAGGTTATTGATATTTCTCCCAGCAATCTTGATTCCAGCTTGTGTTTCTTCCAGCCCAGCATTTCTCATGATGTACTCTGCATATAAGTTAAATAAGCAGGGTGACAATATACAGCCTTGACATACTCCTTTTTCTATGTGGAACCAGTCTGTTGTTCCATGGCCAGTTCTAACTGTTGCTTCCTAACCTGCATACAGATTTCTCAAGATGCAGGTCAGGTGGTCTGGTATTCCCATCTCTTTCAGAATTTTCCACAGTTTATTGTGATCCACACAGTCAAAGGCTTTGGCATAGTCAATAAAGCAGAAATAGATGTTTTTCTGGAACTCTCTTGCTTTTTCCATGATCCAGCGGATGTTGGCAATTTGATCTCTGGTTCCTCTGCCTTTTCTAAAACCAGCTTGAACATCAGGGAGTTCGCGGTTCACGTATTGCTGAAGCCTGGCGTGGAGAGTTTTGAGCATTACTTTACTAGCGTGTAAGATGAGTGCCATTGTGTGGTAGTTTGAGCATTCTTTGGCATTGCCTTTCTTTGGGATTGGAATGAAAACTGACCTTTTCCAGTCCTGTGGCCATTGCTGAGTTTTCCAAATTTGTTGGCATATTGAGTGCAGCACTTTCACAGCATCCTCTTTCAGGATTTGAAATAGCTCCACTGGAATTCCATCACCTCCACTAGCTTTGTTCGTAGTGATGCTTTCTAAGGCCCACTTGACTTCACATTCCAGGATGTCTGGCTCTAGATGAGTGATCACACCATCGTGATTATCTGGGTCATGAAGATCCTTTTTGTACAGTTCTTCTGTGTATTCTTGCCATCTCTTCTTAATATCTTCTGCTTCTGTTAGGTCCATACCATTTCTGTCCTTTATTGAGCCCATCTTTGCATGAAATGTTCCCTTGGTATCTCTAATTTTCTTGAAGAGATCTCTAGTCTTTCCCATTCTGTTGTTTGCCTCTATTTCTTTGCATTGATCGCTGAAGAAGGCTTTCTTATCTCTTCTTGCTATTCTTTGGAACTCTGCATTCAGATGCTTTTATCTTTCCTTTTCTCCTTGCTTTTCGCTTCTCTTCTTTTCACAGCTATTTCTAAGACCTCCCCAGACAGCCATTTTGCTTTTTTGCATTTCTTTTCCATGGGGATGGTCTTGATCCCTGCCTCCTGTACAATGTCACAAACCTCATTCCATAGTTCATCAGGCACTCTATCTATCAGACCTAGTCCCTTAAATCTATTTCTCACTTCCACTGTATAATCATAAGGGAATATATTGAGGTCATACGTGAATGGTCTAGTGGTTTTCCCTGTTTTCTTCAATTTGGGTCTGAATTTGGTAATAAGGAGTTCATGATCTGAGCCACAGTCAGCTCCCAGTCTTGTTTTTGTTGACTGTATAGAGCTTCTCCATCTTTGGCTGCAGAGAATATAATCAATCTGATTTCGGTGTTGACCATCTGGTGATGTCCATGTGTAGAGTCTTCTCTTGTGTTTTTGGAAGAGGGTGTTTGCTATAACCAGTGCATTTTCTTGGCAAAACTCTACTAGTCTTTGCCCTGCTTCATTCCGTATTCCAAGGCCAAATTTGCCTGTTACTCCAGGTGTTTCTTGACTTCCTACTTTTGCATTCCAGTCCCCTATAATGAAAAGGACATCTTTTGGGGGTGTTAGTTCTAAAAGGTCTTGTAGGCCTTCATAGAACCGTTCAACTTCAGCTTCTTCAGTGTTACTGGTTGGGGCGTAGACTTGGATTACTGTGATATTGAATGGTTTGCCTTGGAAACCAACAGAGATCATTCTGTCATTTTTGAGATCGCATCCAAATACTGCATTTCGGACTCTTCTGTTGACCATGATGGCTACTCCATTTATTCTAAGGGTTTCTTGCCCACAGTAGTTGATATAATGGTCATCTGAGTTAAATTCACCCATTCCAGTCCATTTTAGTTCACTGATTCCTAGAATGTTGATGTTCACTCTTGCCATCTCCTGTTTGACCACTTCCAATTTGCCTTGATTCATGGACCTGACATTCCAGGTTCCTATGCAATATTGCTCTTTACAGCATCAGACCTTGCTTCTATCACCAGTCACATCCACAGCTGGGTATTGTGTTTGCTTTGGCTCCAACCCTTCATTCTTTCTGGAGTTATTTCTCCACTGACCTCCAGTAGCATGTTGGGCACCTACTGATGTGGGGAGTACTTCTTTCAGTATCCAATCATTTTGCCTTTTCATACTGTCCATACCTTAAAGATTCATTGTTTGTAGTGTAGTTCAAAAGTCTAAGAAACTCAGGTTCTCAATTATGTGGATTCTTTTTTTTTTTTTGCATTTTAAACAATTTATTGCATAAAGTAGTGTATTAAAGGAGTATATTTCATGCTACTATGTGGATTCTTTTAGTGTGCAATATCCTGCTTCAAAATCACTCATGTGGCAGCTCATAATTCTTTGTCCATTATCAATAACTGTTAACTCTCAAGCAATTATTATAATTAGTAATAGGTAAATTATCACATCAATAATAAAAATAAATAATATTCATGCAATACTAAATATGGACCAAATACTGGTGAAAACACCTTTACTTGAATTATCTCATTCAGTCCTTACAACTCAGTGGACAGAAATTTGTTTTATTAAAAATATTTTTTATATTGCAAAAAAAAATGTACCATTGTGAGAAATTTATAACAACTGCAAATACTTTGTTGTATTTCTTTTCATTATTTTTAAACTAAATATATTTATAGATAATTGAGATAGTACTATGTATAAATAATTTCAAATTTTCTAAGGTTGGCTTTTTCACCTAATGTTATATGCTGAGAATTAACCCCGTCATTAAAAACTTCTCGCAACATCATTCCAATAAGTATATTCTGTATATATGACTATGTGTGTGCATGTCTGCTAAGTCACTTCAGTTACATCCAACTCTTTTGTGACTCTATGGACCGTAGGCCACCAGGCTCCTCTGTCCATGTTATTTTCCAGGCAAGAATACCAGAGTGGGTTGCCATGCCCTCCGCCAGGGGATCTTCCTAACCCAGGATTCAAATGCACATCTCTTTTATCTCCTACATTGCCAGGCTGATTCTTTACCACTAGTGCCACTGGGAAGCTCACATATGACTATTTGTTGTTTTTTTGTTGTTCAGTCATTAAGTCATGTCTGACTTCTTGTGATCCCATGGACTGCAGCACGGCAAGCTTTCCTGTCCTTCACTGTCTTTGGGAGTTTGCTCAAACTCATGTCCATTGAGTCGGTGATGCTATATAGCCATCTCATTCTCTGCCACCCTCTTCTCCTTTTGCCCTCAGTCTTTTCCATCACCAGGGTCTTTTCCAGTGAGTTGGCTGTTCCCATTAGGGGCCAAAGTTTTGGAGCTTCAGCTTTAGCATCAGTTCTTCCAAAAAATATTCAGGATCAATTTCCTATTGGAATGACTGGTTTGATCTCCTTGCAGTCTAAGGGACTCACAAGAGTCTTCTGTAACACCACATTTCAAATGCATCAGTTTTTTGGCACTCAACCCTTCTTTATGGTCCAACTCTCACATCCATACATGACTGCTGGGAAAACAATAGCTTTGATTGTATGGACCTTTGTTGGCAAACTAATGTCTTTGGTTTTTAATATGCTGTCTAAGTTTGTCATCGGACTTCCCACTTGGTACTAGTGATAAAGAACCTGCATGTTAATGCAGGAGATTTAAGAGATGTGGGTTCAGTCCCTGGGTTGGGAAGGTCTGCTGGAGAAAGGCATGGCAACCCACTCCAGTATTCTTGTCTGGAGAATTCCACAGACAGAGGAGTCTGGAGGGCTACCGTCCACAGGGTCTCAAAGAGCTCGACAAGACTGAAGCGACTTAGCACGCACACATGCACTAGTTTTGTCATAGGTTTCCAAACCTGAGTCTCTCCTGCACTGCAAGTGGATTCTTTACTGTCTGAGCCACCAGGGAAGCACTGTGTATAACTATGCTATAATTTAATATATTTAATGATTCTTTCATGTTTAGTATCTTTTATATGCTGCTGCTGCAAAGTCACTTCAGTCATGTCAGACTCTGTGTGACCCCATGGACAGCAGCCCTCCAGGCTCCTCTGTCCACAGGATTCTGAAGGCAAGAATACTGGAGTGGGTTGCCGTTTCCTTCTCCATTTTATATATGAGGCTTTTAAAATATAATAAAAATATTTAGACTAATGGCAAGATCTTAGATAATAGAATTATTTTGATCTTCCTCCTAGATTCAAAACTTTTCCTAATTGGTCTGTTCAGAACCTTTTCTATATTTATCTTAGTTCAGTTTAGATTACTTTATTTTCTTATCTTCACTTCTTTTCCCTCTTCATCATAGGAAACTTCTATAATGCTTGTACTAGATGCCCTTATGTATGTTGGTATCGTTGTGGCTCAGATGGTAAAGAATCACCTGCAATCCAGGAGACCTGGGTTCGATCCCAGGTTGGGAAGATCCCCTAGAGAAAGGCATGGCAACCCACTCCAGTGTTCTTGCCCGGAGAATTCCATGCATAGAGGAGCCTGGCAGGCTACAGTCCATGGAGTCGGAAAGAGTCGGGCAAAACTGAACTACTAAGCACACAAATACATCCTTTAAAAAATGTTTGTACCTTGAGTTGGATTGTTCTGTGGTGGGTATACATTCATCATGCACTGCAAAGTAAAATTCAAGTGAATTTCATGTATCATGTAATTAACCATTTTAAAATGTACAATTTCAATATCATTTAGTGCATTCACAGCATTGTGCAATTACCACCTCACTCTGGTTTCAAATTTTCCAGAAGAAAACCCTCTACCCATTAAAAAATCACTCCCCATTACCTTTTCTCTCCATTCTCTGGAAACCACTGGTTGACCTTCTGTCTGTATGGATTTGTGTATTCAGATTCAGTTTAGTTCAATTCAGTCACTCAGTCATGTCCGACTCTTTGCAATCCCATGGACTGCAGCACACCCGGCCTCCCTGTCCAACACCAACTCCTGGAGTTTACTCAAACTCATGTCTGTTGAGTCGGTGATGCCATCCAGCCATCTCATTCTCTGTCGTCCCCTTCTTTTCCTGCCTTCAACAGACCTTTGTTGGCAAAGTAATGTCTCTGCTTTTTAATATGCTGTTTAGGTTGGTCATAACTTTTCTTCCAAGGAGTAAGCGTCTTTTAATTTCATGGCTGCAATCACCATCTGCAGTGGTTTTGGAGCCTCCCAAAAAATAAAGTCTGCCACTGTTTCTGCTGTTTCCCAATCTATTTGCCATGAGATGATGGGACCAGATGCCATGATCTTGGTTTTCTGAATGTTGAGTTGTAAGCCAGCTTTTTCACTCTCCTCTTACATTTTCATCGGGAGGCTCTTTAGTTCTTCTTCACTTTCTGCCATAAGGTTGGTGTCATCTGCATATCTGAAGTTATTGATATTTCTCCCTGAAATCTTGATTCCACCTTGTGCTTCTTCCAGCCCAGCGTTTCTCATGATGTATTCTGCATATAAGTTAAATAAGCAGGGTGACAATATACAGCCTTGACATACTCTTTTCCCAATTTGGAACCAGTTGGTAGTTCCATGTCCAATTGTAACTGTTGCTTCCTGACCTGCACACAGATTTCTCAAGAGGCCGGTCAGGTGCTCTGGTATTCCCATCTCTTTCAGAATTTTCCACAGTTGCAATCCACACAGTCAAAGGCTTTGGTGAAGTCAGTAAAGCAGAAGTAGATGTTTTTCTGGAACTCTCTTGCTTTTTTGATGACCCATCAGATGTTGGCAGTTTGATCTCTGGTTCCTCTGCCTTTTCTAAAACCAGCTTGAACACCTGGAATTTCATGGTTCACATATTGCTGAAGCCTGGCTTGGAGAATTTTGAGCATTACTTTACTAGCGTGTGAGATGAGTGCAATTGTGCAGTAGTCTGAACATTCTTTGGCGTTGCCTTTCTTTGGGATTGGAATGAAAACTGACCTTTTCCAGTCCTGTGGCCATTGCTGAGTTTTCCAAATTTGCTGGCATATTGAGTGCAGCACTTTCACAGCATAATCTTTTAGGATTTGAAATAGCTCAACTGGAATTCCATCACCTCCACTTGCTTTGTTCATAGTGATGCTTTCTAAGGCCCACTTGACTTCACATTCCAGGATGTCTGGCTCTAGATGAGTGATCACACCATCATGATTATCTGGATCGTGAAGATCTTTTTTGTACAGTTCTTCTGTTTTCTTGCCACCTCTTCTTAATATCTTCTGCTTCTGTTAGGCCCATCCCATTTCTGTCCTTTATTGAGCCCATCTTTGCATGAAATGTTCCCTTGGTATCTCTAATTTTCTTGAAGAGATCTCTAGTCTTTCTCATTCTATTGTTTTCCTCTATTTCTTCACACTGATCACTGAGGAAGGCTTTCTTACCTCTCTTTGCTATTCTTTGGAACTCTGCATTCAAATGGCTATATCTTTCCTTATCTCCTTTGCTTTTTGCTTCTCTTCTTCTCTCTGCTATTTGTAAGGCCTCCTCAGACATCCATTTTTCTTTTTTGCATTTCTTTTTCTTGAGGATGGTCTTGATCCCTGCCTCCTGTACAATGTCATGAACCTCATTCCATAGTTCATCAGGCACTCTATCTATCAGATCTAGCTCCTTAAATCTATTTCTCTCTTCCACTGTATAATCATAAGGGATTTGATTGAGGTCATACCTGAATGCTCTAGTGGTTTTCCCTACTTTCTTCAATTTAAGTCTGAATTTGGCAATAAGGAGTTCATTATCTGAGCCGCAGTCAGCTCCTGGTATTGTTTTTGCTGACTGTATAGAACTTCTCCATCTTTGGCTGCAAAGAATATAATCAATCTGATTTCGGTGTTGACCATCTGGTGATGTCTATGTGTAGAGTCTTCTCTTGTGTTGTTGGAAGCGGGCGTTTGTTATGACCAGCGCATTTTCTTGGCAAAACTCTATTAGCCTTTGCCTTGCTTCATCTGATTATTCAGATTATTTCATATAAAAGGAATCATGCAATATGAGACCTCTTATTCTGGGTGCTTTCACATATGATTTTGAGGTTCATCCAAGATGTAGCATGTATCAGTACTTCATCCTACTTTATGGCTAAGTAATATTCCATTATTTGGAATATTTGTGTGTCCATTCATTACAGTTTGTTTATCTGTTCATCCCTTAATGGATATTTGGGTGAGTTCAGTTTGCCAGTGCTTTATATATATATACTGGTCCATAGTTTTCTTTTCTTGTGGTATCTTTGTCTGGGTTTGGAATCAGGGTACATAGCTGGCCTCAAAGAATGTGTTAGAACCTGTTCCCTCCTTTTTTTTTTTTTTTTTTTGCTTTGATGTTAATACTTCTTTAAATGTTTCGTCAAGCTCATCTAACATCTAGGTTTGGACTTTACTTTTTAGGAGGTTTTTGATTACTGATGGACTTCCCTGGTGGCTCAGATGGTAATGCATCTGCCCACAATGCGGGAGACCCAGGTTCAATCCCTGTGTTGGGAAGATCCTCTGGAGAAAGGAATGGCACCCCACTCTAGTACTCTTGCCTGGAAAATCCCATGGACAGAGGAGCCTGCCAGACTACAGTCCATGGGGTCGCAAAGAGTCGGACACGACTGAGCGACTTCACTTGATTACTGACTCAATCTCCTTACTGGTTATAGATCTGCTGATATTTTCTGTTTCTCCTTGAGTCAGGTTTTAGTCGTTCTCTGTGTTTCTAAGAATTTGCCTGTTTCATCTAGATTATATAATTTGTTGGCACACAACTGTTGATAATGTTTTCTTATAATCCTTTAAATCTGCAAGGCAGTAGTAATGTCCATGCTTTTATTTCTGTTATTTGTTTTCTATTTGCAGTCTAGTTAAAAGTTTGTCTATTGCGTTGATCTTTTCAAGCAACCAGCTTTTCGTCATATTGGTTCTCTCTATTGTTTTTCTAATCTCTATTTACCTATTCTCTGATCATTATTTCCTTCTTCTTGCTGGTCTTGAATTTACCGTGCTCTTCTTTTCCTAGTTCCTTACAGTTTAAATTAGACTGTTGATTTGAGGTCTTTTTTCTCTTTTAATGTGGGTGTTTATAGCTGTACTTTTTCTTCTTTGCATTAATTTCACTGTATTCCGTAAGTGTTGGTATGTTGTGTTTTCATTTTCGCTCATCTCAATTCCCTATTTCTTCTTTGACTCACTGGTTGTTCAGAAGTATATTTTTAAATTTCTATGTATTGGAAAATTTTCCAATTTTTGTTATTGATTTCTGTTTTTATTCATTTGCAGTTGGAGGAGAATATTTAGAATATTGATTTAAATATTCTAAAATGTATTGAGAGTTGTTTTATGACCTCAAACAAAGTAATTTTAATAGTCCTATCTTCAAATTTGCTGATTCTTTTTCCTGGCTGCTCAAATTAACTGATTACCTCTGCTGAAATTTTTTATTTCAGCTGTTATATTTTCAGCTCTGTAATTTCTATTTGGTTCCTTTTCATAATTTCTGTTTACTTATATTACCTACTTTTCTCATATCATTTTACTCATTTCCTTTAGTTTGAGCTATGATTTTCTTCATCTCTTTGAGCATATTTACTACAGTTAAATTTTTTTTATTATGTTCAATATCTGAGCTTCCTCAGGGATGTTTTCTGTTTAGTTTGTTACTTTGAATGGACAAGTTTTCATGTTTCTTTGTATTCCTTGTGATTTTTTTTATTGTTGAAAACTGAGCGTTCGTAAAAAGAGCCACATTTCTCAGGCTTTACAGACTTGCTGTCTGCTGGGATAGTTCTTCACTGATCTAAGCCTAAGGATCAGCCCGAGATGAAAGTATAAGTCTTTTCACTTTCCCCCCCACCCCCCGTGGCTGCATCTCTACTGGGTCTGGATCTGACTTTCACAATTCCCTTGTATATGCAGCTGCTTTTGAATGTTTTAATCTCAAACATTCTTACCTTAGCTTCTCCCTAGAGCCTTAGATGGTCTGTTGTATATCTTGATCTGAAATTTCTTATTTTAGGCTTCTGTGGGTCTGTAGCCTTCTTGCAGCTTTCGCAAGAAATGCCTGCCGCTCTTCCTGCTTGAAATGCATAATCGTGACACAGACATCTGTTATTCCAGTAGCCACCAGACAGATGTGTATGTGTGTGTTCAGTCACTAAGTCATGTCTGCCTTTTTGCAACCCCATGAACTGCAGCACGCCAGGCTTCTCTGTCCTTCACTGTATCCTGGAGTTTGCTCAGATTCATGTCCATTGATTCAGTGCTTCTTTGTAACTATCTCATCGTCTGCCCTCTCCTTTTCCTTTTGCCTTCAATTTTTCCCAGCATCAGGGAAATTAGAATGTTGTAAATAAAGTCTGAATACCAATTATGACCTGAAGCTTAAAACTATATCTTACTCTTCCTGACTTTTATATCCAACTCTGACTCCAGACAAAACACATCCTAGCTCAAATACTGATTGTGTTCTTAGATGAGGCATAATGGGATTTTTTTTAATGGAAAGTTTTTTTTAATTGAAATATAATTGATTTATAATCAATTTATAATTGAGTTCTGTTAGTTACAGGTATACAGCAGTGATTCAGTTATATGTGTGTTTGTGTGTGTGTGTGTATTCTTTTTTTACGTTCATGTGTGTATATATATATATTCTTTTTTTACATTCTCTTCCACTATAGGTTATTACAAGATACTTATTTCCCTGTGCTATATATAGTAAGTCCTTGTTGATTATTTTATACATAGTGAAAGTGTTAGTCACTTAGTCATGTCCAACTCTTTGCCACCCCATGGACTGTAGCCCACCAGGCTCCTCTGTTCATGGGATTTTCCAGGCAAGAATACTGGCGTGGGTTGCCATCCCCTTCTCCAGGGAATCTTCCCGACCCAGAGACTGAACCCAGGTTTCCTGCAGCACAGGCAGATTCTTTATTGCCTGAGCCACCAGGAAGCCCTTTATATATATATTAGTGTGCATATTTTAATCCCAAAGTCCTTATCCCTGCCCACCCCCCCTTCCTAGTTGGGAACCATAAGTTTGTTTTCTATATCTATGAGTCTATTTCTGTTTTGTAAATAAGTTCATTTGTATATTTTAAGATTCCATATATAAACAATATATCATTTGTCTTTCTCTGACTTCCTTAACTTAATATGACAATCTGTAGGTCCATCTCTGTTGCTGTAAATGATGTTATTTTGTTGAGGTCCTTCAATGGACCTGGTGGTCCGGAGTCAACTGATAAGAAAGTAAAGGAGAGAGAAAGAGGCTGATATTCCTTGGTTTACGCAGAAAGCCAATAAAGGCCCTGGCACAGGGCTTGCTTTCTTCACAGAGGCCTCAGGTGCCCTCTCAATGGGGTGAAGGTGCAGAGCGCCTTCTCGAGAGGGTCTTAGAAGCCCAGGCAGGAAATTGAACTCAGAGAGCCTCTGCACTCCAGGGGATCAGCCTGAAAAAGAGAGAGAGAGAAAGCAAGACACAGGGACCAAAGCTCTGATGGAGCAAAGGTATTTTAGTCAACATTGTGTAGGTATTTATGCTGTCTTACAAGATAGCTATTTTCAGCAGAGATAAAATCAAAACTTACAAGGAAACATGAGGTCATCCATATGAAAGAGAGAGGGTTGTAAATAGTCACTTTTACCATATGGTTCATAAAAAGGAAGACGGTACTTATCACCATATAGAAAAACTAAAGAAGGAAATGCCTGGATTCCTCAGACCCCGGGAGAGGCTTGCCTATCCGGTTAATTCCTGAATATTCAGGAATTAATAAGGAACAGAGAATTCCTGACAGATCCAAAAGAGCACACAGTAAGCCTCCTGTTAAATGCTTCCTGACATTTTATTCTTTTAATGGCTGAGTATATTTATATTGTATATATTTGTTGAGTATATTTCATTGTATATATATATACATATATATGAAATAGAAAATGTTCATTTTCTATTGCTGCTATAACTAATAACCACAATGACATGGATTAAAACTAGACTTATTTATTATCTTCAGGTTCTGGGAGTCAGAAGCCCAGTATGGGTCTCACTGGGCTATGATCCAGATGTCAGCAGGTTGAGTTTCTTTCCGGAGGCTCTGGGGAGAAACTCTTTCCCTTGTGCATTCAGGTGTTGACATAAATAAGTAGGTCCAATTTCCTTGCTGTCTGTCAGTGGGAAGCTGCCCTTACCTTCTAGAGGCCTCTCTCAGATCTTTGCCCACTGTCCGTACCTCTAGATCCTTCTGTACTGCCCTGTTTCTGATTTGCTCCCTTGCTTTCCTCTTCCAGTTTTAACTCATGCAATTAGATTGAATTCACTTGGATAATCAGGATAATTTTCCCATCTCCAGATATATCCCTTCATTACATCTACTAAGTCCATTTAGAAGCATGATGGATTTTCTTTTTTCCCATTCTTTTCCTAGGGATTCATTTGTGTGTCTGTGAAAGTTGCTCAGTTGTGTCCAACTTTTTGCAGCTCCATGGACTGTAGTCTGCCAGGCTCCTCTGTCCATGGAATTCTCCAGGCCAGAATACTGGCGTGGGTAGCCGATCCCTTCTCCAGGGGATCATCCCAACCCAGGGATCAAATCCAGGTCTCCCACATTGCAGGTGGATTCATTACCATCTGAGCCACCAGGGAAGCCCAAGAATACTGGAATGGGTAGCCTATCCTTTCTCTAGCAGAATTTCCTGACCAAGAAATCAAACCAGGGTCCCCTGCATTGCAGGTAGATTCTTCACCAGCTGAACTACCAGGGAAGCCTTATTTGTAATATTTGTAATTTTAAAAAATAATTATTTGGATATAAAGGCTAATTTTAATAAGTCAATTTTTACTATTTCTTGCAAAGTGCTACCTTTATAAAGAATCCTTCTTTGAAGGGAAAGATCTCTCCTAAAACGTCTAGTAGGAATGATACAAAAAAAATTAGACAATTGTTCTATAGTCAGTGTCTTTAAAAATCACACTGGATTTTTCTCAGATTTCAGGAAGAAGAGGAAAAATAGATATTTGTATTTTAAATCCAAAGTGTATCACTCTCAGTGAACTATATGGACATCTGGATCCTAATACTATGGAATGGGCTGATGGATTATTATCAGCAACAATTCGGAATTATGTATATTTAAACACTACAAAATACTCAAACAAAGACAACGAATCAAAAATCTCAGATTCTGCTAATGTAAGTTCAGTATGGAACGTTTATTTTATTTCACTATGATAGATTATTTCATTGTTAATCTAATGTCTGATATCAAAGTTTCATTAGATACTTACTAGCGAGGTGATGTAGCAGCAGCAGCAGCGTGAATTTTAAAATTATTATGATCAGTTTAAAAAAGGGAAAAGTAATGAGCTATTAAAAAACAGAAAATATACCTTGTGGATTTGGGGGGTTTTTTAATTAATTTTTATTGGAATATAGTTGCTTTACAATGTTGTGTTAGTTTCTGCTGTACAGCAATGTGAGTCAGTTATGCATATAAATATATTGCCTTGTTTTTAGATTTCTTCCCATTTAGCTCACCCAGAGCACTGAGTAGAGTTCCCAGAGCACTGAGAACATTAGGTTCTCATTAGTTATCTCTTTATACACGATAGTGTATATATGTCAATTCCAGTCTCCCAATTCATGCCACCCATCCATTCCCTCCTTGGTATTTATAAGTTTGTTCTCTACATCTGTAACTTTATTTTTGTTTTGTAGATAAGTTCATTTTGCACTGTATTTTAGATTACACATGTAAGCAATATTGTATATTTGTCTTTTTCTTTCTGACTTAACTTCACTCAGTATGACAATCTCTAGGTCCATCCATGTTGCTGATGATGGTATTTTTTATGGCTGAGCAATATTCCATTGCGTATATGTACCATATCTTTCTTTATCTGTTCCTCTGTTGATGGGCATTTAGGTTGCTTCCATGTCCTGGCTATTAGAAATAGTGCTGCAATAAACACTGGGGTGCATGTATCTTTTTGAATTACAGTTTTCTCCAAGTATATGCCAGATTGCTGGGTCATACGGTAGTTTAATTTTTAGGTTTTTTTGAAACTCCACGCTGGTCTCCATAGTGACTGTACCAATTTACATTCCCATTGTGTACATGTACCATTGTGTTTTAAAATGATTAATAAATGATTAAATGAAATTAAAGATACTTGCTTTTAAAGAAAAACACAGTGGATTAAGCATAAGTAGAGGATAACCTAATGATCCCAGTGCCACCAGTATAACTTCCAAACTAATGAGATTCAAAAATATTTCAGTAAAAAGTATAAACTATTTAATCCAAAATTCATCAGAGAATAAATATGAATAGCAAAAGACTGTAAGTTTATATTCTCATTAGTAATAAGTAGAGATTAGTAGTGAATTTCATTCACTATATACTGTATTTACCCTATCTGTGTGTGTGTGTGTGTGTGTGTGTGTGTGTTAGTTGCTTAGTCGTGTCTGACTCTTTGCAACCCCATAGAGTGCAGCCCACCAGGCCCCTCCATCCATGGGATTCTCCAGGCAAGAACACTGGAGTGGATTGCCATTTCCTTCTCCATATTTACCCTATACTGAAGTGTAATAACAAAAAAGATAATGTTTGAAACCAAACAAATTAAGAAAAGATTTTTAGAAAGAGAGAACTAATATTCTATAATTATAAGGTTGTGAAGTAGAGATTCATACATGTCTGGTGGTAGTTTTGGAAATACATATTGATATTTTTAACTTATCATTTTGTTTGATTTAGAAATCTGTTCCTAGTAATTTGTCCTAAGGAAATAAAATTTTGTTGTATTATTGCTATTTCCACATTGATATGAGAATGGTATGTAAAAAGAATTAAAAATGTATCTGTCATCTGTGCTATACTTATTTTTGACAATCAATGAAAATAAGTTTATAATATATAATTTTGTACATTCTAACTTTTCAGTAATACCTTTCCCTATTCTAATATTATTGTTGAATCACTGGTTGCTTAATAAAAACATATAATAAACCTTTTAAAATTTTCATCTGTGTATTAATATAATTTATTTTGTTGTGTGTGTTTAACTTAATTTTTTCCCAAATGCAAAATTGTTCTGGCACAATTGAATAATTCATCTCCTTCCCACTGTTGTTGTTAGAAAAGATGCTAAATATGATTTAAATCTTCTTAAATTTATTGTTATTTGTTTTGTGGCCTAAATATAATCTATCTTGGATAAAGTTTCATGAGCACTTGAAAAGAATGTGAATTCTGCTCTTTGGGGATGAAATAGTCTCTATATATCTATTAAATCCATTGGTCTAATGTATCACTTAAGGCCAATATTTTCCTACTAGGCTTCCTTGATGGCTCAGCTGGTACAGCATGCACCTGCAAAGCAGGAGGGAGAAGGCAATGGCACCCCACTCCAGTGCTCTTGCCTGGAAAATCCCATGGATGGAGGAGCCTGGCACACCTGAGTGACTTCACTTTCACTTTTCACTTTCATGCATTGGAGAAGGAAATGGCAACCCACTCCAGTGATCTTGCCTGGAGAATCCCAGGGACGGGAGAGCCTGGTGGGCTGATGTCTATGGGGTTGCACAGAGTCGGACATGACAGAGTGACTTAGCAGCAGCAGCAGCAAAGCAGGAGACACTGATTCTATCCCTAGGTTGGGAAAATCTCATGGAGCAGGAAAATGGCAACTCACTCCAGTGTTCTTGACTGAAAATTCCCACAGACAGAGGAGCCTGTGGGCTACTGTCCAAAGGGTCGCAAAGAGTCAGACATGACTAAGTGACTAGACACACACACAAAACACATTTTCCTCTTGATTTTCTGTCTAAATAATCTGTCCACTGATGTAGGTGGAGTGTCAAACTATGGCATTACTGCCAATTTCTGTCTTTCCATTTGTTATCATTGTCACCCTGCTTATTTAACTTATATGAAGAGTACATCATGAGAAATGCTGGACTGGAGGAAACACAAGCTGGAATCAAGATTGCTGGGAGAAATATCAATAACCTCAGATATGCAGATGACACCACCTTTATGGCAGAAAGTGAAGAGGAACTAAAAAGCCTCTTGATGAAAGTAAAACAGGAGAGTGAAAAAGTTGGCTTAAAGCTCAACATTCAGAAAATGAAGATCATGGCATCCAGTCCCATCACTTCATGGGAAATAGATGGGGAAACAGTAGAAACAGTGTCAGACTTTATTTTGGGGGGCTCCAAAATCACTGCAGATGGTGACTGCAGCCATGAATTTAAAAGATGCTTACTCTTTGGAAGAAAAGTTATGAGCAACCTAGATAGTATATTCAAAAGCAGAGACATTACTTTGCTGACTAAGGTCAGCCTAGTCAAGGCTATGGTTTTTCCTGTGGTCATGTATGGTTGTGAGAGTTGGACTGTGAAGAAGGCTGAGTGCCGAAGAATTGATGCTTTTGAACTGTGGTGTTGGAGAAGACTCTTGAGAGTCCCTTGGACTGCAAGGAGATCCAACCAGTCCATTTTGAAGGAGATCGACCCTGGAATTTCTTTGGAAGGGATGATGCTAAAGCTGAAACTCCAGTACTTTGGCCACCTGATGTGAAGAGTTGACTCATTGGAAAAGACTCTAATGCTGGGAGGGATTGGGGGCAGGAGGAGAAGGGGATGACAGAGGATGAGATGGCTGGATGGCATCACTGAGTCGATGGACGTGAATCTGAGTGAACTCCGGGAGATGGTGATGGACAGGGAGGCCTGGCGTGCTGCGATTCATGGGGTCGCAAAGAATCGGACATGCCTGAGTGACTGAACTGAACTGAACTGCTCTATGTTGGTGCTCCTATGTTGGGTGCATATATATTTACAATTACTGTATCTTCTTGTTGGTTTGATTATCTATCTTTTAATTAATGAATTTTAAGAATTTTTAAAAATATACTCAGGATATAAGTCCCTTATCAAATTCTTTGCGTGTGTGCTAAGTTGCTTCAATCATGTCCAACTCTTTGCCACCCTATCTATTGTAGCCCGCCAGGCTTCTCTGTCCATGAGATCCTCCAGGCAAGAATACAGGAGTGAGTTGCCTTGTTCTCCTCCAGGTAATCTTCCTGACTCAGGGATCAAACCCAGGTCTCCTGCATCGCAGGCAAATTCTTTACCGCTGAGACACCAGGAAAGCCCCATCAAATTCCTCATACAATTAACAAATTTTTTCCCATTCTGTGAGTCTTTTTAGTTTCTTGATGGTATCATTTGAAACACAAAAGTTTTTAACTGTGATAAATCCAATCTATTTTTTCTTTTATCACTTGTCCTTTTGGTATCATAACTTAAGAAAACTTTGCATAATTCAAAGTCAAAAGACTTTCTCTTATTTTATTCTAAGATTTTTATAATTTTTTATATTTAGATCTTTGGTCTGTTTTGAGTTAATTTTTGTGTATGGTGTGAATAAGTAAAAAAAAAAGATTGTACTCAAGTCCTGAAAAATTTTAAAAAATAGTAATGCACTCACACAGAAATGGAACTAATAGAGAAATGGAAATAAATAGAAGCATATTCAACATAGATAGGAATTTAGTATGCAGCTAAAGTAATAATTCTAATCAGCAGGAAAAGCATTTTTTATTTAATCCACTGTCTATATAATTTTCCATTTTACTGTGTGAAAATAGAAAGACTTTTATCCCCACACCACACAGAAATAAAACTCTGGATGAATTAATTAATATAAAGTAAATTAATTAAAATATAATAAAATTTGAGGGACATATTTTCAGAGTTAGGAAATAATTAATATTGGAACCCAAAAATTATAAATCAAAAGATAAAAAGCATTTGACTTCAAATATAAATGAGAAAATATTTTTTCAGTGATTGCAACAAGCAACATTAAAACAAACCACAGTCTGGAAGAAAATATTTACAGTATATATTATAAGCAATCAGTTGCTATTACTAATATAAAAAAAGAACTTCAAAGATGAATAAGAAATGATTAGGCAACTAAATAAGGAAATGAGGAAAGGCTATGAGTATAAAATTGATAGAAAAATAAAAATTACCAATAGACATATGTAAAGATGTTTAGCCTAAGCATTAGACACAAAAGAATAAAAAGTATGACAATGATAGACACATTTTTTCTCATCAAATTTTCAATACTTAAGGATATTGAAAGCCAAAACATTCAGTGTTAACAAAAATGTGAAGAAACAAACATTCTTGTGTCTCATTGATGGAGTATTACTGCCACAAACTTTCAGAAAGAATTTTAGTTGTTGTTGGTCACTAAGTCATATCTGACTGAAATTTAGTAGAATTTATTAAAGGTTAAAATATGTAATGTTGGACCCACAATTTCACATTTAAAAATATCTATCTAGAGGGGGGAAAATGGAGTAGAGCATAATGTCTTATCTACAGGGAAGATAATCGCAGACTTTTGTAATAGGAAAAATAATTGGAAATAGCCTTGGACTTATTTTTCTTCTTCCCAGTAGACGGGAATTAGAAGCATTGCTAAGACCTGATTGAAACATGGTGCTCACACCAATGTTTGGGCTCTCTCTTCAGAACCCTCACTGTACCCCTAGCACAGCTCTAGAGTTTGGTCTTCTCTTCCTCTGCACTTGGTGGTAAAGGAAGCCAGTGCCAGTCAACTAATGGCATAATACTCAGCTTCACTGGGGAGATAAATAGGACATTCCCCGCACCCGCCGCACCCCGAGATGATGAAGATTAGAATTCCTCGGAGATTGATGTGAGAACAACCTGTATTTGAATCACCTGGGGAGTATATTAAAAATGGAAATCTTGGGCTCCATCCCAAACCTATTCAATCTAAATCTCCAAAGTTGAGTTGTTAGAATTTAATAACGCTGCAGGTAATTCTTATGTCCCTTAAAATATAAAAACTCCATCATGAAGGAAGGTCTAAGAAAAATATACACCAAAATGTCAACTGTCTTTTTTTTTTTTTTTAATAGGTGGTGGCAGTTCAGAGAACTTTTTCTTTATTCTCTGAGCTTTGCTGTAGTACTTGAATATTATAAAAAATATGTACTATCTTTATGAAAACAACTAAAATAAAAGAATTTTCTGAAAGAAAATGACCAGTAGTCATAACTCAATTCTATTATACTGTACTGGTTACATGTTGGCCTTTCAGCTGCAAAACCTCTTATATTCTTATTACTCAAAAAAGTATATTGACATATAGACCATTTGAGTACAAAAGTATGATCAAATAAAAGTTTAAACATTATTGATTACGTATTTTAGGTTTTCAAGCTTGATTTCTCTGATGCAGCAGATTCTGATTATCATATTTTTGAGAAGGAGATGGAGAAAGATATTAAAATTCCAGAAAGTCAAAGTAAGTATTATTAATAAATTCAGTAAAGCTTATTGATTAAATAGAAGAAAAACTGAACCAACATGAGCTCCATTTACATCTTTAAAAACATTTTAAATGAGAGAGATTTTGTCCTTGTACCATTTATTTTTTCCTCATATGTTTATCTGAAACTTGTATATATTAGTGTACATATATAATTATATATAGAAATACTAGCACTTACATAGCTCATTCATTTTACAAATGACCATTAATACCTCACAAGAACCAAGTAGATACTAAAGGTAGGAATAAATATCGGATTAGAAGTAGCAACGGCAACCTACAATAGTATTTTCAGACAATCTAAACAAATCATACAACCCAAGCATATTCATCTAAAATAAATTGTATACCCATTATCTGCCAGTTTACTATGTGCCAGGGGGACAGAGAGTATGAAAAGATCCCTACTCCAAAAGAGCCAGCAGTCTACTGCAGAGGCCCCAGTCATGGCTTTCTCTACTCCATGTTGAATGTCATATCAACATATCCACCAGTAGTATATTTATGTTCCTGACTTTGAAAGAGATTTCTGCTATTGTTTCTACATTTTTAGGATTCCTGAATTTTGTGTATCAGTTTTGGTATTCAATGTGGGAGAGAACAATGATTGAGCATAATATTTCTTTCATCAGGGAATCCAGGGCAGTTATTTCAGCCCAAGGCAGGCTGTCTGGATCCCAGCTCTACTCTCCTGTTCTTCTGGAATGCTTTTGTATTTCAGATGTTTAACTATTTTTTTAATCTCTATAATGATCCATGTATCCTGACAATTGGTTTTCTAATATTGTGGAGCAATGTGCTGGGTATAGAGTGTGCAAAGTGAAGAAAATGAGTTCCCCAAGTGAAATATTCTTAACATCTTTCTACTTGATTCTTTCTTCAAAGGACATCCTATTTCCCTTTATTTCCCAGAGGCAGCATATCCAAAAAATATTCCTGGGTTGAAAGGGGAAACAAACCATATTGTTTTGGAAAAACTAGATTCATGGATCTTTCTCTAACTCAAATTTTAAGGGTTAATTATACAATTCAGCAAACTAAGAATACCAAAACAATGTTTAAAGTATTGCTAAGTATGTGTTATGAATATTCACAATATATATGAGACTCATTTAAGCACATTCATTCTAGGGTTTTCTAGGACATCATTCATCTTAATTAGAAAGTACTTTCTAATTAAAAGAGAAAATTAGCAAGATTGTAAGGAGAGTAGAGTGAGGTTTTTCTCAATTACATTACAAATATTTTTCTTTCCAGACTTTGATTGGCAGTGGATTGTCTTAGACGGGCCAGTGGATAGCTTCTGGGTAGAAAATCTAAATTCTATGCTAGATGACACTAGGACGTTGTGCTTAGCAAACAGCGAGAGAATAACTTTGACTAGTAAAATCAGAGTGATCTTTGAAGTAGACAGTCTAGCTCAAGCTAGTCCTGCTATTGTCAGCCGATGTGCAATGGTCTATATGGTAAGTTTCTGATACAAATTTCTTAACAAAGAACATTTCTTATTTAGTCATTATCTGCAGCATTTTATGTTTATTTTGTTTCCTCTTGATTCAGCAGGGCTATGTAATTCAACACTGTAATTTATGTCCCCTGGTGGGCTGCTGTCTGTGGGGTCGCACAGAGTCGGACACGACTGAAGCGACTTAGCAGCAGTAGCAGCAAAGCCTCCTAACCCAGAAGTAAATACGAATGTTAATTACTACTGTTACTAATATGCTTAGTCGGTCCACTCAGTAATTGGAATGTCAGTATGTTCCACAACCATGCATAAGTAGTGCTTTCAATAGGTTAAGTTAATTGACAGGAATTATTTTTCCATCGAGGAACGTTTGCCCTGAAGGCTTTTCATGCCCATTCCATGACTCTCGAATGCATTCTCAGTCACTTCAGTCATGTCCGACTCTGTGCAACCCTATGGGCTGTAGCCCACCAGGCTCCTCTGTCCATGGGATTCTCCAGGTAAGAATACTGGAGTGGTTGCCATGCCCTCCTCCAGGAGATCTTCCCAGCCCAGGGATTGAACCCAAGTCTCCTGTCTCTCCTGCATTGACATGTGGTTTCTTTACCCACTGAGCCACTTGGAAAGCCCCTCCATGACTCTCAGGACTTATGAAATGCATTACCAATGCAGTGGTAAGGAATAGAAGATAGGCAAAGAATGAATGTTCCCTACACATGAAATTAATTATTAGCCGTGATTAGCCCTGTGTTCTAATCTCCTTAGCTCAGTGTAACCACTAAACTAAACTGCTGATTTTTTGGGTAAGCAGTTCCTCTTACCACATGTGCATAGCCTCAACACAGCTCCCTACACATAATCCTCCAGTTGCTTGTTGTTATGTAGGATTGTGGTTAAAATCAGGAAGAGTAATTCTTTAAGGTGTTTTTGATCACTTGCCCTTTAATAAGTGCTGATTCTAAACCATTATTTGGCAGGGGCAGTAGTGAAATAAAGAGATAGTAAGAAAGTAGGTGGACACTGTAATTTTATTTATTTACATTAAATTACCTTGTGCTTTCTGTTATTAGAATCCTGTTGATCTGGGATGGGAGCCTTATGTTAAGTCATGGCTTCTGAAAAATTCTAAAATTATGAATAAAGCAGAAGTGGATTGTCTTGAATTCATGATTAAAAGTAGTGTCCCAGATGGACTACAGTTTATAAAGAAACATCAGAAATTTCAGCCATTTCCTGTACAAGACATAACAATTGTTACAACTCTCTGCAGAATTCTTGATGCATTCTTTGAATTCATGAGTAAAACTGGAACCTTTGAACTACGTGAGTTTTTGCCCCTAAGTCATATCAGTGATATTTTATCTTAGTCAGGGTCAGTTATTTATCACCTTCTATTTGATTATAAAAGAAAGAAAGGAAAGCCAGAAGTTTTCAGTCCATTTGAACCAAGAACAGACTTGCACATGGAACAAATTAAAAATCATTTATAAAAGAGTATATCAATAAATTGATATCTATAAGTGCTGAAGGGTAACAAGAAAAAATAGAATAAGGAATCCTTGTAGGTCTCTATCAGGGGATAATAGTTTTTATTATTTTTTAAAGAGTCTCAGAGATAAAAATAATGGGGGGGGGGGAATGGTCCAAATCCTAGGTGTCAGCTGTAATCATACAAAAACATATACATGGAAAGTAGTTAAAATACATGTAAGAAGAAATCAAAAAGTTCAGAAAACTGTATAGCATTATGGCTAAAGGCATGGTCTCTGGAGTCAGAATGTCTACATTTAAACACTGGTTCTATCTGGTTCCTGTGAAAGTCACTCAGTCATGTCCTACTCTTTGCAATCCCATCGACTACACAGTCCATGGAATTCTCCAGGCCAGAATACTGGAGTGAGTAGCCTTTTCCTTCTCCTGGGGACTTTCCCCACCCAGAGATTGAACCAGGTCTCCCACACTGCAGGCAGATTTTTAATGAGCTGAGCCATCAGAAAAGCCATATTTGGTTCCTGGTGAGATGGCAAATTAGCACAAAATGCCAACCCAGTTAGGATCTGTTGAATTAAAGAAATTGTGAGAAATCCCTGGGGTGACAAGATGGCTAAGGTTCCTGTGAGGGAAAACAGAAATCCTGAACAGAAGAGAACTGAATACTACCATGAGTGAGAGACAAAGTAGAGGAGAATATTTAGGTTTTCTCTTTCCCCTTCTCCTCATGGTTCTGAATGGGCTTTTGTTCGTCCCTTTGCCAGTTAGCAAACCACAGCATATGGCAAAGAAGCAGCAGTAGGCAAAGGAGCAGAGACGATTCTCAAAGAGTTATTAAGATGGTTAGTATATATATAGATGGTTAGTATATAGTATCTCTAGGGGCAAAATATATGGGCAACAAACTAGGTCCATTAGTTTGTGTTATAAGATGTCAAGGATGAATGACCAGAAGCCTGAGGGTAGCTGCCTCAGTAAAAAGTCATGATCCCTTGCTCATTTCCAAACCTGACATAGCTTTCAGGAACAGAACTCACTGAATAGAGGAAGCTGCGACCCTCTGCACAATCAGGGAAAGTAGTTACAAAATAGTTACTAGTCCTTCTAGAAAGGGAAGAGCAACCATTTTCTTGAGTAACTTAGACTAGGGAGAAAGCAAAAAAAAAAAAATTTTGGAGGTTGGCCAAAAAGTGTGTTCTGTTTTTTCCACACTTAATTATCTTTTAACTTAATTTAAATTTTTTGTTAGATTGTACTGTGACAGCTGTCATAAGAGCATGCATTTTTTTTTAATTTTTAGTTTTTTATTTTTTAAATTTTAAAATCTTTAATTCTTACATGCATTTTTTAAAAACTTATCAAAATTAGTGAATTTTGGTGTGTAGCCATTTTATACTCTGGTTTCTCTTCAGATCATATAAATCTTTAAGCCTTTTTGTGTGTGTAACCATTTTAATATTGAAGATGGAAGAAAAAAGAAACATTTTTGGCACATTTGTTGTTGTTCAGTTGCTCAGTCATGTCTGACTCTTTGCGACCTCATATACTATAGCATGCCAGGCTTCCCTGTCATTTACTATCTCTTGGAGTTTGTTCAAACTCATGTCCATTAAGTCGGTGATGTCATCCAACCATCTCATCCTTTGCCACCCCTTCTCCTTCTGCCCTCAATCTTTCCTAGCATGAGGGTCTTTTCCATGAGTCAGCTCTTCACATCAGGTGGCCCAAATATTGGAACTTCATCGTCAGCATCAGCCTTCCAATGAAGATTCAGGGTTAATTTCCTTTAGGATTAATTGGTTTAACCTCCTTTCTGTCCAAGGAACTCTCAAGAGTCTTTTCCAGCACCACAGTTCAAAAGCATCAATTCTTTGGCTCCTAGCCTTCTTTATGGTCCAACTGACACGAATGTACGTGACTACTGGAAAAACCGTAGTTCTGACTATACAGGCGTTTGTCAGCAGAGTGATGTCTCTGCTTTTTAATACCCTGTCTAGGTTTTTCACAGCTTCTCTTCCAAGGAGCAAGTGTCTTTCAATTTCAGCTGCATTCACCATCCACAGTGATTTTGGAGCCCAGGAAAATAAAATCTGTCACTGTTTCCACTTTTTCCCCTTCTATTTGCCTTGAAATGATGAGGCCAGATGCCATGATTTTAGTTTTTAGAATGTTGAGTTTTAAGCCAACTTTTTCACTCTCCTCTTTCACCTTCATCAACAGGCTTTTTAGTTCCTCTTCACTTTCTGCCATTAGGGTGGTGTCACTTGCATATCTGAGATTGGCATTTCTCGCGGCAATCTTGATTCTAGCTTGAGATCCATCCAGCCTGGCATTTCTCATGATGTACTCTGCAGACTGGTTCCAAATAGGCAAAGGAGTATGTCAAGGCTGTATATTGTCACCCTGCTTATTTAACTTCTATGCAGAGTACATCATGAGAAACACTGCGGTGAATGAAGCACAAGCTGGAATCAAGATTGCCGGGAGAAATATCAATCACCTCATATATGCAGATGACAGCACCCTTATGGCAGAAAGTGAAGAGGAACTAAAAAGCCTCTTGATGAAAGTGAAAGAGGAGAGTGAAAAAGTTGGCTTAAAGCTCAACATTCAGAAAACGAAGATCATGACATCTGGTCCCATCACTTCATGGCAAATAGTTGGGGAAACAGTAGAAACAGTGTCAGACTTTATTTTGGGGGGCTCCAAAATCACTGCAGATGATGATTGCAGCCATGAAATTAAAAGACGCTTACTCCTTGGAAGGAAAGTTATGACCAACCTAGACAGCATATTCAAAAGCAGAGACATTACTTTGCCGACTAAGGTCCGTCTAGTCAAGGCTATGGTTTTTCCAGTGGTCATGTATGGATGTGAGAGTTAGACTGTGAAGAAAGATGAGCACCAAAGAATTGATGCTTTTGAACTGTGATGTTGGAGAAGACTCTTGAGAGTCCCTTGGACTGCAAGGAGATCCAACCAGTTCATTCTGAAAGAGATCAGCCCTGGGATTTCTTTGGGAGGAATGATGCTAAAGCTGAAACTCCAGTACTCTGGCCACCTCATGCGAAGAGTTGACTCACTGGAAAAGACTCTGATGCTGGGAGGGATTGGGGGGCAGGAGGAGAAGGGGACGACAAAGGATGAGATGGCTGGATGGCATCACGGACTCGATGGACATGAGTCTGAGTGAACTCCGGGAGTTGGTGATGGACAGAGAGGCCTGGCGTGCTGCGATTCATGGGGTCTCAAGGAGTCGGACACGACTGAGCGACTGAACTGAACTGAACTGAACTGAACTCTGCATATAAGTTAAATAAGCAGGGTGACAATACAAGCCTTGTCATTCTTTCTGAATTTTTAACTAATCCTTTGTTCCATGTCTGGTTCTAACTGTTGCTTCTTGACCTGCATACAGGTTTCTTAGGAGAAAAATTAAGGTAGTTTGATACTCCTATCTCTTTAAGAATTTTCCACATGCACTCAAAATCCATGAGTTCTATCTCCAGACTAGGAATATTCCCACAATTCCACACTGCTCCCCCCTCTTCTCACCACACCAAACTCTCATCAGTTTGTACTGTTTTAAACAGTAATTTTTCAAATGTGAGTGTAGAGTCTTCCACAGTCTGATAAAAACAATATAACTTTTAGCCTTTGCAATGACGCATTTCCCTTTAAATTTCTTTCTATGGAGAAGGTTCCACATGTCTTGCTGGTTATGAAGTAAACAAGGATCCCACCTTATACTTGCGAGTCTTGACAGTATAGACACAGAAAACTGAAAGTTCATACTCCATGATGAGTCTTAGTGAGACAAGCAGTATCTGGTCTGCAACAATCCCATGCATCTGGGATTAAACTGGATGCTTTCTGGTCCTTTGAAGAAAGTGTCCCCAGAACATGTGTGAATGATACTACAGAAGGCACTCAAGAGCACATTCACCTGTTTCTTACAGTGGATAAAACTCTGGAACAGCCAAGTGGGAGAAATGAGCAAAGCACAGGGGAAGAGAATGGGAAGCTTCCATCTCTCTCTGAGAGCATCACTCTTCCAGCATATTCCTGTGTTCATTCTCCCAGAAGTTCCCTATGTTATTTTAATATAAAGAAGACAAATATTATGAAAGAATAAAAAGCTAAGGAATAATGAATAATCATTCACTCTTTGTGTTCCTCTGTGAAATGGATGACTTGAGGAAAAAATGAATGATGGAGAGTAGAAAAGAGACAACTACAAACTGTACCTGTGTGATGTTTACTTTGATATAGTTTTCTTTGAAATGTACAGCTTTCTTTTTTTAATGCTTCATGTATTAGAACTCATTTATTATTTACTTTGTAATGCACACCATATTTGATGGTGGTGACCTGAATATTTTAAAGTTTTTATTTTGGAATAATCAAACTTACAAAAAGTTGCTAGAATAAAATGATGAACATATGTATACAGATTTGTTCTTCAAATAAATAGTAATCATGTCAACAATTGCAGGTACATTCTCTGCTCTCATCTTAGAAAAAATAACATACTTTTGATGGGATATGATAACTAGTTGGTCTGATAAGTCTAAGATACTGATGTGAAATAATGATGTTCTATGACAGTTCACAAAGTAAACAGTGGTCAACGTCGCATGTGTGTGTTCTAAGTCACGTCAGTCATGTTCGACTCTTTGCGACCCTGTGGACTGTAGCCCACCAGGCTCCTCTGTCCATGGGATTCTCCAGGCAAGAATACTGGAGTGGGTTGTCTTGCCCTCCTCCAGGGGATCTTCCTGACTCAAGGATCAAATTTGTGTTTCCTGCAGCTCCTGCATTGCAGGTGGATCTTTATGGCTGAGCCCTGGGGGAAGCCCATGTTAGAGATAACACCTCATTAATTAACCAGCTAAATTTTAGGTCTGTTGTTAATTGTGGAAAAACTCTCCTTCTTTTTTAAGGTGAAGACTTGAAGGACATTTCATCTGAGGAGATAATTTCACATTCAAAAGTTTCTGTCAAATTCAAAGATGTGGAAAACAGGTCAGCTACATTCATTCAAAGATATGTTTTATTAACTACTAAGTGCCAAACACTCTAATAGAAACAGGATTATCTGTCAATAAACCAATAATCTATGACTTCCTAATGTTAAAATTCAATTAAATTTATTTTATTCCAATTTAGAGTCTCTGTATATCTAATACAAGATCACCAGATTTTGGAAAGTTATCTAAGTAATATGAAAACATTTGTCCAGACACTACATGTTTGAGAGTGGAATAAAGTTGATGTGAATTTATTTTATGAATCTGCCCTTTATGAGCTCAGAAATGTTGAACAAGTTACTAAATATTTTTTACCTTTAATTTTTTTTGTTTATAAATAAAACTGGAATAATGCTGTGATGTGCCGGATATCTAGAGTAGTAGCTGGTATAGAGTAAATGCTCAATAACTATAGAAACTATAGCAATATAGTGCTCGCCCCACAATTCTGCCATTTTGTAGGATAGGGTTTCACTATTGAGGCTTTCCTATATCTCATTATGAGATATTGAGACATTTATGCCACATTTGCTTTTAAATGATAGAACATTGTAAATGTGGTTTTTACCTGTCAATTCTGCCTTCAAATTCGTTCATTTATCTACATCTTGATCATCAGCATCCTAGACCAAAAGTTTATTATTTCTTTCCTATACTGTTGCTATAACCTTCTAAATTTTCCAGTTTTTTAGTCCATATCTGACATGACAACCACATATTATTTTTAATTTTTATTAAATAGCAAGTAGCCATAAAAGGATATTTATAAAGTATGTGCAAGATATAAATAATAATACACAAACATTCATATATACACCACTCAGTTATTTTTTAAAAGTACTGCTTTATCTTTGAAGTTCCCTAGTGTACCTATCTAAACCTATGCCATCATCTGAGATAACTACTGTACTGAATTTTGTGTTTATTAATATATTCCTAAACAGTATATTTTTCAACTTTACATGTTTTAACTTTAGTGGAATCACTATGTTCTTCTGTGACTTGCATTTTTGTTCAAAGTTATGTCCCTCTGATTAATCCATTGTACATGTAGGGGGTCTTAATTCATTTTCACTGCATATTTCTTTGTGAAAATATGTCATAATTTGTCCATTCATAAGCATAAGTTTTGACTATTTGGTGACATCCATGTGTAATTGTCTCTTGTGTTGTTGGAAAAGGGTGTTGCTATGATCAGTGTGTTCTCTTGACAAAACTGTTAGTCTTTGCCCAACTCATTTTTTACTTCAAGGCCAAACTTGTCTGTTACTCCAGGTATCTCTTGACTTCCTACTTTTGCATTCTAATCCTCCGTGATGAAAGGGGCATCTTTTTTTTTGGTGTTAGTTATAGAAGGTCTTGTAGGACTTCATAGAACCAGTCAGCTTAAGTTTCGGCATTAGTGTTGGGCTATAGACTTGGATTACTGTGATGTTGAATGGTCTATACAACATTTTAAAGACATTATAGACATTTATTAAAGACAATGGTCTATACAGTCAGCAAAAACAAGACCTGGAGCCGACAGTGGCTCAAATCATCAGCCCTTATTGCAAAATTCAGGCTTAACCTGGGCCATTCATTCTGACATAAATCAAATCCCTTATGATTACACAGTGGAGGTGATGAATAGATTCAAGAGATTAGATCTGGTAGACAGAGTGCCTAAAGAACTACAGATAGAGATTCATAACATTTTACAGGATACAGTGACTAAAATCATCCAAAAAAAGAAGAAATGCAAGAAGACAAAGTGGTTGTCTACAGAGGCTTACAAATAGCTGAGAAAGCAAAAGGCAAGAGAAGAAAAGGCAAAGGGGAAAGGGAAAGATATAATTCAACTGAATGCAGAATTCTAGAGAACATCAAGGAGAGGTAAGAAGGCTTTCTTAAATGAACAATGCGGAGAAATAGAGGAAGACAATAGGATAGGAAAGACTGGAGATCTCTTCAAGAAAATTGGAGATATCAAAGGAACATTTCATGGAAGGATGAAATGAATACAGAACAGAAATGGTAAGAGCCTCACAAAAGCAGAAGAGATTAAGAAGAGGTAGCAAGAATATACAGAACTATACACACAAAAAAGGTCTTAATGACCTGGATAACCATGATGGTGTGGTCACTCACCTAGAACCAGATATCCTGGAGTGTGAAGTCAAGTGGGTCCTAGGAAGCATTACTACACACAAAGCTAGTAGAGGTGACAGAATTCCAGCTAAGCTATTTAAAATCCTAAAAGATGATGCTGTTAAAGTGTTGCACTCAATCTGTCAGCAAATTTGAAAAACTAAGCAATGGCCACAGGACTGGAAAAGGTCAGTTTTCATTCCAGTCCCAAAGAAAATGCTGAAGAATGTTCAAACTACTGAACAATTGCAGTCATTTCACATGATAGTAAGATTATACTCAAAATCCTTCAAGCTAGGCCTCAGAAGTACATGAACTGAGAACTTCTGGATGTACAAGGTAGATTTAGAAAAGGCTGAGGAACCAGAGATCAAATTGTCAACATTCATTGAGTCATAGAGAAAACAAGGGAGTTCCAGAAAAACATCTACTTCTGCTTCATTGATTATGCTAAACCCTTTGACTGTGTGGATCACAACAAATTGTGGAAAATTCTTCAAGAGATGGGATGGGAATATCAGACCACCTTACCTGTCTCCTGAAAGACCTGTATACAGGTCAAGAAGCAACAGTTAGAACATTACATGGCACAACTGACTGATTCTGAATTGGGAAAGGAGTATGTCAAGGCTGTATATTGTCACCCTACTTATTTAACTTCTACACAGAGTACATTACAAGAAATGCCAGGCTGGATTAATCACAGCTGGAATCAAGATTGCTGTGAGAAATATGAACCACCTCAGATATGCAGATAATCCCACTCTAATGGTAGAAAGTGAAGAGGAACTAAAGAGTCTCTTGATGAGGCTGAAAGAGGACGGTGAAAGAGTCGGCTTAAAACTCAATGTTAAAAAAACTAAAGTCACAGCATCTGGTCCCGTCACTTCATGGCAAATAGAAGGTGAAAAAGTGGAAGAGGTGATAGATTTTCTTTTCTTGGGCTCCAAAATTACTGAGGTCAGTGACTGCAGTCATGAAATTAAAATATGTTTGCTCCTTGGAAGAAAAACTATGACAAATCTGGACAGCATATTAAAAAGCAGAGACTTCACTTTGCTGGGAAAGATTCATATAGTCAAAGCTATCATTTTCCAGTAGCCATGTATGGATGTTAGAGTTGGACCATAAAGAAAGCTGAGTGCCAAAGAATTGATGCTTTTCAATAGTGGTGCTAGAAAAGACTCTTGAGAGTCTGTTGATCTGCAAGGAGATCAAACCAGTCAATACTGAAGGAAATCAACCCCAAGAATATTCATTGGAATGACTGGTGCTGAAGCTGAAGCTCCAATACTTTGGCCATCTAATGCAAAGAGCCTATTCACTGGAAAAGACCCTAATGATGGGAAAGATTGAAGGCAAAAAGAGAAAGGGGCAGCAGATGATGACATGGTTAGATGGCATCACCAACCCAATGGGCATGAATCTGAGCAAACTTTAGTAGTGGAGGAAAGGGGAACCTGGCATGCTGCAGTCCCTGGGGTCACAAAGAGTCGGACACGATTTAGCATCTGAACAGCAACAACAACAACAAAGCGTAGGTTGTTTTTTCAATTTGTTGGTTTTTACAAATATTATTGTGATTATTATTCTTGTGTGTGTCTCCTGGTATTTATATGCAAGAGTCTGATTTTTTAAAAAATGTAAATTAGAATGTTCCTTTGTATTATGGCCATTTAATGACTTTGCATTACATTTAGAGTGGAAGGAGAAGTTTTGGCACAGCTTAAAATCCCCTGCCTATATCTCCAGACTTTTCTTCTAAACTTTTCAACTAATTAGGTATGCTTCAAAGACACTGGATTTCTTTTTCAGTTCTTCAAACTTGTCGTAACCATTTCACCTCATGGTCTTCGCACATGTATATCTTCTTCTCAAAATATTCTTCCTCTTACATTTTTCAAAATTGCACTCATTCTTCAGGTCTCAATTTAACTGTTAGTTGTTCAAAGAAGTCTTCCCTGACTCCCAAACTCTAAATTAGTTATCTCTACTAAGATTCTTCACAGTATGCTTGACTCTTTATTCTTTACACATATCGTGGTTTGGTATTCATTTTCTTGTCTCCAAAATAATTGATCGTATTTGTTTTGTTCAGAGTAACTGAGATATAGTAGGAATTCAAAAAAATATTTGCTGAACAAACTCTTACATGTGGGGAGAAATGTCAAATAGGATTATATACATGCATCATACATTAATAATTGCCAATAAACTGCAGTGATACATTTTTAAGATTTTCATAATTTATAAGTAATTTTATGAAAACTAAATCTTGAACCATTCAAAATATCCTGTAATCAGGCCCAAATCTTTTGATTAGCCCCATCATCATTGGTGCTATCACTATGTTATTTGAGAGTCCCACAGCCCAAGATAACCTGGGTTGACCCAGACTGGAGAAGACTCTCCCCAGATTCTGCCTGCTTTTAGCCAATTTGATTTCAACGACCTATAGGACTTGTTTGAGAAGAGTACAGAGTGGATGACTATTCACTATGTCTATGTCTTTCTACATTAAATGGAGACTTACCAGATTCTCTCCCAAGAGACAGATGAACTCTTAAGTAACGAATTGACCTAAAATAAAAGTGAACATCATTTATTACCTGAAATAAAGTTTGACTACAAATCTTTTATACGTGTGGTACTTTAAAAATAAAAATAGTATCAGTGTATAATTTACATAACTTATCAAAGGTAAATTATACATTAACTCTAAAACTTCCATGTTAATACTTAACTATAAAAAATTTTAGTAACAAAATTTTGATGTGATGGTGAAATAAATTACTGGACTGCTTTCTAAAAATTTTAATCTTCACCTTTCCACATCTGCCTACCACAGGGATGAAAATGCATGGTACATGGCAAAAAATCCTATTAAATTAAAAAAAACAATTCAAAAGCTTTTTGTGTTTGCATTTACTTGGGCATTTGGAGGAACTTTACAACGTGAAGATGAACATGAAGATGATATAATATTTTATCCAAGTTCTGAACCTGATTCACCTGCAAGAGTAGCCTATGATTTTGACAATCTTGTTCGTGAATTATTTGAAGGCAATGCACAAATAGGTAAGTTCTAAGGGAAAAGTCATAATTATGCATACTTCAAAATGTTAATTTGAAACTCATCATTGGACTTATATTTATTTAGCTCATCTGTTTAAATGTGAAGATTAGTGTTAAAAGAGGGTTAAATAAGTACACTCTAACATCCTTAATAGGACTGTGATAACTGCACAACAAGGAGGAGGCCCAGCTCAACATCCAGTGTAGGCTCTGGCCATCACAACACCAATCACAACCCCTATCAAGGGGATAATGGTCAGCATACACCAAAGAAAGAAAAAGCAGACATTCATACTAAAAATAGCCTCTAACAAAAATTGCTAGACTCATGGAGTCTACATGGGGACACTGTCACATTAAAACAGCCCTTTAAGACCACAGTACATAACTATTTCTCCTAAACTCATAGAGTCAGAGAAATATGAGTAGAATGAAGAAACAGAGGAACCACTCCTAATTAAAAGATCAAGATAATTCCTCTGAAAGAACAAACAATGAAACAAGTATTTGCAGTCTACCAAATCACAAGTTCAAAAAGGAGTTAATGAAAATACTGAAAGAGTTAAGAAAGGTTATTAGTAGAAATGCAGGTTGCTGTAAAAGTACCTAAAACTACAAACAGAAGCCAACTAAAATTTGGAAACTCATTTTCTAATACAAAAGCTGAGCTAAAGGCAATGATGGCAAACTGTACAAAGCAAAAGAATGAAAAAGTGACCTGGGAGATAGAATAATGGAAATCACTTAGTCAGAAGAGCAAAGGGAAGAGAAACAAAAAAGAAATTAAAGCAATATATGAGACCTATTGAATAATATAATGCATTCCAATCTATACATAGAAAGAATACCAGAAGGATGAAAAAGAGAAAAGGGAGTTAAAAATGTATTTGAAAATATTATGGCTGACAGAAGGTGGAAGGGAGACTCAAGAGGAAGGGAACGTATGTACACCTATGGTTAATTCATGTTGATGTATGGCAGAAATCAAACCAATGTTGTAAACAAATCACCAATCACTTAAAAATAAAGTTCTTTTTAAAAAAGTATAAAATGACTTTTTTTTAAATGTTTTCTTTTTTTTTAATTTTAATACCTTTAATTCTTACATGCGTTCCCAAACATGAACCCGCCTCCCACCTCCCTCCCCATAACATCTCTCTGGGTCATCCCCATGCACCAGCCCCAAGCATGCTGCATCCTGCGTCAGACATAGACTGGCGATTCAATTCTTACGTGATAGTATACATGTTAGAATGTCATTCTCCCAAATCATCCCACCCTCTCCCTCTCCCTCTGAGTCCAAAGGTCCGTTATACACATCTGTGTCTCTTCCCCTGTCTTGCATACAGGGTCGTCATTGTGGCTGAAAACTTTACAAATCTGAAGAAGGAAATAGATATACAGATATAAGAAACCCACATTAGGGCAAAGGACACACATAGATTGAAAACGATGGGATGAAAAAGTATATTTTATGAAAACTGAAATGTCAAGCAGGGATAGCAATATTCATATAAGACAAAATAAACTTTTTTAAAAAGGCCATAAAGATAAATAAGGACATTATATAATGATAAAATGATCAATGCAAGAAGAGAATATTACAGTCATTAACATATATGCACCCCAAATAGCACCCACAAAAATCAAATAAGCATTAGCAAAAATAAAGGGAGAAACTGACAGAAATGCAATAATAGTAGGAGATATTAATGCCCTGTCATGCCAGTGGACAGAGATCTTCCAGACAGAAAATCATTAAAGTAATGGAGATAATAAATGATAAAATAAAACAGGCTTAATTGATATTCTCAGGACATTACATGCAGAAAAACCAGAATACATATTCTTTTCAAGTGCACATGGAACATTCTATAGGAGTGACCATATACTTGGACACAAAACAAGCTTCAGCAAATTCAAGAGGATAAAAATTATTTCAAGCACATTTTCTGACCACATATCATGAAAATATTAGAAATTAATCCCACAAGGAAAAATGAGCAAAAGAATGATTACATTGAGGCAAAACAAAATGCTACTACAAAGCCAATGGATCTATAATGAAATCAAAGAGGAAATTTAAAAATACTTTGAGGTAAGTGGTAATGAAAACACTACTATAAAAAACCTATTGGGTTTAGCAAAAGCAGTTCATAGAGGAAGATGCATAGTGATATAGGTCCTCCTCAAAAAAGAAGAAAAATCTCAAACAAACTAACCTATCATCTAAAATAATTAGAAAAAGATCAAACCAAATCTAACGTCAGCAGAAAGAAGGAAATAAAAATCATACAGTAAATGAATAAAATGGAGATTAGAAAAGCAATAATAAAACATCACCAAAACCAAGCACTGGTTCTTTGAAAGAGTAAACAAAAATTGGTAAACCTCTACCAATCTCATGAAGAAGAAAAGAGATAGGGCCCAAATAAACAAAATAAGAAATTACAGAGGAGAAATAACAACAACAACAAAACCATAAGGGAATACTGTGAACAATTATTTGCCAACAATGACCCAGATAACCACCTAGAGCCAGACATCCTGGAATGTGAAGTCAAGTGGGCCTTAGGAAGCATCACTAGGAACAAAGCTAGTGGAGGTGATGCAATTCCAGTTGAGCTATTTCAAATCCTGAAAGATGATGCTGTGAAAGTGCTGCACTCAATATACCAGCAATATGGAAAACTCAGCAGAGGCCACAGAACTGGAAAAGGTCAGTTTTCATCCCAGTCCCAAAGAAAGAACTACTGCACTGTTGCACTCATCTCACACGCTAGCAAAGTGAGGCTCAAAATTCTCCAAGCCAGGCTTCAGCAATACGTGAACTGTGAACTTCCAGATATTCAAGCTGGATTTAGAAAAGGCAGAGGAACCAGAGATCAAATTGCCAACATCCAATGGATCATCAAAAAAACAAGAGAGTTCTAGAAAAACATCTTAAAACATCTCTAAAACTTCTGTTTTATTGACTATGCCAAAGCCTTTGACTTTATGGATCACAACAAACTGTGGAAAATTCTGAAAGAGATGGGAATACCAGATTACCTGACCTGTCTCCTGAGAAATCTGTATGCAGGTCAAGAAGCAACAGTTAGAATTGGACATGAAACAGCCGACTGGTTCCAAATTGGGAAAGGAGTACATCAACGCTGTATATTGTCACCCTGCTTGTTTAGGTTAGGGCTTTTCGCATGGTAACTATCCCACAGTCTGGTTTGCTAGCCCAAGATAGTTCCCTCAGATTGCCCTCAGGACATTCAGGCCCGGTCCTTACTCTAAGCAACGCAGCCCACGCCTCCCTGCCCAGCCCCCGCTTACTAGTGGCGGGTGCAGGCATCTGCACTGCTTCTCTGCTGGGGGAGTTACCATTGGGCACATAATCTGTGGGTTTTAATTATTTATTTATTTTTCCTCCCAGTTATGTTGCCCTCTGTGGTTCCAAGGCTCGCCACAGACTCGGCAGTGAGAGTGTTTCCTGGTGTTTGGAAACTTCTCTCTTTTTAAGACTCCCTTCCCGGGACTGAGCTCCGTCCCTATCTCTTTTGTCTCTCTTTCTGTCTTTTATATTTTTTCCTACCTCCTTTCAAAGACAATGGGCTGCTTTTCTGGATGCCTGATGTCCTCTGCTGGCATTCAAAAGTTGTTTTGTGGAATTTACTCAGCGTTTAAATGTTCTTTTGATGAATTTGTGGGGGAGAAAGTGGTCTCCCATCCTATTCCTCTGCCATCTTAGGACCACCTCCCCTGCTTGTTTAACTTATATGGACTGGATGAAGCACAAGCTGGAATCAAGATTGCTGGAAGAATATGAACAATCTCAGATATGCAGACAAAACCATTCTAATGGCAGAAAGTGAAGAAGAACTAAAGAGCCTCTTGGTGAAAGTGAAGGAGGAGAATGAAAAAGTTGGCTTAAAACTCAACATTCAGAAAACTAAGATCATGGCAATTGATCTCATCACTTCATGACAAATAGATGGGGAACAATGGAAACAGTGAGAGACTTTATTTTGGGAGGCTCTAAAATCACTGCAGATGGTGACTTCAGCCATGAAATTAAAAGACACTTACTCCTTGGAAGAAAAGTTATGACCAACCTAGACAGCATATTAAAAAGCAGAGATATTACTTTGCCAACAAAGGTCCGTCTAGTCAAGGCTTTGGTTCCTGCAGTAGTCATGTATGGATGTGAGAGTTGGACTATAAAGAAAGCTGTGCACCGAAGAATTGATCCTTTCAAATTGTGGTGCTGGAGAAGACTCTTGAGAGTCCCTTGGACAGTAAGGATATCCAACCAGTCCATCCTAAAGGAAATCAGTCTTGAATATTCATTGGAAGGAGTGATTCTGAAGTTGAAATTCCAATACTTTGGCCACCTATTGCAAAGAACTGACTCATTTGAAAAGACCCTGATGCTGGGAAAGATCGAAGGCAGGAGAGGAAGGGGATGACAGAGGATGAGATGGCTGGATGGCATCACCGACTCAATGGACATGTGTTTGAGTAAACTCCAGGAGTTGGTGATGGACAGGGAGGCCTGGCATGCTGCAGTCCTTGGAGCTGCAAAGAGTCGGACATGACTGAGTGGCTGAACTGAACTGAACTGAACTGAATAATATACAGTACATAATAATAATCAGAACTTCTGGGTAAGATTTCGAACAATATCAGATAATGAATGATTCCTCTTACTTTCTGGATCCAAAATAAGTCAGAGATAATAAAGCTTTGCTTTTATACAATTAAAGATTAGAAGGAAAAATGATAAGCCTGTTTTATGTGTTTGGTTATACCTTTAATGAAGAATTATTATTTCTGACCAAACAGTCACATCTCTCAGATAGAGATCATATTCTTCATTAAACATTCCATGCATGAGACTCTTTATTTATTTATCATTTTCAAATGTAGGTATCAACCTTCCAAATGGTGAACATTCTATCTTTGGGTATTTTGTGGATATACAGCAATGTGAATTTATGCCATGGTCAGAATTACTTCCTAATGTTCAGACACTAGTACAAAGAGGTAAGAATTATTTTAAGAGCCATGCTCTAACTTCTATAAATTTTTGATATTATTTTATATATAAAAGTGGTTATATCAGCAACTTTGAGGACTGACATATTCCAAGTCTGTCCAGGAACTCATTTGGTTCTGTCACAAGATAGTCTTTAAAAAATGACCTTTGAATATTGCTTTCTGAGCAAGTTTAAATGTATTAGTATTTGATTGAGACCGTTGTACATTTTTAAATTTTAGTTCACAAAAATCTTGCTAGTGGAAGTGCTCAGTATTTTAATTAGCATGATTATTGAAAGGAAAAAGGGAAAGGACCTCTTCTAAAACAAGTAAAACATATATGTAGCAACTCAATTGCAAAGGAACTTGCTAATTAAATAATCATAGTTGGAAAAATATGCATATGTGCTAAATCATTTTTATTCTCAATCTTCTTCTATGTATAGAAGATAACAGAAAATTGTTGTATTTCGAGAGTTTAGTTGAAATTGAGGCAGGAGCTTAATAAGGACTAATATGCTGCATGTAGGTTTCTTGCAAATATAAAAAATTCAATGAATACTAATTGAATTTAATTACTTTGAGATGAGCTTTCTCTCATAGAGAGTTTCAAAATTTAGTTATAAGATTTTTTGACAGAAAACAACCAGAAATCTCAGAAATATAAAGCATTCAGAAAATTCTAAATCTAAATTAATTTCATTGGAAATAACAAAGTTCCAGTGTACAGTATTTACCACAGTATTACAGTTATTTGAAGCCCCAATTGTGTATCATCTGGTAATGCTAGTATTGGTCATTTTTATCCTTAGTTTTCAGCATGAAAAAAAAAAACTGAACTATCAATGCCCATAACTCAGTGTCTTAGTGTACCATTCCACCCTTACGGGAAACTATAGAGGTGTTTTTTCCAAATCTAAGAACAACAGACTGGTTCCAAATAGGAAAACGAGTACGTCAAGGCTGTATATTGTCACCCTGCTTATTTAACTTACATGCAGAGTACATCATGAGAAACGCTGGACTGGAAGAAACACAAGCTGGAATCAAGACTGCCGGGTGAAATATCAATCACCTCAGATATGCAGATGACACCACCCTTATGGCAGAAGGGGAAGAGGAACTAAAAAGCCTCTTGATGAAAGTGAAAGAGGAGAGTGAAAAAGTTGGCTTAAAGCTCAACATTCAGAAAACGAAGATCATGGCATCTGGTCCCACCACTTCATGGGAAATAGATGGGGAAACAGTGGAAACAGTGTCAGACTTTATTTTGGGGGGCTCCCAAATCACTGCAAATGGTGACTGCAGCCATGAAATTAAAAGACACTTACTCCTTGGAAGAAAAGTTATGACCAACCTAGATAGTATATTCAAAAGCAGAGACATTACTTTGCCGACTAAGGTCCGTCTAGTCAAGGCTATGGTTTTTCCTGTGGTCGGTCATGTATGGATGTGAGAGTTGGACTGTGAAGAAGGCTGAGCGCCAAAGAATTGATGCTTTTGAACTGTGGTGTTAGAGAAGACTCTTGAGAGTCCCTTGGACTGCAAGGAGATCCAACCAGTCCATTCTGAAGGAGATCAACCCTGGGATTTCTTTGGAAGGAATGATGCTAAAGCTGAAGCTCCAGTACTCTGGCCACCTCATGTAAAGAGTTGACTCATTGGAAAAGACTCTGATGCTGGGAGGGATTGGGGGCAGGAGGAGAAGGGGAAGACCGAGGATGAGATGGCTGGATGGCATCACGTACTCGATGAACGTGAGTCTGGGTGAACTCTGGGAGATGGTGATGGACAGGAAGGCCTGGTGTGCTGCGATTCATGGGGGTCGCAAGATGTTGGTTTCTGTAAATCACATGGAGAAAGTCGGCTTCTTTCTGGGTAAAATCTGTTTTTAACAAGGCTTGGTTGTCTAGTTATTCGCACCAGGATTTGATACTGTTTAAAGTTTCCAGTTTTCCATGATGTCCACACAAAGCCAATCTTCTTATAATACATTTAGGAAATGGTAATACTTGAGAACGGTACACATTAAAAAATACAAGTTGTTGATTTCTCTAAATCACATGGAGAAAGTCGGCTCCTTTCTGGGTAAAATCTGTTTTTAACAAGGCTTGGTTGTCTAGCTATTCACACCAGGATTTGATACTGTTTAAAGTTTCCAGTTTTCCATGATGTCCACACAAAACCAATCTTGTGGGGTCGCAAAGAATCGGACACGACTGAGCGACTGAAATGAACTGAACTGAACTGAAGACATTGCTTCCTCTGGCCCCAACTTACACTAATTGTAGGCAAGGGTTTAGGAGAAACTCAAACTCTCCAAGCTTTCAGACCCAAACTCATAACAGTAATCTTAGTATCACAGTATCATTTTTGATTCACCACTATATAATGCAAATCAGAAGTCCTGGTGTCACACCAGGTTACTCTGGTCTGTGGGAAGATAGCAAGTTCCAGGGTCAGGAGCACTGTAAACCCATTAGATCGAATCTGTTGAATGAAGAACAGCTTGATTTGGTTCTTGCAGAGAGGTCACTGCAGATCTTGGTGGCAAGGAGCACACTCCAAGTACATAAAGACAATGGACAGAAGTTCCAAGACTTCTCTCTTCAGAGAAGCTTTGCCACCTCCCTTTTTAAACTATTGATTTTGCTCTGGAAGGACCGATGCTGAAGCTGGAGCTCCAATACTTTGGCCACCTAATGCAAAGAGCCTACTCATTGGAAAAGATCTTGATGCTGGGAAAGATTGAAGGAAAAAGGAGAAGGAAGCAGCAGAGGATGAGATTATTAGATAGCATCACCAACTCAATGGACCTGAATCTGAGCAAATTCTGGGAGACAGTGAAGGAAAAGGGAGCCTGGCATGCTGCAGTCCGTGAGGTTGCAAAGACTCGGACATAACTTAGCACCTGAACAACAACAATAACAACAAATATGTATACGTGAAAGTATAGGTACAATTATGTATTAAAATATGATATAGGATCAGTTTATTATGTATAAATTAAATAATATCATGCATCAATTTTAATCTAAAATAAAAGACTAAATATTTAACATCATCAATTCATAACATTTAAGGATATCGATATCATTTTTCCCATGTTAACCCATAGTATAAAAGATTGTTTGAGCATCACACTTCAAAAATTACTTTTTATGATTAAAGTTTTTTTCCCAAAAGCATTTTTTGTTTGAAAAGAGTACCCCTAATCTGTAGTCTTTTTAATACTGATTATGATGTTCTCGAGGCAAGAATGCTGGAGTGGTTTACCATTCCTTTAAGACCTTCTAGAACTAACATCAAAAATAGATGTCCTTTTCATCATAGGGGATTGGAATGCGAAAATAGGAAGTCAAGAGATACCTGGAGTAGGCAAGTTTGGCCTTGGAGTTCAAAATGAAGCAGGGCAAAGGCTAATAGAGTTTTGTGAAGAGAACACACTGGTCATAGCAAACACCGTTCAACAATGTGAGAGATGACAATAATCATACTGATTATATTCTTTGCAGCTGAAGATAGAGAAGCTCTATACGGTCAGCAAAAATAAGACCTGGAGCTGACTGTGGCTCAGATTATGAACTCCTCATTCCATATTCAGGCTTAAATTGAATAAAGTAGGGTAAACCACTAGGTCATTCAGATATGACCTAAATCAAATCCCTTATGTTTATACAGTGGAGGAGATGAATAGATTCAAGGGATTAGATTAGGGAGACAGAGTGCCTGAAGAACTATGAACAGAGGTTCATAACATTGCACAGGAGGTTGTGACCAAAGCCATCCTAAAGAAAAACAAATTCAAGAAGGCAAAGTGTTTGTCTGAGGAGGAAAGAAGCAAAAAAAATGGGAAAAAGGAAAAGGTGTACCTAGCTGAATGCAGAGTTCCAGAAAATAGCAAGGAGAGATAAGAAGGCCTTCTTATGTGAACAGTGCAAAGAAATAAAGGAAAACAACAGAATGGGAATGATATAAGGGAAAGAATAGAGATCTCTTCAAGAAAGTTAGAGATACCAAGGGAGCATTTTATGCAAGGATGGGCACAAGAAAGGACAGAAACATCAGGGACCTAACAGAAGCAGAAGAGATTATGAAGATGTGGCAAGAATATACAGAAAAACTTTACCAAAAAAAGGTCCTAATGATCCAGATAACCACGATGGTGTGGTCACTCACCTAGAGCCAAACATCCTGGAATATGAAGTCAAGTGGGCCTTAGGAAGCATTACTACACACAAAGCTAGTGGAGGTGACAGAATTCCAGCTAAGCTATTTAAAATCCTAAAAGATGATGCTGTTAAAGTGCTACACTCAATATGTCAGCAAATTTGGAAATGACTGCAAGACTGGAAAAGGTCAGTTTTCATTCCAGTCCCAAAGAAGGGCAATGCCAAAGAATGTTCAAACCCATACAACTGCACTAATTTCACATGCTAGCAAGATAATTCTCAAGTACTTCAATCCAGGCCTCAGTAGTGTGTGAACCAAGAACTTTCAGATGTACAAGCTGGATTTTAAAAAGGCAGAGGAACCAGAGATTAAATTGCCAACATTTGTGGGGTCACAGCAAAAGCAAACGAATTCCAGAAAAACATGTACTTCTGCTTCATTGACTATGCTAAAGCCTTTGACTGTGTGGATCACAACAAACTGTGGAAAATTTTGAAAGAGATGGGAATCTCTTACCACCAGACCACCTTACCTGCCTCCTGAGAAATCTATATTCAAGTCAAGAAGCAACAATTAGAACTGGACGTGGAGCAACCGACTGGTTCCAAATTGGGAAAAGAGTACATCAGGCTGTATATTGTCACTCTGCTTATTTAACTTATATGCAGAGTACATCATGCAAAATACCAGGCTGAATGAACCACAAGTTGGAATCAACATTGCCAGGAGAAATTTGAACAATCTCAGATATGCAGATGATGCCATTCTAATGGCAGAAAGTGAAGAGGAACTAAAGAGTCTCTTGATGAGGGTGAAAGAAGAGAGTGAAAAAGCTGGCTTAAAACTCAGCATTCAAAAAACTAAGATCATGGCTTCCAGTCTCACCACTTCATGGCAAATAAAAGGGGAAAAAGTGGAAACAGTGACAGATTTTATTTTCTTGGGCTCCCAAATCACTGTAAACAGTGATTGCAGCCATGAAATTAAAAGTCGCTTACTCCTTGAAAGGAAAGCTATGACAAACCAAGAAAGCATATTAAAAAGCAGAGACATCACTTTGCCAACAAAGGTCCATATAGTCAAAGCTATGGTTTTTCCAGTAGTCATGTATGGATGTGAGCGTTAGACCATAAAGAAGGTTGGGCACAAGAATTGATGCTTTCGAACTGCGGTGCTGAAGTAGACTCTTGAGAGTCCCTTGCTCAACAAGATCAAACCAATCAATACTAAAGGAAATCAACCCTGAATATTCATTGGAAAGACTTGCTGAAGCTGAAGCTCCAATACTTTGGCCACCTGATGCGAAGAACCAACTGATTGGAAAAGACTCTGATGTTGGGAAAGATTGAAGGCAGGAGGAGATGGGAGCAACAGAGGATGAGATGGTTGGATGGCACGATTAACACAATGGACATGAGTTTGAGCAAACTCCAGGAGATAGTGAAGGACAAGGAAGCCTGGTGTGCTGCAGTCCCTGGGGTTGCAAAGAGTGAGACATGACTTAGCAACTGCAACAACAAATCTGTGGTCACCAGGGATGTATTCTGAAGCTCAACATTCATTAATATTCAATAAATACTTATTCATTTTTATTAATAAAGCAATTTCCAGTGAATCCTGAGTGGGGATATAGGAAAACATATTATGTTTCCTTCTTCAATAATAAGATGAAATAATAGGACTTTGATGGTGGTAAAGTTAATTAGTAATATTAGACAATTTGGGACTATTATGCTAAGTTGATCCCACTTTTCTTTCCATATTCCTCTTATGTTAATTCCCTGTGTGGCGTAAACTGCTTCTTGTCAATCATCTCCATGCTTTCCTGTCTCTCTGTGAATCAAGTATTCATGTGGTCAATTGGTTTTCCAATTAAACCTTCCTTGTAGCTAAATGGTGGCCATGTAACCCAGTTCTAGACAATGAAATGTGAACAGAAGTGAACAGTGGCACAAGGAGAGGGTGGGATGAATTGAGAAAATAGCCTTGAAACATGTACATTATCGTGTGTAAAAGAGATAGCTAGTAGAATGATGCTACATGATACAGGGAGCTCAGCCCAGAGCTCTGTGACGACGGAGAAGGGTGAGATGGGAGGAAGTGGGAGGGAGATGCAAGAGGGAGGGAAGATATATATACTTATGGCTAATTTGTGTCGTTGTACAGCAGAGACCAAGACAACATTGTGAAGCAATTATCCTCCAATTTAAAAAAGAAAAGAATGTATTAATATTACTGTTTTCTGAGTTGCAAATTCTGGCTTCTGAGTTGCAAATATGGTGGCAGGACCTAAAATAACCATCTGGGACCTAAACATGGGAAGTGCTTGTTAACAATGGCAGAAAAAAGATGAAAGAAGAGAAGTGTGGGTTCCTGATACTGTAGTGCTTACATATAAGCCCTGGACTGTTTTGTAAGAGAAGAACAAAATTCCACCTTTGAAACACCATTGTTATATTTGTATCCTTACTAGAGCAGACAGAACTAGTAAAATAGTTAATATAGATTTTAGTACCTATAAATAAGGCAGTAACAAAAAAAATCGTGATACCTGATGCTAACTTAAAAATCAGATGTTGGCAGCAAAGACTCAGTGTAGAAGTCTTGCTTGAATGCTCATGACCCCTGTTATGCCATGGCTAACCACTTGGCAAAACTGCTACCTGTCATATCTTGGGAGCAAATCACATGCTTACCAAACCTGTTGTTCAGCCATTAAGTCGTGTATTACAAAGGCTAATTTTTTTTAATATGTAAGTAGCTTCTACAGTTCAAAATAAAAGACCAGTTGCCCATTTTCTATGAAAAAAATGGATAAAGATTATAAATAAATAGTTCATAGAAAAACAAATGGCTCATAATAGTTGACTCATAATAAATGCAAAATAAACTAGAATTAGATACATTTTTTTCACCTATAATATTGGTGAGGATCAAAAAGTTTGATACTTTTGGCAAAAGGGTAAGGCCTCAAAGACTTCCAGACATTAGAGGACAATTTGTCAATATCTATTGAAATTATAAATCATATGTAAGTTTATAGTGACCCAGCAACTCTACTTATAAGAAATTATTTGACATATGTCCAAAAATGACATAAATTTAACTTTATTTGTAATAGCAAAAGATTGGAAACGCCATAAATATCTATCACTGGAGCACTGGTGAATATTTTATTATACATTCATTAAAAGCAATGTTAATCAGAAAAAAGTCTTTAAGGTTATAAAAGGCTCTCTAAAATTACACTAAACTTTTTAAAAATTGCAGAACAGTGTCCACATATTGGAAATTAGGTAACTAGGACATAGAGAAAGAGAACGAGACCATGTATGCATACCTTTGCATACCATAGTTTTGAATTGTGTACCATGTGAATGTATTAATTTTTAATTTAAAAAGGAGTAAAATGAAAGATGAGGAAGTGAGGCTATGTAGTATTTAACCCCTTTGAGAGTTTTGGCTGCGTAATAGGCTATGGGATCAAGAGGATTTGGTTTCGTTTGGGGGGTGTGTGTGTGCACGCGTGTGCATTTTATTTCACATGAAATTGGCCATATTCACCTGATTTTTAAGAAAAATATCAATTTCATATGGTTCAATCACTAAAAAAATTGGCGATACTAGCACATATATGTTTATACAATGGAAAATTCCAATAGAAAGGACAGACTGATAGTGATGAGGGGGAAGAATTACCAAAGAAGTGGTGTTCTTAAAAAAAGGATTGCAGGAGTCTTTGGCAGGAGAGTTACTTTCATTTTTACTGGAGGGAAAGTAGACACTTACATTGCATATGAGGGCATTTGAGTATGTTTGGTGGTAGAAAATCAGAGTTTGTATGTGGTGGACTTAAAAATGTGTGTTGTGAATTCACCAGCCTAAAGTATGAATGAAAGGGAAATTTTCTGAGATCAGCAGAGGCACCCAGGCACTTGCAGCAATAGTGGCGTATATGTATAAATTTAAATTGTTTTATAACGTACAGACTTTTCCAGAGAGTATTTAGCATCTAAAAGATGAAAATAACATTTATTTATAGGTCATTTAAAACTTTAAAAAAAATTTTAACAGGAACTTCAATACTAACTGATCCTCAAGGATCCAGTGAAAACCTTTTGAAGATAACAGAATGTGGAGAGAGCATTAATTATATTGCTACCAGAGACACAACATGCCTTTCTTTTCTTATAAGTCTTCTTTTAAAGAATTCCTGCCCAGTACTTCTCACAGGTATTAAAAATATTTAAATATAATTTCAGAGTTAGGAAGAGCATAATCATTATGTAGTCCAAATATTTTATTTTACAAGCGGGAAAAAATATGCCCTAAAAAGATTTAGTACCTCTTTCAATATACATTCTTACTAACAGTGTATGAATTCCCATTTCCTCAGGTTTGCCAATTTTTGCTGTTTAGTCTCTAAGTTATGTTTGACTCTTTGTGACCACAGGGACTGTAGTCTGCCAGGCTCCTCTCTCCATGGGATTTCCCAGTCAAGAATATTGGAATGGGTTGCCATTTCCTTCTCCAAGGATCTTCCCTACCCAGGGATCGAACACACATCTCTTGCATTGCAGGCGGATTCTTCATTGCTGAGCCACCAGGGAAACCCTGTTTGCCAATACAGAACATTATAAACCTTTTTCCTCTTTTCATTACCTTCAAGGCAAATTCCAGAAGTAGAGCTATTGGATTAATATAAGCATGGCCTACAGGGCCTCTGGGCTAAGGTCCTTAGAGGGGGGTTGGCATCATTGATTGATTTACTTCAGTTTACACACACAACTACATGCAAGTCAAAAACAAAAAGAAACTGCCTGATTTTAAAAAAACGTGTACACATAATTCCTCAACCCATTGTTAAAATATTTCAACCCTTTACCATTATCAAAGGAGAAATTCAATACAGATTCTACTCTTTCTTAACATTTATTTCAATCCATTCAGTTATCTTTTCTAAGTTGTATTGCCTTTCACCAAAGGCAATAGTATCACTTTCCCAGTTCTGTATTCAAAGTATTCAGGCAAAATGAAGCTGGAAGTCTCAGATAATCCATACCTTGCCTTCAGTTTGGTCAAAGGAAATTCTTAGTTTTACTTAATATTTGGTAACTTATAGGGTCATAATTTTCTGTTCTGTTGCTAGTCATCAGATTTGTCTCCCAGATTGCGTTGGCAAAAAATTTCAGGGAAAAATAATTTCATGTAGTAGTTGTGCTGTGCTGTAAGCAAAAAGGTTTGCCATAGATGTAAATGAACATTAGATTAAAGATAACGATTAACTCCTAATCTTTTCTTTTTAAAAAGATGTAAATAACTCAAATGATTTTGAGAGGTTTACATACTAACTTGTTTACCCATTCTTAACCACATTATTTTAAATGGAAGAGCAAAAATACCGTTTTCATGCAATTCTCAAATATCAAATGTTATTGTTTCATTTTCATATGTTAGCATCTACTAATTTTCTTGTATATAAACCTAATTTAACATATTTTCCCCTTAGGAGACTTTGGAGTTGGAAAAACTGCTGCCATTAATCAAATGCTTGAAAAGTTAGAGGGCTCAGGAGCATTTGATGTGAAATATGGATCAATTTTAGGAGAAGTCCTATTATATAATGAAATTAAAAAATCAAGGTTGTATACATTAAACTCTAAATTTGATTTGTCTGGTAAAAACATAGTTTGCCTTAATGTATAACTGTACCATGTTTTAAAGAAGCAAACCTGTTATGTGAAAATGCAGAATTATTCAAATCAGAAGTGAGAAGAATATCTCTACTTTTCCAGAGTGTTAACAACTAGATTAATTTCTTTAAGTGAAAATTTCTTACATTTATTTTAAATAAAAAACTAAATTTAAGATCTCAGTTTGTTCTACATAACAAAGTACAATTACAAGCTATTTTCCTTCCTGGAAAAATACAACTAAAACATACAAATATGATGTAGCATATATCTGGGGTTTTAGTTTTTGGTTTTTGCATTAAACATAAATTTCCTTCTTATCAAATATAAAAAGTATTCTTTACGAAGAACTTTGTCATTTTGTGTCTCTTCCTGAGGGAAAAAAAAGTAATGAAAAAGAAATCTAAATTGTGCAAATAAAGATTGTGTTTCAAGTTGATTCTGATTCTGTTAAAATATTAGAGAAGCCCAACATTGTTTGAATTGAATAAGAAACTGTAATTATGGAGATATCCATATTTCCTCTAATCATGAGTCTTATATGTCCAATGACCTATGTCACATGTATACTTGGATATCTCCTGAACATCTCTACAGTAACATAGACAAAGTATAACTCTTGATTTCTCTTCCAAATCAATTCTTCCTCCAGTGTGTCTCACTGGAATTAATGAGACCCAGTTATTCAAGCCTGAAACTTGCAAATCATCTCTGAATTCCCCCTTTTCGCCTCACCTGCCCATCCCCAATAACCTGTCTGATTCCTCCCAACCCCTGTGTCCCCATTTTCCTCTGCTGCATAGCCAGTCTTCTATTAGTCAAGCCTGTGCTGTCTTCAAAATACATCTGAATTCCTCTGCTTCTTTTTATTCAATGTCACTTTTAGTCCAAGCCACCATAATCTACTTCTCACACTGATGATTTTGGAATATTAATAGTATCCTTCTACACCTCTATACTTCTAAATAAGGCCTTAAAAAGGCAGAGAAATAATTTTTGAAGCATTTAATACAATAAGAATCTTTCCTTATCTGAAATATGATAATCAAAAATAATGGAGTCTAAAAAAATTGATTTTACTATATGTTCAGTATTTAAACTGAAGTGACCATAAAGAAAGATAACATAAAAAAAAAAAAAGAAACCCCTGAAGACAAAATCAAAATAAAGGTGAATGGGCCTTTTGTTGAGTGAGCCATTAGGCAAAATACATTTTATAAAGGGACAAGAGAGTTAATAGCTTACCATCCGTAGAAAATATCCTATAGCCTGGCATTTTAAGAATTTGTTCAGTTTGTTTTTTAAGAGTAAGCCCATGTTTTGTTAAATTTGAATATCAATTCTAATGGTAACTAATTTTATCTTTCAAACTGTGAACAGGAAAAAGTGTATAGTTGTTTCCTAGTAGGCAATAAGAGTAAAATCAACCAAACCTAGATACTTTCATTATATTTTGTTCAATTGGCTACTATGGTAAATAAGCTAATTTTGAATCCTTAAAACATTTTATTCCAATAGCTTCAAACAGAATATCAGCATCTTGCTTTCTGAAACTCATAAAACAGCAACTGGAGGTCTAGGTATGTATTACAGTAGTTTTAAAACCTTCCTATCTCAATCATATGCATGTCATTTCATACTGTCAAATATCTCAGAATAAAATTTTCAATTGTTAGTTTAAAATTTTAAATCTGAGAAACATCCTCTATCATCTGAAACTCTTCTACCCTACTTGAAAGCTAGAAAGAATGCTTACGGTAGAGGGATACTAAAATTGCTTACCAGAAAGCCAGTATCCTGGCTCATCAGTGGAAACAGACTAAGTCTAGAAGTAACTGAAAGCAATATCTGTCTATCCTGCTCTTTAATGCTTTTAGAAATACTGCAGTAGAAAAGTTGTGATTCTATAAGTGAGTGAAGTCGCTCAGTCGTGTCCGACTCTTTGCGACCCTGTGGCCTGTAGCCCACCAGGCTCCTCAGTCCATGGGACTCTCCAGGCAAGAATACTGGAGTGGGTTGCCATTTCCTTCTCCAGGGGATCTTCCCAACCCAGGGATCAAACCCAGGTCTCCCGCATTGCGGGCAGACGCTTTAACCTCTGAGCCACCAGGGAAGCCCCAGTTTTCAAATTGAGCTTCAGGAGCCTCAGCCTTAAAAATCTGATTTAGTAGTGTGAGGAGCAACTGCTCTGTTCTGAAGAGGAAAAGATGGGTGGTCCAGAGATAGCTATAGAATGGGAAAGGGAGTCTGGCCCCCAAATTCCTGCCAGAAGAGTTGTTTGGTTTTGTTTTTACCAAAATAATCATCCATCCCAAATAATCCTTCTAGATGATGCTCATTCAAGGAACGAGTGCCTAATTTCAGTGCCTACCTGCTGCTTTTAGCGTTTCATGTGTAATTTTGTTATAAATATAGTATGTTGAAAATTTAAATATTTTAAAAGCAGAGAAAGTTATATGTGTGCATTGTGCATAAATAAAAAGAGGGTTCTATGAGTTTTCATGGATTTCCCAGGTGGCTCAGTAGTAAAGAATCCACCTGCCAATGTAGGAGACGCAGGCTCGATCCCAGGGGCAGGAAGATTCCTTAGAGTAGGAAATGGCAACCCACTCCAGTACTCTTGCCTGAGAAATCCCACGGACAAAGGAACCTGGCGGGCTACAGTCCATGGGGTTGCAAAGGGTCGGACACACTGAGCAACTGAGCACACCCGGGTTTCACACTGTTCCATTTGACTGTGGTTGCAAAGAAACACTCTTAACCACACAAAAGTAAGGGAACACTTGGAAGCATTTTGTAGTTGGCATTCCTTCTCTCACTGAAATGTCCTCAGAGTAATTTCTTGGAAATGACAATAGTAGAGTAAAATTATGTGATTTTTTATATTTGTAATAACTTAGTAAAGCACAAATATTCTGAAAGTATTCTAACTTGACCTTTTTCTATATGTGGCATCATAGATAAGATTACTAAAAAGGCAGAAGTTAAAACTGATGAAAGTTCATTTAAAAATAGTAATAAAGGAATTATAGTCTCTGCGATAAATTTTAACATCAATACGTCAGCTGCCAGAACCAAGGAGATGATTCTTAAGAAGTTAGTAAGAAGAACTAAAGACTCTCTTGGAGCACCAAAAAACAATAGGGTAAAACATCTCCCATACCTGTTGACTAATATGCTTATACTACTCAAGTGATAGTGACTTACTTTAATTAATACTAATATATGGGGAAAGACAAGTGTAACTACACTCCTGAACATGACTAGAAAATTCACTTTATAATGGAAACTTTGGTTTCCAGATCAATATAACTCCATTTACAACATGAAGAATTGTACTGATTCAAAATTATTAAGGCCCAAAGAAGCTACTGGAATCTGAATTAAATGTGAGTAGATAAGGCCAGAAAATGAGTTAGATGTCAGTGACCTTTTACTATATATGTCAGCACATTTTTTTCCAAAAGAAAGGGAGAGAACTTTGTGATATCCACAGCATCAAGGAAAGGTACTAAGAGAATAGCTTTGCAATAACTTGGACAACTCCTACTTCCTTGAAGTGGTATTGGGTGTTCCTTATTTTTATTGTCAGTCTGCTTGGTGCATTACTAACTGTCCACTTGTTGAAATAAACCCTCTGTCACAACGGAAATTTACAATCAGTGATTCCAGTCATTTCCTAAAATAAGCTGAAGGTCAAGATTCAGGATTGATTAGTAAGAAAATCACATAAGGGCCCTTAAGAACCCCTGAGTTTAACCCCTGTGCCCATCAATTTCGAGAGCTTTTATGGGTTTGATTCAGGTTTCCCTTCCTTAATTTTAACTGAAGATTTAAATAAACTTTATGACTCTTTACTTAATTGGGTATGTCTTAAGGATTTTGAAAAGAATAATAATTGGTCAACCTAATCACAGAAATGAAAAATGCAAGTAGGCAAAATTTTGGTCAAATTGGTTTACCTATAAATACCCAGTTTGTGATAGAGGGCAGAGTATCTTACCCAAAAAAGATGATATTGATATGATAGTTACAAATTATGTAATTAGATAATTCAAAATAAATGGCTGTCTGTATTTTTCAAATCTTTTCTTGTTTTACAAAGATTAAAGCAATCTAAAGGGGCTAATTCATGTGAAATAATTAGTACAATCAGTACACTTAAATGCATAATAGTTTCAAAGGTAGAAAGTAACACAGGTTTGAAAACTGGAAATGTACCTGACTTTTCTGCTGGTTGCCCCTGACAATAGCATTTGCAGCAGAGTTTCAAGAGTCTAGTTCCCGATAACAATTTTATTCCTAAATCAGGACACATGTTAAATGAATAATGAAATACCTAAAACAGTGCATTGCCAATAGCAGGCATGCCATCAGTAAATTCTGCATGAATAATACCCACATTCCTGTATAATAGCCTTGATAAGGTTACTTTAAAGTGAAGTCACCCAGTCATGTCCGACTCTTTGTGACCCCGCGGACTGTAGCCCACCAAGCTCCTCCGTCCATGGGATTCTCCAGGCAAGAATACTGGAGTGGGCTGCCATTGCCTTCTCCATTGTCCACCATCAAATACATTTCTAACTATAATTAGATATAATTATGGGAAGTCTATAGAGAAGGAGTAGTTTCCACTATTTTGAGAGATTACTGTTTTCTAAAATCATATCTTCAAAATAGAATTTGGTCATCTGCTTTTTAATAGAAAACTACACGTCATTACATATAATTTTCTTCTTAGTATATTCTTAGCATAGCATATTTAATATTCCTAATTCATAAATCGAGTTTAATATGTGTTTTTAAAACCTTTTGTCTTCTTTAAGATTGTAATTTTTATTGATGATCTGAATATGCCAGAATCAGATATGTATGGAACACAGCCACCCCTGGAGTTAATCAGACAATTATTAGATATGGGAGGAATTTATGATACTGAAAAAGTTACATGGAAGGTACAGTTTATACTAAGATTTTCTTCATGTTAACTGTTGTTACGTAACAATAAGTTAAATATTTCTAACAATGTTGAGTGAGTTAAACAAGATATTTAGAAAATCTAGTCAAATGGACATAAAGTTGAAATCTTAATTCAACAATTGTAATTACATCTTGCAATTCAGCACAAGTCTATGGGTTCACAGAAATTCTACTTTTAGTAGGATTAAATCTTAATAAAAATTGCAGTGGGTTTGGTTTCTGAGTCAAAAACATGCTCACTACTGTTAAACACATTAATAGTTATTCAGATTTTTCAGTGCCTCAGCAACTATTGCATATGAGAAAAGCTAGTGAAAATGTGGCTTAAGAAATACATTCTTAATCTCTATTTAAGACTCTTTCGCATCTTTATTTTCAAGAACATAAAAGAATTTTCAGACCTTACATACAGGGTCAAAAAAATTCCAAAGAGATATTTTTATGTAATTATTTTTGATTCATTGAGCTCAATCAGAAGGGTTTAATGTTTTAAAAAGTAAATGTACTTTTCTCCTTATTTGGTTCCTTCGCTGGAAACCCTGGTTTCTAGAACCGACTTTATCATTTCAACTTCCTGAGCCTTGTTTCCTCATCTGTAAAATTAGATGGTTGTTTCATGTCTCAGATAAACTTGGTCCTAGGATCCTGGATGACATACACTTGCTGGTGAGTGACATCAACTCAGATACCGCTCAAACTGTCTAAATCAACCATCAACCCAAGGCAGAGAGCAGAATGGAGGTGCAGGCCCCCAGGAAGAATCCAGGAGACTGGGATAAAAAGAAGGCAAGAAATGGGTGTGAAATGCACAACCTAAAGAATTTTCTTGAAGTGACATGAAAATAATGAGGCAGCCTCTTAATGGTATTTCTAAGGCCTTAGGCATGAACATATGCAGGAAAAAACTGAAAATACCCCATCATGCGTAAACTGTATTGTTTCGTTATGATTCCAGCTTTACAATGCCGTGTTGTAATATGTCAAAATACTATGTAAGCAGTCAAACTTCTTCTCACCCAGCTAATCCTATCTTCTCTACAGACCCATTCACCAGGCTTTTCTCCTCATTTCTCACTTATTACCAGAATCCTTTTCACAAGCCTCAGTAACATATTCTTTATTTTCTAATGACTCGGGGCAGAAATCAGGGCTATTTCCAGATGACATTTAGAAGGCCTCCTAGAAGTAACATGTCTTGGAATTATATTTAGGATGGGTTACTTCTTATATGCAGAGTACATCATGCAAAATGCTGGGCTGTATTCTGGCATTACAGTTTCAAAAGCTGAAATCAAGATTGCCTGGAGAAATATGAACAACCTCAGATATGCAGATGGTAACACTCTAATGGCAGATAGTGAAGAGACGCTGGGATAAAAACAAGGCAAGAAATGGGTGTGAAATGCACCTTTAGATGATGGTGAAAGAAGACAGTGAAAAATCTGGCTTAAAATTCCACATTCAAAAAAGTAAGATCATGGCAGCTGGTCCCATTACTTCATGGCAGAGATTGGGAAAAAGTGGAAGCGGTGACAGATTTTACTTTCTTGGACTCCAAAATCACTGCAGATGGTGACTGAAGCCACGAAATTTAAAAGCAATTGCTCCTTGGAATAAAAGCTATGACAAACCTAGACAGCATATTAAAAAGCAGAGACATCACTTTGCTGACAAGAGTCTGTATAGTCAAAGCTATAGTTTTTCCAGTAGTCATGTACGTATGTGAGAGTTGGACTATAAAGAAGGCTGAGCTCCGAAGAATTGACGCTTTCGAATTGTGGTGTTGGAGAAGACTCTTGAGAGTCCCTTGGACAGCAAGGAGATCGAAATTGGTCCTGAATATTCATTGGTAGGACTGTTGCTAAAGTTCCAATACTTTGGCCACCTGATGTGAAGAGCCACACCCTGATGCTGAGAAACATTGAGGGCAATAGGAGAAAGGGATGACAGAGGGTGAGATGGTTGGATGGCATCATCGACTCAATGGACATGAATTTGAGCAAACTCCGGGATATAGTAAAGGACAGGAAGGCCTGGTGTGCTGCAGTCCATGGGGTTTTAGAGCATCAGACACCACTTAACAACCGAACAACAGCAACAACTTCTAAGAAGACAGACTAATACTGTCATTGATAAGGACAGAGTAAAGTGATAAGGTAAGGTGATTAATAGTTAATCCCACTAAGGAATCATAAGTATTAATAAAGGAAAAAGTATGGGAGACCCCTGGAAGTTAATGGTCATTCAAGAAAGCAGGTTTGTTTAACCACAAAGCCATGTAACAGAAGTGTGAGACATGCCCCAAAACAAAACAACAAGTTGTTGATTGCAAAGACATGTTTCTCTGTGCACACTAATAACAAAAATATAAAGACAAGGTGACATTATACCAAAACCTTATATGATTTACCATTTTTAGCATAGACCACCTTTCTGCTGATTTGAATAGTGCAATGATAGTCCCATTTTCACCGTGTAGGGACAAGAAAGCTCCCACACCTGATGAGGAGGAACTGATGATGGTAGCTTGACATCTACTCAAGAATGAGGAAGAATGTGGTCTTTTCCCACTCCCCACTTTTCCCTTGATTGTAAAACTATAGCCTACTAAGTTCTGGGTGAGGCATCCTCCTGCCCACCTGCTTGTTAACCTCACAAGCATCCTATTCTAATAAATCACTCTTATCACTTTGCCTCCTGTTAAATTCTTTCTACACTGAGACATAAAGAACCAGAGCTCCTCAGAGCCCCCAGTGTGCCTAAACATTAAAAACCTTTTGTCCTTTTGGAGCTGGGAAATAGGTATATATGTTTCACTTTCTATAGATACATTCAGTTACTCTTCCTTTTTACTCTTCCCGCAGAATATCCAAGATCTCTCTCTAGTTGCAGCTTGTGTTTTTCCAGTTAGTAGGAGGTATATTAGCCCACGTCTGCTCAAACATTTTTCCATTCTGGTATTGCCTCATCTCCCACAAACTGCCATAAAAACTATTTTCCAGGTAATACATCTAATTTATTTTCTAGAAAAAAAAACAAAATTAATTCTATAGTATAAGGGAAAATATGAGAAATTAAAACCACTAATATTAAGAGAAAATTCTCTTAAGGGGATGGATTTTTTTCCCTCTGTATTTTCCGGCTTACTATTATAATTTGTCTCTAAATATAAAAAATGTAAGTTATTGTGCATAAGAAACACAGGTGGGGCATGTTTACTTAATGTTTGAAACAAATTCCAAGTCTTTTTTCTCAGCGATTCTAATCCAATATATCTGAGATGGAGCTCAGCAATCTGCATTGCCAAAAAGTACACTTGGATTTTTGCTAATATTTATTTTTTATTTCCTTATAGAATAAAAAATTGAGAGAAGAAATTCTGAAATATCTTATTAGAAAAATGCCTCAATTTGAAAACTAGTTTGATTAGAAAAATATATGCAAGCTTACTAAATTCTTCCAAACTACTTATGTCTTTTTCTTTTATATAACAAAATTTAAAGATCATTTTTTAATCTATTTTTCAAAAAGTACTTAGTAATTCTACAGGTGATAAATAATCTACACTTCAAAAAACCTGGTATAGAATATATACATATACCAATCTTAACTGAGATAATAGTTCTATCACTTTATATTTCTTCTAGTAACATCTCCTGGGCAACAAGGATATGGAAGAATTTTCAGTATACTGGTATTATACACACAGGTGGAGCATCAGTTGTCCCCAGAAAACACATAACACAGGCCTCTAAATCTTTCACCAAACTAGGACCAATTGAAATTTTCCTCAGTTCTCAACATCCAGAATGTCTTTGTACTAGTCTGGCATCTGGTTAAAATGAATTCTGATTGCTAACATTTTAAACAAAATTGATCTTCCATTATAGCATATACATCTCCTTTCTAGTAGGGATTAACTAAAAATAGTCTGTTGTTAAAAGTTTTGGCAAACTAAATTATAAAATTTCTCTTTAAAGGTTCATTTGGGAATGTATTTCTCTATCAATAACTTTGCACCAGAAGTTCAGAAAACTAAGGATCAAATAATATCTTGCTGTCTAGCTGTATACTATCAAGTATGTCAGACTATGTTACCAACTCCAACAAAATGTCACTACATGTTTAATCTTCGAGATGTATTTAAGGTTTGTTTTAAAATTTCATTCTCTAACTTAAGTTTAAAATTCAACTTGAGACAATGCAGTTTTACTGAACTGACTTTCTCTCTCTCTCCATTTCCCTACTCACTGATACTGTCCACACTTAATTGTTAGAAGGGGGAAAACAGAGCAATTCAAGTTGATTAGTTTTGCTGTTAGCAGCTTATCCTATAAGCCAGTTAAAAGGAATCATTAAAGTAATTCCATGCAGAGAATTCAATAATGAAACCTGTAAGACTGTTAAAAAAGTAAAGCCAATCTACTGACACCAGGTTGTGGTGAATGAAAGTTCAGTGTTTATTGTAAGGCCATACAAGGAATCTGAGACAACTAGTGCTCAAGCATCTCCAACTCCCCAGAGGGTTTCAGCCAAGGACTTTTAAGGATCAGGTGAGGGTCTATGATCAGCTCGTGCAACATGCTCTGATTGGTTGATGGTGAGGTAACCAGGCCAGGTCACAGGGGTTAGCATTATCAATCCTTAGGCTCCAATAGGTCTGGGGCCTATGTTCTCCTGGTCATCAGTAGCAAATTATTCTATTTTGTGGGGGTTTTAGCATCTGTATAAAAATTCAAGAGTTGTGCATCTAGGTACTTCAAAGAGGAGCTAAAGCAGAGAATATGAGGGAGGGGTCTGTCCCCATCAGGGGACATACTGGCTAAGATTCTCATTAGGGAGAGAAATGACCAGGCTATAACATAGATTTTGGTTTTGCTTTATTTCTGAGAGTTTATTACAGCTCTCAGACAAATGAAAGCATGTATGCATTTCATAAACATGCTGAATTTTCACAAGACTTGCTTTTACACCAGAGAATGTTGCCAACAGTGCTGATTTAGTCTAAGAATTTTCTGGATTAAAATGTTTTTTTTTTTTAATCTTTTTTTGGTTTGCTTTTTATCTCCATGCTATGGGACTTTAGCCCAAAATAGTACATATATTTGAAATGGGTTATAAGTTTTTTAACCCAAATTGGCAGTCTTAGAACATTAAGAAGCATCACTTATCTCCAGCAATCCTGTGAGGAGTTTTTGAGCCCTCTCCTTCTAAGGGTGACACTATACAGGTTTTCTCTGGTTTATAACTTGTCCATCTCATCAGAAGTTCAGATTATCACTTGCAGGAATTGACAATCCTTGCCTGAGATTATTGCTCTATTTTTATAGAAACATAAACCTGCAAAAAAAAAAATGAGGCTTTACTTTGCAATCTACCTGATAATGGTTTTTTAATTGTTGTTTTTAAATTCCTAATAGCTTCTTCTAGGTTTGCTGCAAGCTGATAAGTATGTTGTTAACTCCAAAGAGATGGCTGCTCTGTTCTTTGTTCATGAAGCCACCCGAGTGTTTCATGATCGCTTACTTGAACAAGCTGAACAGGTGCTTTTCTATCAGATTCTTTCGAAAGAACTTGAGAATTATTTTCAGGTAAAATAATTTTTAAAATTTTTGTAAATTGTATCTTGAGCAAAAGTGTTGTTTTTTAAACATCATCAGACATTTCTATGATGTTAACTAAAAACTTTATTAACAATTCCATTTTTTACTTGCAAATGTCTAAATAATTATAGATTTGGAACAACTGAAGTGATAAGGTCTTGATACCTTTGAAAGTGAAAGAAAGTGAAGGCCCTCAGTCGTGTCCGACTCTTTGCAACCCCATGGACTGTATGGAAGCCTACCAGGCTTCTCAGTCCATGGGATTATTCCAGGCAAGAGTACTGGAGTGGGTTGCCATTGCCTTCTCCAGGGGATCTTCCCCACCCAGGGATCAAACCCAGGTCTCCCACATTGCAGGCAGACGCTTTACCCTCTGAGCCACCAGGGAAGCCCATATATTTGGCCTTTTAAGAGCCTTGAAATTTCTCATTTTCCTCCAGGACTGGCAGGCATGAACATTTTGACCCCTCACCCCTCTCCAGCCCTTTGAACTTTAGTTTGTGCATGCTTCTCTAGTCCAGGTCACAAAGGAAAGTGCTTCAGTAACTGATTCACTAACAGTTTTAACTAAATGAAGTGGTGAGCTCAACTCCATTACCGTACCTCTTTGCTGCTGCTGCTGCTGCTGCTGCCAAGTCGCTTCAGTCGTGTCCGACTCTGTGCAACCCCATAGACAGCAGCCCACCAGGCTCCCCTGTCCCTGGGATTCTCCAGACAAGAACACTGGAGTGGGTTGCCATTTCCTTCTCCAATGCATTAAAGTGGAAAGTGACAGTGAAGTCGCTCAGTCGTGTCCGACTCTTAGCGACCCCATGGACTGCAGCCTACCAGGCTCCTCCATCCATGGGATTTTCCAGGCTAGAGTACTGGAGTGGGGGCCATTGCCTTCTCCTAACTCCTCTCAATTCCTTTCCAAAGATGATGGCTCTTTTCTTTTTTCTCCTCTTTGGAAGCACTGTAGGAAATAAAATAAACTCAAAGATACAACTTTATTTACAACAGCGAAGAAGAAATTTGGAATACAAACTTTATACATAGAGATACACACATGCATGTAAGCCCAGCATACAACACGGATACATATATGTAAATCTCTGTCTTTATGTATACATACATTTGTATACACATATATTTTTTTCCTTTTATCTTTTTGCCATGCCATGTGGCATGTAGGATCTTAGTTCCCCAACCAGAGATTTAACCTGCACCCCCTAGATTGCCAGCATGGAGTCTTAACCACTGCACCACCAAGGAAGTCCCCATATATATTTTTTAGATAAATCACAAATTCAAAAATCTTTAAAAAATTTTTTTCTAGACACTCATCATTACTTTTCTTTAATCCAAGTTTCCTGCTCCTCAGCCTAGACCCTTCTTTGTATCATCATTCATGTTAACCCATAACACTTCTGCCCTCCAACTTTTTAAACATCTGGTAAACCAATCTTTTCACTAAGTAGCTATCTCCACATCCACCAACAGCTCCATCTACTTATCCAGAGTGTCTCAGGGCTCTACCCAGGGTGCAGTTCTTCTTGTCCCTCTTTGGGGCTGCTCTTTGGTGATGCTTCACACTCACCTCACTCCTACTTTCCTTCACACAGGCAGTAGAATCTCCAGTCCTTTCTTTTCTCACTTTCCTTCCCTAACAACCTGAGAAGCAGTTGAATACAGAGGTACCAAACACAGGCTCTGCCCAAGTTCAAAGCCCAACCCTTCCATTTATGAGCTATGAAACCTGTAGCAAGTGACCCCTCTGTGTTTCGGTTTCCTCATCTCTAATGAAAAGGTAGTAATTGTACCTACTTCACAGGACTGTGGTGATAATTAAGGGCACTAACTTGTGTAAAGTGTTCACAGCGGTTTCTGACACATGATAAGTGCTCAGTAAATGTAAGCTATCATTGTATTAAAAATGACCAGATCTTATATCTACTGTTCAAAGACAGGCTGGTGGTTTGGCAGAAAGAGCCTGAATGCTAGAATTAAAGCTTGGCTTGACTTCTAAATCTGTCTCATATTACTCGGGGTACTTCACTCTCAACATGAAAAACCATTTGCAAAACCACTTCCAGTCTTCCTTCTCTGCGTTCTATGTACTACCCTGATGACTCCGCCCCTGGTGTTTCCTACCTCAATACTGATGCTATCATTCAAGCCTCCATCCATGTCAGAAATTTGAGCGCCTCACCTCATCCTTTGGCCAGTGCAGAATGGTCTCTGTTGTCCCTTCCTTTACTCATATAGGTCCCTTCCCTTGGCTCACTCCTGACCATCCTTCTGGATTCAGCTCATGCTTCCTCTTCTGCTGGTCTTCTCTAGCCTAAACCACATTGTTTCCAGATTAAATGTCTTTGTATTGTCATAGGACTATGGGGTTTTTCCATCCGTAGAACTAATTAGAATTTAATTGCCTATGTCTTTCTCTAACCGATGAATTCCATGAGAACAAAATCGTTGCTTTTTATCCCCACCTAAATCTCCAGAGTTTAACATCCTCCCTTACCCCTAGCTGGTACTTGATAAATACATCTGGGATGAATGAATTGATAAAGGAATGAATGAAAGAATGCAGAGACTTTGCTAAAATAACCATCTAAAGAGAGCTTATTTCTGTCCTGGGAGAAGATCTTAAATTTTTGCCTTATACATTCCAACTGCAATTTAGTTCAAGACTTTGCTAGACCAAAGAATAGATGTAGAGGCAGTAGAAAATGAGTAAGCAAATACTTAGGGGAGACAGGTCTTTCCCTAGTAGGAGTTAGTCCCACAGACAGTAAGAACAGCTACGGTACCCCCAAATTAAAGAACTATTACCCAAACCTACTTTAAAAATTTAAGGATGTAAATTATTCCTGTAAGAATTTGGGTTTATACAATACCATTTAGTCAGTTGTTTGACTGCTTGACTTTTTAAATAGTAAAATGTGATAGCTCTAATAACAGTTAACACTTACAGTGTGCCAGGCACTGTTTTAAAAGCTTTACCCATCATTACTCAATTAAATCTTCATAACATCTCTGTGATTTAAGTCCTGTTATAATCCTCATTTAACAAATGAAGAAGCTGAGGCAAAGTGAGATTAAGAATTTGCCCAAGGTTGCATAGTTAGTTAAGTGGTGGAGTCCTGGCTATCTGACTTCAGATAGTCTCTTAACCATCATGTTATATTGTCCCTCGACCTTCCTTTAGCCTTTTGCTTAAACAGACACCTTCTGAGAGCCTATTAAGAATTTCCAGGGCCAGACATCAGCTGAGGTAAGTTCTAAAACCTCCATAGAACTAACGTAAGCCCTGCTTCCAAGCACCTTACAACCTAACAGGTGTAAGCGCTGTAACAGGCCCATCCACACACCACCATAGTAGGACAAAAGAAGAAAGAATAATTTTATCTCCCTAGTTTTAGGAAGAGGGAAATGGTCAGACTTCAAAGAAGGGGTTAGCCCACGAACTTGGTCTGAAAGACAGGCAAGGGTTTGTCAAGTGAACCAAGAAAGCAAATATGGAAGCTTGCATATCTATGGTGGTGATTAACAATTGATTGAGGAAAGATTCTCTTCTTCAGATTGTTGGTGAGACCTCGTGGTATCAAAATGTTATTCCCACAGCAGCAGTTCTTAACCTAGAGACTGTAGATTCTCAAAGAGTTCTTAAACAGAACTGTATTTCCGTGTATTTGGTTTCCTTTGCAACCCTTGCATTTTACTATATGTGTTTAAAATGTTACTCTTATGAGGAGTCCATAAGTTTCACTGTCAGAAGGGGGTCCATGGCACAAAAAAAGGTTAAGAATCCCCAAGACCTAGACCTACTATGCTAAGAACTTCTCTGATATAAGTACATTGTTTTAGTTTTGATTAGTAAAATTGTGCTATTAACAGTTTCTATTCAATCACCTTACAATAGATCCAATGGACCAAAGAAAAACTGATGAATGACCCAATTATATTTGTGGATTTCTTGGATGTAAACAAATCTCATAAAAAGAAGACCTATCAGTATACCAATGACTATAATAAACTTGCTGAAGTACTTACTGAATTCCAAATGAAGTTGAATTCAGCGTCTTTGGAGGTAGAGACACATACTATACAAAAATCTAAAGAATACTATTTTCAAATATATATTTATATATACACACACATATATATAGGCTTCCCTGGTAGCTCAATCAGTAAAGAATCCGCCTGCCAGTACAGAAGACTCAGGTTCGTTCCCTGAGTTGGGAAGATCCCCTGGAGAAGGAAATGACAACTTACTCCAGTATTCTTGCCTGGAGAATCCCCATGGACAGAGGAGCCTGGTGGGCTACAGTCCATGGGATTGCAAAAAGTCAGACATGACGGAGCGACTAACACTACACATATGTATATGTATATGTAAAATCAAATATTTTTGAGATGTATGTGTATGTATAAGAGCAAGAGAGATCAAAAAGTGTACCCTCAAATTTTAGTGAAGACCAGTAAAAGTATAGGTTTATATTGTTCATCTTATTTTGCCTCATCTAAATAAAAGGTGCGCAACTGAGGCAATAAAATGCTGAATTATTAAGGGAATTAAATGCAAGAGAGGGTGTGTCAACAAGTAGCAGCAATATAGCTGGGACTAATTCACAGTTTTTCCCATTGTGCTGTGCTTAGTCACTCAGTCGTGTCCGACTCTTTGCAACCCCATGAACTGTAGCCCTCTAGGCTCCTCTATACACAGGGATTCTCCAGGCAAGAATACTGGAATGGGTTGCCATGTCCTCTTCCACGGGAGCTTCCCAACCCAGGGATCCAGTCCAGGTCTCCCACATTGCAAGCGGATTCTTTACCATCTGAGCCACCAGGGAAGTCCAATGGGAAACTACATTCCCATTATAGTTATGAACAAAGGTGATTTGGAACATAGACACCAACAAAGTCAGATACCATACACAGATTCCCTGAGGCTTGTTCTACCTCAAGACAGAGAAATAGAAAATCAGCCTGGATATTGCTGCTGTCCCCTTCATCTTCTTCCCTCAAGCCTATGCCTGCCTTCCAATCTTACTCATCAGAATATTGGCAAAAGGACAGTTCTCATTGTGCACACTTATTTTCCATTAATGTAAACTAGTTTATTGGGTCTAAATTATTGGATTACCAGATTAGTCATTCTCACTTCTATATCTTGTATGTAAAACCACAATGAACACTTAATTTTTCTGTGCCTATATCACTTTATTTTTTCATTTCCCCTGGTAGATTTCTCATTCCTTGGTATTTTTCAAGGAAGCCATAGAACACATTGCAAGAGCTACAAGGATCCTTCGACAATCAGGAAGTCATATGTTACTGGTAAGAATTTAAATTTTTCAAATTTTTTTAGTATGCAAAATAAAAATTAAGGAAATTCAATAAAAATCTACTCTGCTTACAGAAATTTAGTTTTTGCACACTTTCTATTTATGAAAGCTCATATTCATTGATTCATATGACAAGATCCTTGTCCTCTCAAAAGTGCATAAAAGCTCACCAGCTATTTGTTTTTGGAAGGCACTTAATGTGTAAAAACAGTGATGGGTCCGGCACCATCTCTAGCGTGTCTTCAGTGTCAGTACAGTGTCTGTGCAGGTGAACCTTGACTTCAAACATAATACAATTCCTTGAACATTTATTTAGGAAAATGAATCATTGCACAAAATTTTACTGCTCATGAAGGCAAATGAGAGTTAAATTCTTGGAAATTCCACCAATCCCTTAAATAGAGAAAAGCTTTCAGAAGGCTAAATAAAAATCCAATGTATTCAGCCAATGATATGTCACGCTATTATGACTATTTTTTTAAGTTAGTCATTCAAATTATGTTCTCAGATCACAAAAGAATTACTACTGGAATCAATAACAGGAAGAAATCTGGAGTATTCACAAATATGCAAAACCTTTATAATACATTCCTAAATAAATAACCAATGGGTAAAAGAAGAAATCACAAGAGAAATTAGAAAATGCTTTGAGGTGAATGAAAACAAAAACACAACATACCAAAACAAAAATGCTGGAGAGGGTGTGGAGAAAAGGGAACCCTCCTACACTGTTGGTGGGAATGCAAACTAGTACAGCCACTATGGAGAACAGTGTGGAGATTCCTTAAAAAATTGCAAATAGAACTACCTTATGACCCAGCAATCCCACTGCTGGGCATACACACCGAGGAAACCAGAATTGAAAGAGACACATGTACCCCAATGTTCATCGCAGCACTGTTTATAATAGCCAGGACATGGAAGCAACCTAGATGTCCATCAGCAGATGAATGGATAAGAAAGCTGTGGTACATATACACAATGGAGTATTACTCAGCCGTTAAAAAGAATTCATTTGAATCAGTTCTGATGAGATGGATGAAACTGGAGCCGATTATACAGAGTGAAGTAAGCCAGAAAGAAAAACACCAATACAGTATACTAACACATATATATGGAATTTAGGAAGATGGCAATGACGACCCTGTATGCAAGACAGGGAAAGAGACACAGATGTGTACAACGGACTTTTGGACTCAGAGGGAGAGGGAGAGGGTGGGATGATTTGGGAGAATGACATTCTAACATGTATACTATCATGTGAATTGAATCGCCAGTCTATGTCTGACGCAGGATGCAGCATGCTTGGGGCTGGTGCATGGGGATGACCCAGAAAGATGTTATGGGGAGGGAGGTGGGAGGGGGGTTCATGTTTGGGAATGCATGTAAGAATTAAAGATTTTAAAATTTAAAAAATAAAAAACTAAAAAAAAAAAATTATTATAAAAACAATAAAAAAAAAGAATAGAAAAACAATGAGAATATCAATGAAAGCAAACAAAAAAATGATTCTTTGAAAAGATCAACAAACTGACCAATCTTTAGAGAAGATAATCAAGAGAAAAAAGGCAAGAACACTCCAACTATTAAAGCCAAGTATTTAATACACCTTGATGAAATGTACACCTTTCTCGAAAGACATAAATTACTGAACTGAAGAAATATAAAGTCTGTACTTACATAACTAATCAAAAGATTGAATTAGGAATTTTAAAACTTCCCACAAAGAAAAGCCTAGGGCCAAATGGCTTCACTAGAGAATTCTAACATTTAAGGAAAAATTAAATCAGTCATTTACAACTCTTCCAGAAAATAGAAGAAGAAATACTTCCTAGCTAATCTATGAGACCAGTATCACCCTGATACCAAAACTATATAGGTGTCATGAAAAAAAGAGAACTACATACCAATATCCCTGTGAATATAGTTGTTAATTTTTTTAATGAAATATCAGCAAACTGAATGTAACAACATATGAATATTATATATCATGGCCAAGTGGGTTTTATTCTAGGAATGTGTGTTTGATTTAACATCCCAAAATCCAATAATGGAAAGGAATGAACTGCTGATGCAGACTACAACATGGAGAACCTCGAAACCATCGTGCTAACTGAGACGTCAGATGCAAAAGACTTCTTACTGTATGATTCCATTTATAGGAAATGTCCAACAAAGGCAAATCTATAGAGAAAAAAAGCCTACTAATGGTTGCCTGGGACTGGAGGTTAGAAAGAGGATTGACTGCAAATAGGCTTGAGGGATATTTAGGGGATGATAGGAAATGGCAACCCACTCCAGTGTTCTTGCCTGGAGAATCCCAGGGACGGGGGAGCCTGGTGGGCTGCCGTCTATGGGGTCGCACAGAGTCAGACACGACTGAAGTGCCTTAGCAGCAGCAGCAGCAGAAGTACTCTAAAAATGGATTGTGGTGATGGTTACATAACTCTGTAAATTTACTAAAAATCATTTAATTGTGCACTTAAAATAGGTATGGTCTATAGTTTGAACCTTAATAAACTGTTTTAAAAGGGTAAAACTTCCCAGAGAGCACTTCTTGAGTGTTATTGCCCACAGTAAATGGAAAAAGACTTTTTTGAATCCTTACAAATGAAGACTCAAATGTTGATAGTCACATTGCAATTATTTATAAGCCTATCTATGCTATTTTTCCAGATTACCTTTTCAGTGCAGCTATTTCATGTAGTTCAAGAGGCTGTGAAGAGAAAAGATTAAAATATTGAGTGTTTGAGTGCCTTTTAAGGTTTTGATAAAATATTTTATGTTTCATGTGTTTATCAAAGCATTTAAAAATAGTCTTAGGTAGTTTTACTAACTTTCTAGCACATCTAAGTAGAAAACTTTTTATTTCTATTTAAAAATAAAATTTCTAAATTTTTTTTCTTCCCAAGATTGGAATAGATGGATGTGGAAAAGAAACTTGTGCGACTCTGGCCTGTTATTTGGCAGAACACAAAATATACCGGGTACCTTTATCTCACAATTATGCCTACTTAGAATTCAAAGAAGATTTCAAAAAAGTGTTCATGCAAACAGGATTAGAAGGCAACCCCTCTGCTTTGATAGTTAGTAATTTGAACCTAGATCAAGTAAGTACTTTTTGTTTTTATTATTTTCTAAAGTTTCATATTTATGGAAGGTATTCCCAGGTGGCACAGTGGAGCCCTCCAAATTTAATATTTGAAAAGAAAATATTCATCTATCGTCCTATTAACCTGCCGTATCAATTCTTTTCATTATTTTCCATGCTTATCCAATCATAGCCTATAGAGTTTATGAATATGCAATCATTCTGTAGATAGTTTTACATAAGTACCACAATAAAAGAATTTTCTGTCTCTATAATTTTAATTGACTAATTGGAAGTAATTTATCTGTGTAACTAAAGTCATCCATTTTACATTAAAACCAGTTTTATAATCTGTCTTTTAAAAGTAGCCCTATCATCTGTATATACTGTCTGATCATGTAATCTACAATGTGCTCTCACAGAGTTTGAGGCTTCTGTTTTTGTCCTTTATCCTTCTGCTCAAGTTTCACCAAAGCCAAGACCTTTCTTTGCATCTTATGCCTTATTTATATGTAGCAAAAAATGTTAATCGCTCAACTTTTTAAAAATCTATTCTTTTGCATAAGTTATACCCTTCCACAGCCAAAGCATAATTAGGAATACCACCGCAGATTGTATGTACTTCTTTGTGGCAAAATTTCAAGGGAATATTGTTTATTATCTATGATCCAGAGGTGTATAGTTATTAGTATTGTTTCAAACTCCCATTTTGTTTTTTCTCCTGATACTGGGCCTCTCTCCCTAGACTTGTATGTGCCTGTTTCTCATGTCATATTTTGAAAATAAATCCAAGGGTCATGTCATATCTGCTATTCTCCATAATATCCAGTTTTTCTGCTTTACCTATGTATTCTCCCCTTCCCAAATTTGAATATTCTGCTCCTTGATCAGGTTGAGGTTTTTGCCAGACACTTGCTAGATTTCAGAAGATGTAGTTTCTCCCCTGCCAAGAATGTATATCATTCTAATTTAAGAAACTATTTTTCAGAAATCCACTGTCAAAACTGAATTGAACATGGCTCCCGTGTTATTCAGGGGTTTCCCTGGTGGCTCAGCTGGTCAAGAATCCGCCTGCAATGTGGGAGACCTGGGTTCGATCTCTAGGTTGGGAAGATCCGCTTGAGAAGGGAATGGCTACCCACTCCAGTATTCTGGCCTGGAAAATTCCATAGACTGTATAGCCCATGGGATTGTAAAGAGTCGGTCACAGCAGAGCGACTTTCACTTTCACTTTCCATGTTATGCAGAACTTTAAGGTTATTGCATCTCCTTTCCAGACTTTTTCTAGCCACATCATTGCTTTCCGCATGAATCCAAAAAATGGTGTTATGACTTTAAGTTTGTTAACATTTGTTAAGTGCAGGGTACCAGATGGTGAGCTACAGTTTAGCAAAAGACAAGAGAATCTGAAAGAGAAGTTTATTACTCAGGTTCTGCAGGAGGTACACAGCATGCTTTGAGGGAACCCATGGGAAGTCAAGGCAAAGTGCAGAGAGAGAGAGAGGTAGGACCAGGGCACACGCCTTGATTGGGGGAGCAGTGCTTTGCAGTGCTTTTGGAGTTTCCAGGCTAGGGCCAGATTGGTCAATTCAAACCCAACAAGGGTAAGTTCCATGGGGGTCTTATCTAAGGAGCACATAAAGGGAAGGCTCTGGGAAGCAAGGAAGACTGCTGACACAAGGGCTGTTGGGAAGTCATATCAGAATTTACATTTGCTTGTAACTCTGTGGGTTGCTATCTAAGGCATGTGCATCCATGAGAGGTATTTTATCAGTTTAAGTCCCCCGGCAGGCTGCTTGGCCAAACAAAATGGGTGCTGAGACAGTAATATTATGGAGTACTTTAGCTAGACTCTCAACAAGTAGGCAATAATCAGAGTATTTAATAAATCTTTGGCGGTTCTCCATCATATCTTAGTTGAGACAGGAAAGCAGTTAGCCCCATGTCACCTCTGTTGGCCTCTATTGGACGCAGCCCCGTAGTTCTCTGCCCTTTTTCAACTGGACTGAAATACCAGGTCCCCGTGAGTGGCTAAAGAATACTGTATCTTGAGGCACTGATAATGCTAATAATGCTTTTTTGTTAAAAGAAAGCTTGGATTTATTCTAAAAACCAAAATGCTCATACTTTTTTTTATTACTCCTCTGGTAGAATTTCTTTCATTGCTGCTTCTCCTCTGTTACCTTCCTATTCATTTTGGAATCCTTTGTAGAGATGTTTTTGGTTAAAATAAGCTTTTGGCCATGTGATTTCTAATAGTTTGTGTAGTATTCAAACACAAAAGTATAAATTATACTTTTATAAACTGTGTATAAACTGTGTGAAGCAGAGTCCCTGCTCAGCTTAATTATTGTACCCACTCCTCCCATGCCTCTTCCCCAGTGCACAACACAGTGTTTGGTATACTGTTGGTACCAAATCTGTTTCCCTAATGTTTGAATAAATGAATGAATAGATGAAGCTTATTTTGACTCAGAAAAAAATGTTTCTGATGGGCTCACATTAAGAGAAGTTATTTTTTTTTGATCTAAGTTCTCCTGAAACACTATTGCTTTCTTGATTAGCTTTGTCCAGAGTGAAATACATGCCCAATTTACTCATTCCTGATTAAATGTATGTTTTGCCTAAGGAGTTATTTATGGACGATTTGAACAGCATTATTAATTTGGGGAAAATACCTGACTTGTTTGAAAATGAAGAGCTGGATGCGATTGCCCTCAGGCTTAGACCTCTTGCCGAACAGTCTGGTTATGTTGATAATAGGCAAGCTTTACTTTCGTTCTTCCAAAAGGTACATTTTTGTGGATTGCCTTTATCAAGTTGTTATATTAAATTGAAGACAGACTATGTTCAAATTTCATAAAATTTTATGTTAGTGTCCACTATTTGTTGAAAATAATGCTGCAATGAACATAAAGGTCTGCATTAAAATTAAAGATTTTAAAATTTAAAAAATAAAAAACTAAAAATAAAATAAAATAAAATAAAATTTGAGTAAATAAATTTAAATATTAAAAGTAAAAAAAAAATAGACTATGTTTATAATTTTGTACATGAATTTCAAGTTGGATAATTTCTTTAGTTTTTTACATGAGTTTTTAAAGCTACAATAATGACTGCCATCCTTATACACAGACACACCATAGGCAGGACAAACATGAGCAAGAATCTGGGCCTGGCTGGCTAACAATGACTTTAAAAAATAATATTAGCTTGAGGCAATAAGAGAAATAAGATCCCAAGATTATTTCACACCCTGTGATCCATTTCTAGCCAATGAAGCTTTTTATTTCAGTTATATGCTGGTAACAAGCCTGGAAAGGAAAGAAACAAGAATTCCTCATCCCCTTAAAAAGCCCTAGAACTGTCCAGGAAGCTATGGGTTATCCAGGTAGAGCAGGTAATATTCAGAATGAACTCGGCAGTGAGCTTGCTGTGAAAGAATCAGCTGGATAAGAGGTATCAACTGGACAAATTAACTAGGCATTCTGTGTCTTTAAGACATGATGACTGACCAGTGGCTCAGTGAACAGATAGATTTGATTACCCAAGCCAAAACGTTCACTGGTAAAGTACCACAGGCCAACTTATTTCTCAAGTCAGTTTCTATCTTTTATGGAGACATTTGAAAATTGAACTGAACCACCATCCCTTCCTCAGCAGATACTTAGTGATCTTGCACAAGAAAAACATGTAAAAAATTCTGGGAATGGAATCCACAATTGTAAGAGAACAATATAATGGATGTTTGAACTGAGTTGTATTTTAAAATACTGCAGTAGAAAGAAGGATAGGAGATATCCTGGAAACTTGTGGCACACTAGCACTTCTTTACAAAATTGGTTTATCCAATAGATTGTGAGTGGAAAAGGAAAATAAATTCTGATTTATAGTGTGGCGAATAGTGCCCTCCAGAAATGAAAAATAAGAATCCTAAGTAGAAATCAATTTTAATTTTATATATATGCCATACTTTCAAAAATGACTTGAGGTTTTTTACAGTAATAATAAATAGTGAAAACACAGTTTAAACTGTTGGATATCTTCAAGTAGGAGTTTGCAAATGGGCAAAGCAAAGAGAGGTAATTTCGTTTTGTGGGTTTTCCCAGGTGGCTCAGTAAAGAATACGCCCACCAGTGCAGGAGACACAAGAGACAAATTTCAATCCTTGGGTCAGGAAGATCCCCTGGAGTGGGAAATGACAACCCACTCCAGTACTCTTGCCTGGAAAATGTCCATGGACAGAAGAGCCTAGTGGGCTACAGTCCATGGGGTCGCAAAGAGCAGGACACAACTAAGCACACATGTGATTTCGTGTTCAATTTAAAGATTTCTGTATTTTGTGAATTTTGCATTGAGGAGTTGCATTTGCTTTTATACAAATTTTAAAGACAAGCAGGAGGGGGAAACTCTTACCCTTGAGTCTTCTTTCAGCTTTACCACTCTTATTTGGCAAAATAGGTTGCTTGATACTCAAAGATATTATTACTTTGTACAAGTCGAACCCTTTGAGTTAGATGGACCATTGACTCACTGAAGCTGCTTTCAAAAATGTGGTTTTATCATAAAGTGACGTATGAAATGAGGAAGGAATCTGTGCCCTGTGGTCAGTCCTTCCAAGAAGGCAAGAACAGCAACAACGCAACCAGTTTTTAGGTGGGGCAAAGATGCAGGCAAAATTCTTTGAAACTAGCACTTTGCCTAGGACCTGAAAAATTATATAGAATCTAATACTGCTTGGCTGTAATCCTTCAGCTGTAGGAGTTTATTAGTATCTCTGCGGCGTTCTGTACATAACATTATCTGATTCTCTGCATCTCTTTTAGCTTTAATTCATCTGACTGTTTCTTTCTTTGACTTTCTGTAAGTCTTAAATGCACACCACTCCAGAGGAAACAGTTAAACAGACAGACTCGTCACCATCTGATATAAACTGCCCTACTGAATAGAGCTCTAGCACCAGATCCCCTTATAAAGGATGGTTTATACAAGGAATGTTCTGAGTCCAGTGACTCCCCTACCCAGTCCATCCAGCTGAAGCCAAGAGGGTGAGGTCCCCTAGAACAGAATCTGGCTCCTTTCCTCAGAAGGGCTCTGTGAAGCTTGTAGTTTCCCTTGGAAGGACTCTGGTTTATGACAGACACTCAGTACATGATTGATAGGTACTCCCCCCATTAAGGAAAAAATGGAAACAAATTTTAAATGGAATTTTCCATATAATATTTTCTTCAAAGCAGTGGATTGCATTTAAACAACTTATATTCTCATTAATTTTCAGAGAATACATAAAAATCTTCATATTCTTATGACCATGAGCCCTACAAGACCTAACTTTCACCAAAACTGTAGACTATATCCTTCCCTGATCAGCTCCTGCACGGTTGATTGGTATGAGAAATGGCCGGAGGAAGCTCTCCTGATTGTAGCTGACGCTTTCTTAAGAGAAAAAGTGGATATCAAGAACAGAGAGGTAAATATAACCCCTTTAAAGAAATCTAATGCAAGTGACGATTTCTATTTATTATCAGAATCCAACAATACTACATCTCTGAATGACAATGAACCTTAGGTGGGCAAAGAGAGGCAATTCTGGGCAAAATTATGAAATAAGGCAAGTGTCTTGACTCTTTATCAGTTCCTCATCTCTTTTGCCCCCTAATTCACCCTGTCTCAGTGATGCCCAGATTCCTCATTGCTGGGGTCTCTTCACAGTTCTGCCCTCATGGTGGACAGCAGATTTCCACGAAGGTAAACAACCTCCATTTTTCATGCTCTGGTGAGGATGCTGCAACCTTCTGTGTACTTCTTGTGAATTTCACTGGGTTGGTTACAGCAACACAACTACAAAGAAATGAGAGCACAGGCCACACACAAAATTGCCTCAGAACCCATGAGCCACAAGGCAATAAGAATCTATTCTAGAGTGATTCAAATGAAGATCCCAAGAGATGTTGGCAAAAGAAGTTGTAAATTCAGAGAGGCCTGAAACTCTGTGGGACCTAGAAAGGGGCTTACAACCTTACCTGTCCAAGTGTTCAAGGAAAGCAAAGGCCAATAAGGGTAGATTCAGGGTGAAACCAGCAAGAAATTGCAGCTGAGTTAAGAGTGACCAGTTTAGCTAGGCTTGGTGGATTGGAGATGCATAAACACAACTAGATTATGTTCAAGTCAGATTCTCTCTGAAGGTAAGCAAAGAGGACACTCTTTCTATTCTAGTTTTGCCTACCTGTATCTCTACATTGATCGGTCCATTGATTTCCATAAGGAACGATTCCAGCCCCCTCCCCCAACCCCTGCAAGATACCAAAATCAGGATGCTCAAGTGAAAGTAACTCAGTCATGCCCAACTCTTTGCGACCCCATGGACCATACAGTGGCTTCCCTGGTGGCTCAGAGGTTAAAGCGTCTGCCTCCAATGCGGGAGACAGTCCATGGAATTCTCCAGGCCAGAATACCGGAGTGGGTAGCGTTTCCCTTCTCCAAGGGATCTTCCCAACCCAGGGATCAAACCCACATCTCCTGTATTGCAGGCAGATTCTTTACCAACTGAGCCACAAGGGGAGCCCAGGAATACTGGACTGGGTAGCCTATCCCTTCTGCAGAGGATCTCAAGTCCTTTATATAAAATGGTATAGCATTTACCCATAATATGCTCACACTCTATGATATATTTTAAATCATCTCTAAATTACTTGTAATACCTAATACATTGTAAGTATATGTAAATAATTGTAAATACAATGCAAATGCTATGTAAATAGTTGCCAGCGCAAGAGAAATTCATATTTTGCTTTTGGAAACTTTCTGGAATATTTAAGAAGTATTTTCAGTGGTTGTTTGAATCTGTGGGTGCAGAACCCACAGATACAGAGGGCTGACTATACATCCTTTAAGTCCTTACATTTTTCTAGCTTTATTTCACTCATGAAAATTGGGTATCTTGCTATCAATAACCTACTTTAAAGAAAGGAAGATACAAGATAAAGCACTATAAACCTTGGCCATTGACAATGTACCCTAAATCTTTGGAGTGCTGCAGCAGAAATAAAGGAAAAACCTAGCTGAGATGTCGTTTATTGTTAATCTTTTTTCTTTTTGTCTTTTCCACCCTAACATCATCCTAACCACAAAAACTCATGTATTTTTAATCCCATTCATCCAAACCCTTTTTCTGCATCTCCACATCTCAGAAATGACAAATGTATTTGCACTGTCAATTTTCTTTAGTGTGTGTGTGTATATTGACTGCTTTCTCTTAATTCTTAGAAATTACTATTTTTCAGAACTTAAAAGAAAAACTTGTCCCAACATGTGTCCAAATCCACCAAAGCGTGAAAGAGTTGAACATAAAATACTTTCAAACAACTAGAAGGCATTATTATATCACTCCCAGTAACTACTTGCGATTCATGGATACGTTTGCCCACATTTTGAAGTCCCGAGAGAAGGAAATGCAAAAGAAGAGGTAAGGCTTTGAGACCGAGTCAGATATACGTATACTGTATTTGTGCTCTTATTTGTGAAAAGGGATGCAGATGCAAGTGAACCCCAACCCACCTTTTCATTGGAGAGAAAAGAGCAAAAGCTACAGAAGATCTTAAAAGAGGTAGGTGTCTATCTCCCCTGTGGTCATTCACAGGCTGCCCCTGTAAAGGCAAGGCTGACAGATTCTGCCAGTGAAGAAGCAATAGATTGTTAGAGTCAGACAAGGACAGTGAAAACAAGAGTAACCAGCATTGCCATTCCCAATGTCCCTTACCCCATGAAATGAAAAGTGAAAGTCACTCAGTTGTGTCCAACTCTTTGGGACCCCATGGACTGTAGCCCACCAGGCTCCTCGGTCCATGGGATTCTCCAGGCAAGAGTACTGGAGTGGGTTGCTATTTCCTTCTCCAGGGAATCTTCCCAACTACAACACTGATAGTGGGAGGCCCTGCTGCTGAGAAGTCCACAGCATGCTGCAGCTCAGCAGTTTTAGAACCTTCAGCTGGCCCTGGGAAGGTGGGGGAGGAAACCTGAGCTAGAAAGTCTCATATCTAATCAGAACTCTAGAGTCATTGAGAAACAATCTCATGACAGCCTCCCAGAAGATAAAGACAGTGGGAAATGGTCTTATAGCATCTGCTCACAAGCATTCCATGCTCTCATGTTCCAAAAGGATCACAGACTTATCTCAGTTGTAGTTAAACCTTCTCCTGTGTGACCTATGTGAAGGCATGAACGGTTGCCAGGGTACCACGTGAAGGCATTCCTTTACAGCTCTATCCTCCAACCTGGCATTTATCCAGCTGAAAAAGAATAGCCCACTCTATCAGATACCCCAGTTAAGTGCACTGATAAGGACTTAGACCACATCCATTCTTGGACAACATTGGGTGAGAATAGCCATGATGACTGCCACTTGGAGGACAGACCGCAGACAGATTTCATATCTTGAGTCAAGCCAGTTAAAATTGTTATTGATCCGAATGCATCAATAATTGGCAGTCACCCATACTCTGCCTTTACTGGTCAGCTGGAAGCCCAGGGCAATGAAAATTTTCACCACCACTCATGCTTGAGAGTTTAAACTAGTCTGTATATGGCAGATGAGTATAGACCTGACATTTACAGAAGCAGTAGAAACCTCAGCAGCAGCATTTTACTCACATGGTATCAGAATCTCATTTATTTTTTGTCAACAACTGAGAGTGGCACATTCAACATCAGTTGTACAGCAGTTGCTACAGTCTGTGAAAACAGTCCATTAGTTCAAAAGGTTAATCTTGTTCCATTGTTTTATATAAAAGCCATTCACTCCTCTGGGTTAGCAGCTCCTAAAATGTTTCTGAAAGTCCATGGATTAAGCCTTTTGTTAGTTAGTGATTAAATTGAGTATGATGGCCACAGGCTGGGTAAATTGGCCAGATGTCCTATAGACAAGAGTTATAAGGAATTAATGGAACTTCCTTCTACTTCCCACCTCCAAGTTTCTAAGGTGTCCCCTTCTCACCATCCAAGGTTGTTGCTCTCCATTCACAGTCGTGATTGGTATGACCAGTATCTGTCACAATCACTTCATCCACTTCCCAGTCTTCCCCATGTCTTACCCACACTGTACATCCCTAAGTTGCTCAATAGTTTCTTCCTTATGTACCTTGAACTATCCTAGAGCATCTCCTTAACCCCCTGATGTGTAATGAGGATTACCTAAGTTATCACCTTCTGTGCATGATCATTATCATCAATATCCATCAGTGCTTATATCCATCAAATATAGCTAGGTGGTACAAAGAAGCACCAGGTTATAAGTCCAAACATCATAGCTCTTCTTTACTTCTTACAAATCCAGTAAGAACCTTCCTAGGAATAGATATGGGACGAAAAAAAGAGAAGGGAACGGTTAATTATGTGCTTTGGGTCTCTTACAGCCAGTCCACGCCTCTTCTCCACCTCCAAAACACTTAGCATCCTGTATCAGTGGGAGATATCCTTTTGGGAAATAATCACTTTTAAAGCCCAAGTTACCTGTCATAAGTGTGTGCTTCATTGGGAGCTTAGTTTCAGTTGTCTATGTTTCTTTAGTTTTTCCTTTGAGTCCATTTTATTTTTAATATCACCTGTTTCTAGGGGGTCATATGTTCACAAATTAAATGCTAAGCACAATGTCTGACGTACACAACACACAACAAATAATAACTCTTTAATTAGGTGAATAGTATAAAGAGACTTACTTTAGGAAGATCACTCTGGTATGGAGAATAAATTGTAGACAAAAAATAAAAACGAAGACTTAAAAGCTAATGTGGTAATCCACATGAGACTTTTGAGGACCTATCCTAGAGCTAGATAAAAGAATAAAATATCAAAAATATTTGTGTAATTCACAATTTAAAGGGTATGGGTGATGATGTTCTCATAGATTATGAAAGTCCAAGAAATAGAAACCATATATTCATTTTTTAGAAAATGCTCTATGGAACTTATTCCCTGTCTTAGAACTAAAATTTTGTTGACCAGTAGCTTTGTAGTCTTCTTATTTAAATTTTTCTATTTATTTTATTCCATACAAATGCATATTTTCAGTTTTTTATTCTAGTGAATAGATAAATGAAAAATTTTCAAACTTATTGTTTCTTATTTTAAAAGAAAATTTGTTTTGGACATTATTAGATTCACAGGAAGTTACAAAAATAGTACAGAGAGGTCCAAAGTACCTTTTACTCAGTTTCTCTCAGTGCTCACATTTTACTTAACTATAGTACAACATCAAAACCAGGAAACTGTCATTGGCACAATGTGTGTTTATAGTTCTATGCCATTCAACTTTATCATTTGTATAACCACAACAGCAATCAAGATATAGAACTAGTTCATTATCACAAAGATTCCCGCTACTGCTACCCTCTTTACAGTCACTCCCACTCTTTCCCTCCTCCTATTCCAAATACCTTGCAACTGCTAATCTCTTCTGCATTTCTCCATTTTTATTCTTCACATACAGAGAGTGATAGTGCTTTCACTCAACATAATGCCTCTGGGATCTAAGCTATTGCATGTATCATGAGTTTATTCCATTTTATCCCTAAAGTAATAGTCCATATGGGCGTACCACAGTTTGTCTAACCATTGAAGGAATTTGGGCTGATTCTAATTTGGAGTTATTATGAATATATCTCTGTACAGGTTTCTGGGCAGATATAAATTTCTGTTTCTCTAGGATAAATGGCAAGAGTATGACTGTTAGGTCATCTAACCTATGAAGAAAATATCAAATTGTTACTGAAAATGACTGTACTATTTTTTGTAGTTTTATAAATTATGTATGGGAGATTCAGTTTCTCTGCATCCTTGAGAGCATTTGGTATTGTCACTATTTTCTATACTGGCTATTTTAATAAGTAGGTAATTATATGACATTGTGATCTTAATTTTCACCTTAATGGTTAGTGATGCTGAATATCTTTTCATGCCCTTATTTGCCATCCATATATCCTTTTCAGTTTAATGTGTCTTCATATCTTTTTCACATTTTCTAAATTGTTCAAATTTTTCATTGTTAGTTTGAGAATTCTTTATATATTCTAAAATAAGTCCTTTGTCAGATATGTGGATTACAAATACCCTATTCCAGTTGGTAGCTTGTATTTTCATTCTCCCTTTCACAGAGAAAAGGGTTCTAATTTTTGATCAAGCCCAATTTATGATTTTTTTTCTCTTATACATTATGCTTCTCCTGTCTAAGAACTCTTCACCAAGCCCTAGATCCTGATCACTTTTTCCTATATTTTCTTCTAAAAGCAGTATAGTTTTACATTTAATTCTATGGTCCATTTCAAGTTAATTTTTGCATAAACATAAGGTGTAAGGTTTAGGTTACAGTTCATCTGATGTAACTGATGCCCCAGCACCATTTGTTGAAAAACCTTTTCTTCCTCCATTGCTTTTGCACCTTTGTCAAAACTGAGTTAGGCGTCCTTGTGTGGGTTTACTTTTGTCTTCACTATCTGTTCCATCAATCGTCATATCTATCTCTCTGCCAATACCACATAATCTTGATTACTATTGCTATGTAATCAGTCTTACAATCAGGTAGAATAATTCCACCCACTTTATTCTTTTTTTTCAAAATTATTTTAATTACCTTAGTTCATTTCCCTTTCCATATAAATTTTGGAATAAGTACATCTATACATAAAAAAAATTTTTTACTGAGATTCTGACAGGAAACCTATATATCATTTTGGGGAGAATGGGCATCTTTACTATGTGGTCTTCCGGTCCATGATTACAGTGAATCTTGCTTGGCTATTATTTTGTTATATCTATACTTTCTTAACTGATGCAAAGAGCCAACTCATTGGAAAGACCCTGCTGCTGGGAAAGATTGAGGGCATGAGAGAAAAGGGAATGACAAGATGAGATGTTTGGGTCATTGACTCAATGGACATGAATTTGAACAAACTCCAGGAGATAGTGAAGGACAGAGAAGCCTGGTGTGCTGCAGTCCGTGGGGTCGCAGAGAGTTGGACATTACTGAGCAACTGAACAACAACAAAATGCTTTCTTAATACTTTCTTTCCCTTCAGGGAACGTTTCCATATGGGCCTATCCAAGATCCTGGAAACAACTGCTCTAGTTACAGATATGCAGGAGGAGCTCTTGATTCTTGGCCCTCAAATAGAACAAAAAACAAAGGTGTGTTTGATTTGGGATCTCTTTTAAAACTTGTATGGTTTAACGTGGAATGGTGTTTGCAAGCAGAAGCTGATACTTGACAAACATGGGTTCGAACTTCAGCTTTATTACCATGCAGCTGTGCAGCCTCTCTTAGTCTTAGTTTTCTTATCTGTAAAATGAGGGGAGCAGTAACAACAACAATAGCAAAGTAGTAACATCATTGTATTTTTTAATTATTTTTATTGGATTATAATTGGTTTATAATATTGTGTTAGTTTCTGCTATACAACCACATGATTCAGCCATATGTGTACATATATACCCTCCTTCTTGGACCTCCCTCACACCCAGCCCCCATTCCAAGCCTCTAGGTCATCACAGAGCACCAAGCCGAGCTCCCTGTGCTACGCAGCAGCTTCCCACTGTCTATTCTGTACATGGTAGAGTATGTATGTCACTGCTACTCTTTCAGCTCATCCCGCCCTCTCCTTCCTGCCCTGTGTCCACAAGTCCTTTCTCTACATCTGTGCGAATTGCCATATGACCCAGCAGTTCCACTACTGGACATATACCCTGAGAAAACAGTAACTCAAAAAGACTCATGTACCCCAATGTTCGTTGCAGCACTATTTACAATAGGACATGGAAGCATTGTAGATGTCCATCGACAGATGATTGGATAAAAAAAAGATGTGGTACCTATATGTAATGACATACCACTCAGCCATTATTATATTTTAATAATTAAATGTGATAATTGCTCAGTCGCTCAGTTGTGTCTGATTCTTTGTGACTCCATGGACTGTAGAACACCAGACTCCTCTGTCCATGGAATTTTCCAGGCAAGAATACTGGGAGTGGGTTGCCATTTCTCCCTCCAGGGGATCTTCCTTCCCCAGGGATCGAATCCATGTCTCCTGCATTGGCAGGTGCATTCTTTAATACTGAGCCACCTGGGAAGCCAATAATAAGTATTTAGCTAATTATAAAAGAAATAGAAAAATCTGCAGTTACTAGTTAAATACATCTGAAATGCACTGTGGTAACTTGCAGTTGGCCAAGTATTCTAAAAATCATTACTCATCATCAATCTTCATATGTATGAAATTATATTTGTTGTAATCATTTTTATTAGTCTATTAAACAAATATATTTCATGGTGATTTTGACAAATTCTGTAAGAATGAAATAAGCTATTTGATTTATCCTTTTAAAAAGATATCACATCTCTTAAAACTTATTTTAAGAAGAGTTGTTTGGTTCATCAGGAGAAAGAAATCCTAATGGAAAAACTACAGAAAGATTCCCAAGTGGTTGAGAAAGTTCAGATGCTTGTTAAACAGGATGAAGAAATCATGGAAGAAGAAGTAAGAATCGTAGAAGAGTATGCTCAGGTAAAATTAAAATATAATCAATGAAAGTCACTTAGAGATTTGCAAAATTGTTTCCTACCCCCAAAATTTTAAAGTCAGGCTAACTGCTTGTAAATATATAGTGTTCCAACTTTGCCTGTTTTTCATTTTTTTTCCCAGAAAATATTTATATTAATACCTACTACATGCAAAGTACTATTAAGTGAAGGGCAAAGACAGAGGGTCCCTTAAGAAAATAGATAGTCTGCTTCTCCTGGTTACAATGAATAAAACTCATTCAACCCATATCAGAAATGCATGTGGCCTCCAAGAGGATCATCTGAAGGATGGAAGGGTTGTTGCGGTGGCCTCCTCATTTCCTCAATGCTCAGCAGGAAGCCCTGCAGTTTATTTGTGCCCAAGTGAGGGGATTTACCTATTATGTTATCCAGCTTGGGGGTGGGAGGGGGGTCCAGGATGGGGAACACGTGTATACCCGTGGCGGATTCATGTTGATGTATGGCAAAACCAATACAATATTGTAAAGTAATTAGCCTCCAATTAAAATAAATACATTTATATTTTTAAAAATTTTAAAAAATATGGACAGGCAGCTTGAAAAGGTTTCTCAGAGAAACCTTGGATTGAAAATAATGCTAACACTGGAAGTACAAGTGAACAATGAGAAGACGGCAGGCTAATACCTCTCATATCTCTGGTATGAACTACTTATTCTTCAGCCATGTTTTTAATGATGATGTAGTCAGATCTAACAAGGAGCCAAGAAGAATATTTTGAAATTATCAAAAAGGCTATTAGAAATATCTATTCACATTCACTATCGTTTATAATAAACCTTGCCTAAATATTTATTGTGGTACTTTGAGATATTAGCTAATGATAGTAGCTCTTGTATTTAACATAAATAAATAATTCCCCCAACTGAGGTTTTAGCTAATATATATATTATATATATATTTTTTTTTAATTGATGGAGTTGCTCCATGAAAAAACTTTTGCACATGGAAAATGTGAAATTCCACTCTCTGCCTTCTCTGACTAGGGGTGGCCATTGATCAGACCAGGGTTGAACATTTGGTAATCTGCTACACCATACTGGTTCCTATTGGAATTCTGACTAGAGGGAACAGAAGGAAATTGGCCAGTCTAAAAAGACAGAATTATTCAGGCAATGAGAGAAGTGACACAAACCAAATAAACAGTCCCTAGAGCTGCTTTGTCTTCTGAAGATGATCTGATAAGAATTAAAAATTATAAAATAAGGTACCTTTGACATATATTTGTACAAGGAATCTGTAATTTCTCACTTCTTTCAATGAGACATTTTAAAACATCTTTCCAAATTATGATAATTATTACCTAAAAGTCCATGAATCCTGATTAATTCTTGTTGAATCAGTTCAGATCAGTTCAGTTCAGTTCAGTCGCTCAGTCGTGTCCGACTCTTTGCGACCCCATGAATCGCAGCACGCGAGGCCTCCCTGTCCATCACAAACTCTCGGAGTTCACTCAGATTCACGTCCATCGAGTCAGTGATGCCATCCAGCCATCTCATCCTCTGTCATCCCCTTCTCCTCCTGCCCCCAATCCCTCCCAGCATCAAAGTCTTTTCCAATGCGTCAACTCTTTGCATGACATGGCCAAAGTACTGGAGTTTCAGCTTTAGCATCATTTGTTCCAAAGAAATCCCAGGACTGATTTCCTTCAGAATGGACTGGTTGGATCTCCTTGCAGTCCAAGGGACCCTCGAGAGTCTTCTCCAACACCACAGTTCAAAAGCATCAATTCTTTGGTGCTCAGCCTTCTTCACAGTCCAACTCTCACATCCATACATGACTACCAGAAAAACCATAGCCTTGACTAGACGGACCTTTGTTGGCAAAGTAATGTCTCTGCTTTTGAATATGCTGTCTAGGTTGATCATAGCTTTCCTTCCAAGGAGTAAGCATCTTTTAATTTCATGGCTGCATTCACCATCTGCAGTGATTTTGGAGCCCAAAAAAATAAAGTCTGACACTGTTTCCACTGTTTCCCCATCTATTTCCCATGGAGTGATGGGACCGGATGCCATGATCTTCGTTTTCTGAATGTTGAGCTTTAAGCCAACTTTTTCACTCTCCTGTTTCACTTTCATCAAGAGGCTTTTTAGTTCCTCTTCACTTTCTGCCATAAGGGTGGTATCTTCTGCATATCTGAGGTTATTGATATTTCTCCTGGCAGTCTTGATTCCAGCTTGTGTTTCTTCCAGTCCAGCGTTTCACATGATGTACTCTGCATAGAAGTTAAATAAGCAGGGTGACAATATACAGCCTTGATGTACTCCTTTTCCTATTTGGAACCAGTCTGTTGTTCCATGTCCAGTTCTAACTGTTGCTTCCTGATCTGCATACAGATTTCTCAAGAGGCAGGTCAGGTGGTCTGGTATTCCCATCTCTTTCAGAATTTTCCACAGTTGATTGTGATCCACACAGTCAAAAGCTTTGGCATAGTCAATAAAGCAGAAACAGATGTTTTTCTGGAACTCTCTTGCTTTTTCCATGATCCAGTGGATGGTGGCAATTTGATCTCTGGTTCCTCTGCCTTTTCTAAAACCAGCTTGAACATCAGGAAGTTCACGGTTCACGTATTGCTGAAGCCTGGCTTGGAGAATTTTGAGCATTACTTTACTAGCATGCGAGATGAGTGCAATTGTGCGGTAGTTTGAGCATTCTTTGGCATTGCCTTTCTTTGGGATTGGAATGAAAACTGACCTTTTCCAGTCCTGTGGCCACTGCTGAGTTTTCCAAATTTGTTGGCATATTGAATGCAGCACTTTCACAGCATCATCTTTCAGGATTTGAAATAGCTCAACTGGAATGCCATCTCTTCTACTAGCTTTGTTCATAGTGATGCTTTCTAAGGCCCACTTGACTTCACATTCCAGGATGTCTGGCTCTAGATGAGTGATCACACCATCGTGATTATCCGGGTCGTGAAGATCTTTTTTGTACAGTTCTTCCATGTATTCTTGCCACCTCTTCTTAATATCTTCTGCTTCTGTTAGGTCCATACCATTTCTGTCCTTTATCGAGCCCATCTTTGCATGAAATGTTCCCTTGGTATCTCTGATTTTCTTGAAGAGATCTCTAGTCTTTCCCTCTCATCAAAAAAAGGGGACAGATGTACAGTAGGTTTAGAATAGTGTACATTGCATTATCAAGTATATTCATGGAAGAATGAACTTCCATTTTGAGTAGGTGTCAATGAGGATCTACCATCTACTTACAATTTTACTCATCTTAATAAGTGGAAGGATTTTCTACAGACAAAATTCTGATGCTGGGCACTATAAGTACAAGTTATATCGTAGTATGACCTCTGGCCCTTCACCTTAGTGTCACATCACCAGGAAAGTTGGAACAGCAGTCAACAGAAGTATTTCTAGAAGTCATTCGTATATGTAATAGCATGTAATAACTTAATTATACAGAGAAGTGACTCTAAGCAACATAAATATAACCCCCAAGTCAGCTTGTTAGCGAAATCCCAAAAATATCCACAGTCAATCCAGCACAACCTTTCATGACAGAATAGCCAACAAAGAGTCAGTCAAAAAGGTAGAGAAATTGATCTTATCTGATTGCAAATAGAATGTCTTACTTCACAAAAATGTATGACCCTGCACACATATTGGCAAAATTCCTTCCAGGAACTTGGAAGGGGATCTGTGCAGCTGAGGGGTTTTAAGCTTCATTAGCTTTACAGTAATCTGTCTTTAAGTGGCATGTTCAGTCACTTAGTTGTGTCCAACTCTTTGCAATCCATGGACTGTAGCCCGCCAGGCTCCTCTGTCCATGGACTTCTCCAGGCAAGTATACTGGAGTGGGTTACCATTTCCTCTTCTAGGGGATCTTTCTGACTCAAGGATCAAACCAGTGTCTCCTGCATTGGCAGATGGGTTCTTTAGAATTCCATCTTTAAGTGGACCACTCCCAAAAGGGCAATGTTAAAACTACACTAAGTCTAACACAGAAGGCAGAAAACACTCAGTGTTTTCACTTCTCACAGATAACTTCTCATCAGAGATTGCAAAATGCACTAATTTAAGACGGTAACACATGTTTCTAACAGTGCAAGCACGTGTGTACATCCCTAAGTTATACAGAAGCATAACTTATGGGCATTGTAAAAATGTTGAATTACATTTTCCAACTTTAAAATATAAAAATTTTAAGTATGCAACTATATTCATTCTTATGTATTTAGGGACTTATAACTTTATTGCAGAAAGCTGACAATGAATTAAAAAGTGTACTGCCAGCTCTCGACAAGGCAATTGTGGCTCTAAACGCCCTGGATAAAGCTGATGTCTCTGAATTAAGGTGAGTAATTTACTGAAGTCTCTTTTGGGTTGCAAGAACTCAAAATAAAACAAAAATACATGGGAAAAGTTATGTCTATATCCTACTTTTAAAATAAGCCTATCATGGGCTCTGGTACCAAGCTTCCTGGGTTGGAATTCTGGCACTGCTGCTTTCTAGTATACAGCCTTTCTGTGTTTCAACTTCCCTTCTATGGAACTGGGGTAATAATAAATGCTGAAAGGATTGGATGAGTTGAAACATGTAAAATGTTTAGAATAGTCTGGCATAAGGCAAGTGCTCAAAAAAGATTAATGCTAACTGGTTTCCTCTGATTAAACAGGCCTTTTCCCCTGCCCTTGTACTAAAGCTAAAGAAAACTAACCTAATGCTTGAATTCCTTGCATATGCCTTGGTTTTATTTTTTTTGTTTTGTTTTGTTTTTTAAACACTATCCCTTGTGATGTTGCTAATGTACATTTCACTTCACTTCAAAATGCCAGACAAATGAAATGCCTTATGATATGATCTTCATTGCTATTCTTAGGACATGCAGCAGAGACACAGTTTAGTCCACTCTCTTTCCCACCTGCTGTTTCCACAACTGAAGGGACTTAGCACGCACAAACACATGTTAGCTGATTCGAACGTAGCTAAGAGGCAACTTCCAATGTTCCAATAATTATATCATTAATAACTTAGGAGACAAATTCCTATCTACCCTCCCTCCCTCAACTCTATATTACCTGTGATCTTTATAGTAGGAATTTTAGATCAGGATGAAGAATAATCAGAGGATGTGTTTAAAGGGAGTTGCACCTTACAGCACCCTTCAAATTACAGGAATAAGGTTGACTCTCAGCTACCCCCCACCCCCCAACACACACACATATAGTGTTTCTGTCAAGGGGCTATCAGTAAACCAATACTGGGATGAAAGAGGAGAGGTCCTTCTTTTAAAGAAATCTGCAGCAAATACTTTTGTAATGAAAATAATTAACATCTAACTTGTATGTTCTACATGAAGTGAAGTGAAGTGAAATGAAGTGAAGTCGCTCAGTCGTGTCCGACTCTTCTCGACCCCATGGACTATAACCTACCAGGCTCCACCATCCATGGGATTCTCCTGGCAGGAATACTGGAGTGGGTTGCCATTTCCTTCTCCAGGGGATCTTCCCTACCCAGGGATCGAACCCGGGTCTCCCGCATTGGAGGCAGACGCTTTAATCTCTGAGCCACCAAATTTCTCTATGTTCTACATAGTTAAGTGTTATTCATTTCATCTTCCTAAAGCAAAGATACGCATGTACTAAAGATACTCAAATTTTTGAAGACACTTGGCCAACTAAGGTCCGTCTAGTCAAGGCTATGGTTTTTCCAGTGGTCATGTATAGATGTGAGAGTTGGACTGTGAAGAAGGCAGAGCACCGAAGAATTGATACTTTTGAACTGTGGTGTTGGAGAAGACACTTGAGAGTCTCTTGGACTGCAAGGAGATCCAGCCAGTCCATTCTGAAGGAGATCAGCCCTGGGATTTCTTTGGAAGGACTGATGCTAAAGCTGAAACTCCAGTACTTTGGCCACCTCATGCGAAGAGTTGACTCATTGGAAAAGACTTTGATGCTGGGAGGGATTGGGGGCAGGAGGAGAAGGGGATGACAGAGGATGAGATGGCTGGATGGCATCACTGACTTGATGGACGTGAGTCTGAGTGAACTCCGGGAGTTGGTAATGGACAGGGAGGCCTGGCGTGCTGCCATTCATGGGGTCGCAAAGAGTCAGACACGACTGAGCGACTGAACTGAACTGAACTGAATGATGAAATAGCTATATATTGGCGAATAGTTCTTCTTACCAAAATACTTGTTAAAAATCTGTATTATCTTTTGAGATAGTTTACAGGGTATCTTTGATTTCAGTTATGAAGTTGATTAGATTTTAACCATTTATTTCAGAGTATATACACGGCCTCCTTACCTTGTACTGACTGTCATGAATGCAGTTTGTATTCTTCTGCAAAAGAAACCTAACTGGACTACAGCAAAGTTACTTCTTTCAGAAACTGGTTTCCTAAAAAAACTAATTAACATTGACAAGGACAGCATACCTGAGAAGGTAAAAGTTCATCTCTAATTAATGCATAATTGATATATTCCATACTTATAATCTGCAAGTCAAATGGAAGTATTAACACTGGAGTCTTGCATTAGAATTGGAAGACAATGGTGAGGGTAAAAGATCAGACAGCAAGCTGTATATGCAATTATAAATGGTTTTCTGGAAGTGACAAGGTAAAGCAATATGTCACCAAAATTAGAAAAATGTCGTGTCTCAGGATCTCTTTATATAATGAAAATAGGAGAGGTCAATAGTGGGGGAAATTTTTTTCTGGATGGATTGTATAACTTTATGAAAGTATAAGGTGTGGATAAAGGTGTCTGAGATTTTTTAATTGATATATAATTGATATACAACATTATATTAGTTTTAGGTGTACAGCATACTGATTTGATATTTGTATACACTGCAAAATAATCACCACAGAAAGTCTAGTTAATATCCATCACCACACATAGTTACAAACATTTTTTCATGTGATGAGAACTTTCAAGATTCACTCTCTTAGAAACTTTTAGATATACAGGATTAGTAGTACAGCCACCATGCTGTACATTATATCCCCAGGACTTATTTATTTTATAACTAGAAGTTTGTACCTTTTGACCACCTCCATCCATTTTCACCATCCCTAGCTCCCCACCCCTGGTAATCACCAATCTGCTTTCTGTATCTATGAGTTCCTTTTGGTTTCTTTTTTTTAAGGTTCTGTACATACACGAGATCATATGATCTCTATCTTTCTCTGACTTATTTCACTCAGCATAGTGCTCTCAAGACCCATTCTAGTTATAAAAAATGGAAGAATTTCCTTTTTTATGGCTGAGTAATAGTTCATTGTGTGTGTATTTTTTTTCCCATTTTCTTTATGCATTCATCCATTAATGGACCCTTCAGCTGCCTCCATGTCTCTGCTATTGTAAATAATGCTGCAGTTAAAATGAGGGTGAATATATCTTTCTGAGTTAATGTTTTTGTTTCCTTCAGATAAATACCCAGAAGTTAACTTGCTAGATCTTTTGGCACTTCTATTTCAATTGTTGAAGACCTCTTACTATTTTCTATAGTGATTCACCAATTTACATTTCTACTAACAGTGCACAAGTATTCCACTTTCCCACCCACAGTTGTTATTTGTGATCTTTTGATAATAACCATTTTAACAGTGATGATAGCTCATTGTGGTTGTTTGTATTTCCCTGATTATTAATGATGTGAAACACCTTTGCATATACCTGTTACCTATCTGTATGTCTTCTTTGGGAAAACATGTATTCAGATCCTTTGCCCATTTTTTAATCAGCTTGGTGTTTTTGCTGTTGGATTAGATGAATTATTTATTTGGGATACGTGTGAGTGTGTTAGTCGTTCAATCATGTCCGACTCTTTGCGAGTCTATGGACTGGAGCCCACCCGGCTCCTCTGTCCATGGAGTTTTCCAGGCAAGAACACTGGAGTAAATTGCCATTTCCTACTCCAGAGGATTTTCTCAGGGATCACACCTGAGTGAGTGAGTGAAGTCGCTCAGTCGTGTCCAACTCTTTGCTTCCCCGTGTACTGTAGCCTACCAGGCTCCTCAGTCCATGGAATTTTCCAGGCAAGAGTACTGGAGTGGGTTGCCATTTCCTTCTCCAGGGGATCTTCCCGACCCAGGAATTGAACCCAGCTCCCGCATTGTGCACAGACGCTTTACCGTCTGAGCAACCAGGGAAGCCCCCGACCTTCTGAGAGCCAGTGCTAGAGTCACTGCTTTTTCAACCTAAATGGAAAAGCTCTGGCCCCAAGGCCAGCAGACGAGTTCTGTGGATCATGGCCCATACTGGTCCCAGGGAAAACCAGAACTTCGTGGGAAATGGGAGAGGGAGGTCCCACTGAAGCAAGGAGCCGGCCTGGGGGGCCGAGGTGAGAGCTGGCAGTGAAGGAAGGAAGGAGGCCCGACGACCCTGGGGCCGAGCTCGGGCCATGGCTCCTGGTCTACGGCTGCACAGGACGACTTGGGGCACCAGCCAGATGCCTAGAAAGCAACAGCAGCCTCGGGAATGAAATGGTCCAAACTAGGGAGTGCAGAGCTGAGGCGGACCACTCCTGGCCCCTCCGCCAGGGTTCCGCCGCCTCCCCCCCCCCCCCACCCCGGGCTCAAGCGAGTCCCAGGACAGACACACGTGGAGGGGGCGCGGTGGGCAGGACGGGCCCAACATCCTACGCGGTGCCACCAGGCCTCTTCTGCTTCTTCCTTCACGGAGGGCCGCGTTGCCATCTCACGTCCAGGCCTCCAGATGGCGATTCCAGGCAGGCGGATTCTTTACCACTGCACCACGTGAGAAGCCTCATTTATTTTGAATGTTAACCTTTTATTACATATATGGTTTGCAAATATTTTCTCCTGTTTTTTAGATTGCTTTTTCTTTTCATTGATGGTTTCCTTTACTGTACAACTTTCTAATTTGAGGTAATCACACTTACTTATTTTTACTATTATTGCCTTGTTTTTGGTGTCAAATCCAAAATCATCACCAAGGTCAATGTCAAGTAGCTTACAGCCTGTGTTTTCTTCCAGAAGTTTTATGATTTGGGGTCTCATGTTCAAGTCTTTAATTAATTTTGAGTTAATTTCTGTACGATGTAAGATAGTGTGGTTCAGTTTTATTCTTTTGCAGTCTCTTTAGTAAGAGACTGTCCGTTCACCTAGTGTATATTTTTGGCTCCTTTATTTAAATTAATAGACCATATACACTTGTGTTCATTTCTGGGCTCTCTATTCTGTTCCATTGATCTCTGTGTCTGTTTTTATGCCAATACAACATTGTTTTGTTTGCCACAGTTCTGTAATATACGTGAAAAATAGAAATCAAGATGCCTCCCTCTTTGTTTTTTCTCAAGGTTCCTTTGTCTATTCAGGGTCTTTTATGGTTCCATACAAATTTTAGGATTGTTTATTCTATTTCTGTGAAAAATGCCATTGGAATTTTGGTAAGTATTGTTTTGAATCTGTAGATTGCTTTGGGTAGTAAGAGCATTCTAACAATATTAATTTTTTTAATCTATAAGCACAAACGATCTCTTCATTTATTGTGTCTTCTTTAATTTCCTTCATCAATGTCTTTAGTTTTCAATATCAGATATTTCACTCCTTCAGTTAAATATATTTTTAGATATTTTATTCTTTATGATGCAGTTGTAAATGGAATTTTCTACATTAGAAAATCTAAGTTTCTCTTTATGAGAATTTATTGTTTGTGTATAGAAATGCAACTGATTTTTACATACTAATTTTGTCTACTGCAACTTTATGGAATTTGTTAGTTCTAACACTTTTTTGGTAGAAGTTTTAGGGTATTCTACATTTAATATTATGTCATCTGGAAATAGTGACAGTTTTATGTCTTCTTTTTCAATTTAGGTGCCTTTTTTTTTTTTTTTTTGGCTACTTGCTATGGCTAGAACTTCCAACACTGTGTTGAATAAAGTGGCAAGAGTGATCATCCCTATCTTGTTTCTCATCTTATAAAAACAAATTTCAGTTCTTCCTCATTGAGGATGATGTTAGCTACGGCTTTGTCACATATGACCTTTGTTATGTTGAGCTATATTCCTTCTAGAGCCAATTTGTTGAGCATCTTTCTCATAAATCAAACTTGAATTTTGTCAAATGCTTCTTCTGCATCCACTGAGATGATCATATGATTTTCACCCTTCATTTTGTTAATATGGTGTACCACATTGATTGATTCGTGGATGCTGAAGCATCCTTGAATCCATCCCTGGAATAAACCCGGCTTGATTATGGCTTATGACCCTTTTAATATATAGTTGAATTCAATTTGCTTTTATTTTTGTGGATTTTTGTGTCTATGTTCATCAGAGATAATTTTCTTTTCTTGTAGTACCCTGTCTGGTTTTAGTATCAAGGTAATGCTAGCCTGATTAAAAAAACAAAAATAAGTTTGAAAGTGTTTCCTCTTCTTCTATTTTTTGGAAGAATTTGAGAAGGATTGGTATCAACTCCTCTGTTATATGTTTGGTAGAATTCACCAGTGAAGCCAACTGGTGCCAGACTTTTGCTTGTTGGGAGGTTTTTATTTATTGATGGTGGCTCAGATGGTAAAGAATCCACTTGCAGTGTGGGAGATCTGGGTTCAATGTCTGGGTTGGGAAGGTCCCCTGGAGGAGGGCAACCTACTCCAGTGTTCTGACCTGGAGAATTCCATTTACAGAGGAGCCTGGCAGGCTACAGTCCATGGGGTCGCAGAGAGTCAGACATGACTGAGCGACTTTCACTTCAGTCTTTTTACTAGTAACCAGTCTGTTCAGAATTCCTGATTCATCATGATTCAGTCTTGATAGGTTGAATATTTCTAGGAATTTATCCATTTCTTTTAGGTTGTCCAGTTTGCTGGTATATGATTTTTCACAGTGGTCAGTTATGATTTTTTATATTTCTGTAGTATCAGTTGCAACATCTCAATTTATATTTCTGATTTTACTGATTTGCATGTTCTTTATTTTTTTCTTAGTGAGTCTAGCTACAGAGTTTTCAAGTTTTTTTATCTTTAAAAAAAGAAAAACAGCTTTTAATCCTATTGAGGTTTTTTCTGTCGATTTTTTAATAACCATTTATTTCTGCACTGATCTTTCCTTCCATCAACTTTGTGCTTCATTTGTTCTTCTTTTTGTCATTCCAAGAGGTGTGTTAAATTTAGAAGCCTACCCCTCAGACTGAAGGTTTGATATAAGCAAATAGCCTCTTTCACTGGAAACCTTGGCACTTTCAGTCAGTCCTCTGTGTTGGGTCCTGGGATGGGTGAGTCCCCATGGACGTTTTAAGGGATGTTTCTCAGATTGCTATAACCTTTTGAGTTTCGTGAATACAACCCTGTTGACTTTTAAAGCTATATGTATTGTGGAATTTTTTTCTCAGGTGCAGGTCCTGAAGTTGGGTTGTCAGATGTGGGTTTCACACCCTTCAGTTCTCAAGGAGAAGCTCAGGGTTGTGAGTTCCCTGCCAACTGTGAGACACCACACCACGGCGAGGTTGTGTCTCAGCCTCTCCTACCTGTTACAGTGTGGGGTCTTATCTCTTTCATCCAAGTATAGGAATCACTCAGGTAGTTTTTGGCTTTCTTCCAGAGATTATTGCTCCCTACGTGTAGGTGGCGCTAGTGGTAAAGAACCCACGTGCCAGTGCAGGAGATGTAAGAGACACGGGTTCTATCCCTAGATCAGGAAGATCTCCTGGAGGAGGGCATGGCAACCCACTCCAGTATTCTTGCCTAGAGAATTCCATGGACAGAGGAACCTGGCAGACTACAGTTCATAGGGTCGCCCAGAGTCAGAAATGACTGACATGACTGAAGCAACTTAGCATGCATGCGTGTGCAGCTGTAGATTCAGTGTGGCCATGAGAGGGAGGGAGTTCAGAACCCTCCTATGTCCCTACCGTGAACCAGATCTCTGAAACTTTTTTTCATTCATGTAACAAATGTTCATATAACATGTACCAAACACTGTTCTGAGTACTTTACAAATACTGTTTTATGTGTGAGAAGATGAGGGTTAGATTAGAGCACAGAAAAAAAAAATGAATAAGGTAGTCTGGACACCTAGTAAATGGTTTTACTGGAGCAGATTTAATTCTGAAGAATGTAGGTTTACTGTAGGACTGCAAGAAGGATGAGAGGACCAAAGTCTTGAGCAAGCAGTGGAGTTCAGGGCACCAATAGAGTGGGAGGCCATGCAGAGCCCTTACCCAGAGAACTACTCCATCTATACCTTGATTTCAAATTTCCAGTCTCCAGAACTGTGAGAAAATAAATTGCTGTTGTTTTAAGTCACCCAGTTTGTGGTAATTTGTTACAATGGCCACAAGAAACTAATACAGATTTTGGTACTACTTGGTGATTGCTGCTGCAACAATATTACCTAAAAATATAGAAGTAGCTTTGGATGTGTAGATGCTGGAATAATTTCTGAACAGGGACATTACATAGGAGCCAAGCTGAGAGCTAAGTTCAGGGACAAACTAAAAGGTTTATATATATATATATGAATGACACCGTCACAGCTGAAGGGGTGAATACTCATTAATTAATTCAATAAATATTTATGGATTATTTTCCATGTAAGAGACATTGTGAGACAATACAATAGTTTATAAAACCCACTTATTGATGTTATGAAGTTTACATTGTAACAGGGAAAACAGACATTAAATAGCTAACAACACAATCAATCTGTACTATTAGGAAGTATACAGTAGAACCTGAACAAGGTGAATTTTTTTAGCAGAATATGTGTTGCCAACCATACCACTCACGAATTAACGCAACAACTCTTCACTCTCTGAAGTATTCTTAGCAAAAATGATTCCCTATGGTTATGCTTAAATAGATCTTTCAACTTCAAAAAGTAATAGCTTATCTAAAGAAATGGTTAAAAGCCTAACAGCATTTTAAATGATAATAAGAACACAAGTAATCATTGAGAATGGACCACATTCCATCTGAATTATTTAGCAAAATGGTCCTGTCCTTGCAGGCAAGAAAGGAAATGCCTGGTTAGAAAGGATGGGACAAGGAGTATCAGTCTGAGAAAGATTTCCTTCTGATTATTTCTCCCCAAAGTATAGGAGGAATAGTATATAACTAACTCTAAACTAGGCTGTACCATTTAGATGAGGTGGATCCATAGGCATGTGACACCACCAAGCTGTAGAACAATGTCCTCAGTGAGCCCCAGCATGCGCCAGGCCGTACCACCATCATTGACCAGACAGAACTTTGTAGAGGACTGTGCCCTGCCGCATGCTTCTTATGGAACAGAAATTGAGGGTGGTTTTCCAGGTGACACACATAAGGTACACAAGAAGAAGACTTCAGACCTCCTTATACACCACATGCCACAAAACTAAGAAAGGTGACTTGTTTTATTTTCATTTTAAAATGGAGTTCTTAAAACAACAACAACTATAATATAGCTACTGTAACAATAACAGCAACAGTAGAGGCTTTTCCCCTCTTCCTTAAAAAATTAGTGATACTAGAGCCAGTTTGTATCCAGGCATGTCTTACATTCTCCTTTTGAAGAGCAGTTGAGTATTTTTATTGAAACAAAATTTCTTTATGGTGTAGATTGGGGAAAACTTCAGATCAATAATATTTCTCATGTAATACATGGACTGTTCTCTCTAGGTTTTCATAAAACTGAAGAAGATTTTAGTCTTACCTGATTTCAACCCAAACAAGATTGCTCTAGTTTCTGTTGCTTGTTGCTCTATGTGCCAGTGGGTTATAGCTTTGAATAGCTACCATGAAGCACAGAAGGTATGCTTTTTCCTCTTAAATACCTATAACAATTTGCAAGTGATATGTCATTGTCCCAGAAAAGCATTTAATGCTCAAATGAACTTCTGTGGAAAGAATGCTTAATGAAAAACACTTTAACAACCATATTATGTTAACTCTTAGACATCAGATTCTCCTGTCATGTTCTTGAATTTATGACAACTATGCTATTGTTTTATTTGTTTTAATGTTTCTCCATATTAAACTAGTTATTTCCCTTTGTACACTAAGAAAGCTTAAGAGTTGACATGTGAAAGTGTCTTTTAATCTTAAGTGGTATTTTCAACAGTGAACTTGAATTGAAGCACTTAAATTTTGTGACATTCTGTTTAAGCTGGTGGGCCCTAAACAAATCCAAGTGGCTGAAGCTCAAAATGTCCTAAAAATTGCAAAACAAAGATTGGACGAAAAACAAAGAGGTTTACAGCTGGTAAGAAATTTCTTTACTTGTTACACTCGCAAAGTCTTTATGAACTAGACAAAAACATCAGGAAAGAGTCATTATCTCAATAGACTTTATCAGTTTAATGTAAAATAAAGATAATACAGGTAGTGAAAAGATTAATTGTGATTAATTAAATAATATAAATACTATAGGGCTTTCCAGGTGGTGTTGTTGTTGAGTCACTAAGCTGTGTCTGATTCTTTGTTACCCCATGGACTGCAACATGGCAGCCTCCTCAGTCTTTCACTGTCTCCCAGAGTTTGCTCAAATTCATATCCACTGAGTTGTTGATGCTATCTAACCATCTCATTCTCTGCCACCTCCTCCTTTTGCCTTCTATCTTCCCCAGAATCAGGATCTTTTCCAATGAATCAGCTCTTCGCGTCAAGTAGGCAAAGTATTGGAGCTTCAGCTTCAGCATCAGTCCTTCCAATGAATATTCAAGGTTTATTTCCTTTAGGATTGACTGGTTTGATCTCCTTGCAGTCCAAGGGACTCTCAAGAGTCTTCTCCAGCACTACAATTCCAAAGCATCAATTCTTTGGCACTCAGCCTTTATATGGTCCAACTATCACATCTGTACATGACTACTAGAAAAACCATAGTACTGACTATACAGAAGCTTTGCAAGTAAAGTTTGTCATACTTACCTTCCAAGGAGCAAAGTGTCTTTTAATTTCATGGCTGCAGTCAATGTCCGCAGTGATTTTTGAGCCCAAGAAAATAAAATCTGTCACTGTTTCCACTTTGTCCTCTTCTATTTGCCATGAAGTGATGGGACCAGTGATTGCAGTCATGAAATTAAAAGACACTTACTCCTTGGAAGGAAAGTTATGACCAACCTAGACAGCATATTAAAAAGCAGAGACATTACTTTGCCAACAAAGGTCTGTGTAGTCACGGCTATGGTTTTTCCAGTAGTCATGTATAAATGTGAGAGTTGGACTGTGAAGAAACCTGAGCGCCGAAGAATTGATGCTTTTGAACTGTGATTTTGGAGAAGACTCTTGAAAGGCCCTTGGACTGCAAGGAGATCCAACCAGTCCATTCTAAAGGAGATCAGTCCTGGGTGTTCTTTGGAAGGAATGAAGCTAAAGGGGAAACTCCAGTACTTTAGCCACCTCATGCGAAGAGTTGACTCATTGGAAAAACTCTGATGCTGGGAGGGATTGGGGGCAGGAGGAGAGGGGGACGACAGAGGATGAAATGGCTGGATGGCATCACTGACTGGATAGACGTGAGTTTGGGTGAACTCTGGCAGTTGGTGATGGACAGGGAAGCCTGGCGTGCTGCGATTCATGGGGTCCCAAAGAGTTGGACATGACTGAACGACTGAACTGAACTGAACTGAACTGTTGGGACCAGTTGCACCATCTTAGTTTTTTGAATGTTGAGTTTTAAGCCAGCTTTTCACTCTCCTCTTTCATCCTTGTCAAGAAGCTCTTTAGTTTCTCTTCACTTTCTTGCCATTAGAGTGTTATCATTAGCATATCTGAGATTGTTGATATTTCTCCCAGCAATCTTAATTCCAGCTTGTGATTCAGCCAGCCCAGTGTTTCACATTATGTGTTCTGAATACAAGTTAAATAAGCAGGGTGACAATATACAGCCTTGTAGTACTCCTTTTCCAATTTTGAACCAGTCAGTTGTTCTTTGTCTGGTTCCAACTGTTGCTTCTTGGCCTGCATACAAGTTTCTCAGGAGACAGATAAGGTGGTCTAATACTCCCATCTCTAAGAATTTTCCAGTTTGTTGTGATCCACACAGTCAAAGGCTTTAGCATTGTCAATGAAGCAGAAGTACATATTTTTCTGAAATTCCTTTGCTTTCTCCATGATCCAATGGATGTTGGCAATTTGATCTCTGGTTCCTCTGCCTTTTCTAGACCCAGGTTATACATCTGAAAGTTCTTGACTCATGCACTGTTGAGCCCTAGCTTAAAGGATTTTGAGCATAACCTTTTTAGCATGTGAAATGAGCACAGTTGTATAGTAGTTTGAGCATTCTTTGGCATTGCCCTTCTTTGGGATTGGAATGAAAACTGACTTTTTCCAGTCCTATGGCCACTGCTCAGTTTTCCAAATTTGCTAGCACATTGAGTGAAGTGCTTTAACAGCATCATCCTTTAGGATTTGAAATAGCTCAGCTGGAATTCCATCACCTCCAGTAGCTTTGTTTGTAGTAATGCTTCCTAAAGCCCACTTGACCTCACACTCCAGGATGTCCAACTCCAGGTGAGTGACCACACCATCATGGTTATCTGGATCATTAAGACCTTTTTTGCATAGTTCTGTGTATTTTGCCACCTCTTATCTCATCTGCTTCTGTTAGGTACTTATTGTTTCTGTCCTTTATCTTGCTCATCCATGCATGAAATATTCCCTTGATAGTTCTAATTTTTTTATGAGATCTCTAGTTTTTCCCATTCTATTGTTTTCCTCTGTTTGTTTTCCTTGTTCACTTAATAAGTCCTTCTTAGCTCTCCTTGTTTCCCCAGGTGGTACAGTAGTAAAGAATCCACCTGCCAATGCAAGAGTTTCTGGCTAGACCTCTGAGTTAGGATGATCCCCTGGAGTAGGAAGTGGCAAACCAGTCCAGTATTCTTGTCTGGAAAAGCCCATGGACAGCAGAGCCTGGTGGGCTACAGTCCATGGCATCACAAAGATTTGGACACGACTGAGCAACTGAGCACACACACACATAAATACTAACATACAGGTGTTAGTGCCTGACAGATAACAACACACTCAGTAATGTTAGCTAGTATTATATCACTAATATATTAATTTACCATTTATCCCAGGACATCTTTATAACTTCAGTTTACTGAAGACTTAATATCAATCTATGTTTTTTAAAAAAACTGTTTACCCTGTTTCTATTAATTACTTTGTTGCTGTGTAAAACCATGGTTATGTTAATGGGCTTCCCAGGTGGCTCAGTGGTAAAGAATCTGCCTGCCATCACAGGAGAATTAAGAAACATGGGTTTGATCCCTGGGTGGGGAAGATCCCCTGGAGAAGGAAATGGCAACACACTTCAGTATTCTTGCCTGAAAAAATCCCATGGACAGAAGAGCCTGGCGGGCTACAGTCCATGGGGTTGCAAAGAAGTCAGATACGACTTAGCGACTAAGCACAAGCACATTCCTTTGATGTCTCAATTTTAAATTAAATAAGAATATCATAATGAAAACTAAAACTAGAACTGAGATCATTAATCCCTCTCCCTTACATAGCTCACATACCTTTTGAGAATGGGTAAGGCAATATACTTCAGAGATGACCACTGACATCTTTATTTGGACTACGTAAGTCTTTCCCTACATTTTGATGTAGTTACCAACATTTTAAAATCTGAAAATTTCATTTAAAATCCACATTCTCTTGAAAATTCAGGAAGTCTGACAGCCTGAGCTCGCATTCTTCCATGGCTATCATAAAGTATTTATATTACCTGCCTGGTCCCATAGATATTTCTTGCAAGCTTAAGAGATATAAAAAGTATTGGACATTTTTTTAAGGAAATTAGCAACAAATTTGAACTGAATTTATTTTATGTTGCTGTGTAGTTTTATTGTACTTATTTTTGATGCTTGGTATTTTATTTTTTATTTTATTTATTTATTTATTTTTAGTTTTTTATTTTTTTAATTTTAAAATCTTTAATTCTTACATGCGTTCCCAAACATGAACCCCCCTCCCACCTCCCTCCCCATAACATCTCTGTGGGTCATCCCCATACACCAGCCCCAAGATGCTTGGTATTTTAAATTTTGATATTTACTCAATTTTCCTGATGTCCTTTATTTTGTGTGTGTGTCTTAGTATTTTCACTCATCTATCCAACAAATGTTTGTTTACAGTATTGCTCCTTTGTTTTTTTTTATTATTGCATTGCATAAGACAGAAAGATAAACTGCGAATTCTTGTCAGAATTTTATTCACTAATACTCCACATTCCCTTCCAGGTCTGCAGGTTTCATGAGAAGTTTCTAATATTTTAACTCATTGAATGCAAACAAGTATATTTTAAATGTATATTTTTACATTTGTGTGCTCAGTTGCTCAGTCGTGTCTGACTCTTTGTGGCCCCAAGGCCTGTACACCACCAGTCTCCTCTGTCCATGGGATTCTCCAGGCAAGAATACTGGAGTGGTTGCCACTTTCCCACTCTGGAGGAACTTCCCAACCCAGGGATTGAACCTGAGTCTCCCGTCTCCTGCACTGGCAGGTGGATTCTTTACCAATAGTACCACCTGAGAAGCCCCATTTTTACACTTAATATTTTAAAGTTGAGTGTAATAGTTAACTCCATTGGTTTTAAACTCTTTGTTGAGATTTTCTGCTTACTCAAGCATGCACTGTCTCCCATTTTATAAACAGGTTTTTTTGTTCACCTGGGTCCTAGTATTAAAAACAATTCTGAAAAATCTCTGAAACTTTTGGAACGATAAATAATACCAGAGCTTTAGTTTAATTATATTTCACTATATATTGAAATTTATATTTCACTAAATGTATTACCTTGGAGGTGCACGGTGACTGTCTGTCATATAATAGAAATTTCATGTGTTTAGTTGAATTGATAAGCCCTACACTTTAATATGAAAATAACTCACTATATCCTAAGTAACAAAGAAAGAGTTTTCTGAGTAATCTAAACAGAAAGTATAAGCAAGAAAACAAACCAACATAATATATGAAAGAGCAAACAACTGAATAATTATTATGGGTGTAACAGGACTAAGTAATAAATCATTAGAATAAGCACGCCAAAAGTCAGTAATGTGTATATTTTTGTGAAAATTAGGTATTTTCACAAGGATAACATCTTAGCAATCAGAGGAGAAATTACAGATCACTAACTGTATTCAGTAGGCACAATTTTGTATATACAATTATATGTACATATCATATTCAAGTCTTCATGCTAAACCCTGTCTTCAGAGATTTTGAGGACATGAAAAAAGAATAAGATGACTATAAGACCATAGCCCAGGAGATAATATCCAGCAATGTATAATTCCTTCAAAAAATTACTTTTGTAACCAGTATAGATCCATGTGGACTTGTCAAGCTAAGACTTTATGACAGCTGGAAGTTGATAATAATTTTTAAGAATGCCTAGGATTTACATCCATTTAAGGGAGGAGTCCAGGCATAAGGGAAGAATATGAGACAAATCCCAGAGGCAAGAAAATTTAGAAAAATATTTAGAAAATATGGAATAAGCCAATCTGGCTGTACTGTAATATTGAAAAGGAGATGAAATTGGGAAGGAAAATTGGGATAAGGCTGTGGGTGTTTTTGTTGGCAGGGTCAAAACACTGGACTCTCTCCTTAGGCAATCTTTTCTATAAGAATTCACCAAATATTTTTGAGCAAGGATTATCAAGATAAGTGGTAATTTAAGAAAACAGTTTCATCAACTAATCATGAAAATATGTTTTCTACGGAGAAGGCAATGGCACCCCACTCCGGTACTCTTGCCTGGAAAATCCCATGGACGGAGGAGCCTGGAAGGCTGCAGTCCATGGAGTCGCAAAGAGTCAGACACAACTGAGCGACTTCACTTTCACTGTTCACTTTCCTGCATTGGAGAAGGAAATGTCAACCCACTGCAGTATTCTTGCCTGGAGAATCCCGGGGACGGCAGAGCCTGGTGGGCTGCCGTCTATGGGGTGGCACAGAGTCGGACACGACTGAAGTGACTTAGCAGCACTTAACAGCCTGTGGTTAGTCGCTCAGTCATGTCCAGCTCTTTGTCACCCCATGGACTGTAGCCCTCTAGGCTCCTCTGTCCGTGGGATTCTCCAGGCAGGAATACTGGAGTGGGTTGCCATGCCCTCCTCCAAGGGATCTTCTCAACCCAGGGATGGAATCCAGGTCTCCTGCATTGCAGGCAGATTCGTTATCATCTGAGCCATCAAGGAAGCCCCTACTTACAGCCTAGGGATAATTTAATAGTTGCTTCATCCACCAGTCCAGCTTCAAAAACGCATTAGTTTCTAATGATCAGAGTATCTGGGATGAAAAATGTTCAATCGGTTCCTTAAAAGAAGGAAACTAGATATGATACAAGGTTTTCTGTGTGAAAAATAAATCAGAAATGAATCTTCAGATACCAAGATTGTAAGAAAGCTTATCAAGCAAGTTGGCAGGTTTTTTTAAAAAGTTCAGTATCAAGTAATCATTCATTTAATTACCGCAATGTACATTTTCATTGATAATATATCTGTCTTTCCAGGAAGATTTTCTAGGATGTGAAATGAAATGGTTACACACCATATTTGCATAAATGACAGATAAACTCTTAAGGCAAAATGAGAGTAAGAATTTATCTCAATACTGAATTAATTGTCTTTCAGGTTGAAGAACATCTTCAGTTTTTGCAAGAAGCCTACAAAGAGATTGTTGCTGAAAAAGAACTATTAGCACATCGAAGAAAACTGGCCACCAAGCGCTTACAGTGTGCATCTATCTTACTAACTGCCTTGGAAGATGAGAAGGCAGGACTTTCTTTGGTTTTATATCTCCTTCATTAATTTCTACTAGACTTCACAAACCCGAGATGCTGCTTTCACTGAAGGCTATAGCATACTGCTTAAAACTATTTTGCTGTCAGTTTCCCTTTTAAGATCAGCAGACAGTTCTATAATGGCAGGTGGCACAGGAGTGAAGAATTCACCTGCAAACGCAGGGGACACAAGAGACCCAGGTTCAGCCCCTGGGTTGGGAAGATCCCCTGGAGGAGGAAATGGCAACACACTCCAGTGTTCTTCCCTGAAAAAATCGCATTGACAGAGGAATTTAGCAAGCTATAGTCTACAGAGTCACTAAGAGTCAGACACGACTGAGCACATACACAGGCAATTCTACTGAGATAAAAATAAAAGAATCTTGATTAAATAGTCTTAAAACAGGGATAACAGAATAAAATGATCAAAAAGTTGTGCCTAAAACATCAGCACGCTTTGTCTGATGAGGCCCAAAATAATAAATCTGCCTATGGATATGGCATGAGTTTTCCTTTTCTAGCAGAGAAATAACCCCAGCTGAATGTAGAAACATGGGTGGGGCTGAAATGAAGGGGATGTCTTTAGACAGGAAAAAGAAAATTTTATTTTGTTTTGTCAGTCTTCTGACCTCTTTTATCTCATCTTTTTATTTCTCTTCTAATTCATCTGCTTTCTCTATGCTTGAATCCTCAGTCAGCTGACTAGCATCTTGGTTTAAGTCATTACTCAGCTATATCAAAGAATCTTACAAAATTCTCAAGATAATTTTAATTTAGTTTAATTGTTTAGATAAATATATATCGCAGAAGACTCCTATGGGGCAGGGAGAAAGAGGTTATGAAATGAGACCAACCAGATGGAGATCACAGAGGAAGATTACTGATATCCTTGTGAATCAAGAATATGTTGAGAGGAAGTAGAACAGCTTATCTCAGATCTTAAGCTTCCAGATGATGTGGTTCTTGCTCAACATGCTTTATTTCTTGATCAGTCAAGTACATACACAGTTGTAGAGGGAGGATATATAGCCAAAGAATATGGGTTCCAATCCTAGCTGCATTCTTCAGAAGCTTTGTGAACTTGCTTAACTTTTCTAAGCTTTAATGTCTTGATCTTAAAGTCAGTGGGCTTTTACTTAACAGAATATTGAAAACCTCTCATGAGATTTTCAAAAATAGTGTCAGTCAGATAAGTAAATATTCAAAAGTTCTGGTCGTTATTACCATCATTGAACACCATTAATAATACATTATCAGTTCAGTTCAATAACTCAGTTGTATCCAACACTTTGCGACCCCATGGACTGCAGCACGCCAGGGCTCCGTATCCATCACCAACTCCCAGAGTTTACCCAAACTCATGTCCATTGAGTCGGTGATGCCATCCAACCTTTTCATCCTCTGTCATCTCCTTCTCCTCCTGCGCTCAATCTTTCCCAGCATCAGGGTCTTTTCAAATGAGTCAGCTCTTTGCATCAGGTGGCCAAAGTGTTGGAGTTTCAGCTTCAACATCAGTCCTTTGAATGAATATTCAGGACTGATTTCCTTTAGGATGGACTGGTTGGATCTCCTTGCAGTCCAAGGGACTCTCAAGAGTCTTCTCCAACACCACAGTTCAAAAGCATCAACTCTTTGGTACTCAGCTTTCTTTATGGTCCAACTCTCATATCCATACATGACTACTGGAAAAACCATACCCTTTACTAGATGGACCTTTGTTGGCAAAGTAACATCTCTGCTTTTTAATATGCTGTCTAGATTGGTCATAACTTTTCTCCCAAGAAGTAAGTGTCTTTTAATTTCATGGCTGCAGTCACCATCTGCAGAGATTTTGGAGCCCCCCAAAATGTCAGCCACTGTTTCCAATGTTTCCCCATCTATTTCCCATGAAGTGATGGTACCAGATGCCATGATCTTAGTTTTCTGAATGTTGAACTTTAAGCCAACTTTTTCACTCTCCTCTTTCACTTTCATCAAAGGGCTCTTTAGTTCTTCTTCATTTTCTGCCATAAAGGTGGTGTCATCTGCATATCTGAAGTTATTGATATTTTTCCCAGCAATCTTGATTCCAGCTTGTACTTCATTCAGCCTAGCATTTCTCATGATATATTCTGCATATAAGTTAAATAAGCAGGGTGACAATATACAGCTTGATGTACTCCTTTCCCTATTTGGAACCAGTCTGTTGTCCCATGTCCAGTTCTAACTGTTGTTTTCCTAATCTGCATACAGATTTCTCAAAAGGCAAGTCAGATGGTCTGGTATTCCCATTTTTTAAGAATTTTCCATAGTTTTTTGCAATCCACACAGTCAAAGGCTTTGGCGTAGTCAATAAAGCAGAAGTAGATGTTTTCCTGAACTCCCTTGCTTTTTCGGTGATCCAGCAGATGTTGGCAATTTGATCTCTGGTTCCTCTGCCTTTTCTAAATCCAGGTTGAACATCTGGAATTTCACGGTTCACGTATTGCTGAAGCCTGGCTTGGAGCATTTTGAGCATTACTTTACTAACGTGTGAGATGAGTGCAATTGTGCGGTAGTCTAAGCATTCTTTGTCATTGCCTTTCTTTGGGCTTGGAAGGAAAACTGACCTTTTCCAGTCCTGTGGCCACTGCTCAGTTTTCCAAATTTGCTGGCATATTGAGTGCAGCACTTTCACAGCATCATCTTTTAGGATTTGAAATAGCTCCACTGGAATTCCATCACCTCCACTAGCTTTGTTTGTGGTGATGCTTCCTAAGACCCGCTTGACTTCACATTCCAGGATGTCTGGCTCTAGGTGAGTGATCATAACATCATGATTATCTGGGTCATAAAGATCTTTTTTGTACACTCTTTCTGTGTGTTCTTGCCATCTCTTCCTCTTCTTAATATCTTCTGCTTCTGTTAGGTCCATACCCATACCATTTCTGTCCTTTATTGAGCCCATCTTTGTATGAAATGTTCCCTTGGTATCTCTAATTTTCTTGAAGAGATCTCTAGTCTTTCCCATTCTATTGTTTTCCTCTATTTCTTTGCACTGATCACTGAGGAAGGCTTTCTTATCTGTCCTTGCTATTCTTGGAACTCTGCATTCAAATTGGTATATCTTTCCTTGTCTCCTTTGCTTTTTGCTTCTCTTCTTTTCACAGCTATTTGTCAGGCCTCCTCAGACAGCCATTTTGCTTTTTTGCATTTCTTTTTCTAGGGGATGATCTTGCTCCCTGTCTCCTGTACAATGTTATAAATAATATATTATAATGAATCATTATTTTAAAAATTATCCTACTTTATTACACAAAGTATTTGAAATGGCTATCAGTCTTAGCAAATATGGGAGTCACAGATCCAAGAATAAGACTCATATTCTCCTCAAAAAGCAGTTTGTATTTTCATATGATCCATTATTAATTTTTGGAGAAGAAAATGGTAATCCATTCCAGTATTCTTGCCTGGAAAATCCCGTGGACAGAGGAGCCTGGTGGGCTATAGTCCATGGGGTCTCAAAGAGTCAAATACAGCTTCGTTGGCTAGACAACAACAACTAATTATTAATTTTAATGCAACTATGGCATAAGAATAGATAGTAACAGCAATAATAGATCCAACCTGGAGACTATTACTATCTAAAATGTCTTACAATAGAATATTTTATATTAAATATCAATAACTTTTTATTTGAATGTTTAGACTCGATGGCAAGAAACAATTGATCAAATAGACAACAAGTTGGAAGGAATTTTGGGTGACATACTTATTTCAGCAGCATGCATTGTCTACAGCGGAGTGTTAACAGCAGAATTTCGCCAATTGATTGTGGAAAAGTGGCAGAATCTTTGTACTGAAAACAACATTTCTTTGTCTTCTAACTTTTCTTTAATTGAAGTCATGGCACAAAAACATGAGGTAGTAACATATTTCTATTATCCAGTTAAGTGATTATTGCTGGTTTGGATTGTGTGTGTATGTGTGTGTGCATGTTCACACATACCTTGGGGATTGAATCCATTCCTGAAATTATTTTATAAGTAAAAATAAAGAAGTTTGCTTTGTATTTTTTAAAATATACTTCATATAGCTCAGTTAAGTTGCCTTAAGTTTCTTATCCTCTGGGAAACAGTCAAAAATATCCCTTTTCCATTGTAATTGTACTATCTTATAAATATAGCCATTTCCTCTCCCAGAAACCCATTAATTAATAAAATTCATGTTCTTATCAAACAATAGTTAGTAGTCTCAGAAATATCCAAAATTATAGACCTTATATTTATCAATTTATCAATAAGTATTTATTGTCTTATCTGTGTAAGTTTTGTGCTGATGTTGCAAAGGCAAAAAAGAAAACACCTGTTTTTTCATTCATAGAGAATAATTTTGGATTGGTTCTCCCACTAACAAATTGACCATCAAAAATACAAACTCTCAGAAGCGAATACTGGCTTTTCATTTTCATAATGCTAACAATGAATTCAAACCCAAATATATCAGTAATTGGGATTTCCCAGGTGGCGCTAGTGGCAAAGAATCCACATAACAATACAGGAGACACAAGAGATGCAGGTCCAATCCCTGGGTTGGGAAGATCCCCTGGAGTAGAAAGTGGCAACCCACTCTAGTATTCTTGCCTAGAAAATTCCATGGACAGAAAAGCCTCGTGGGCTACAGTCCATGTGGTCACAAAGGGCTGGACACAACTGAGCAACTGAACACGCATATCACGTATCAGTAATTACAATATATGTAAATGGACTAAATGGTACAGTTAAAAGTCAAAGATTGTAAAACTACATAAAAGTATAAACCAAACCACAAAACAGAAGCTACATGTTTTTTAGAAAAGACACAGTTAAAACATAAAGAAGATTGGCAATAAAAAAGTAGGAAGAAATTTGCCATTTATTACCAAAAATAAAAGACAATAGACTTTAAGGCAAAAAAATGATTGCTAGAATTAAATAAGCTTATGTTAAAATTAGAATTGGTTTAATTCTTCTTCAAGATTATGTTAATGATTCTAAATCTGTTTGTATCTAATAGCATGACCTCAAAAAATATAAAGCAAACATTAAAAGAACTATAAATAAAAATGGACAAATCTACAATCATAGTGAAAATTTAACACATTTCTCTCTATAACTCACAGAAAAAGAACACACAAACCAGTAAGAATGGAAAAGATTTGAACAACGTAATCAACAAATGGACTTATTAATATGTTAATAAGACACTGCAGCCTACGCCTACAGCGTTCACATTCAATGCCAATATAGAACATTTACATTCAATGTTCACTATAGAACGTTACCAAAATTGACCATGTAATGGACTATAAACAAACTTGCAACAAATATCAAAGGAATTGAATCATGTAGACTATGTTATCTGACGAAAAAGCAGTTGAGCTAGAAGTATATAATTAAAAGCTTCTCTTAAAATCCTCATATTTCTGGAAGTTAGGAAATGTATTCCCAAACTATCCACAGGTCAAAGAAAAAATCAGAATTGAATAAATGAATCCTTGGCAAAATATTTTCTTTTGAGATTGGGAACATAACAAAGGTATATCTACTATTTCCGTGTGTATTTACTGCTGTAATGGAGGTTCTAAACAGTGCAGTAAGGCAAGAAAAAAAAAATATTAGAATGGGGAAAGAAGAGAGACAAAAAATATGTAATGTTGCAGATTATATGTATCTAAAAATCCAAGAGAATATGTAGATATATCATGAGCATTGATAAATATTTAGCAGACTTTCTGGAATTAAAGTCGGTATACAAAAAGCCAATTACATTTCTATATACCAGCAACAAACAGGGTGCATGATGTTTTTAGATACAATTTATCACAGCATCATACTGAATCTATCAAAAAGTTGTGCTAATTATAGAAATGAAACTATAAAATATTATTGACATAAATTTTTGACAACCTATATAAATTAAGAATTATACCATGTTCATGAATTGGAAGACTCAATATTCTAAAATTGCCAGTTCTTTCCTAATTGGTCTAAAGATACATTGTAATCCCAGTCAACTTTCCAACAGGAAGGGATGTGTGTTTGTGTGTGTGTGTGTCAAATGACAAGCTGATTCTAAAAGTTATAAGAAAAGGCAAAGAGCCAAGATGTCCAACACAATGTTGATAAAGAACTAGGTGGGAGAAATTGCAATATCAAGATTTACTTTAAAGCTACAGTAATTAGACAGTGGTATTATTTATCCTTGCGTGTAACAATGTAAGGATAAATAGCTATACCGATGAAGTAGAACTGAGAGCCCAGAAACAGATCCATAAATAGGTAGAACTTTGATTTATTTCAAAGGTGATACTATAGTGCAATGAGGAATGGGTAGGCTTTTCAGTAAACAGTGGTGGATAATTGAATATTCATTTTTAAAATTGACATTATTTTATACTACACACAAAAATTTCATTGAAGTTAAATTGTAGACCTAAATGTGAAAGGCAAATTAATAAGGTGTAATTTAGGAGAATGTATTCATGACCCTAGGTAAAGAAAAGATATCCTAAGCAGAACTAAACACAGAACAAAAAGTTGACCAATTTAATTACATTAAAATATAGACATTCTATTCATCAAAAGACACAACTGAGAACATAAAAAGGAAAGTCAAAGAACAGATAAGGATATTTGTAATACATATGTTCAACAAAGAGCCCTATTCAGAGTAGAAAAGAGAGCCACTATACATCACTAAGCAAAAGATACACAACCCAGTAAATAAATAGGCAGGAGTCTTGAATAGGCAGCTCACAAAACAGACTATCCAAATAGCCATAAACATAATTAGGGACTAAAAAGTAAATCTAAAATGAGATATCTGTTGTGATGAGCATTCATCCCTACTGATAAACAAAGGCATGTAATGTCCTGAATAATGAGTCACCTTACCAAAAATTTCATATCCCAGTTGTTTTAAATTGTTCTTTTTTTTAGTCCATTTAAGGGCTTCCCTCATGGCTCAGCTGGTGAAGAATCTGCCCACAATGCAGGAGACCTGGGTTCCATCCCTGGGTTAGGAAGACCCCCTGGAGAAGGGAAGGGCTACCCGTTCCAGTATTCTGGCCTGGAGAAGTCCATGGACTGTATAGCCCATGGGGTTGCAAAGAGTTGGGCATGACTGGAAGACTTTTAAAGATTATTCATCCTTTTAAAGATTATTTGATAGTCTATAGGATTCTTTAGTATCCTGCACGGTAAGAAAAGATGTGAAGAAGTTTATGAAACAACAAAAACTCTAATGGTTTCTTTCCAGATCCGCCAATGGCATCATCAGGGACTTCCTCTTGGTCAGTATTCAACAGAGAATGCCATCTTGATCAAGAATGGCCTGCAGTGGCCACTGCTGATTGACCCACAGAAGCAAGCACACAGCTGGATCCGTCAGATGGAAGGATCTAGGCTGCAGGAGCTCTCCACTGAGGATAGCAATTACATCCAAACAATTGAGAATGCTATGAAAACAGGAGGGAGTGTCCTCTTGCAGGTATTTAGACAAAATGACCTAATTCCAGATAGCTGACACACAGACTGTAAGTGATAGGTAACTTTGTCAAGGGAAAAAAATGATAAATAAGTGCATAAATAATTGCAATATATTTTCAATGTTTAATTCTCTCACAGCTTTCATTGGTATCTAGACATTAAAGATTTACATGTTTTAAATGCTGTGCCTTTTCAGCTGATTTATTTGTTGTAAAATGAATTTTTTCTTTATTTTATTTATTTTCAGAATCTTCCTGAAAGATTACCTCCAAGTTTAAAGGAAATTTTGAAAAAGGATATCTACCAGAGAAGAGGACAATACTTCATAAAGATTAATGATTCTGAGATTGAATACAATTCCAAATTTAGGTAATGTCTTTCATAGCTGAATTGACTCAAATATTTATACTTTTAAAGATAGATAATATTGCAGGTCCCATATTTCAGCCCTGATAAAAAAGTCAGATTGCACTTGAACGTTCTTTTTGTTTTTGTGTTGCCAGTAGCACACAATAGTAAACAGAACGGAGAACAGATTTTTATGTATAAAGTCATTCCAAACCAAACCATTTTCAAACTGTGCCTGATGGAAGCTATGGGTTCTATGAAGAGTCTTCAGAAGCAGTGCAAGAAGGGCAGCAATCAGGAATCCCAGCCCCACCTGAACTCATGAACCTCAATTTGATCTGTTTGCACAATATTTTATTGGGGCAGGAAAAGCTTCTGCTTCTTTAAAAAACAAAATCCACTTCTGCTACCTAGAGCAAAAAGATATTTTGCCTAGACAGATAAAAACATTGTGTCCATGTTCCAAGCAGTGATGGGCCTCCAGGAAACCAATTCATCAACATATTTCACAAAGCACTATTATACAGACAAATTTAATTACAACCAAAATGCAGTTCCCAAGAGAATAAGACTTTGTATTATCAGTTATGTGCATTCTCTCCTTCAATTCATAATCAAAAGATTCTAGTAAGCAAGTACTCAGTAATGAGAATTAGAAGATGATTTTAATGGTCCCTAGCCTGGTGCCTTTAACTTCTTTACAGGGACTCTGACAGACTGACTCCTTACCAAGTTGTCCTGACTCTTAAACTTGTCAGTCAGTGAATCCTCTAACTTGAGCAGAGCTACCAAATTCTCACTCCTCAACGAATTCTCACTCCCTAGAATTCTCCCTTTTTTGCCTCCTTCCTTCTGTTAGTAAAACATTTTCCAAAGTATGTTTCTCAAAGCATCATTTCCCGGGATTTAGTTGGGGTGGGGTCACTCGAAAAAGAAATTCTGCATTTTTTTTTAAAGAGCTGGGTTAAACAAAGTTAAACAATATTCTTTCCTACAAGGACTTAAAATCTCTTTATTTGCTGAACAAATCCTCTTCAGAAAATAGTGTTCTACAGAATGCACTTTGGAAAGCACTGTGTTAACACATTCTTTCTCACTGAATACAGCCTGATTGATTAAACAACAGCTTAGAAATACTACTGAAGTAACATTACCCTGAACTGATAGCCTCGTCTGCATGTTTGAATTGCATGTTTGAAGAGGTGGTGGAGGGACTATTTTAGAGGGCAGATGATGACAGATTCCCTCTCTGTCACTTGTTAGCCATGTGATTATTGGCAACTTATTTAACCCCTGTAAGCTTCAATTTCACCCTTTGTAAAATGTTGTTGTTTCATTGCTAAATAATATCTGACTCTTTTGCAACCCTATGGACTGTAACTTGCCATGTTCCTCTATCCACGGGTTTTCCCAGGCAAAAATACTAGAGTGAGTTGTCATTTTCTTTTCCATGAGATCTTCCCAACCCGGGGATCAAACCTGTGTCTCCTGCATTAGCCAGCGATTGTTTACCACCCGGCCACCAGGGAAGTCTGGTGCAGCCCAAAATACTGGGTTGCTATGAAAACTAAACATGATCCAGAATCTGAGCACTCTTGAATGCTTCCACTGGTTCCACATAGCTCCAAGCCACCATCACTATCTCTCACATTTTAACCAGTCTCCTATCTTCCTTCTTGTCCTCTGTCTTCCTTCTGCACAGGCTACTCTCAAGACAGCAGCTAGAGTGGTCCTCTTATAAAACATCATGTCTCTCCTCTTCTCAAATTCCTCCATTGGCTTCTTGCTCACTCAGGGTGAAAACCATAGTCTTTACAATGATCTAGTAGCAAATCAAAACTCCCATTATGTAGCATTTTTTCCTCTTCCTTATGCTTAGACCAAATATGTACATAATTTATGGTTGTATTTTTAAAGCTCTAGATAGTGCTTAGTATAAACTGAGAGCCTACTTTGTGCATAAGGCTAAATAAAACTAAAAATCAATCTTGTTTAATTCCAGAAGAAGTATTTTTTGTTATTAAATAAATTTGTTTCATTTTTTTCTTCTGCATATCCTTTGAATAATAACTGGTGCCTTTCTCACGTTTTAGGTTATATGTATCTACAGAAATAGACAACCCCTATTTTCCTCCATTCATTTATAGCTTTGTTACTATGATAAACTTCACAGTAACATTCCAAGGTTTTCAAGATCAACTCTTATCTATTGTATTAAGTCATGAAGTTCCTCATTTAGAAAATCAACGTTTCCAGCTCTTAGAGAGTATTTCCCTGGATGCTAAGACTCTTGAAGAACTGGAGCAAAAAACATTAAATTTACTAGAGAATGCACAAGGTAAGTTAAGGTCTTTAGTGATATTAGTAGACCCTTGCATACCTTTGTAAAGGACAGAATAAAAGTTGAAAGGACTATTCTGAATTGTTACCAAGTATGTGCGTGCTAAGTCACTTCAGTCCTATCTGACTCTTCGCGACCCTAGGGACCACAGCCTGCCAGGCTTCTCTGTCCATGGGATTCTCCAGGCAAGAATACTGGAGTGGGTTACCATGCTCACCTCCAGGGGTTCTTCCTGACCCGGGGATCGAACTCATGTCTCTTACATCTCCTTCATTAATTAGCAGGCGGGTTCTTTATCACTAGCACCACCTCGGTGGTTCCATAGGAAATTCCAAAGATTTTAGAAGCTCTGTGCCAATAATGGGAATGAAGACCAAAGATATATTTCATATTATAAATCACAAAATAAAGTATATGAAACTATGAAACTTACTATGAAACTTTAAATACATGTTTATACCTGGAAAGATCTGATTTTGTTCCTTTTCTAATTACATGTAAAAGCTGTTTCTTAGTAACCCATGACTAAGCTGTTCTATTAATCACAAGACTAGTTACATAGACAAGGTTTCCATATCTGTTTCTCATGCAAGATTGGAATCATAGTTGTTAACTTCTTGGGGAACAAAACCAAAACATCTAGGTATTATATAAAATACACAGAAAGCGACACAATTGATCTAATGAGATTCAGGAACACAGCCTCTCTTATTTTCTGACAAATGTCATATTTTGCTATAATCTTTTCCTAAATTGGATAAACTATAGTTTTAACAAGACAGAGGAAAACTTCTTTATGATAACACACATTCAGTTCAGTTCAGTCTCTCAGTCGTGTCCAACTCTTTGCGACCCCATGAATCGCAGCACGCCAGGCCTCCCTGTCCATCACCATCTCCCGGAGTTCACTCAGACTCACGTCCATCGAGTCAGTGATACCATCCAGCCATCTCATCTTCAGTCGTCCCCTACTCCTCCTGCCCCCAATCCCTCCCAGCATCAGAGTCTTTTCCAATGAGTCAACTCTTCGCATGAGGTGGCCAAAATACTGGAGTTTCAGCTTTAGCATCATTCCTTCCAAAGAAATCCCAGGGCTGATCTCCTTCAGAATGGACCGGTTGGATCTCCTTGCAGTCCAAGGGACTCGCAAGAGTCTTCTCCAACACCACAGTTCAAAAGCATCAATTCTTCGGCACTCACCCTTCTTCACAGTCCAACTGTCACATCCATACATGACCACTGGGAAAACCATAGCCTTGACTAGACGGACCTTAGTCGGCAAAGTAATGTCTCTGCTTTTGAATATGCTATCTAGGTTGGTCATAACTTTTCTTCCAAGGAGTAAGCGTCTTTTAATTTCATGGCTGCAGTCACCATCTGCAGTGCTTTTGGAGCCCCCAAAAATAAAGTCTGACACTGTTTCCACTCTTTCCCCATCTATTTCCCATGAAGTGATGGGACCGGGTGCCATGATCTTCGTTTTCTGAATGTTGAGCTTTAGGCCAACTTTTTCACTCTCCACTTTCACTTTCATCAAGAGGCTCTGTAGTTCCTCTTCACTTTCTGCCATAAGGGTGGTATCATCTGCATATCTGAGGTTATTGATATTTCTCCTGGCAATCTTGATTCCAGCTTGTGTTTCTTCCAGTCCAGCGTTTCTCATGTTGTACTCTGCATAGAAGTTAAATAAGCAGGGTGACAATATACAGCCTTGATGTACTCCTTTTTTTAGTGCACTATATTCTGTTATTATGCCTTTAGCATTTATTCCCTATCAGTTGTTTCTCTTTTTAGAGTCTGAGATATTTTTTAAAGGCTACAACTTTTTACAGATAGTACACTTAATGAAAATTGTTCTTGGAAAAAGCTCAATAAAAGACCCCTTGATTTTGAACATATTTTTTTCCTCCTTTCCAAGTTTTAGTAAAAATAGATTATCCTTACCATCTTTTTGTAAATATTTTATATTTGGTGTGACTCCTCACCCCCTGTTGGGAGAGGTGAATCAAGGGTAGTGACTATAAGAAGCAGCCCATAGTTTAGATCCAGATGTAACTTAGACTGCTTCACCTGCATCAATAAGAATATGGTTTCCAGATCTTCAAATGTAATAATCCCATGATTCCTTTCAACGGCCATGTCAAGCTATGTTTAGTTCTGGATGCCACATTTCAAGAGGGCTTTTCTCAAATTGTGTCCAGAGGTGAGCATCAAGGGGTCTAGAAATTGTATCACCAAAAATATTTCTCCTTTTAACACTAATTTCTCATTTAAATGCTTTCTTTGCTGCAATCACCCTCTGTGTTTTTTTTTCAATCTAACTTTATTGAGGCCTTCAATGGCTAAGTCAGAGATCTCTCTTGCAAAATGTCACATTACACTCGAAAATATGGGGGTTATTTGCAAATATCTTTTGATATTGATTTCTAACATAATTCCACAGTGATAAAAGATCAGACTGTATGATCTCAATACCTTTAGACCATGAATTTTTTTACACCTTGTTTTATGTTCTTAGTTTTTATGGCTCCTAGTTTACAGTCTATGGGAACTTGAATAGAATTTGTATCCTACTGTTGTGTTAAAATAATATAAATCTTAACTATGTGGAATTGATTCACAGTGCTTTTCAGGTCTACTATATTCTTCTACTTCTTTGTATAGTCATTCTATTAATTTTTGAGAGTTTGATATTGAAACTCCAACTAAAAATCTTAATTTATCTACTTAAAAAAAATTGTAAAATAGATAACCAACAAAGACCTACTGCATAGCCCAGAGAACTCTGCTAAATATTCTTTAATAACCTAAGTGGGAAAAGAATTTGAAAAAGAATAGGTACCTGTATATGTACACCTTTCTTAGTTGTACACCTGAAACTAACATTGTTAATCAACTATATTCCAATATAAAGTAAAAAAAATTTTTTTAATTAAAAAAAAAAAACACTTGAAGGAATTCCCTGGTGGTCCAGTGGTTAGGACTTCATTCTTTCACTGCCTAGGGCATGGGTTCAACCTCTGGTTGGGGAAATAAAATCTTGCGAGTCATGTGTCTTGGCCAAGAAAAAAAAAAGCACTTGAAAAATGGGAATAGCTCTACTATAAAACAGTAGAGTTTAAAATGGGAATATGAAAGTTGTCTTATACATTTGAAAGGGATAGAACTGTTATGTGTGTTTCTAAAGCAGTGTTTTTTTAAAGGTGAGTAGCAACCCATTAGTGGAATGAAAAATCACTTTTATTGATCATTATCAACTTTGTTTAATAAAATAGAACACAATGGAAAATACCAGAGTACATCACGTAAAATAATGATGCTGTTGTTATTTTCTGAAAATTTTATTTTCATTTTCTGTGTGTATAGAAGATCAAGTGGAAATACATTCCTTATGATGAAAGGGCTATTTATTATGTGCCTATAATAAAAATAAAATCCTCAAACATTAAAGTAGTATAAAGAAGAGACTAGAGGATGGGAAGGGGGAGGCATATGTACTATTAATCAAATTTTTTAGAAACATGGCCTATCTTCATTTAAGACAGGTCCATGTCCAAAGTAAAACCTACGAAAGACCAATAGTAAAACTCAAAGAGTAGAGAATGAGGAAATAATTATTTAATATTCCAATGATTTTTATTTAAACTCATTTTTTGTCTTTAGGATTTGTATTAGATGATGAGGAAATTGTAGACATCTTAAGAAAATCCAAGATGACTTCAAATGAAATTTCAAAGCGAATCAAAGCAACAAGAAAAGCAGAAAGTAAAATTGAAGAAACACGTAAAGTGTATCTCCCCATTGCTACGCGGGGTGCCCTGCTCTACTTTCTAGTGTCTAATCTTGCACAGATTGATTACATGTACCAGTTCTCCCTAGACTGGTTTCGTCAAATTTTTGTTTCATCAGTAGTTTCCAAAAGCAAAGAACAGGAAGAACACAGTCTGAAAAGAGAGACAATGTTTCTGAAAAAAGGTCATGAAATCACAAATCTCTCAAAAGAGCCTAAATTGGGAAGTGAAAAAAGAACCTTAGATAGACATCTTAAAAACTCAATAGATACATTGACAAGAAACATTTTTAAGGTGAGACATTCTCAAAGGTGAATTTTTCATTTATTTGACCCAGCTAGATTAGCCTAACAGTTATGCTTTCTTTATAGGTGGTCTCTTTAGCTCTGTTTAATCGACATAAACTTTGCTTCTCCTTTGGTCTTTGCACTACAATCATGCAAAATAATGCTAATGGAAATTTAATGCAGGATGACATTGGATCCCTACCAAAGGAAGAATGGAACATCTTCTTAAATTCTAGCATGCTAGCAAATATTAAAGGTGTAATGCCCCAGCCTAAACTCAACAGTAAGTAAAAATAATTGCTCTAGACGTACTAAAAACCCATTAAACACATTTCCTGAAAAGTAGTAAAAGATCTCGAAGGTGCTCCAAGTCAGTGCTTCTACACTGATTAAACTAAAAGCAATTTGAAGTCAAGTACAATATCTAATTCATCACTGTATCCTCTACACTGTTGAGCATATTAGGTGAAAGTGAAAGTGCTAGTTGCTTAGTCATGTCTAACTCTGCGACATGTGGACTGTAGCCCGCTAGGCTCCTCTGTCCCTGGGATTTCCTGGACAAGAATAGTGGAGTGGGTAGGCATTCCCTTCTCCAGGGTATCTTCCTGACCCAGGGATCAAACCTGGGTCTCCTGCATTAAAAGCTATTCTTTACCATCTAAGTCACCAGGGAAGCCTATAACTGATACTCAATAATTTTTGAATGAACAAATAAGTGACAATTGCTAGGTTATTATAATTCTAATCTATAAAGCAGAACACCTAATGCTTGTCAATAGGGACATACACATACATCCTTTCATTAAATACCATCAGAAGGTGAATTTCACCCTCCTAACTATAGTTGCCCTCAGTTTCTTAGGAAAATTATCTGAAAATTTGAACCACAAAAATCATGCTTATCCAAAAGATTAGGCAAAATACTTAAGGATTGGATCTTTGCAGATGCTCCAGTGTTGTATATTTTTAATATGTTTATTTTTTAAATTATGGTAATAATATACATAACATAGAATTTGCCATCCTAGCCATTTTTAAGTGTATGGTTCAGTAGCATTAACACATTTATGTTATTGTGCTGTGCTGTAATTTTAAGTTGTTGTTTAGTTGCTAGTTGTGTCTGACTCTTCATGACCTCATGACTGCAGCATGCCAGACCTCCTTGTCCCACCTCCTGGAGTTTGCCCAAGTTCATGTCCGTTGCATGTCCAGCCGTCTCATCCTCTGACGCCCTCTTCTTCTGCCTTCAATCTTTCCCAGCATCAGGGTCTTCTTCCAATGAGTTCACATCAGGTGGCCAAAGTATTGGCCAAAGATTCAGCTTCAGCATCAGTCCTACCAGTGAGTATTCAGGGTTGATTTCTTTAATATTGGCTGGTTTCATCTGCTTGCTGTCCAAGGGACTCCCAAGAATCTTCTCCAACACCACAGTTTGAAAGTGTCATTTCTTCTTGCTCTGCCTTCTTTATGGTCCAGCTCTCACAACCATACATGACTACTGGAAAGACCATAGCCTTGACTATACAGACCGTTGTCAGCAAACTGATGTCTTTGCTTTTTAACTCGCTAAGTTTCTCATAGCTTTTCTGCCAAGAAGGAATTGTCTTCTAATTTCATGGCTGTAGTCACCATCCGCAGTGATTTTAGAGCCCAAGAGGAAATCTGTCACTGCTTCCACATTTTCCCCTTCTATTTGCCATGAAGTGATGCCATGATTTCAATGTTTTTAACATTTAGTTTTTAGCCAGCTTTTTCATTCTCCTCCTTTACCCTCATCAAGAGGTTCTTTAGTTCCTCTTTGCTTTCTGCCATTTGAGTGATATCATCTGCATATCTGTGGTTGTTAATTCTTCTCATGGCAATCTTGATTCCAGCTTATAATTCATCCAGCCCAGGATTTCTCATGATGTGCTCTGCATATAAACAGGGTGACAATAAACAGCCTTGTTATACTCATTTCTCAGTCCTGAACCAGTCAGTTGTTTCACATAGAGTTCAGACTGTTGCTTCTTGACCAGCATATAGGTTTCTCAGGAAACAAGTAAGATGGTCTAGTAGTCCCATATCTCTAAATTGCAACACATTAAATTTAAAGGAAATCTGACATTCTCCCTGAAGAGGAAAAAGTGGTGATTTATCAATTGTTTTGAGACTATTAGCAGAAACTAGAATTCAGAATGAAAATATGAAAACAGTTGCTATCCAGACATTTGGATAGTTTTATTTTTTCTTTGCTTTTGTAGTACCAAAAGCTGGCACCCAGTAAATGTTTGGTAAATGACTCTTGAATCAATGAATGCTCTTTTGAATTTATTAAGATTATTTTGCTCGAGAAATATAGACAACAATAATTCAATGGCTTTAAAAATTAAAAATGTATAGAACAGGGTATCTCAGAAAAATTCAAGGAAAATGTGAACAGCCAAGCATCAATATGAAAATACAGACTACTGTTAACATAACTCGACTTCTAATAGTTCTCAGACTCTGCACCTCACAATTCTAGGCACCATATTTACAAGAGGGTGAATCTGAGTGTCATAACCTCATTCGGAAGTTTATTCCTCAACTACTCTCCTAAGACCAAGAGACAAGATCATGCAGCAAAACAGGTGGCCAAAAATTCAGCAGCAGCAGCCAATTTTAGAGGCGTCTACTGTAGTTGCAGTCATTAAAACACTCTGAGTATACTTTAAGAAATAACATCACATCACCATGTTGTATACCTGAAACTTATATAATGTTGAACACAAATTATATTTTTAATTAATTAGTTAAAACTATTTTTAGCTCTCAAGAAAAAACAAAGATATTTAATAGCTTTTTAATTATGTAAGCAATGTGTATTGATTATAAAAGCCATTATAACCTACACATACAGAAAAGAAGTAAATAAATTCTACCATCCAGAGAGACAACTACTGTTAATATTACTGTTTTGTCTTTTCACTTTTTTCTTCCACATATATATTCTTTATATCTATTGATATTTGCATATGTTCATTTTTTGAAATATAGTTGACATACAGTGTTACCTTAGTTTCAGGTGTACCACATAATATTTTGACATTTGCATACATTGTGATTTGGTCATAATCACAACAAGTCTAGTAACCATCTGTCTCCATACAAAGTTATTTAAATATAATAGCCATATTCTTTATGCTCTATATTACACCCTCATGATTATTTATTGTATAACTGAAGGTTTGTACTTCTTAAACCCCTTCATCTATTTTGTCCACCCACACCACCTTCTGGCAGCGACCCATTTGTTCTCAATATCTATGAATTTGCTTTTGTTTTGCTTTGTTTGTTTCTTAGATTTCACAAACAATCTAGATTTAGATTCCTCATGCAGTATTTCTCTTCTCTGTCTGACTTATTTTACTTAGCATAATACCCTCTAGGTCCATCCATGTTGTTACAAAATTTTATGTCTGAGTAATATTCTATTGTATGTGTATATCACATCTTCTTTATTCATTTGTCTATCAATGGAACTTGGGACGCTTTCATATCTTAGTTACTGTAAATCAAGCTGCAATGAACATTGGAGGGCACACATCTTTTCAAGCTAATGTTTTTGTTTTCTTTGGGCAAATACCCAAAAGCAAAATTGCTAGATCACGTGGTAATTTCCTTTTTAACTTTTTGAGGAACTTCATAACTTTTTCCATAATATGTGTACCAATTTACAGTCCTTTCTTGCTCCTTCAGTTGAAAGTAGTTCCTCTGCTTTTCATTTTACTTAACCTTCTCTGCTTCTCTAAATTTAGGTGAGACTGTTATAAAGAAGCAGAGAAAGTTATTGTAAAATGTACTATTACCTATTGTGGTCTCAAAGGAGTGTTCTTATGTGGGAATGTCCCTCTGCAGACTGTGTGTGCCCCATACCTTTGGTGGAGGGCTGGATTTGATGTGGATTCCGGTCACATTTTTCCTCATGGTGTGTTGGCGGTTATCACCTTGGAAGGAAGTGTAGCTGGAGATAAAGGAGCTAAAGCCTGCACAGAGTGTGAGGGAGACTTCCCATCTATTCAGTGTCCATCACCTTGGGACTCTGCTCCCAAGGTGCTAGAGCAGAAGCCCTGAGGGTTGAATTCCAGCTGGTTCTGTTCCCTTTGCATGTATGTTTTTCCTCCTTCCCCCATTGGGACCCTTACCCCAAAGAATGGGGGTGCTGAAGCCACGGATGCTCATGTGCTTACAGAAGTCTTGTGGGTGTCTTCAGCTCCCCTCAGACACAGCCCACAGTTGCTTCTTTTCCCTGGTCATGACCAGCCCAGGTCTAGTGATGTGCTATGTCATGGAGTGAGTGGGGCTGAAGCCAAGGATACTCATTTGGCTTGGACTGGAGTGCACAGTGAGGTGGTCACAGAAACCTAGCAGCTGTGCTGCCGTCCGCAGTCTGGGCTGCCACTTGAGTAAGTACCAACAATGGCCACTGCTGCTCAACTAAGCTATGCCCCAGGCCCCCAGGTCACCTCTGCATTCCTAGGTAGAGTCTCTCCATAGCTGCTGGCAGGCTTGAAGTCAGTGTCGTGCTCTGGCATGGAATGAGCAGATCTGGGTATTCACTTGGTTCAGGTAGGTGAGGTCTGGGGGCAAGCCAGCATCCACATACTCTTCGCAAGTGGAATCCAGCCTTCTCAAGCCTTTCTAGCTGTCCATATGGTTCTCTATTCAGCTAAGGGACTTATCTCCTACACACAGGACCCCAGGACTATGTGTAGCCATTCTGTGGCTTGACTGACACCAGGCAAGTCTCCTTCAAAAAGAAAGGAAAAGTTAAGACTGTCACAGAAAAAAAACAGGAGTTGAGAGAAATACCTGCTCAGTATAAATGCTAAAGGAAGTCCTTCAAGTATAAACAAAAGGATAATAGAGACCAACATAAATCCATATAAAAATAGTTGATTCTATAGTAAAGGTAAATAAATTTTAAAATATAGAAACCTGTACTATTGTAATTTGGACTCATAGAATTTAAATGACAAAAAGCATTTTGAAAACTATAAATCTGGGATTTCCCTAGTGGTCCAGTGGTTCAGAGTCTGCCTTGCAATGCAAGAGTCACAGGTTCAATCCCTGGTCTAGGAACTAAGATCCCACATGCCACGAAGCTCCTGAGACTGTGTGTCACAACTAGAGAGCATGTGCTGCAACAAAAGATCCCACATGATGCAACAAAGATCCCACGTGCCACAACTAAGAGCCAACACAGCCAAACAGACAAATAAATAAAACATAAAAGAGCCCTATAAATCTATGTTAACAGGTATATAATATATAAAGATGTGGCTTGTGATATCAGTAAAATAAAATGTTGGGGTAGCTATTAAGAAAGTTTTTGCATGCAATTGAAATTGTTTTTCTCAGTTGAAAATACAATGCTATAACTTTTAAGATGCTTTATGTATTTGTACTGGTAACCCCCGTAGTTAATTTTGTGTGTCAGTTTGGCTGGGCTAAGAAATACTCTGATAGCTGATGAAACATTCTTTCTTTTTTTTAAATGTATTTATTTATTTATTTTTGGCTGTGCTGGGTCTTCATTACTGTGTGCGAGCTTTCTCTAGTTGCAGCAAGTGGGGGCTACTCTTCATTGCAATGCTCAGACTTCTCATTGCAGTGGCTTCTTTTATTGCAGAGCATGGGCTCTAGGGTATATGGGCTTCAGTAGTTGTGACACACAGGATCAGCAGTTACAGCTCACAGGTTCTAGAGCGTGAGCTCAGTAGTTGTATTGTGATACACAGGCTTAGTTGCCCCTTGGCATGTGGAAACGTCCCAGACCAGGGGTCAAACCCATGTGCCCTGCATTGGCAGATGAATTCTTAACCACAGGACCACCAGGCATGTCCCTGGTAAAACATTATTTCTGAGTATGTCTGTGAACTAAGATCCCGAATGTCTCACGACCAAAAAACCAAACAAAAAACAGAAGCAATGTTGTTACAAATTCAATAAAGACTAAAAATGGTCCATAGCAAAAAGAAAAACAAACATTAAAAGGAATAAAATACTTAGGAATAAACTTAACCAAGGAGGTGAAAGACTTGTACAAAACATTGCTGAAAGAAGTTAAAAAAGACACAAATAAATGGAAAGACATCACATGGTCATGGATTGGGAGACTTAGTATTGTTAAGAAAGCCATACTAACCAAAATCAATCTACAGATTTCATGCAATCTCTATCAAAATCTCAATGCCATTTTTTAAGGAAACAGAAAATTTCTTCCCAAATTTCATATGAAATTTCAAGTGATTCTAAATAGCCAAAACAATTTTGAAAAAGAAGAAAGTTGGAGGCATCACATTTCCTGATTTCAAACTATATTATAAAGTTACAGTAATCAAAATATTCTATTACTGATATAAAGATAGACAAATAGACCAAATTTAAAAAATGGAGAGCATAGAAATTAACCTTTGTACATAGGATCAAATGATCTTCAACAAAGTTATGAAGACTACTCAATAGAAAAAGAGCAATCTTTTCAACAATTAGTATTGGACTGTTAATCAGCTATATCTTAATACAAAATAAAAAGTTTAAATTTGTAAGAAAAAAAGAGGAAAATAATATAATTGGAAAGACTAGATCTCTTCAAGAAGATTAGAAATACCAAGGGAAACATTTCATGCAAAGATAGATTCAATAAAAGACAGAAATGGTATGGACCTAACAGAAGCAGAAGATATTAAGAAGAGGTGGCAAGAATACACAGAACTATACAAAAAAGATCTTTATGACCCAGATAATCATGATGATGTGATCACTCACCTAGAACCAGACATCCTGGAATGTGAAGTCACGTGGGCCTTAGGAAGCATCACTACGAACAAAGCTAGTGGAGGTGATGGAATTCCAGTTGAGCTGTTTCAAATCCTGAAAGATGATGCTGTGAAAGTGCTGTACTCAATATGCCAGCAAATTTGGAAAACTCAGCAGTGGCCACAGGACTGGAAAAGGTCCGTTTTCATTACAATCCCAAAGAAAGGCAATGCCAAAAAATGCTCAAACTACCGCACAATTGCACTCATCTCACAAGCCAGTAATGTTCAAAATTCTCCAAGCCAGGCTTCAGCAATATGTGAACCATGAACTTCCAGATGTTCAAGTAGGTTTTAGAAAAAGCAGAGGAACCAGAGATCAAATTGCCAACATCCACTGGATCATCGAAAAAGCAAGAGAGTTCCAGAAAAACATCTATTTCTGCTTTATTGACTATGCCAAAGCCTTTGACTGTGTGGATCACAACAAACTGTGGAAAATTCTGAAAGCGATGGGAATATCAGACCACCTGACCTGCCTCTTGAGAAATCTGTATGCAGGTCAGGAAGCAACAGTTAGAACTGGACATGGAACAACAGACTGGTTCCAAATAGGAAAAGGAGTACGTCAAGGCTGTATATTGTCACCCTGCTTATTTAACTTATATGCAGAGTACATCATGAGAAACACTGGACTGGAAGAAACACAAGCTGGAATCAAGATTGCTGGGAGAAATATCAATCACCTCAGATATGCAGATGACACCACCCTTACGGCAGAAAGTGAAGAGGAACTAAAAAGCCTCTTGATGAAAGTGAAAGTGGAGAGTGAAAAAGTTGGCCTAAAGCTCAACATTCAGAAAACGAAGATCATGGCATCCAGTCCCATCACTTCATGGGAAATAGATGGGGAAACAGTGGAAACAGTGTCAGACTTTATTTTTTGGGGCTCCAAAATCACTGAAGATGGTGACTGCAGCCATGAAATTAAAAGACGCTTACTCCTTGGAAGAAAAGTTATGACCAACATAGATAGTATATTCAAAAGCAGAGACATGACTTTGCTGACTAAGGTCCGTCTAGTCAAGGCTATGGTTTTTCCTGTGGTCATGTATGGATGTGAGAGTTGGACTGTGAAGAAGGCTGAGCGCCGAAGAATTGATGCTTTTGCACTGTGGTGTTGGAAAAGACTCTTGCGAGTCCCTTGGACTGCAAGGAGATCCAACCAGTCCATTCTGAAGATCAGCCCTGGGATTTCTTTGGAAGGAATGATGCTAAAGCTGAAGCTCCAGTACTTTGGCCACGTGATGCGAAGAGTTGACTCATTGGAAAAGACTCTGATGGTGGGAGGGATTGAGGGCAGGAGAAGAAGGGGAGGACCGAGGATGAGATGGCTGGATGGCATCATGGACTCGATGGACGTGAGTCTGAGTGAACTCCGGGAGCTGGTGATGGACAGGGAGGCCTGGCGTGCTGCGATTCATGGGGTCGCAAAGAGTCGGACACGACTGGGCAACTGAACTGAACTGAACTGACCTGAGCCCTCCAATAGCCCCTGGAACACTCCTATTTTTGTCATTAAGAAAAAATCTGGTAAATGGAGACTTTTACAAGATTTAAGAGCAATCAATGCCACCATGGAGGACATGGGAGCTTTACAACCTGGGCTCCCTTCTCCAGTAGCCGTTTCAGAGGGATATAATATAATCGTAATTGATTTACAAGACAGCTTTTTCACCATTCCTTTAAATCCTAAGGATAAAAAGCGATTTGCTTTTAGTCTGCCAGCAAAAAATCTTAAACAGCCTTAGTTAAGGTTTCAGTGAAAAGTATTACCTCAAGGAATGAAAAATAGCCCCACCCTATGCCAGAAATTTGTCAATGCCGCTGTAGAAGATATCAGGACTAACTATGAACAAGTATATATGATCCATTACATGGATGATATTTTAATAGCTCATCCTGATAGAGCTCATTTACAAACTGTACTCCAAGACTTGACCCAGGCATTGTCAGCTAGAGGTTTAAAAATTGCCCCAGAGAAAATTCAGATCAACCCACCCATAACTTACTTAGGAAGGGTTATCAATTCAGAAACTGTGACTCATGCCCCGCTGCAATTGAGAAAAGACCGTCTCGTCACTTTAAATGGTTATCAAAAACTTGTAGGTGATATTAATTGCATTAGACCTTATTTAAAATTAACCACTGCCAAATTGAAACCCCTTTTTAACATTTTTCGCGGGGATCCCGATCCAACTTCTAAAAGACAATTAACTGCTGAGGCTCGGGAAGCCCTAGGCAAAGTAAAAGCAGCTTTATCTGATAGCTATTAAAAAAAATTGATTTAACAGTAACTTGGCAGTTCCTTTGCCTAACTACTCCAACAGCACCTACAGGAGTTCTGTGGCAAAACGGTCCCCTAAAATGAATCCATCTTCCCTCCCAAGCTAAAAAAGTGGTAGCTTCTTATCCAGGCTTAATAGCAATGTTGATATTAAAAGGGAGAAAGTGGAGCATTAAATGGTTCGGTAAAGAGCCAGCAGAGATTGTAATTCCATATAATAAGGAACAACTTGATGCTCTTCTAATGTTTGATGAAGATTGGCAGATTGCTGTAGGAAATTATTGTGGTCAAATTTTGCATCATTTACCCTCACATGCTTTGTTAATGCAAAAACTAAAAAAAGAGGAGTGTAAGTATAGTTCTCCCCATCAGATCTTGCAACATGCTCTCTTTGTAATAAATAACCTAAATGCTGATTCATCTGGAACAACAAAATGCAAGGCCATTGGTAAAGTGGAAAGACCTCCTCTCCGGACAATGGAAAGGTCCTGACCCATTATTAACTAGCGGTCGAGGATGTGCTTGTATTTTTCCACAGGACACAGATGCTCTGATTTGGATCCCAGACAGACTGATTTGCCATTACTTTGAAGGGCTCTCCTCTGCCCCCGCCGCCGCAGCCGCCGCCACCACCACAAGGAACAGCCGCGCGCTGGGAGCCGTGGGCGGGGCCAGCCTGGCTGCCGGGGCCCAGTGCGCTGCCCTCGCAGCCGGTAGCCCCACCGGAGTCTGCGTTCGCTTGGCTGCCGCGCCCACTGGCAGGAAAGGCAAGATAAACGTCGAGATCCCGGCAGGACTGACAGCTGCTGCAGCGTGAACTCTGACCAGAAAATAATTCTGCTTATTCTGTTTGGGCTTGTTTATCCTCTCCTTATGTTTTTCTTTTCACTAATGATTCTGGAAAACTTATTATACAAATGAATTATACAGGTGGACTTAATGTAGTGTCTTGTGAAAAATGTATGCTTTCATCTTGCTTAACTCTTCAATATAATGTTTGTTCTTTTGTGGTGTTAAAACGTCCACCCTATATTATGGTGCCTATAACTGTAACTACTTATTGGTATGATAATTATGGTCTTGCTGTATTGCAACAACTACAGGATTTGATGCTAGCATGATGATTTGTAGGCTTACTTATTCTAGGAATATCAGCTTTAATAGCCGCAATCACTTCTGTTACTGTGGCAGCAATATCATTGACTCAACAAGTGCATACTGCCCAATATGTTGACACTATGTCTAAAAATGTTTCTTTAACTCTGGCAACACAGGAAGCTATAGATAGAAAATTAGAGATGAGGGTGGATGCCTTGGAAGAAGCGATAATGCATATTGGGACTGAACTACAAGCTCTAAAAGCAAAAATGGCTCTGTCATGCCACGCCAATTACCGGTGGATATGCGTGACATCTTTGAAAGTAAACGAGACAGATTATGAGTGGGAAAAAATTAAAAATCATATTTCAGGTGTTTGGAACAGCTCTGATATTGGCCTGGACTTAGGAAAACTTCACAATCAGATACAGACCTTGGAACACTCTCGACTGGATTTTACCGCTGCTGGAGCAGCTAATGACTTTTTCCACACCTTCTCTAACTTTATTTCTGGAAAAAACATTCTGTCTAATATCTTCAGTTATGCTGCTGTTGGTGCTCTGATTTTACTTCTTATAATCATTCTTCCTTGTATTGTCAGGATTCTTCAGCAGAGCATTCAGAAGCTCGTGACTGAGCTGCATCTGGCTGTTTTAAGAAATAAAAAAGGGGGAGATGCAGGGAGCCAGCGTGAGGCACTCTGCCTGTGGCAAAGGTCATGAGGAATGAGGCTCGGCATAACGCAAAGATGGGATCGAGCCTCAGGAAACCTCCTGTTCCCGAGCATCTACCCTCAAAACCAGAGTCTGCCTACTTTACTGTTTCATGCTCTCACCTACACCTCTGACTTTATGGGGGGCTGTCCCCCACCACCTCTCTCGGAGAAGGGGTTAACTTGCAGCTCCAGTCAATAAAAATTTCTGGGTGTGTCAGGAGTGTTTCAACTTACAAACTCCTCTGAAGGTTCTCTAGCCTGCCTGAGCAGATTCATCCAGCCACATGTGATTGTTTACAGCCTCCCAACCGTGAGAGGCACAAGATGCTTTAAACTTTCTAAATACAGATTCTTTTGAGAAGTTAGAAAATTATTAGTATAGTATAGTGGGTTGATTAGAAATTATATTGGTGAAGAGTTTTTCATTTGTTAAGCCAATATTTGCTGCTAAATCTCCATATTCCCTGCCCTTATAATGAATATAACTAGCATATGGAAGAAATAAGTATTAACCTTTGATATTAATCATGTTAAACCTTAGGCTAAGTAAATTCCTTTCTTCATTATAACCCCCTGCAACCTCACCCTATAGGAATGCAACTTTATCTGGTGCCTTTGGAGGATGGCGCCTAGTTTAATAAAAAAATCACCCCTGGAAAAAATAAGTTTTCTGGTTGACTGACCGTTATCAGAAAGGGCCATAAAATGTCAGCAGGCCTCATGGCCATAAGATGATGTAAAACCCCTAAGACCTTTGTATACTTTTATATGAAGCACCTGATTTTGATAAAATTCAGGTCTGCTGACCCCATGTGACTCTGTATTCATCCCTATGTATAACAAAAAGTATATAAGCAAACCTGAAAATAAAGAAAACGGATCAGTTTCTGGAAAGACTGATTTCCCCGTGTCCCCTGGCTGAATTCCCATCTGAAGCATGGATGCTCACCATGTCTGCTTACTTGCCCTGGCTTCTAAGACCCACGCAAGAGGGAGCCCAAGGCGGGGCACCCTCCGCTATTTAAGTAGGCACTGGTGGTCTACGTAGATGGTGCAAACTCCTTGTCTTGGAGTTTTATTGATATTCCATGTAAACCAAGTTATTCAGCATCTTTTTCTCCACTAATTTTCCTACTACACTATTCTTTTCTAATCTCTCTTTCTATTTCTAATAAAATAGCTTTTTCCTAGGACACCAATTCTGTCTCCCCTTCGAATTACCCTGGATCCACCAGGGTTGGACCCCAGCACCCAACCTGCCTCTTGAGAAATCTGTTTGCAGGTTAGGAAACAACAGTTAGAACTGGACATGGAAAAACAAACTGGTTCCAAATAGGGAAAGGAGTACATCAAGGCTGCATATTGTCACCCTGCTTATTTAACTTATATGCAGAGTACATCATGAGAAACGCTGGGCTGGAAGAAGCACAAGCTGGAATCAAGATTGCTGGGAAAAATATCAATAACTTCAGATATACAGATTACACCACCCTTATGGCATAAAGTGAAGAGGAACTAAAGAGCCTCTTGATGAGAGTGAAAGAGGAGAGTGAAAAAGTTGGCTTAAAATTCAACATTCAGAAAACAAAGATCATGGCATCTGGTCCCATCACTTCATGGCAAACAGTGGCTGACTATTTTGGGGGGTTCCAAAATCTCTGCAGATGGTGACTGCAGCCATGAAAGTAAAAGACATTTACTTCTTGTGAGAAAAGTTATGACCAATCTAGATAGCATATTAAAAAGCAGAGATGTTACTTTGCCAACAAAAGTCCATCTAGTCAAGGCTATGGTTTTTCTAGTAGTCATGTATGGGTGTGAAAGTTGGACTATAAAGGAAACTGAGTGCCAAAGAATTGATGCTTTTGAACTGTGGTGTTAGAGAAGACTCTTGAGAGTCGCTTGGACTGCAAGGAAATCCAGCCAGTCCATCCTAAAGGAGATCAGTCCTGAATATTCATTGGAAGGACTCATGATGAAGCTGAAACTCCAATACTTTGGCCACCTGATGCAAAGAGCTGCCTAATTTGAAAAGGCCCTGATGCTGGGAAAGATTGAGGGCAGGAGAAGGGGATGACAGAGGATGAGATGGTTGGATGTCATCACAGACTCAATGAACATGAGTTTGGGTAAACTCTGGGAGTTGGTGATGGACAGGGAAGCCTGGCGTGCTGCAGTCCATGGGGCTGCAAACAGTAGGACACGACTGAGCAACTGAACTGAACTGAAGGAAAAAAAAATGGTGTTGGCAAAACTGAACATTCATATGCAAATGAAAGAAATTGGACTCATATCAAATATAAAAATCAACTGAAAATGGATTTAGGACTTAGACATAAGAACTAAAACTATAAAATTCCTAGAAAGCTTAGGGGAAAAATCTTTCTAACATTGGACTTGGCAGTGATTTTTTGGATTTAACACTGAAACACAGGCAACAAAAACAAAAATAGACAAATCAAAATTATATCAAATTAATATATATCAAAATTATTACATATCAAATTTATATCAAAATTTAAAACTTTTGTTCATCAAAGGACACAGTCAACAGAGTGAAAAGGCAATCTAAGAAATAGGAGAAAATATTTCAAGCCCTATGTCTGATAAGTTTATATTTACATGGAATATATAAAGAACTCCTACAACTCAACAACAAAAAAATCAAATAACCCAATTTTTAAATACTTGAATAAACATTTGTCCAAAGATTAAATACAAATAGACAATAAACATATGAAAAGATGCTCAACAACACTAATCATAGGAAAATGCGAAACAAATCTACATAAAGATATCATCTCACATCCATTTCTTTTTAAAAAAAGAAAATAATAAGTTCTGGCAAGGATGTAGAGAAAATGGAAACCTGTTGATGGGATTTTTAAATGGTGCATATTTGGAACACAGAAAACAGTACAGAGTTTCCTCAAAAAAAAAAAAAAAAACCTAAGAATAGAATTATCGTATGATCCATTAATCCTATGTCTGATTATATATCTAAAAGAATTGAAAGCAGGGTCTCAGAGAGATATTTGCATATAGTGTTCATAGCAGCACTATTCACAATATCCAATAGGTAGAAGCAACCCAAGTGTACGCTGGTGACTGGATAAAGAATATGTAGTATATACATAAAATGGAGTATTATTCAGTCAAAAAACGGAAATCCTATCACATAGTACAACATGGCTGAAACTTGATGACATTATGCTAAGCAAAATAAGCAAGTCACCAAAAGACAAATACTGCATGATTCCACTTACATAAAGTACATAAGGAAGTCAAATTCACAGAAACAAAAGAATGGGTGGTTACCAGGAGCTAGGAGGTGGGGAAATGAGAAAAGGATTACCAGGAGCTAGGAGGTGGGAAAATGGGTACAGAGCTTCAGACTTGCAGAAAGTTTTGGAGATCTGTTTCACCACAACATGAATCATACTTAACACTATGGAATTGTACACTTAAAATGGTTAAGGTAGTAAATTTGGTGTTATGTGTTTTATCATAATTGAAAAATTACACTTTATATAATTTTTATATAAGATGGCTTTTTCCTCAACAAAAAATATTTATTAAGCATATACTTTCTAATGAGTAACTAAAGGTAAAGGATACATCTCTTCTTATGTGATCACTTTTCCCTTTTTTGTTAGGCATATATGAAACCTGTAAAAATCAACATCTTCAGTGGGTGTCAGATTCCAGGTGGAAGCAGTGTTTTTATATCAGCAATGAACTAGAGCCTTTTTCTCTTCTATGTAAATCCCTGTTATCAAATGTGTCACAATGGAATGCTTTTAAAAACAGTAACGCCGTATATTTGCTGATGAGCACAGCTTTCTCTTCAGAAAATGCTTCCTTGGAGGAAAGTGAAAAATCACCAGAGATAGGTAAAGTATTCAGTGTCTTAATCTAACTTCATTACATATGTGTATATATATTATCAAGTTATCAGTGTAGTTCAATATCTTATGAAAAAACTAAAGGGAGAAACATAACTATATAATAAGTACTTGTTATTTAATGTAATTCTCATTCCACATTTTTCTCCATTTTGCTTTGCTTCCAGATTTTTGCCACAAAATACAATTATGTTATGCAAAACGTGATCAGCCTTAGATATATTTCCTTTACTTTTATTTCTCTGGGATAGCCAGAAATGGAATTGTTGGTTCAAAAGTATAGTTATAGTCGCTTCCAAGTTGTCTTCCTTGAAAGTCCGTAATAACTTATATTTCCACCAGCAATATATGAGTGCTCCTTTTCAAAGAATAGTATTGATTTTTTTTAACTTTTACCAATCTGAAAAGTTTAAAGTCTTTAAAGTTATCTATCAAGTTTAGGTACTTTTTCAGATGTTTGCTTATTTACATACTTTGCCCATTTTCTACTCCATTGTTGATCTTATTTTTTGTCCATTTGTTAAGAATCCTATTAGTATAATGTTGTTATTGTTAGGTGGGTCAGTTGTATCCAAATCATTGCGACCCTGTGGCCTGCAGCACACCAGGCTTTCCTGTCCTTCACTATATCCTGGCTGCTGCTGCTGCTGCTGCTGCTGCTAAGTCAATTCAGTCGTGTCTGACTCTGTGCGGCCCCATAGATGGGAGCCCACAAGGTTCCCCCATCCCTGGGATTTTCCAGGCAAGAACACTGGAGTGGGAGCTTACTCAAACTCATGACCATTGAGTCAGTGATGCCATCCAACCATCTCATCTTCTGACGCCTCCTTCTCCTCCTGCCCTCAATCTTTCCCAGTTTCAGGATCTTTTGCGATGAGTCAGCTCTTCATATCAGGTGACCAAAGTATTAGAGTTTCAGCTTCAGCATCAATCCTTCCAATCTGGGTTGATTTCCTTTAGGATTGACTGGTTGGATCTCCTTGCAGTCCAAGGGATTCTCAAGAGTCTCTTCCAGCACCACAGTTCAGAAGCATCAGTTCTTTGGCACCCAGCCTTCTTTATGATCCAGCTCTCACACCCGTATATGACTACTGGGAAAACCATAGCTTTGACAATACAGACATTTGTTGACAAAGTGATGTCTCTGCTTTTTAATACACTGTCTAGGTTCGTCATAGCTTTTCTTACAAGGAGCAAGCATCTTTTAATTTCATGGCTATAGTCACTATCCATAGTGATTTTGGAGCCCAAGAAAATAAAATCTGTCACTATTTCCACTTTTTTCCCTTTGATTTGCCATGAAGTGATGGGACTGGATGCTGTGATCTTAATTTTTTAAATGTTGAGTTTTAAGCCAGCTTTTTCACTCTTCTCTTTCATCCTGGTCAAGAGGCTCTTTAGTTCCTCTTCACTTTCTACCACTAGAGTGGTACATATTTGAGGTTGTTCATCTTTCTTCTGGCAATCTTGATTCCAACTTGTGATTCATCCAGCCCATCATTTCACATGATGTACTCTGCATAAAAGTTAAATGAGCACGGTGACACTATACAGTCTTGTTCTCCATTCTGAATTTTGAACCAGTCAGTTGTTCCATGTCCAGTTCTAACTGTTGTTTCTTGACCTGCACACAGATTTCTCAGGAGGCAGCTAAGGTGGTCTGGTATTCCCATCTCTTGAAGAATTTTCCACAGTTTTTTGTGATCCACACAGTCAAAGGCTTTAGTGTAGTCAATGAAGCAGTAGATGTTTTTCTGGAATCCCCTCGCTTTTTCTATGATCCAATGGATGTTGGCAATTTGATCTCTGGTTCCTCTGCCTTTTCTAAATCCAGCTTGTATGTCTGGAAGTTCTTAGTTCATGTAGTGTTGAAGCCTAACTTGAAGGATTTTGAGCATTTCCTTGCTAGCATGTGAAATGAATACAGTTATACAATAATAAAATTATTTACTTATAATTAATTAGCATAACATTGTATTAATTTTTGTTTTGTTAAAAATATTAAACAGCTCATTCAAATATTTTTCAAAATCTGTCATTGCTTATTGGATTTGTCTGTAATATCTATAACATACAAATGTTTAAATGTTTGTATAGTTAATTATGTCTGTCTTTTCTTTTATAATTTTTTCATTTCCAGTTCTGATTAAGAGGCTTTCTTCTTCCCTTAAAGTTTTCTCTCAGGTTCATTATTGTTTTATTTTGTTGCATTTTGCACTAATCTGTCTTGGATTCATTTTTTATTATGCTGTAAGATAAGAGTCGATATCTTTCATTTAAAGGCACTCTTTACTGACTTTTTGTTAAGTGAAGATCTTTTACTTTGCAAGTAACCCCAAGTTTATCCATTTTTAACTAGATGTTCATGTATTGTGGCCTTTTTAAGATCAACAGAATATATCTTATCTATTTTAAAAAGCTATGTCTCTTATCTAAGTTGTATTTAAAGTTAGACTTTGAGGAAATAATGTAGAAATAAAAGATTGGTAGAAATGATAGCTGTATATGGAATAGATGGAAATGAAAACTAGAATTTTTCCCACCTTGCAAAAAAGTGTGATCCTGTGGTGACTGTATCAAGGGTAAGTGTGACTCTCTATCAAAGGTAAAAGGGGTCAAAGTCTTAAAATATATTTTTATAATATTCAACTTTTCAAAAATTTAAAAATCATTGCATTTCCATTTGATCATTTCTTATGTCTGTTATAGGTAGATTCTGAACAGAAATCTCTAGCCTCTAGAGTTACTGTTTATATTTATTAGCTGTTAGTTTATATTCTGTTATATGAATAGAAATCTCTAACCTCTAGTTATCAATTTATAAACAATATATATTCAGGATCAGGTCATAAAATATCAGCTCTGCCCTTTGCTTCTCATATTTCTTTTCCTCCTGTCATCCATCATCTTCTTCTAGTTCTCATTCTTCAACCATTTCACCAGAGACGAGTTGAAAGTTAAATCTACTTTAAGATATACCTCTTTTACAATATTAAAGATAGTTAGAGATGCCAGAAATCTCACAGAAATCTCACTTTAAAAGAAGTTAGCAGTGTTTTAAACAAAACCTCACAATTTTATAGTGAAAAAAAAAATCATTGTATTATCTTTTGGTGATCCAAAGTATTTTATTGTTAATCTCAGTTTCTCTAAATTTTACCTAGCTCAAGTTTTTAATGAAAATGAAGAAATATACACTTCTATAAATTTTCCCTGGGAGAAACTCACTCCATTTCAAAGACTTATTTTGGTAAGATGTGCTATGAGAAAATATTGATGTTTTAAATGTTTTGATGTTCTAAATGTTTTGAGCACTTTATCAGTAACTTAAACTCTTTAAATTTTAAACTTTTATGAGCAAAATATATAGATTTTGCAGCTAATATTTAATGAACATTGCTACTAGGGGAAAGCACTTACATTTCATTTTAATGTGCTTTTATGTGGTGGGAGTTCAATTAGAGTAACAAGCATTCTTGGCATCTTTCTGCACCCTGATTCATTCCTCCCGAGAAAGGAGGAAGGACCTGTCACACAGGTAATCTGAGAGACGAAATCAGTGTGCATGGCTTAGCCCTTCTCCCCTGTCCCTTTCAGCCTTCCTGCAAAAAGCGTAATTTCTGCTCTGCTTCTCAATGCCATAAATTTCACAAGAACATACCAGGGATTTTTACGGAAAAGTCAAAGACTGCCCGGCACTGCTTGTGACAGAAAAGTCTGCTGAATTCTACGGTTTAGTATCAGGAATTACACCCACCTAAACCATATCCACCACCTTGGCCTGTATTGATAATAAAGGTGGTATTTTCCCTGATTCCTTTATTAGTCAATGCCTCAGAATCTGGCTATGAGGTTGGCAGGTTAGGGATGTGAATGGGTGTCATTTGTGAGCCCCTTAAAGTAAGTAAAGCTTAGCATGTACTCAGCGGTTTTCATAAATTATTTCATTTAATCTTCATAATCATCTTGGGGGTAGACATTATTATTTCCCCTTTTTATAGAATGCCTAATTGAGCCAGGGCTGAAACTCAGACAATTTGACTCTGAAATCTGTGCTTTCACCAGTAACACCGTATTATACTTGCCAAAGTAGATTCTTTAGAGTAGATTTTTCTAAATCTGCCCTTATCACCTCTGTGAAGTTGCTTAGTCATGTCCGACTCTTTGCGACCCCATGGACTGTAGCCTACCAGGCTCCTCTGTCCATGGGATTTTCCAGGCAATAGTACTGGAGTGGATTGCCATTTCCTTCTCCAGGGGATCTTCCCAACCCAGGGATCGAACCCAGGCCTCTCGCATTGTAGACAGACGCTTTACCACCTGAGCCACCAGGGAAGCACTTATCACCTCAAACAATCTTTAATTTTCCACATTTAGCCTCTAGTTTGCTGCTGCTGCTAAGTTGCTTCAGTCGTGTCCGACTCTGCAACCCCATAGAGGGCAGCCCACCAGGCTCCCCCGTCCCTGGGATTCTCCAGGCAAGAACACTGGAGTGGGTTGCCATTTCCTTCTCCAATTCATGAAAGTGAAAAGTGAAAGTCAAGTCGCTCAGTCGTGTGGACTCTTCGCGACCCCATGGAGTGCAGCCTACCAGGCTCCTCCGTCCATAGGATTTTCCAGGCAAGAGTACTGGAGTGGGGTGCCATTGCCTTCTCCAGCCTCTGGTTTAGACAGGAGGAAATCCCTCCTCTTATTTCCCTTTTACTCTAACTTCCTGAAAATGCCAGCCTGAACACTGAATCATCTTTCTTTTGGTTTCTGCCTTAAATTTTATTTTTACATCACTTTAAAATTTACTCATGATGTTGCAGAAAAAGATTGCACCTGACTTACAGACATTTTTACTGGGCCTGTGGTTTTGTTTTCTCAATATTTCAAGTACAGTTTATCACAAAACAAGTGAACTTGAGTCTTCGGAGATCTTTCTTATAAAATTTCAAAATCTCCAATAAAGATAACCAAAATAGCAGAGACTATTTTAAATATTCTATATCCTTATATCTTAAAGTGAGTTGTTTCCTTTCCAACTTTTTATTGTAGCGGCATACATTCATTATTTCATTTACTTCTGATAATAATCCCTCTTAAGTTTATTTAAATATAAAATTCTGTGGCAGTAAGTACATTTACAGGATTGTGAAAACTCACCACTAGCCACTTTTAGAAATTTTTATCATCCCAGACACTGTACCAAAAAATTCCCCATTATTTCCTCCCATTAGACCATGGCAACCACCATTCTACTTTCTGTCTCTCTGAACTTGCCTATTCTGTTGTTATTTTTTTGCAGTCATTAAGGCGTGTCCAGCTCTTTACAACCCCGCAAACTTCAGCACACCAGATTCCTGTCCTTCACTATCTTCCCAAGTTTGCTTAAATTCATGCCCGTTGAGTCAGTGGTGCTATCTAACCATCTCACTCTCTGCCACCTCCTTCTCCTTTTGCCTTCTATCTTTTCCAACATCAGGGTCTTTTCCAATGAGTTCGCTCTTCACATCAGGTGACCAAAGTATTGGAGCTTCAGCATCAGTCCTGCCAATGAATAGTCAGGGTTGATTTCCTTTAGGATTGACTGGTTTGATCTCCTTGCAGTCCAAGGGACTCTCAAGAGTCTTCTCCAGCACCACAACTCCAAAACATCGATTTTCAGCACTTAGCTGTCTTTATGGTTCCACTCTCACATCTGTACATGACTACCAGAAAACCATAGCTTTGACTATATGGACCTTTGTCAGCAAAGTAATGTCTCTGCTTTTTAATACACTGTCTAGTTTTGCCATAGCATTTCTTACGAGGAGCAAACATTTTTTAATTTCATGGCTGCAGTCACTGTCCACAGTGATTTTGGAGTCCAAGGAAATAAAATCTGTCACTGCATCCACTTTTTCCCTTTCTATTTGCCATGAAGTGATGGGCCCAGATGCCATTATCTTAGTTTTTGAATGCTGAGTTTTAAGCCAGCTTTTTCACTCTCCTCTTTTACCCTCATCAAGAGGCTCTTTAGTTCCTCTTCACTTTCTGCCATTAGAGTTGTATCATCTGCATATCTTAGGTTGTTGATATTTCTCCCAGAAATCTTGATTCCAGCTTGTGATTCATCCTGCCTGGCATTTCACATGATGTACTCTGCATGGAAGTTAAATAAGCATGGAGTGACAATATACAGCCTTGACCTTCTTCTTTCCCAGTTTTGAATCAGTCTGTTGTTCCATGTCCAGTTCTAACTGTTGTGTCCTGACCTGCAAACAGGTTCTCTGGAGGAAGATAAGGTGGCCAGGTATTCCCATCTCTTTAAGAATTTTCCACAGTTTTTTGTGATCCACACAGACAAAGGCTTTAGTGTAGTCAATGAAGCAGTAGATGTTTTTCTGGAATCCCCTTGCTTTCTCTATGATCCAGCAAATGTTGGCAATTTGATCTCTGGTTTCTTTGCCTTTTCTAAATCCACCTTGTACATCTAGAATTTCTCAGTTGAAGCCTAGTTTGAAGGATTTAGAGCATAACCTTACCAACATGTAAAATGAGTTCAATTGTACAGTAGTTTGAACATTCTTTAGCACTGCCTTTCTTTGGGATTGGAATGAATACTGATCTGGATCACAGCCTTGTCGTGGCAAAGGGGCTTGCATAACTCTATGAAGTTATGAGCCATGCCTTGCAGAGCCACCCGAGACAGACAGGTCATAGTGAAGAGTTCTGACCAAACATAGTCCACTGGAGAAGGGAATGGCAAACCACTCTAGTATTCTTGCAGCAAGAACTCCATGAACAGTATGCCCATTATAGATGCTTCATGTAAGTAGAATCATGCAACATTTATCTTTTTGTGTCTGACTTATTTCATTTAATGTCTTCAAGTTTCATCCATGTTGTAGCATGTGTCAGAATTTTTTCAAAGCTGAATACTATTGCATTGTATCCATATGCCACATTTTGTTTATCTATTCATCCGTCCATGGACACTTGGGTTGTTTCCACCTTTTGGCTGTTGCAAGTGATGCTGCTGGAACATTGGTATATACATTTGTGTGTTGTTTTTTTTTTTAATTTTTGTTTGGGTTTTGTTTTTTCTTCTTTTGAGCCAAAATTTTCAAATTGAGAAATTTGACATAAAAATCCAGATTTCCAGCATTTATTAAAAAATTAGAAGATCAGCTAATACTTGGCCCACAATCATCCATAGCAATAGCTAGAGCTGAGTACTCTCTGCCCTTTTGGAGCAGTGTATCATAGTCTTCACTGCTCCCAATTATTTCCTGACACTGAAGTTGAATGCTATTCACCATTTAATATTATATTTGCATAACTGTTTATTATACAGGAGCATTATTTTTCTTCAGCCCAACCCACTTCTCCAGTTTATGTTATCCACCTGAAAACTTTAGACAGATTGATTCCTCTACTCTGTATGTGGATTATTGATGCAATTATGACATTAAGATGTATTTAAGCTATATTAACTGAAAAATGCATAATACTTAACAGTCTGTATAGTAAAAACTCCGTTTGTGGGGTTAGAGAGATATTCATGTGTATGTAGAAAATATAAAGAATGACAAGAAACAAATAATGGTTATCTAGGAAATAGGTTCTTCATATTTCAATTTATACTTTTTTTGAAACTTTATGTATCAAGTTATATAGCAAGTATTATTTGAATTTTATGTAACAAGTGTGTATTACCTTAACAAAATTAACTAGATTTTAAAACCCATGCTACATTACTCTCCCCCATTAAGCCCCAAGTGGTTTTAGTTTATCACTAGCAACTTTATGAGTATAGTCATCCTGTTTACCAAACTCAGGTGCCGGGAACCAGCACAGGAGATCCCACCCATGACAAGGTCATGCGGAGGGGCCTGACGGGCAAGGCGAGTCAGGTCTCAAGGGGTCCTCTGTCTGAGCATCTACCCCGAAACCAAAATCTGTCTGTTTACTGTCTGCTATACTACTCTTCTGACATAACAGGGGGCTATCCCCAAAAGGGTTAATTCAGAGCTCCAGTAACAGTCTCCTGCATATAAAAAGAATGTCTCAGTTTAAACCCCTTTGATGGCTTTCTAACTTACCTGACCGGTCTGCCCGGACTTTTACAACTTGTGAATTGTTTATAGCCCCCCCAACCATGAGAGGCATGAAACTTAAAACATCTTAAAGATATAGGGCCTTTTAGAGTTAGGAATTAGTTTGGTGAAGAGTTTGTTGAGTTAATGTTTGCTGCCAGGCCTCCATATCCTTTATCTTTTAGGCACCTGGGAGGATATTAATCAATGTAATCAGGATGCAGAAATAGGAATATAGTAGTTTTGATGTTAGCAATACTAGAATTTTGAGTTAATTAATTGTCTCTTTGTTTAAAATCACTGTACTCCTTTTTCCTTGTTATAAATTGTTGTGTCCTTGCTATGTAAGAATGTAACTTTATTTAGTGCTTTCTGAGAGTGGCACCAGACTTTGGGAAGAACAACACTATTACCCTTATCAGAAAAGGGCTGTAAAATGCTAATTGGCCTTCTGGCCAGAAGATGATGTAAATCACCTAAGACTTGTGTATACAATTAGGTATGCAGAGAGAAAGCCTGGTCTCGATAAGAGTCAGGGCTGCTGATGCTGCATAATTTTGTATTATCCATTGATCTCTATGTACAAAAAAAGTATAAAAGGCCTCTCTGGACAATAGAGGATGGGCCAGTCACTGAAAAGACTGGTTTCCCCCATGTCTTCTTTACTCTATTTTCAGGCTGAATTCCCATCTGAAGCGTGGAGGCTCTCCGAGTCTACTTACTTGCCCTGGCTTTTAAGATCCACACGAGAGGGAGCCTAAGGTGGGGCACCCCCCGCTTTCAAGTGGGCACCGGTGGCCTAACATAGACGGTGCAAGTTCCTTGTCTTGGAACTTTATTAATTCTCCACGTAAAGCAAGTTATTCAGCCTCTTTTCTCCACTAAATTTCTCACTATGCTATTCTTTCCTAATCTCTCTTTTATATTTCTAAATAAGTACGTTTTTCCTCGCCTACTCCTTCTCCCCTTCAAATTACCCTGGGGCAGGACCCCAGCACTCAGAGTCAGAAGACATGGTCCAATAAAATGTTAAGTGTATGTATAGGGAAATTGAGTTTAAATATTTGAAACCGGGTCTGACCTCTAAGAGTCAGAAATTGAGATTGCCACTTATAAGATTTAGAATATACTAGGGAGAAGACTCGACATGACTGAGCAACTTTCCTTTCACTTTTCACTTTCATGCATTGGAGAAGGAAATGGCAACCCACTCCAGTGTTCTTGCCTGGAGAATCCCAGGGATGGCGGAGCCTGGTGGGCTGCCATTTATGGGGTCACACAAAGTCTGACATGACTGAAGCGACTTAGCAGCAGCAGCAGCAGGGAGAAGACTCAACCTAGAGAAGAATGATATCATGGAGCTCCAAAGGGGCAAGGACTTTGTCCAGTTTATTCACTTCCTTCCATTTATATAACCCACTGGATAGAAAAGAGGGGGAAAGATGACAATGAGGAGATATGGACATGGGGAAATTTTTCAGAACTATATGTAGCTTCTTAGAAAAGAGCTAATAAAATTTATTTCAATGGAACCCATTTCTTCAAACTTCTCTTTCTCTCCTACTACCCCCCTCCAAAATTTCTTGGGGTTAAAAATTACACAAGAGGAGAAATTTAATAAATGTTCACTTGATTAATAAAATAAGGAAGGAACCAGCAGTATGATGGTGACAAAAGATGACAATCACATTGGGGAGACAGATTCTTAGCAGTGATGGACCACAACTAATGGTGTTTCACCTGGTTGATTCTCACACTTTCATAGCTGGAAATGCTGGGTGAACTCTGCTGTTAGACCCCAGATTCTATGTGTGCTGCCAATTTTCATGTTTAAAAATACGTATGTTGCAATTAATTAAAAATTTGAGATTAATTTTTCCAAAGGATACAGAAAAGAGCAGACTCAACATAATGAGTTTATATTAGGTGTTCTTTTAAATATGTGAACTTGCCAATAGTTGATGGTTTTTGACAATGACCCAAGGTTCAATCTAGTACCTCCACACAGACTCACAGACACATACAGTTTTAATATTGCCTAAAATGATGGAGTCTGAAAATACTCAGCACAAAATGTATGATCGTTCTGTAAAGAAATAGCACATAAGTGATTAGTTTAAAGCAGTTTTCATGGAAAATGTCTGAAATTTGCAATGATTTCCAATGGATGAATTTCTATTTACCACCTGTATACTATTTGCAAAACTTTTTAGTCCCTCTAAATTTCTCTGCAGATGTGTGCTCAGTTTGTTTAAACACACAAATATTGTGCTGTTGATTTTCATTTTATTAATGGAAGAGCTAGTACTTTTCCAACTATGCTATCCTGGATTTTCATCTTCTAATACCGTGGGGTTTTTTCTTGCTCTAGATATGTACAGCAGAGGAGGAAAAAACCCAGGGGCAAGGTCTCTTTTTGCAGAGTCAGGGACCCTAACTTGGATTTGCATGTACAAAATAAGATCACAGAGTGTGAAAGATAGAGGCATCAGATACCCTGGCATCTAGGAAGGACCATAGGATGGTCAAGAGCAATGGTGGGAGCACTCCCCTCCCCATCAAATTTTCCCAACACAAGGAACACCACAAAATTTTGAAGGGCAACCTAAATACTGAATACTTCTTAGTTTGTTTCCTCTTACCACAGGGAAAGATATTCCCTTGGGTAGTTTTTAAAGTTACTTATCTCTCATGGTTTCTTTCTTAGATAAAAATTCTTAGACCAGAACATTTAAAGAATTCTGTGGAAAGGTTTATAACTGAAAAAATAGGAAATGAATATATTCACAGCACTGGAACCAGTTTGAAGGAATCGTATGAAGAATCCAATGCCAGAACTCCACTGATACTTATTCACTCCCATGGTAAGCTACTTGTGAACAGTTAAGATGACATGATGATGTTTTTCTTTTTTTAATACAAATTTATTTATTTTAACTGGAGGTTAATTACTTTACAATATTGTATTGGTTTTGCCATACATCAACATGAATCCGCCACAGGTATACACGTGTAGAGAAGTAGGTTCTGTGTCAGGGTGTTCTGTGTTTAAAATATTTCCCTATTCTTAAATATTTGGGGAAATTGTCCTATTCTTAAATATCTTAAAGAATTGAGCTTCCCTGGTGGCTCAGATGTTAAAGCATCAGCCTGCAATGTGGGAGACCCGGGTTCCATCCTTGGATCAGGAAAATCCCCTGGAGAAGGAAATGGCAACCCACTTCAGTACTCTTGCCTGGAAAACTCCATGGATGGGAGGAGCCTGGTAGGCTACAGCCCATGGGGTCGCAAAGATTTGGACATGACTGACTGACTTCACTACAAAACTGTAAACTATATTAAGAATGAATCTTTCAAACAGATTCACAGATATAGAGAACAAACTAGTGGATACCAGTGGAGAGAATGAAGATGGGAGCGCCAAGCTGGAGTAGAGGATTGGGAGGTACAGACTACAAGGTGTAAAATAAATAAGCTACAAGGATATATTGTACATCAGAGGGAATACAAACAGTATTTTATGATAACTATAAATGAACTATAACCGTTAAGAATTATGACTCAATCTGTTATACATCTAAAAGTTATTTACATCATTATTGTACATCAACTGTATCTCAATTTAAAAAAATAAGCAAATAAAGCAATAGCACTTAAAAAAAAAAAAAAAAAAGAATGACTAAAAATGTAAAAGAACAAAGAAAACTGAGTTGTCCCAGATTCATGAATATGGAAAAACTTATCAGCACTAGTTTTGTATGCAGAAAATACCTCCCAAACACACATATTATTGATATGAAATTTGGGATTACCCTTGCTTTATTAACAATTTTAATTCCCATTGACCTGTGAAAAAATGTCATAAAATTATCAGAAGTACCTCTGTTGATTGTATGCTTGTGTGCTTCAAGACTTCAAATGCATTTTTTTCTTTATCTTGTCTGCTCTACAGACCCTAAGCAAAAGATTTTCTCCTAAGCAAAATACTTTCTTCATTTATTTTCTGCTTTTCATTATCTTCAAATCAAACATGTCTTTAGAACTCACCATTTTCAAACTTTGATTCTATTAGGAAAAGCCTTGTTCAAAGTGCCCCCATGTAGAGGCTTTCTCATCTGAAACTTTTCCATGTGAAGCAGCTGGCTATATGCTTGACACACTCATAACAGTGCTGTCTATTTCTTGAAAACTTAGCCTGATGTGGCAGCCAGGGCTGTGGCCATCACATCTATGTTCCAAACATCTGTCACCCTGTTAGACTGGGCTTGACATGTACACACTACATATAATAAAATAGATAACTAATAAAGAACCTACTGTGTAGCACAGGAAACTCTACTCCGTATTCTGTAATGACCTATATGGGACCAAATAGGAAAAAAGAGTGGCTATATACTATATATGTATAAGTAACTCACTTAGCTGTACAGAATGGAAGATAGCACAACATTTAAGAAACTTTGCTGCCAAAGCTTTTTCACAAAACATAAGATGCTCATATCTAGCTGCATGAAAGGCTAAAAATGAAGTATTTTAGCTGGGCACATGGCCATTTGTAATAACACCAGGGTTCAGCTGTAGAGGAGGAAGGGACAAGTAAGTGCTGGAGAAAACAACCCACAAACCTGCTACTGCTGTAATAAATAGTATCATCCCATCTGTCACCCCATTAGATTGAGTTTGACATATACACATTGTATATAATAAAATATATAACTAATAAAGAACCTACTGTGTAGCGCAGGGAACTCTACTCAATACTCTGTAATGACTTAAGTGGGAATAAAATCTAAAAAATGGCTAAGTATATGCATATACATATATGTGTGTGTATATATATATATATATGTGACTCACTTTGATGTACAGCAGAAACTAACACAGCATTGTAAATCAACTATACTCCAATGAAAATTAATTTTGCAAAAAAAGAAAATAGAAGAGCCAAAATTTGAGCTCTACCTTCTGATTTAAAAGACTAGTTTTTCCATTATGTGTAGACCCTTTCCCACTGCCACTTAATAAATGCTAGAATGTATTTTTAAAGGGGATTAAGTGACTTTACAACAGTATGTACCTTTCCATGTTGTTTTACAGGAATCGACCTCACCAATACTCTCCTGAAATTTGCACAAGAGTTAATGGGAACAACCAATCATGTGACCATGATTTCTTTGGGTCGTGGCCAGGCAGCTAAAGCAGAAGCCCTCATTGTTAAGGCCCTAACCAACACAGAGCAATGGGTCTTCCTGCAGAACTGCCATCTTGCAGCATCATTTATGCCAAGGCTCTGCACTATTGTAGAATCGTAAGAGTTTTACATTTACTTGTAAGGGCTTCCCAGGTGGCTCAGTGGTACAGAGTCCACCAGCCAATGCAGTAACTACAGGATCCTTAGGTTCAATCCCTGAGTCGGGAAGATCCCCTGGAGAAGGAAATAGCAACCCACTCCAGTATTCTTGCCTGGAAAAACCCCATGTTCACAGGGGCCTGATGGGCTACAGTCCATTGGGTGGCAAAAAGTCAGACATGACTGAGCAACTGAGCCCCTGTACACACATAAGGGATCAGATTATTATCAAAACAATGAGCTAAAACTGGAAATGGCAATGTACACCTCTGCTTAAACAGTGATAAAATAAAGTGTTAGGCCACTCAGAGGTAACTCAGGCTATTTTATGGCGGTTCTTTTTTCTCCAAGAACTTGAAAGCTACACTAGGAATATATCACTTTTTATTAGAATAAAAGACCTCTTTAATTTTTACTTTCCATCCAGTTTATCAGTTTCTCTTTCTCCCCTTCTCAGAGTCTCAATAGACATACAGTTGTACATATACATATATATAGAAATGTACGTGTGGCATAGTTTGTAATATCCTATTGCTTCCACACAGCAGAATATAATACCTCATATCCATATTTCCCAGGTGGTGCTAGTGGTAAAGAACCTGCCTACCAATGCAGGAGAATTAAGAGTCATGGGTTCGATCCCTGGGTCAGGAAGATCCCCTAGAAGAGGACATGGCAACCCACTCCAGTATTCCTGCCTGGAGAATCCCGTGGACAGAGAAGCTTGGCAGACTACAGTCTGTAGGCTTGCAAAGAGTTAGACTCAAGTGAAAAAACACCACAGCATCCATAATTTCAGTGATAATTTTCTTTACGGGCTTATTTGGTACCTATTGTGACTTACTCTAGTTCAACCCACTGGCTGTTTTCTCCCAAAGTACTTGCTGACTCAAACAAAAATTCCGATAGGTTCAGCCTTCTTTGCAGTGAAAGTATTTGGGAATAGAATGCTCTAACTTTGCTTGAAGAATTAGCAAAGTGTTGAGTTAGTAATGTTTTAACAAATTGTATTCAATAGCTTTTTCCCCAGATTTGCATTTTTGTCTGCTTTACTGAGTATGGCCAATACTATATCTAAAATTGCCTTTAAATGAGGGTCTCTGCTTCTTCATGCTGTTATTCTTCTGCTGTGAGCATCCACAAGGGAATTATGAAACCAAAATGCAGCTGTCTGGCTTAAATTTCTAAAACCTTTACTAATATTATGCATTCTGTTTTCAGACTATTATTCTTTAAGGAGTTTAAAAACTATTTCCTAATTTCACTTTTTCACATTTGTTTCATTACTTGAATCAGAAGATGAAGATTACTTAATTATATGATTTCAATAGATGCAAACTCTGAAATATGACACAATAATTTCCACTAGGTTTTTTATTATTAATTCAAAAAATATTTGTAGGAAACCTACTATTTGCCAAAAATCATTTTAGAGACTAAGGATACAACATGGACCAGATAGTCATTGTATCAGCTTTCAAAAAGTGTATTAAGACAGAAAAAAGCAATAGAATGGCCAATAGTATTGTATCATTTTTTAAAAAAAATTAATAAAATGTTCTTCAAAACAGTTTCAAAAGCTTAATAAGAGTAATTGACAATCATTAAAAGTATGCTATATAACCAGTTGTCTGAGGAGGCCTTACAGATAGCTGAGAAAAGATGAGAAGCAAAAGGCAAAGGAGAAAAGGAAAGATATACCCATTTGAATGGGTTCCAAAGAGTTCCAAAGAATAGCAAGGAGAGATAAGAAAGCCTTCCCCAGTGATCAATGCAAAGAAATAGAGGAAAACAAAAGAATGAGAAAGACTAGAGATCTCTTCAAGAAAATCAGAGCTATCAAGGGAATATTTCTTGCAAAGATGGGCACAATAAAGGACAGAAACAGTATGGACCTAGCAGAGGCAGAAAATATTAAGAAGATGTGGCAAGAATACATAGAAGAACTATACAAAAAAGATCTTACTGACCCAGATAACCACGATGGTGTCATCACTCACCTAAAGCCAGATATCTTAGAATGTGAAGTCAAGTGGGCCTTAGGAAGCATCACTATGAACAAAGCCAGTGGAAGAATGGAATTCCAGTTGAGCTATTTCAAATCCTAAAAGATGATGCTGTGAAAGTGCTACAGTCAATATGCCAGCAAATTTGGAAAACTCAGCAGTGGCCACAGGACTGGAAAAGGTCAGCTTTCATTCCAGTCCAAAAGAATGACAATTCCAAAGAATGCTCAAACTACTACACAATTACACTCATCTCACATGCTAGCAAAGTAATGCTCAAAATTCTCCAAGTGATGCTTCAGCGGTGCATGAAATGAGAACTTCCAGATATTCAAGCTAGATTTAGAAAAGGCAGAGGAACCAGAGATCAAATTGTCAACATCTGTTGGATCACTGAAAAAGCAAGAGAGTTCCAGAAAAACATCTACGCCTGCTCTATTGACTATGCCAAAGCCTTTGGCTGTGTGGATCACAACAAACTGGAAAATTCTTAAAGAGATGGGAATACCACCTGACCTGCCTCTGGAGAAATCTGTATGCAGGCCAAGAAGCAACAGTTAGAACCAGATGTGGAACAATGGACTGGTTCCAAATAGGGAAAGGAATATGCCAAGGCTGTATGTTATCACCCTGCTTATTTAATTTATATGCAGAGTACATCATGTGAAATGCCAGGCTGGATGAAGCACAAGCTGAAATCAAGATTACCAGGAGAAATATCAATAACCTCAGATATGCAGATGACACCACCCTTATGGCAGAAAGTGAAGATGAACTAAAGAGCTTCTTGATGAAAGTGAAAGAGGAAGGTGAAACAGCTGGCTTAGAACTCAACATTCAGAAAACGAAGACCATGGCATCCAGTCCCATCACTTCATGGCAAATGGATGGGGAAATAATGGAAACAGTGACAGACTTTTATTTTCCTGGGCTCCAAAATCACTGCAGATGGTGACTGCAGCCATGGAATTAAAAGACGCTTGCTCCTTGGAAAAAAAGCTATGACCAACCTAGACAGCATATTAAAAAGCAGAGAGAGACATCACTTTGCCAACAAAGGTCTGTGTAGTCAAAGCTATGGTTTTTCCATAGTCATGTATGAATGTGAGAGTTAAACTATAAGGAAGGCTGAGTGCTGAAGAATTGATGCTTTTGAACTGTGGTGTTGGAGAAGACTCTTGAGAGTCCCTTGGACTGCAAGGAGATCTAACCAGTTCATCCTAAAGGAGATCAGTCCTGAATATTCGTTGGAAAGACTGATGCTAAAGCTCCAATACTCTGGCCACCTGGTGTGAAGAACTGACTCATTGAAAAAGATCCTGATGCTGGGAAAGAGTGAAGGCAGGAGGAGCAGGGGACAACAGAGGATGAGATGGTTGGATGGTATCACCATCTCTATAGACATGCGTTTGAGCAAGCTCCAGGACTTGGTGACAGACAGGGAAGCCCTGCGTGCTGCAGTCCATGGGCTTGGAAAGAGTCCAACATGACTGAGCAACTGAACTGATATAACTGATACTGATACTGATATAACCAGAGGATGATTAAGGGAAATTAATACTTCTTTATCAAATTAAGCCTTTAAATATTTATTACTAGTACCCTAGTATCCCACACAGAGAGAGGAAAAGGTGAAAAGGTTTTCTTAAATTTAGGAATTAAAGGAGTACATTCACAATATATCACCAGGAGGGAAAATAGAAGGCTACAAATTGCAGCCTGTACAGTACATGTATGGACAGTATATATAATATTTTTATTTTTAAAATGAAATAGAGAATCAACAAGGGAAAAAATGAAAAATATTATACTTCATAGAGTTCAGATTTTACTTCTCTGTTTTGTTTGGTGTACTTTTGCTTTTGTTGTTCTGGGTTTTTTATATTTATTTGTCTCTTTACTTTGGCTGCACTGGGTCTTAGTTGTGGCACGTGGGATCTTCGCTTTGGCTTCTGGACTCTTAGTTGCAGCTCCCCGGATCTAGTTCCCCAACCACAAGAATCAAACCTGGGCCCCCTACGTTGGGAGTATGAAGTCTTAGCCACTGAACCGCCAGGAAAGTCCCTTGGTTTGTTTTTTAAATTAAAATAATTTCAGACTTGCAGAGAAAATGCTGCTGTAGCCATATGTTCCTGGAAACAAACTCACTCAGAAGGACAATGCAGATAGTGGAGTGCAGTTTATTACACCGGCGGGCCCAAGGCAGAGTCTCCTCTTAGCCAGTTTTTGTGAAAACCTTATATACCCTAAGTGTACTTGCTCAAAACCACCTCCCCAAATTCCTTGAAACTAGTCTGGATAAGGTAAAAGAGAGATACGAAGTTAATCCATGATTCATGTGTCACAAGACTAGATAAACAGTGGATATTTATCAATAGGCCTGTGGTCATATCCTGATAAACATAATGGACTTTACCACTTTGCCCTGTTACAGAGATAATTAGCATATTCTTTTAGGCAATGGAAAGTCCAAGTCCAAGTCCTGAGGCTCTTTTATCCTGATATGCCATTTCTATAGACTCCAGGCACAAAGTTCAGAGTCCATTGGGAGGGTGACCGTGCCTGTAGCCTAACGTTCGCAGCCTGGCCTAAGATGGAGTCCAGCTCTGTCTGTTTCCTCCTTCAATGCAAGAATGATCCAAAAACTCTCCTCTACTGGTAACCTCTTTTCCTCGTTTACCCTATCATTCGTTTATATGTACATATGTGTATATGTGTGTATGACATTTTTTAAATCCTTTGAAAGTTAAGTTCAGTGTCAAGGCAGACATAATGCCATTTGACCTCCAAGTACTGTAGTGTGTCTGTGTCTGTGTTAGTCGCTCAGTTGAGTCTGACTCTTTGCGACCCCATGAACTGAGGACCTCAAGAGAACTTGAGGACTTGAGGTCCTCTGTCCATAAAACTATCCAGGCAAGAATACTGGAGTGGGTAGCCATTCCCTTCTCCAGGGGATCTTCCTGACCCAGGGATCAAACCTAGGTCTCCTGCATTGCAGGCAAATTCTTTACCCGATTATCTAATCAATAGAACTTAGTCATATCTAGGCTGTTATCCCAATAATATCTATTATTGCAAAAGAAGAAAAATGTTAGGTCCAGATTCCAACTCAGGATTTCGCACTGCATTCAAATGTCATGTCTCTTAGTTTTCCTTTGTTCTAGAATAGTTCCTTAGAGTGTTTTTGTCTTCTACAACTTGGACATTTTCAGAAAAGTACAAGCCAGTCATTCTGTAAAGTGTCCATCAGTTTGGGTTTGTCTCCTATTTTCTCATGGTTAGAGTTACTTTATGCAGTATTGCAGGAATACCCCAGAAGTGTTGTTGAATCTTTCTTTGTACATCATAGCAAGAAGTAACTGATGTCAATCTGTTCCTACTACTGGTGACATTTTTCATTTTGATTATTTAATTAAAGTGGTATCTACTAACTGTAGAGATGCATCTCAAACTTTTCCTTACTACTTTTAACTTCCAGTGATAATTTTTGGGTGAATAATTACTAGACTATTTGCCAAATGGTAACTTTCTAACTCCATAATTTCTTCTAAATTTTAAATTAAATTCTACTATTAGGAGATTTTCTCCTCCCTATCTATTTATTCATTCGTTTACTTACATCAACATAGACTCATGGATTTCTATTTGATTCAGTGGATTATAATCTGTTACTGTGAATGTTTATTATGATGTTCAGTTGTGCCAGATTTGACCAATGGAACTCTGGTTTTTATTTTGTTCTTAATTTTTCATTTTTTCCAAGTTTTTTGCAATGAAGCTAGATCATTTTTGTATGTAAGTGAGGGAAGACTACCTTTTCAAAATGGAAATTAATGGATCTTACACAAATTCTTATGCAATATAGAAGTTCTTATGGTTGATTATTAAAGTGATTTCTAAGGCCATTTCATCACTAAAACAACTATGATTCTTAGAACATATTGATTTCATTAAAATTTTTCACATTAAAATATTTATAAATGTTTTCTTTTTACAGATTTAATAGTCCAGATGTGACAATAGAGCCTAAGTTCAGGCTATGGTTAAGCTCAAAATCAGACAGTTCTTTCCCAATTCCTATCCTTCAAAAGAGTTTAAAGGTAAGGGCAATGTATAACAGATACTAATACTGATTCTGCAGCACTGTTTGAATGTAAATTATCTTGTATTCATGATTCTGAATTAAGAAGAGAGTGCTAATTCTAGTATGCTAAATCTTCCCAGTGCTCAGCCTTACATTGTGGACCAGAAAGGATGCAAAAGTATAAACAAGATTCCTGCTTTCAAGGGATTGGACAGTTTAAATGTTTGTTTTCTCAAACAAGGATGCTTAGACTTCCAAGTCCCATAAACCAGAAGATAGAGTAAAGAATTTGGGTCCTTCCTTGCCTTTTGCTTCTCTAGCTTTTTCCTGTCTCTGGTCCCCCTAACTCTTTCACAATTTGTCATTAATTATCTGAAAAGGGTCTGGCAAAAAGCAGGTTGAAACTATTGACTAAAAAGTCCTATTTTAAAATTATCTGTGACTTCTACTCATATCCACCATAAAGTTTGAATAAATACTAAGAGTTGGGTCAATTCTGGTAAACAAGTGTCCAGCTGACCAAAAGATGGAGTCCTAATAGCAATAGCTGGAGTCTGACCAGCAGTACAGGCAGAACGCATGCCCAGATATGCAAACACATGCACCCTTCCAAGTTTACCAGTTAGTGTGAAATCAGAGGAAATGGGGTGGATGGGCAGCTTCCTGATAGAGTCCCAATCCAGCCTGAGAATAAATCAAGTTTACTCTTGGGAAACAAAGAAACTTCTCCCTGTCACACTGACCCCAGCTCTTCCCAGACTCCCTGGTGTATTTACCCAAGCCCACCGTACTGAGGCGCTTCCCAGCTGCCCTACTCCTAGAGAAGATGGGACATGGATTGGAGAAATCTGCAGCTTTTTGTCTGAGACTCAAGAGGGTCCATTTACCTCCCAGGGTCAGGCAGAGTGTTACGTCAGACAGCGTTTTATCTTCGTCGTCCATGAGAGGGGGATATGAAAGGTGGCGACAGACGTAGAGCTGTCAAGGAACATTTGAAGTGCTCTGTGAATAGATCAATCAGTCTGATCCTTAACTCAGAAATCTCGTGTGCCACAAGAAACTCTACTCAGTGCTTTGTGGTGACCTATATGGGAAAAAAATCTTAAAAAGGGTGAATATGTGTATATACATATAACTGATTCACTTTGCTGTACAGCAAAAACAAACAACCTTATAAATTAACTATGCTCCAATGAAAATTAATTAAAATAAATTCAATTTTAAAAGAAATTTCACATTTATGTACACACACACACATATCATAGCACTTATCTACACATATTTATACATATCCTACATACATATCCACATAATATGAAATACACATATATGTCTATGTGTGTATATCTATGAAAACTGTGCAAGTAAAGAAACGTTTTCAGACCTTTCGGTTTTAGACTTACAGTCGTGCTCTTTAAAAAAAAAGCCCTCCAAGTAATTCTCTTCCCACTTCACCTCCTGTACCTCCTCATTTCAATTTTCCTAGGTAAGAAATCAATCGATTTTCAGTGAAAACAGAGCATTTTAGTAACACACCACGTTATTTGTCCTCTTTTTTCATATCACTGATGATTAGATACTTTTGTTGGTTCCACAAGTTCTCTGTGTACTTTCTGTGATGCTCCTTCTCTCTGCTGCCTTGCTGAGGCCATGCTGCCCTGATTCTGTTACAGTCACTTAGCTGCCATCAAGCATTGAGAATATAGGAATTCTTCACTTTCAACTTTCTAAAAAGCTGGGCTTGCAGAGCAATCAGGAGTGCTTTTTAATAACATTGTTGTACTTCTCGTTTTAAAGTACGAATACAATCCCTTTACAGAAGTTCTCAAATGGGACAAGAACAACACAAGATGTTTTATTTGCTACTGAATCTTAAAAAGTTATAGTCTCAGCAAGTTCTGTTATGAGATACAGTCTTAGCTAGTTCTCTATGTAAGTAAGAGTCCCCCACCCCCGACCAGTCCTAATGCCTGTGTCTGTCCTCGCAAGTTGTTTTTACTCACATCTGTTTTAAAGATTGCAGTGGAAAATCCCCAGGGACTGAAAAATAATTTACTTCAGACATTTGGATACAGTGGGAGTGGAGAGGTAACAGAAGAGTTATTTGAAAAACCTGACTGTGGACCATGGTGGAAAAAAATTTTATTCAGCTTGTGTTTCTTCAATGCTCTGATCAATGAAAGAAAAATTTATGGAATATTGGGCTGGAATATTGCATATGCATTTAGTTCTTCAGACTTGGAGGTAAGTCTGGTACTTTATATATAACACCAAATAAGTAGTGATAAGATATAGAAAGCCTAATGTGTATCTACACAAATACTAAATGTTTTTCGTGATACTAAGGTAACAAACTCTGTAACTAGGTCATGAGGGCTGACTAACATTTAAAAGCGGGGACCTGGAAGCCCTCTTTTTGGGAATAAAATCAGAGCTCTTCTGCTTATAGCTGTACAGGAATTACAAGTTATTTGTCAAGCTTACTAACCTCTCTGGGTCTTAGTTTCCTTGGCCAAAAAAGTACCTCTACCAAAGGGCATTGTAAGAGGCAGACTAGGGACTTCCCTGGTGGTCCGGTGGTCTGCACTTCCAGGCAGGGGGCTGGGGTTCAATCCCTGGTCAGGGAACCAGATCCCACATGCTGCAGCTAAAATCTGTCACAGCCAAATAAGAAGATAAATTTTTTTTAAAAAAAAGATAAGAACAGGCTAGTCAATACAGTATGAATTGTAAAGCACTTAGAACAGTGCCTGACACATAAAAATCACCACAAAAGTGATTGTTGTTTCTACTTATTCATTTAAAGCAAGAAAAATTACATTGACCCATTGTAGGAGGGAAATTTTAGCTGAAGAGTCTTCACTATTCTTTATATAGAACCCTTTATTGGTGTTTAATATTGCAAACTATTTTTTTTAATTTACAATGTTGTGTTAGTTTCTGGTATATAGGCACAGTGATTCTCTTTTTCATATTCTCTCCCATACGGCTCATCACCAGATATTGAACATAGTTTCCTGTGCTATATAGTAGGACTTTATTGCTTATTCATTCTATATGCATAGTTCCAAACTCCCAGTCCAACTCTCTACTGCTCCCCCTGTTTGGCAGCCACAAGCCTGTTCTTTGTTTCCGTGAGTCTGTTTCAGAGGTAAGTTCATTTGTGTCATATTCTAGATTCCACTGGAGAAGGCACTGGCACCCCACTCCAGTACTCTTGCCTGGAAAATCCCATGGACGGAGGAGCCTGGTAGGCTGCAGTCCATGCGGTCGCTGAGAGTAGGACACGACTGAGCGACTTCATTTTCGCTTTTCACTTTCATGCGTTGGAGAAGGAAATGGCAACCCACTCCTGTATTCTTGCCTGGAAAATCCCAGGGACGGGGGAGCCTGGTGGGCTGCCATCTATGGGGTTGCACAGAGTCTGACACGACTGATGCGACTTAGCAGCAGCAGTAGCTAGATTCCACACATACATAAGATCATATGGTATTTGTATTTCTAACTTACTTTGCTCACTATGATTATCACTAGGTCCATGCATGTTGCTACAAATGGCATTTCTCATCCTTTTTTATGGCTAAGTAATATTCTATTCATCTGTCAATGGATATTTAGGTTGTTTCCATGTATTGGCTATTATAAATAGCACTGCTATGAATGTTGGGATGTGTATATCTTTTCAAATAACAGTTTTGTTGAGATATATGCCCAGGAATGGGATTTCTGGGTCATATGGCAACTCTCCTTTTAGTTTTTTGGGGAACCTCCATACACTGCCTTGATTCCCCATACATCCTGTTTGGTTCAGTTTCTCTGGAGAACACTGCCAAATACAATAGGGGAATATTGATTAAAACCACAATAAGATACCACCTTTCAGTACCACCGTGGCTAAAATAAACAAACAAAAATGTAGAGAAGCAGGCACTATCTCATACAGCTAATTTAATTGTTAGTAACTTTCAAGAAGACAATTTGATAATATATTTTGAAAGCCTTTAAAGAATTCCTGTTACTATTGATATAGACGAAGATAGCCACATTTATAAGATTGATTGCCAAAATTGGGTTATAACAGGACATATATAGTATGATCTCACTTCTGCACATATATTTAGAGTATATATTTATTTCAGTATAAATATACACAGATGGTTTAATATACACTAAACCATCTGCAAGGGAAACAAATGGTAGGACTGCGGAGGGCCAGGTGTTGGCAGGGTATTCGTTCATGTAAAGAGCTTGGGGTGAAAGGCAGCAGCTTTACTTGGCACAGGCTGGAATTTATAGGCTGCTGCTGTCCTTTTAGCATTTGGCAGAGAGGCTTGCTTAAGCAGAAGCAGCTGGTTACATGGTGGCACCGCTCTCCAAAAGAAGCGGCCTTCCCCTCTTTTGTCCTCCCCTTTCATGTGGCGAGTGTGAGAGCATTCTTCCCAGCGGCAAAGAAGCAGACTGCTTGCATGCCAGGATGTCTGAGTCTGGGTACCTGATGTTCAAGTAGTTGTCTAGAAATGCTAGAAACGCCAAATGCTAGCACCTTGAAACTGTGGGAAATTGGATTCCAGTACAGCCCCTCTCGTTAAATGGAAACTTCTGGTTCAGTGGGAAGTTGAGTTTGATCACAGCTCCTCCCACTAGGGGGAGTTTCAGGCCCAGTCAGCTCCCTGTCAGGCAACTTGGAGAGTTTCCTCAGTGGACTGACAACTGACTACTGATGCTATCTGCCAGCCCACAGGACTAAACATCAATATATTTTCCACCACATGTAGGGCTACCACCACTTTAAGCTCCCCAAAGTCTGGACCTGAGCCACAATGACAAGACCAAGAAAAATAACATATCAAACAAGATCCAGTAGCCAAAGAGAGAAAGAACACAAGAAATAGAACAGAAAATTATAAGAGCCCATAAGGATACAAAAGTGCATACACATTTTACACACCTGATTTGTTGTTACATGATCACATATCAAAGAATTTTTAACTCATTGATAAAAGAATCAGCAGGATGGTAAAACTGATTTTTAAAAGCATTTGTTGTTTAATTGCTAAGTCGTGTCCAACTCTTGCATGCTGGACAAAGACTGTGGCCCACCAGGCTCCTCTGTCCATAAAATTCTCCAGGCAAGCATACTAGAATGAGTTGCCATTTCCTTCTCCAGAGGATCTTGCTGAGCTAGGAATCAAACCCACATGTCTCCTGCAATGCAGACAGATTCTTTACCACTGTGTGACCAGGGTCCTTTTAAAAGTATAGGATAACAAATATTTAGAATTATTTAAACAATTATAATGAAACATGATTATCAAATTACATATAAAACTGCCAAATGCCATACAGGCAATAAAATTGTAACCTTGGGGTTGTAATTTTCTTTATGAGCCAGAAACCATTTGTATTTCTACAAGACAAAATTTCATCTGCATCGTTATCAGAAAGAAACAGATACAGGGCCAACAGTTTCCTATAAGTTAGCCTATACTTGTACAGAGTTGGAAAGTGCTCTAATCAATAGGAAATAGTAAATCAAAACAAAAGCAGATACTCCTGAAGTATTTGATAATCCTTAAGTGAGCATGTTAGACAATGTTCCAGTATGACACTGAAGAGATATGTGGTCATCCTTTTGCCTTTTTTCCAAATTTTTGAATTTTTATTTGTGTGATTAGCTCAATTTATGATTGTAAATATGATCAATTTATGATCTCCAACGATTGTGTATTATCACAAAAAGAGGGTCAGTGTCACTGTGTTTTGGCATGATTCATTTACACACATGTGGAAAGAGGTGTTAATTAGTACATAGGCTCCATGTACTCTCAACTAATTGAAGTTGTATACACACACTGTGATTCTTGAACTTAAAAAAAAAGTTAGATGGTTAGTTAGAGGGAGATGAAGGAAAAAATGGTCATGGTTGGGGCTTGAGTTAATGGCTAGAAAAAACAAATAGAAGGAATAACTCAGAGCATAGGAAGAAAGTTGCAATAAGATGGAAATCATAAGGCACAAATGAAGAAGGCATTTAAAGGGAACACCTAAAAATATGCAAATGATATGAATTCCTGGGGAGAAAACTAAGTAGAGAGAAAAAAAGAAAACAGCTGTTTTATTGTCTCTGAACTGATGAAAGATTTGAGTTTACAGATTGAAAATCCTTACTAATACAGGCAGAGTTGTCATAAAGATGTATTTGGACATAAGCTAGAAAATTTCTGAACGCCAAGCTTCAGAGACAAGTTATAAAAGCACAGTGATGACACTTAGACTTGTCATCTACCATCACTAGCTGGAATAAAGTGGAATAACATCTAGGGTATCTGGGAGACTAAGACTGCCTGCCAAGAATCTTATTTCCAGACAAAATATCATTCACTCTGTCAAAGTAAAGAAAGATATTTGCATATAAGCAAGGATTTAGATAATATGTAACTCGTGTTCTCTATCTGTGGAAAATGCTTAAGATCTACCCTATGTACAAATATATCAAAACAAAGACCCAAAATAAAGGAAAATGAAAAGAAATTGAAACTGTGGTGAACAGTATATTGTTAAACCTTACAGTAGATTATTAAATCTAAATAGATAATAATAAACAGTTGAGGGTGAGTAGTCAAGTGCTAAATATAGATTATTTAAGAGGAAAAGTCATACAAGAAAAATTCCCTTAATAGTTTTAAGCTGAGTTTTAGTAAGAGCACTAAACTATAGTTTACTAAACTTTATAGAGTACTAAGTGGCACCCTACTCCAGTACTCTTGCCTGGAAAATCCCATGGATGGAGGAGCCTGGTGGGCTACAGTCCATGGGATCGCTAAGAGTCGGACACGACTGAGCGACTTCACTTTCACTTTTCACTTTCATGCATTGGAGAAGGAAATGGCAACCCACTCCAGTATTCTTGCCTGGAGAATCCCAGGGATGGGGGAGCCTGGTGGGCTGCACTCTATGGGGTCGCACAGAGTCGGACACGACTGAAGCGACTTAGCAGCAGCAGCAAGCTGTAGTAAGAGTACTAAGGTGTCTCAACAAAGCCTAGGGATTGGAGTGGGGGGAAACATGTACATGAAGAGTGAAGGAGGAAAGTGAAAAACTTCCGAAGTGTTTATGTGAGGAAAGGAAAGAGGAGAGGAGGGAAGTATAAGTTTTCTAAATGTTTCACCTTATTGCTAGCTTTACCATTAGAGAATGCAAAGGAAAAAATAGGGAAATGGAAAACTTTGGTAGGAAAATAATTGACATCTCTTCATTTGAAAAATTTTAATATGAATTCAAGGAAAGGAAAGATAACCTGTAATGGAAATGGTATAATGTTTAAATTAATGAAGATCAAAAGGCAAATAAATAACAATTTGATCAACCTATTAAAATGAGGGAGGGAGTGAAACAACAAAGTAAACTAACAATGTAAAGTAATACAAAGGGAATATCAGGTTTTACATTAAATGTAAATGGATTGCAATCTTTCATTAAAGAGGCAAAATTATTACACTGGGTTACAAAACAAAACTCAACTTTACAGAGTTTATATGAAAAACCCTTACATCAGTGAGAAAGCTTGAAACTACCAAGAAAACAAAAACAGCAAAAAACAGGAATGGTAACATTAATATCAGTCAAGATGGATTTTAAGCTGAAAAAGCACCAAGTAGTAGAGAGAGAAACAGTTTATGAAAATATAACAGTCATGAAAACTTAACTTTTACAGTGCTTTCTCTCAGACATGGTTTTAAGTGCTTAATGAATTAACTGAAATCTTACAGCATTCCTAAAAACAAGGTAGTATGATCCTTAGTTTACAGTTAAAGTTCAGAGAGGTTTGGCAATTTGCCTAATGAGTGAGCAGAACAGGCATGACTTGGTCACAGGTGGTCTAGCTTCAGAGCTTGTGCTCTCAGCTATTCCATTATGTGGTGTCTTTATTTATCACAATTGGTACACTGTAGCACATATACACACACATGTATGTCTATATAGACACGTGTATCTGTACATATGCATTATATAAATGTATATGCATATGTGATTATTGTGGAAATTTCAAAAAACTCACAATTAGATCTAATAAGCAAAAATAAGACAGAGAAAATAGTACAATTAATAAACTTGATTAACAGATGTAAATAGAACCTAACATCTTTCCAACAGACAGTTCATATATTTTCATATAGCTAAGGAACTGTTAGAAAACTTAATCATAAACATGGCCACAAAGAAAAATATTTAATGATTTTATGGGTCATGTTCTCCAGTCATAATCTAATAAACTATAAACATTTGATCCAAGAAATCTTAACAAGTTGTAAAATAAGAAACACAGCTCTACATAAGAATATTAAAAGGGAAGATAAAGAGAATATTGAAGAGAAGTCATAAAATATCTCAAACATAATAGAAATTTATACTACTTTATACCAAAAAAAAAAAAAAAAGAAGAAATGGTGCTTACCTGGTGGGCCAGTGGTTAAGACTCTGCCTTCCAATGCAGGGTGTGTGGGTTTGATCCCTGGCCCAGGAAATAAGATTCCATATGCTGTGGGGTACAGCCAAAAATTGGGGGCTTCCCTGGTGGCTCAGATAGTAAAGAATCTGCCTGCAATGCAGGAGGCCCAGGTTCGATCCCTGGGTCAGGAAGATTCTCTGGAGAAGGAAATGGCAACCCACTCCAGTATTCTTGCCTGGAGAATTCTATGGACAGAGGGGCCTAGCAGGCTACAGTCTATGGGTTTGCAAAGAGTCAGACACAACTGAGCGAGTAACACCACCATACCAAAAATAATGTGAGAGACAAAAGCTATGCTCAAAAAAAAAACAACTAACCCAAATATTCATTATTAAAGAAGAAATGCAGGAAATAAATATTCATCTTAAGAAATTAGAAAAAATAAAAATTAAATATGATTTTTAATATTATGAAATACAAAATATAGAAAGGAAAAATAAATTTTAAAACTTGTTTTTGATGAAACTAATAAAGTTTGGAAATCTAGATGAAACCGATGATTTCCCAGAAAAATATGAACTTTCTAGGTTCAGGATTGGGAACTCATGTACACCCGTGGCTGATTCATGTCAATGTATGGCAAAACCAATACAGTATTGTAAAGCAAAATAAAGTAAAAATAAAATTTTTTTTAAAAAGTAAAGGAAAAAAAAAAGAAATGGAAATGTTGACTAGACCAATTGCCATAAGAAATTGCAAATAATACCAGAATGAAATGGTTTCACAACTTATTTCACTCTGAATTTTAAAAAACAGACATATTAATATTATTTAAACTATTCCAAAACTTAGAAAAAGATGGCAATCTCCCCAATTCATTCTATGAAATCAACATAATTTTAATATGAATACCTAGTAAGGATAATACGGAAAAGTACTATAGGCTAATTTCACTTAGGACTTCATATAAAAATTATATATTAAACTTAATAGGTTTCAGCAATGAAGCAAAGAATGATATACTATGCTCAAGTAGGGTTTATTCCAAGAATGTAAAAAATGGCTCAGTATTTGAAAATCTATAATCTCAGTTTAAATGATCAGATCAATAGATATAGAAAAGGCTTTATTATAAATCCAGGTACCATTCCTAAAAAGAACTCTTATAGGATTCAAAGCAATAGCTTAAATATGAAAAAGACTACCAAAAACCTAAAGCAAATATTATTCTAAATAGCCAAACACTGAAATTGTTTCAAAGAAAATCAGGAATCTGACATGGATCCCTTTTATCACCATTGTCATTCAACATTGCCTTAAAAGTTCTAGTAAATGCAATAAGATAAGATAATTCATATTAATGCTGTAAAAGAGAAGCAAGAAAAAAAAGAAAAAAAACTACCTTTTGTTGATGATATAATTGTATATCTAGAAAATCTGAGAGACTAGTTTAAAAAAAAGACCTGTTAGAATGAGAGAATTCAATGAAGTGGCTCAATAAAAACATAAATATATAAAAGCCGATAACTTTTCCCTAGCAATAAACACCTAGACATGGAAGCATAGTACATTCACAGTAGTGACAAATTTTTTTTTAATATTCAGGAACAAATTTAATAAAAACTCTATGCATCCTAAATAATTAACACTGTATATCAGGAAGTAAAAAAGAATAACATTTGCTGAGAGCTTAAAATGTTCTGATTACTTTATCAGTTCAGTTCAGTTCAGTTCAGTCGCTCAGTCGCTCTTTGCGACCCCATGAATCGCAGCACGCCAGGCCTCCCTGTCCATCACCAACTCCAGGAGTTCACCCAGATTCACGTTCATCGAGTCAGTGATGCCATCCAGCCATCTCATCCTCTGTCGTCCCCTTCTCCTGCCCCCTATCCCTCCCAGCATCAGAGTCTTTTCCAATGAGTCAACTCTTCACATGAGGTGGCCAGAGTACTGGAGTTTCAGCTTATATGAATTATTTAATTCTCATAACAACCTTATGAAGTAAGTACACTAATTATCCTCATTTTAAAGATAAGGAATGAAGGCTCAGAACACTTAAAAGACTCTCCAAATTTACACAGTTCTTGCAGTCTGATGCCACATTGTTTTCAATCCTGCCTTCTCTCTTCTATAGGAAGACTTCCCCTATCACAAACTACCAATTCTTCCAAAATTACATATCACTTTTAATGTCAATTCAATTAGAACCCTATTAGGAAGATTCTGGAATTGATAAAGTTTACATAGAAGAAGACACACTGAAGAAGAAACTGGAAATATACAAAAAATTAAAATACTGCAAGAATCTCCCTTCACCAGATATCAAAACATATTTTTAAAAATCCACTATACTAAATCCAATATTGTTTGGCAGAAGTAGACAACAAATCAGTGAGACATAATGGAGAATACAGAAATAGATCTGAGTTTATATGAAATTTTAATATTGACATAGAAAATATTTTAACTCAGTAATGAGGAATTTTTTTTTTTTAAGTAAAAGATACTGGTTATACTGGCCATCCAGCTGGGAGAAAATTGGTTTGGCCCTTTATCTTATACTGTATACAAATATAAATTTCAGAATGGAGTAAACTTTAAATGCATAGTAAAACAATAAAAATCTTTAAAAATAAATTTGGGAGAGTACATGTACAATTGTGGAGTTAGGGATAACTTAGCTAAAATTCAAAACCCAGAACCATAAAAGAAAAGATACGCATGTGTGATTATAAAAACTTCTATATGGAAAACGGCAACAAAATAAAGTCAATAGACAAATCACAGATTTAGGATAATATCTGCAATGCAAATATCTTACAGAGTTAATGTCTATAATATACAAGAGCTCTCACATTTTAACAAGAAAAAGACAATCCAAAGGAAAAATAGCTAATGTACAGAAAATCAAATCTTGACCAATAGACATAAAAAAAGATTCTGAAAATAACTAGTAGCAAGTGAACTACAAATTTAACAGCAAAGTACAAAAAAATTGCCCAGGGCAACCTCTCTTAGTAGAGGAAGGGATGAAAGAACAGTGAAAGAATGAGAGAACAGTGGCAACTGTTAGTGGAAACATGAATTGTTGCAGCCACTGAACAACAGTAGCCAAGATATGTTGGTTGGTCAGTTGCAGGATGGTGTATATAAAGATAGGAATACAGAAAAAAAAAAAAGATGAGAGGAAAGGAGAGATGAAGGATAGTTGAAGGACTGAGGGAGGATAGAAAGGGAGAGAGAGAGGAGGGCAGGTCAGAAGGGAAAAAGAAGGAATGAAATCAGTTTATGTGCATATAGTTTCATAGGGGGCTTCCCTTGTGGCTCAGCTGGTAAAGAATCTGCCTGCAATGCAGACGACCTGGGTTCAGTTTCCCCTAGAGAAGGGAATGGCTACCCACTCCAATATTCTTGCCTGGAGAAGCCCATCGACAGAGGAGCCTGGCAAGCCCGTCCATGGGTCGCAAAGTGTCGGTAAGCGTAGCTCAAGACATTGTTAACAATGATGGCCTCATGGCAGGGGCTCTGAAGGCTAGAGTAGGGGGTAGGAGAAAATTTACATTCCCTTGTTTATCCTTTTGTATCTTCTGAATTCAGTGTGTGCTTGTGCATGCTTAGCTGCTTCAGTCGTGTCTGACTCTCTACAGCCCTGTGGATTACAGCCTGCCAGGCTCCTCTGTCCATGGGGATTCTCCAGGCAAGAATGCTGGAGTGGGTTGCCATGCTCTCCTCCAGGGGATCTTCCTGACCCAGGGATCGAACCTGCATCTCTTAATGTCTACCTGCTTTGCCAGGCGGGTTCTTTACCACTAGTGCTACCTGGGAAGCCCTCTGAATTCAGTACTACATGTTTGTTTTGTCTACTCAAAAAATAACAATATTAATCAGTTAAGTAATTCAAAGTTTGTTCAACAACAATGAGTAAAATATATAGCCTAATATTTTTATTCTTTTTTTTCCACGTATTTTTAAAGAGAAAATATATGCAGCTGTTTGAGTTGTTGATTTTCTGTTAAACCATGAAAACAACCTGAAAACATGTGCTTAAATAATGAAAACTAGTGCATTTTCTACAGGTTGCCATAAAGGTGCTGGAAAATTTCCTGAGTGGTCAGTCCAGTATTCCTTGGCAGACACTGCGCTACCTGATTGGGGAGGTGGTTTACGGTGGCTGGGTGACTGACACCTGGGACAGGCGATGTTTAAACACCCTTCTCTACAAATTTTGTAATCCTGAAGTTCTAAAAGATGACTTCAGTTTCTCTACTGATGAGGTAAGAAAAGGATTTATTTTCTTAACATTTTGATTATGTTTAACTAAGGATTGCTCCATTATTTAAAATCTATATTAAAATAAATCGTAACATTCACTTTTCTCACTTTCTTTTTATGTATTTATTTATGGCTGCACTGGCTCTTCATTACTGCATACAAGCTTTTCTCTGGTTGCTGCAAGTAGAGGCTATTCTCTAGCTGCAGTGTGTGGGCCTCTCACTGCAGCAGCTTCTCTTGTTGCAGAACTCAGGCTCTAACTGCAAGGGCTGAGCAGTTATGGCACTCAGGCTTAGCTGCCCCATGACATGTGGAATTTTCCTGGACCAGAGATTAAATTCATGTCCCCTGCATTGGCAGGCACGTCTTCAACCACTGGACCACCAGAGAAGCCCTTAACATTCACTTTTAATGGTGTTTATTAACTTTCAGTGTGGCTTCCCAGGTGTCACAGTGATAAAGAATCCACCAGCCAATGCAGGAGATGCAAGAGACAGGGGTTAGATCCCTGAGTCAGGAAGATACACTGGAGGAAGAAACAACAACCCACTCCAGTATTCTTGCCTGGGAAATCCCATGGTCAGAGGAATCTGACAGGCCACAGTCCGTGGGGTTGCAAAGAGTCGGACACGACAGAGCACACACACACACACACACATAACTTTTAGTATTACAAAAGTAAATGACCATCACTCTATTAATTACCATTTTATCTACCTATCCGTACTCTAAAGACCCTCCACAAATGACCTGGGTATGACCTCTGTCTCTCCTTGTCCTCCTCCCACCAGGCCCACACCCACTCTACCATGATCACCCAGGTGGCATTATCTCCCTTCTCATCTTCTTGGGAATTCCCTGGTAGTCCAGTGGTTAGGACTCTGCACTTTCACTGCTGAGGGAGGCAGGTTCAGTCCCTGGTAGGGGAACCTGCAAACCGTGGCATGCCCTTCCCCGCCACTAAAAAAAAATTATCCTTTTCATCTTCCATTCACTTCCCCTACACAAATTGCCAGCCATGACAGTGATGCCAAGTCCTCCCTCCCAACTCTCAGGCCAGAGGTCTGCAGGATTTTTGCTCTGCTAGCAACCATCCACCAAGGGCACAACCTGGAATCTACACTATTAAATGCAGCATTATGCTGGCCAGTAAATGAAAAGAATGATAAATGGCTCATGCCCTCTGGGAACCTAGAGTATAAAATACAAAGGACAAGGAAGCAGAAGTAAGTTAAGTTGTGCTGGTCTGATCCACCCTTGTCGACTGATGTCTTTTTCTCATTTAATGCTCAAAACAACTATGTGAAATAGATATTATCCCCAGTTGGAGATGAGGAAACTGGGGTTCTCAGGGTGCAGCCACATACAGTAAAGAGAGCTGAGATTCAAGGAGTCTACCCCAAGCACTGAAGAAGACGAAACTCTGCGTCATCCCTCGTCCTCTCTCTGTTTAGTGTTTAACTTCCATCCAGGCCTCCATCTTTGTGGAGCAAGAGTCTCCAGTTTACACACAGCAGTTGTACCCTGGCAGATGATTGCTAACGGAGGGAAAAATCCTCCAGACCTCTGGTTTGAGAGTGTGGAAAGAGGACTTGACATGAATGTGACGGGTCGGATTTTGCATAAGGGAGATGATGGAAGGTGAGAAGGAAGACGACGCAATCTGTTAAGGCAGGAAAAGCTATGAGTTGTTTTTTAGATTTCCATTAAGAGAAAAAAAAAACTTTTAAATAATGCTCTAGTTGTTTAGAGTCTAAATTCAACCCTTAAGATAAAATTATCCTTGAAAGTTTTTTAAGTTGCAAAAAAAAGTACAGTGGGCATAGTTTTGTGTATAGACTGTTACTTAAGTATGCTCAAGAGAATATGAAACATAGTAACATAGAAGCATATAATTCCATTGGCAGAATTCTATCAGACTACAGAATAGGATTCTAACATCATAAATTCAATTATTTAGTTGCTTTAAATGCTGCAATTTTATGACAGTTTTGTCAGAAAAACTTGCCAGCTCTTCCTATTCCTTGTCATAATCTTAGTTTCTGCAGATAATTTTTTATTAATGTCTCTGTTAGTTGATGTTTCTCTGTGCTTGTGTTCAGTCACTCAGTCACGTCTGACTCTTGGTGACCCCATGGACTATAGCCCACCAGACTCTTTTTTCCATAGAATTTTCCAGGCAAGACTACCAGAATGGGCTGCCATTTCCCTCTCCAGGGTATCTTCCTGATCCAAGGATCAAACCTGAGATTCCTGCGTCTCCTGCATTGGCAGGTGGATTCTTTACCACTGTACCGCCTGGGAAGCCCCGATGTCTCCCTGTGGCCCTCATTAATTGGTCAATGTTTTCCTTGAAGCTATCAAGAAAGCCATTACTACCCACTTTCCTGGCCATGTGAACAATGCATTTCTCTTCTTTGTCAGTGGTCAGTTACTCCTTTCTTTTTTTTTCCCCTCTCTTTAACACTTAAGGCCTACGACCAGACCTGACACAGAATGTTTATTCTGTATAGTGTTCTATTGGTCAAGCAGCCACAGAATCAGATTGATAGGAGAGTTAAATAATTTGAGGCAATGTTTTTAAACTTTCAAAATCCTTGGCCACAAATGTTATACTGTCTTTCCAGATACCAAATGTTCTCACTCCCTCTCAGACCCCTGAAAGTTCTCATTCCATTACAGTGTTAAGGTCAAGGATCTTGAGCAGATGAGACTCTTTGGGTGCAGTTCCTGTGGTGTAACTCCCTAAGTTGTTCCCCTTCATATGAAGATCTTTTAATTAAAAGACACTTGGCAGTCTGTATGGTAGGGTGCATGGCGACCTCCTCCAAGAGGATTTATGCCAACACTCCGAGCCTCCCAGCACTGCTGCTGCCAGTGCCCCTGACCCCACGGCAGGCCACTGTTGACCCACACCTCCACAGGAGACTCCCAGACACTCACAGTTCCTCATCACCGGATGAAGCCTGAAGCATCTCACCTGTCACAAAACCAAAATCCTCTAGAGATTCCTCTTGCCGTTGTCAGCTCTTCATTTGTGACACACAACCAGACTACACAAAACAGAGATCATACAGAAAGCATGCCATCCCAACCTCAGAGAAGTCAGTCTCCAGCCAGCTCTGGCCCTCAGGAAAATCCACTACTTTATAAAATCATGAGCAGGGAAAAGCCTTTCCCTGCGAGGTCTGATGACAAAGAATGTCCAGCACAGTGAATGGTACATTGGAAAATACAGTCTTCAGGGCAGTGGAAGAGGCGTTATTGAAGAAGAACAGGGCCCACTGAAGGAGAACACCACCAACAGGACAGAGTCCTATGTGTTGGTGGTGTTTTATGGGAACAAAGTCTACAATGTGAAAATATACTTGCTGGAGAGGAATCAGCAGTTTGCCCTAGGGATAGGACTCAGAGGAGACGAAAAGTTTGACTCGGTGGAAGCCATCTTCGAACACTACAAGTGTTTTGCTATTAAACTCATTGATGGGAAAGATAAAACTGGGGTCCGCAGGTAGCAGTGTTACTTGACTCAGCCCTTCCCTCTCAACAGACACTTCTCACCTATGTAGCCTGGTCTTTGGTCTTTGTTTCATCTTCAGATCAGTGGATCCAATGCCTCTATCAGTTTTTCCCTTTATTTCAAAAGATTATTCTCTATAGCTTCTTTGATTTTGTAGAAAAAAACATGGAAACTGGAAAATCAGTCATGGTTTTGAAAGCTCACACCACAGAAGAAATATGCATAATATGCAAAAAAAAAGTGGCTTTTACAAAATAAAAACTTAAAGACATTTGATCTATGCTCAATGGCTACCATTTATATCACAGGCAATGATGGGAGAGGCATAGGACTGTGTCTTCCCTGCAGAGAGGGGAAAATGGAAGACACACAGCAGTCACTAGTCCACAGAAATTCTGAAACCCCAGTGGGTAAATGCTGCATTTCCTTGATTAGGACTCAGTCTTATTTCCTGCGAGGATTCAGAAGCTCTTGCCTCCCTCCACTGGGATCATGGTTCCACCCTCTGAGTTAGACTTCCAGTTCCATAGAAAGTAGCTCTTGTTGACAGCTAAATAGTTTTCTCACATGCTTCCTGTCTGTAGTTGTACAGGAGCCTGAAGTCCTCTCTCCATGTTTCACTGCCTCTATCCCTTTTGGTCCACGCTGATATAATTCACTTTTAACCCCATGCATCTCTTATGAATCAGTTTATAATCTAATAAACAAAAGATGCACTGGCACATATCCTTGGAGCAGTGTAGCTGCACTGTTCTGGCTCGAGGTTACTCATAAGGTGACAAGGTATCATCTGGGGCTGCAGTCATGAACGCTTAACAGAGGCCGGAGGATCTGCTCCCAAACTCACTCATAAGTTCACGGGTTGGCCATTGGTCGACTCATCTTCCATCATTTGGGAGCACTGGGGCCACTTGATGGTCCTCAAAACATGGCAACTGGCATCCCCAGAGTGAGTTAACCAAGAGGGAGGGAAGAAGCTGCAGTGCCTTTTAAGACCTGGTCTCCAAAGTCTCACTCCAGAGAGAAATGGGGCAATATTGGTCACAGGGTTCAAACTTTCAGTTATAAGATAAATAGGCTCTGGGGATCTAATGTATAGCATGATAACTATAGTTAATAATACTGTATTGTAAACTAGAAATATGCTAGATAACAGAAGCTAAGCAATATCACTACAACAACAACAAAAAAATAACTCTATGGATGTGATAGATGTGTTCATTAATTTGATTGTGATCATTATTTCACAACTTACATTTGTATCAAATTATCACATTATATACCTTAAATATATATAGCTTTATTTTTCAATTATACCTCAGTAAAGGTGGTGGGGAGTAGGGGTAGAGAGAAGATAGAATAATATATATGTTATGAGCTGAAATTTTTTTAATAAAATTTTATTTTAAAGCTTAAAAAAAAAAATAAAGTCCCACTCCATCCCTTCCACTTTATTTATGTTTGACAGAAGCAGTCACTTAGTCCAAGCTCCAGCTGAGAAAAGGAGAATTAGACTCCATCTTTTGGAGCGTTGAATATTAAAGAATTTGACATATTTTTAACCAGCACAGCCACATTTATCATTATGACTTAATAGGTTTTTAAAAACATATTTTTTCTTAATTAGTTGTGACCTTGGATCAGACAAAGGAATAACTGCTTACCTTACAGAGCCTTTATCCAATCAGTACTTGGTTATAACTTGTCAACTGGGAAATATACCTGGCAAACAGGAAGAAAAAGCTTTTCATTTCCCTATTAAATAACTTTTTAACTCACTTGGTTTTTTGCTTTTTGCTTATTTTAACTGGAAGCGTGTCCCTTTTGACCATCGTCCCCAGTTTTGCCCACCCCACCCCCGCCGACTCCCTTAGTCTCTTCAGTTATTCTTAAGATCATGCTCACATGTCTTCCATAGGCTTCACCAAAGTAAAATGACTTCTTAATTCTTGAGTGCATCCATTATCGGTGGCTGTAGGTCACTGAGGCAGTGGGTAGTCAGAATCACCCTCCTTTCTTTTTTCCTTCCTCTTTTTCCGATGAGAAAGCTATATGTGTCTGTCATGAAACTGCACTTCATAACATAGCCCAAGTGCAACTTTTGACAGAAGTATCTAGCGTATACCATCAACAAATAAGCATAAAATAATGTATACAATTTCATGGGGAAATATCACCTTCATACATTGCCAAAAGTAAATGTTTCAGGAAGTAAAAACTAACCAGCGTTTAAATTTTCACATATATTAGCCGCTGCCAAAATCTGGAAGCATGAAGGACTACATATGCACTATCCAGTCTTTGCCTGATGACGACCCTCCTGAGCTCCTAGAATTACACCCTGAGGCCACAAGGGGTTTCAGGGAGATCCAGGCCCAGAAGTTCATTGATAATCTCATTGGCATACAGCCAAGATTTACCATCACCAACCTCATATTCAGGTAAGAACTCACTAGGAAGAAATATTAGTTGTAAACTATTAAATATCCATTTGAAGATATACAATATATTGCTTACAAAAAAATACAGTCAAAAAACACAGAAACTAAATTCTCCAAATGACAGAGAAGCAAGTTTACATACACAGGAGCACACACACACATATAATTACCAAGCCTGTAGTAGGTTCAAGATAAATCTTCATTGAATGAGTGAATTGTACCTGGTATTTTTTAACTCAATCTGTATAAATATGAAACGTTATATTTACTTCTATAGGACCTAGACATACATGTATGTGTGTGTTTCTGTGTGTGCTCAGTCACCCAATAGTGTCTGACTCTTTGGGGCCCCATGGACTGCAGCCTGCCAGACTGCTCTGTCCATAGAATTTTCCAGGCAAGAATACTGGAGTGGGTTTCCATTACCTATTCTGGGGGATCTTCCCGATCTACGGATCAAACCCCTTTTGTGTCTGGCGGATTCCTTGGCAGGCAGATTCCTTACCCCTAGGGCCACCTGAGAAGCTCACATTTTTATCTATCTATCTAGAAAAGCTCTGAACCCACTGAAATCCTGCATTCTCTAAGTCTTTCTGTCTCTTTAGACAACACGATTCATGTTAAAATGACATCTGGGGACGTCCATGGTGGTCCAGTGGTTAAGACTTCACTTTCCAATGCAGGGGATACGGGTTCAATCCCTGGTCAAGGAGCTAAGATCCCACATGCCTCATGGCCAAAAAACCAGAATATAAAGCAGAAGCAATATTGTAGCAAATTCAATAAGGAATTTTTTTAATGGTCCATATATTTTTTAAAAAAAATTTTTTAATGACATCTCATTGGATTTGGCTATGACCTTTAGCTATTTGTTCATATCCGTCAAGATCAAATCTACTGACACAAAATAAGATCATTGGATACTCATTTCACTGACAAAATGAACATATATTAACTATCTGTGACCCAGAAGGAAAGCTGACATTTAGAGATAGAAGACTATGCAATTGGAACTCCTTCAGTAAGTCCCCAGAATATCAGGTTGAATTTCCTGCAGGCCCTACACGTTTAAGGATTAATTCTGCACTTTTCTTTTTTTAATGAGGTTGACAACAACCCCTGCTTTTTTAGGGGGTGGGGGCACCACGCAGCACGCAGGGATCTTAGTTACCCACCATGGGTGGAACCTGTGCCCCTCCGTCTCCCTGCAGTGGAAGCAGCATAGTCTTAACCACTGGACCGCTAGGGAAGCCCAATTCTGCTCTTTTAGCATTCAATAAATACACCAGTAAGAGATGAGGTGATTATAAGGGAATGCTTTTAATAAGCAGACCAAATATGTGTATTAATATCCCTTTGGTCATGTGGAGAGGCTACGATTATTGCAGTTAGGCCACCTTTGCTAAAAAGTTTACTAGAAACTTGTTTGTGGGACTTGACTTGAAAGATCTCTCACATTCAAGGTAGTGTCTTCAATGGTAAGCAAATCTTACACTTAGAATATGAGTTAGATTTTTTTTTTAATCTTTTGATCCTTCAACCATTTGGATGAGTTCCACTGAATAATCCTACTTCAATGTCAAAAACAAAGCATAATGACAAAGCTAGGAAAACGTCAGCTCATGCAAGTTGTAAACTGTCTCAGAGGCAGCTCTTGTTGTTTTTGTTGTTGTTCAGTTGCTCAGTCGTGTCCGATTCTTTGCAACCCCACGGACTGCAGCACTCCAGGCTTCCCTGTCCTTCACCATCTCCCGGAGTTTGCTCAAACTCATGTCCATTAAGTTGACGATGGCATCCAACCATCTGATCCTCTGCACTGTTAAGCTAAATACACAGCTTATCACCAGATTATCACTTACTTCGAAGGACCACATTCATTCAACTGTATGAAACCTGGAATGTTTGCTGGAAAACCAGTGTGTATATATATATATATATATATATACAGTTACACTAGTGTATAGAGTAACAGAGTGATGGAACTCAAAAGAGGTGTACCCCATTCCCTCTTCATCCACTGTACAGGGAGGTCTTATCATCTCCCTGAACCCTGATTTCTGCATCTGTAAAAGGATTCCAAAGACCTCCTCTGTCTTCAGTGTTTGTATGGCCTTACTCCTACCAGGCCTATACACATGCTGTTCTCCTGTCGCCACCACTGAGTGTGTTACCAGGAAGCCCTGTGTATGAACACAGAGGAATCTGACATGCAGTTGAGTAACCTATCAAGCTACTGAAGCATCCTCTGTCTGGTTGCCTCCTTGTTTGCATCCCAGTCTTGGTACTTGTTTCATGCAGATGCATTCAGATGAATACTTTTCAAAGAAACCTTAAGAAAACTTTAAAAATATGAATCTCCCTTGCAAATGTCTGAAGTGCATTGGGCAGTTTTCTCACCTGTAAAGTGAAATGAACTCCATGGTCTCTGTAAGTCTCTGTGGTCTCCATATCACAGTTCTGTGGTTCTGTGAATTTGTGTTTACCTTCAGATGGGGCCTACATAGAGGGCCCTCCTAGATTGGACAAGCCTGTATCTCCTTTTTTCTTTTGATTTCCTTGCAGTCATGAGAAGAGCAAGGATGAGCTGGTGATGGCAATGTTATCGGACATGATAATGCGGCTGCCACTGTCTGTAGAGAAAGAAGAATGGGCTGGAACTCCAAGCACACTGAAGTACATCATGTTAAGCCCCATCTGGGAGTCTTTTCATAAAGATCCCAAAGGTAAGCCTGGGACATGACCTTCCTCCCCTCAGGCCGGCCTCCTCAGGAAAGGACTCCTGCATCAGGAGGACAAAAGTTATTAACAAAGTGGAAAGGCCAATGTGAGATGGAAAACTAACGCAATGCCCTCTTCTCTCTCCAAGCTGAGTGATGGGGAACAGAAGAGAAAATGATGGGGACAGGGGTAGACAGGGGGAAGGTCCATGACCCCAAGACAAAAGTAAAGGAGTAATAACGATGTAGAAAACCAGAAAGGAGCAAGTCTGCTTGAGAGAGTCTACAGAGCTTTCAAGTCTCTGTCCTTTTTGCTTCTCTGCCTGGCGGAACAGCATTTTGGGCAGGGAGATTTAGGTGGGCTCTCTGACCCTCTCCAAGCTGGGAGACTTCTGCACTCTGAGGAGCAAAGGGGAGGGAGGGATGGCAGATCCAGAGGAGACAGAGCAATCCTCATTGTCCAGAGTTGGCTCCACACCCAGCTCTGAGAGGCCAAAGTGTTGGACTGTGGTAATTTGCCCTATTAAATTTTCAACATCCATACTTTCACCCTTTAAAGAGATTCAACCTTTACTGTTCACCTGAAACTGTCACAACATTGTTAATCTACTATACCCCAATACAAAATAAAGTTTTTTTTAAAAAAAAAGGATTCATTTTGGAGCCTACAAGCTAAACTAATGGTTGAAAAAGTCAAAAGAATAATAATATTTCATGACACAAATATTTTATGAAATTCAAATTTGAGTGCCCACAAATAGAGCTTTATTGTGGTGCAGCCATGATTATTTGTTTTCACGTTGTCTATGCCTGCACCTGCTCTACATTGGGAGAGTTGAGTATCCCACAAAGCCTGGGATATTTACTAACTGGCCTTTTGCAGAAAATAGTTTTCAATCCTTGGGCTACTCACATCAAACTCCTTTAATTTCCAAAGCTTATATCTCTCCAAGTAAAGCCTCATCTTATCTGAAAGATGCCACAGTTTTTTTCTTCTTTTAATCCAGGCTATGATCCACTTATCCACTGTGTCTTGCTAACCTTTTTGATCCAAGAAATTGAAAGATTTGATCAGTTGCTATCTATTATACATAAGTCTCTGAAAGATCTTCGACTTGCTATAAAAGGAGAGATTATCCTTACCCAAGAATTGGAGGAAATATATGACTCTTTTCTTAATACAAAAGTGCCCAAATTGTGGCAGGTAAGCAATTATCCTTTCCCATTCACACGCTTGATTGAAATAAATGCCCTAGTTCTAGGGAAAGGGTAAGTTAACTATGGTATAGACTCATGATGAAATATTACGTATCCATTAAAAGATGTTGACTTTTATATATACTTTTGGTGACAATATATACCTTTGGTGTGAGTATATATTAATAAAATCTGAGAGGGCAATTTGGCAATTCTACTTGAATAAATTTATTTAAGGGATATTTGTTGCAGGGCTTTTTATGTTTCAGCATAAAGCTGAAAACAACTCAAATGCCTCTTAATGGAAATCTGGTTAGATAAATTATGATATATCCAAATAATAAGGTATGTGTTGATATGCTAGAAAGATCTCTAAGATCTTTTTCTCTAAGAAATTTTTTTAAGTTTTAGAACACTAAGTCATTTTTAAGGATTATAAAAATATGTATACTTCTATAAAACACATGCTTACATAAATGTGTATAAAAACACATATGTTTTAGATTCAAGAAACCCAAGTTAAAATTTTGAAAGTTTAAAAAAGCGAAAAGCACTGGGCTGACAGCCCCATCCCACCCCCACTAGGGCATCCAAGAGGCACATCAAGGGAGATGGGACTGAGAACAGGTCCACAAAGAAAGCATGGACCTGGTAGGGGCCAGCTGGTGCCCAGCACCAGGATGAGCTCGGGTCCCAGGTCAGCTCCAAGGTAAACTCACTGCAGGCCGAGGTCTGCTGATAACCAGTGACTGGAGGGAGCCAGGCAGCTGTGTACAGTGGAATGGGGAGAAGGTAGGGGTAAGGGGATGTTGCTTGTGCAGAGGGCTGGTGGCTATAAAAATTTCTTTTGTAATGTAGGAGATGGGGGTGAAGTATGTGCTGCCTCAAAATTCTGGCCTCGCTTGGCCCATTTGCTCTCTGGCAATAAATTGTTTCTATTAGCCAAAAAAAAATTCTCTAGGCAAAAAATAAAAGATCATAAGAACATATCCAGAATGCAACCCAGAAAGACTAAGAATGGAAACTATGAAAGAGCTTTGAAGATTCACAGAGGGCAAACAGACTGTCCAACATTAGTTTGACTGAAGTTCAGAAGAGGAGAAGAGAGAGGATGAAGCAGAGGCAGTAATTAAAGGAATAAGAGCTGAGAGTTTTCCAGAATTGATAGATGTAAGAAGTTCAATGAATCCCAAGCAGTGTACATCTTTTTTAACTTATGTGTAGATACATCCTAATAAACCTGCAAAAAATCAAAGAAAAACTCTTCAAAAGCAGCTAGAAAAAAGTAACTTTCAAAGGAATGAAAATGGTATCTCCATCGTGTCAAACGAAATGAACTGTTAAACTAAAATTGTATATACAAAACTTTTGTTTCAAAAATGAAGATAATGGGAATTCTCTGGAAACCCATTGGTTAAGACTCTGCCTTCCAATGCAGGGAGTGAGGATTCTTAGCTCCCTGGTGTGGGAGCTAAGATCCCACATGCCTTGTAGCCAAAATAAAATAACAGAAGCGATACTGCAGCAAATTCAATGAAGACTTTAAAAATGGTCCACATCAAAAACAAAACTTTAAAAACAAAAGATGAAATAAAAAAGACCAAAACAAGAAAATGCTGAGAGAGTTCATCATCAGCAAATGCTAAGGGAAGCCCTGAATGCCTTTCCTCATTTCCAGCAGGAAGGTGGAAGGAGGTAAGGGGGGAAGCTCTGAGATGTGAGAAGGAATGAAGAGGCGGAAAAGTGGTAAATGAGGTGGTGAATAAATTTTAAGAAAAATAAAAAGCAACAACAATATTAATATCCAGTGGGATTATTTTTTTTAAAGAAGGATAGAATATTGAACATTTTGAAATGGAAAGGGCAAGAATAGAAAGGGTCAACAATAACATATAAGCCAAGAGTGGGGAGGATATGGAATTTTTAGGTCTCAGAGAAGGACATTAAAAGTAATAATAACCCATAGATTTTTACAAATTAATTATGCATTGCTGTAATTTTTAGGGTAATCACTAAAACATTTGAAACAAATTGCAAAGGAGGGAGAAATGCTTGTTATATTGTTTTGTAAATAAAAAAATTTTTAAGATTCAAAATAGCATATATAGTATAATCTCAACAATATAAAAAGTATATAATCCCCTGCACATGAGTATCAAGAAACATGTACAAAAGTATTCAGAACATCATTATTTATAATGATAAAATACTGGAGACAACTAAAATGTGTCATTCACAATAGGATGGAAAAATACATGGTATATTCTTATGTTAGACTATACCAGCAGTGAAAGGGAATGAACTACAGCTACGAGCATCAGCAGGATATGCTCAAAAATAAGGATGAAATCACACACAGACAGACACACAGTCAATTCTTATTATTTATGAATTACATCTTTGTGAATCTGCCTACTTGCTAAAATGTATTTGTAATCGAAATGTAGGCAGACACATGAAAAGATGCTCAACACCATTCATCATCAGGGAAGTGCAAATCAAAACCAGAGTGAGGTATAATTTCACATCCTACTAGGATGGTTACTTCCCTGGTGGTGCAGTGGTGAAGAATCCACCTGCCAGTGCAGGAGACGCAAAGATGCTGGCTTGATCCCTGGGTCAGGAAGATCCCCTGGAGGAGGGCACGGCAGCCCACTCCAGTATTCTTGCCTGGAGAATCCCATGGACAGAGGAGGCTTGCAGGCTACTGTTCATAGGGTCACAAAGAGTCGGACACAACAGAGCATTCACTCACACTTATGATGGTCAGAATAAAAAATGCAGACAATAATAAACATTGCAAGGATACAGACACATTGGAATCTTCATATACTGCTCTTGGTAAAATGGTGTAGCCACTTTTGGAAAATAGTATTTTATTTCCTCAAATAGTTAAACATAGAGTTGCCATTTGACCCGTCAGTTCCAACCCTAGGTATATTCCCAAGAGAAGTTGAAACACTTACCCACACAAAAAAACTTGTCATGACTGTTCACAGCAGCATTATTCAGAGCCAGAAGATGGAAGCAACTCAAATATTCCTGATGAATGGACAGAATCTTGATGAATAAATTATATGGTTTGTGAATTATATCTCAATAAAGGTATTTTTAAAACCTATAGTAGAAAACATAGAGTTTAGAGAAAGCAATGACAATTATAAATACTTAAAAACTGAGTGCAAGCTGTGAAGAGAATTGAGATATTGGATCTACAAGCTGCACATACTTAGAATCATAAGGCTTCGCAGCTTGAAAGGATCTTGGGGTTCCTCTGCTCCAATATCCTTATTTTACAGATATGGAAACTGAGCAGCAGAGTGGCTTCGTGACTTACGGAGAAAGTTAACTAGTGAAAGGGCTGGGAGTCACATGCGTTCAAATTGAAGTTGAGAGAGCATGGCTCAATTGGAATCCTCTAGGTTTAGTTACCTATGGGTGAAATGAGGGCACATCTGACCGAATGGCAAGAGCTGAAATTAGCCAGGGAGAAATGTATGGCTTGGACAATTAGGTGGGCAATAGTACCATTTAGAGACAGAGTGGGCAGAAACAGAGTCTGTTCGAGGGCAGATGCTAATATCCTGTTTTGGACATGAAACATCTCGAGAAGCTAGGGGAGGCTTCCAAGTGAAGCTATCCCGGAAAAAGTGGATGAGAGTGCAAAGCAAGATATCTGTACTATCAGCTTAGACAAAGTAGTGGAAACCACTGTGAATTAGATCTGAGAGAATGTAAAGTAGGGAGAGAAGAAGGCTGAGGGAATATTAGGCAACACCATCTGAAAGGGAGGGAAACAGAGGAGTCCAAGAATGAAACCTTAGAAGTAGAGAATTCAAGAGAAAGTTAGGATTGAGTGTGGACACAGAAGTCAAGGCAGGAGAGGGAGGAGGCAATCAACTTAGTCAAAAGCTGCAGAGAATACAAGTTAGACGAATGGGAGGGATGAGTCTAGGGTGGGATCACGAATATGGAATGTGTAAGGTCCTTGATGACTTCTAATGAAGATACCAAATGACAACAGGTTTGGCAGGCAATGGGAAGAGGGGACAGGAGTCGATGAACTTGTTCAAGAAGCCTGACTAGAGAAAAGAAGAGCAAGCCTAGAGAGCTACAAGGGGCCTTTTTTGCCTCCTTTGCAACACACAAGTACAGTGGTGTTTTTATTAACTTTACTGAGGAAAATTTTACAATGATAGTTGTATATACTTAAAGTGTACAACATGATGATTTGATATATATATACGTTGTAGGATGATTACCAAGGCCAAGATAATTAATGCATCCATCACCTCACGTAGTTAACACAGTTAACTTTTTTTATGGTGGTAAGAATGATCAAGATCTACTCTCAGCAGTTTTTAAATACAAAATACCATATTATTACTATGCTTTAGATCCTCAAAAGTTATTCTTCTTCTTATGACTGAAAATTTGTACTCTTTGATCTACATTATCATATTTCCCCCTCCCATCTACTTCTGGCAACCCCCATTCTTCCGAGGAACATTGTTTCTATACGTAATTTGTGTAGAGTTTTTATCATGAAAAGATGTTGAATTTTGTCAAATCCCTTTTGTGCATCTATTGAAATGATCATAGGATTTTTATCCTTCATTCCTACATTGTGGTGTATCACGTTTTTTGATCTTCATGTTTAACCATCCTTACCTCCCAGGGCTGAATCCCACCTGATCACTGTTTATGATCCTTTTAATCTATTCTTGAATGCAGTTCGCTATTCTGTTGAGGATCAAACAAGCAGGACTGCGTGTTAGGTGGCTTGTGTATTTAAGATAGAAGAGTGTGTTAATAAACAAAGGGATGGAAAATGGAAGTTGAAGCTTCAGAAAAGCAAAAATACTCCAGAAGTGCTGTGCAGTGCACAGGGGCAGGAACCAGCCTGACTTGAAACTGGAAGGAAAAGAGGGGGGGAAAGAGACAGTGGGTGGAGATTTATAGAATTTTGTATAGGGGAAGGCCAGAAAGTTGAGATTACTTAGACTTAATGGCCTGTGAAGGTAATCTTCCCAGATAAGGGGAAAGAAGTCGGTGGGTAGAGGGGTGGGCAGCAATGAAGACTGATTGGAGAACTTGAAAAGAATGAGGAAAGACTAGCCAGGATGGAAATTGTAAGTGTTTTATCCAAAGCACTGTTAAGATCGAGCTGATTTGCCCTGGTTAAGAGTTTTCAGATTTCTCACCTAAGTGCTTTCAGTTGGAAAATAGCATCTTCTTGCCAAGTTATTTATTTCTGGCAATTGAGTCTGTCGCCAAAGTATACAGATATGTTCTTAATGCTTTCAAAGACAAATCTTTAAAAAAAAAATGATGTGCCTGTTTCTCAATCCCAACAGAAATATGCCTACAAGTCAAGTAAAGCCCTGAGTTCCTGGGTGAATGACCTCATCCAGAGGCTGAACTTCTTTAACACCTGGGCCAAAATGGCATATACCGCAATGCATCATCGGTATGTAGAAAGGCTGCTCTATGTTTCTGCGTCATTTTTATTTTGAACTTAATGGTTTCACCATGTAATTTCACATCCTTGGCCTCTGAGTTCTCACTGCAACATGTGAATTTAAACAAAAGAGGTGTTCTTTTTTTTTTAATCTAAAAAATTTTAGGGTGTTTTATTTAAGGTGCAAATGTGTTAATTTCAGTATTTTTTAAGAGCTTGGGCTTTTTATTTTAAATTTTATTTAATTGAAGGATAATTGATTTACAGAATTGTGTTGGTTTCTGCCAAACATCAACATGAATCAGCCATAGGTATACATATGTCCCCTCCCTCTTGAACCTCCTCCCATCTCCCTCCCCATCCTACCCCTCAAGGTTGTTACAGAACCCCAGTTTGAGATCCCTGAATCATACAGCAAATTCCCATTGGCTATCTATTTTACACATGGTAATATAGGTTTCCATGTTACTTTCTCCAAACATCCCACCATCTCCTCAAAAGGAGGGATTCTTATCTTCAGTTTAGGAGGAGGAAACAGAGATCTAAGAACTGGAGAGTTCCTTCCAAGGTCACTCTACCCTAAGAGACAGAGGTAGAAACAGAACCTAGTACCTTCCTCTTTCTGTTATGCTGCACTGTGTCATGTGACACTAGCAGGAAGAAATGGGAAAAGAAAGAAAAACTGATTACTTATAATTTTAAATTTTTTAATACATAGCACAAAACAATTTGAAAGGCATGACAGTAGTTCACGTTTAAGGAGTGCCACACAGGGTGTTCGGCTTCCCAGGTGGTTCAGTTCAGTTCAATCACTCAGTCGTGTCCTACTCTTTGCGACCCCGTGGACTGCAGCATGCCAGGCCTCCCTGTCCATCACCCACTCCCAGAGCTTGCTCAAACACATGTCCATCGAGACAGTGATGCCATCCAACCATCTCTTCCTCTGTCATACTCTTCTCCTCCAGCATCAGGGTCTTTTCCAATGAGTAAGTTCTTTGCATCAGGTGGCCAAAGTATTGGAGTTTCAGCTTCAGCATCAGTCCTTCCAGTGAATATTCAGGACTGATTTCCTTTAGGATGGACTGGCTGGATCTCCTTGCTGTCCAAGGGACTCTCAAGAGTCTTCTCCAACACCATAGTTCAAAAGCATCAATTCTTCGGCATTCAGCTTTCTTAATAGTCCAACTCTGACATTCATACATGACTACTGGAAAACCATAGTTTTGACTAGAAGGACTTTGGTCGGCAAAGTAATGTCCCTGCTTTTTAATATCCTGTCTATGATGGTCATAGCTTTTCTTCCAAGGAGCAAGTGTCTTTTCATTTCATAGCTGCAGTCACCATCTGCAGTGATTTTGGAGTCCCCAAAAATAAAGTATCTCACTGTTTCCATTGTTTCCCCATCTATTTGCCATGAAGTGATGGGACCAGATGAGACCAGAGACTTAGTTTTCTGAATGTTGAGTTTTAAGGCAACTTTTTCACTCTCCTCTTTCACTTTCAGCATTATTGGTTGGGGCATAGACTTGGATTACTGTAATATTGAATGGTTTGCCTTGGAAATGAACATTCTTTCATTTTTGAGATTGCATCCAAGTACTGCATTTTGGACTCTTTTGTTGACTATGATGGCTACTCCATTTTTCCTAAGGGATTCTTACCCACAGTAGTAGATATAATGGTCATCTGAGTTAAATTCACCCATTCCAGACCATTTTAGTTTGCTGATTCTGAACTTCCAGATGTTCAAGCTGGATTTAGAAAAGGCAGAAGAACCAGAGATCAAATTGCCAACCTCCACTGGATCATCGAAAAAACAAGAGAGTTCCAGAAAAAAAACATCTACTTCTGCTTTATTGATTATGCCAAATCCTTTGACTGTGTGGAGTACAACAAACTGTGTGGAAAATTCTTCAAGAGACGGGAATACCAGACCATCTGACCTGCCTCTGGGGAAATCTGATGCTGGTCAAGAAGCAACAGTTAGAACTGGACATGGAACAATAGACTGATTCCAAATAGGGAAAGGAGTATGTCAAGGCTGTATATTGTCACCTTGCTTATTTAACTTATATGCAGAGTACATCATGAGAAATGCTGGACTGGATGAAACACAAGCTGGAATCAAGATTTCCAGGAAAAATATCAGTAACCTCAGATACACAGATGACACCACCCTTATGGCAGAAAGCAAAGAACTAAAGAGCCTCTTGATGAAAGTGAAAGAGGAGAATGAAAAAGTTGACTTAAAACTCAACATTCAGAAAACAAAGATCATGGCATCTGGTCCCATCACTTCATGGCAAATCAATGGGGAAACAGTGGAAACAGTGACAGACTTTACTCTTTTGGGTGCCAAAATCACTGCAGATGGTGACTGCAGCCATGAAATTAAGAGACGCTTGCTCCTTGGAAGACAAGCTATGACCAACTTAGACAGCATATTAAAAAGCAGAGACATTACTTTGCTGACAGAGGTCCATTAGTCAAAGCTATGGGTTTTCCAGTAGTCCTGTATGGATGTAAGAATTGGACTATAAAGAAAGCTGAATGTTGAAGAATTGATGCTTTTGAACTGTGGTGTTGAAGACTCTTGAGAGTCCCTTGGACAGCAAGGAGATCCAGCCAGTCCATCCTAAAGGAGATCAGTCCTGAAATGGAAGGACTGATGCTGAAGCTGAAACTCCAATACTTTAGCCACTTGATGCGAAGAACTGATTCGTTTGAAAAGACCCTGATGCTGGGAAAGATTTAAGGTGGGAGGAGAAGGGGATGACAGAAGGTGAGATGGTTAGACGGCATCAATGACTAAATGGACATGAGTTTGAGCAAACCCCGGGAGTTGGTGATGGACAGGGAGGCCTGGCGTGCTGCAGTCCATGGGGTCACAAAGAGTCGGACATGACTGAGTGACTGAACTGAACTTTCACTTTCATCAAGACACTCTTTAGTTCTTCCTCACTTTCTGCCATAAGGGTGGTGTCATCTGCATGTCTGAGGTTATTGATATTTCTCCCAGCAATATTGATTCCAGCTTGTGCTTCATTCAGCCGGCATTTCACATGATGTATTCTGCATATAAGTTAAATAAGCAGGGTGACAATATACAACCTTGACATACTCCTTTCCCAATTTGGAACCAGTCTGTTTTTCCATGTCCGGTTCTAACTGCATACAGATGCTTCTTGACAGATTTCATACAGATTTCGCAGGAGGCGGGTAAGGTGCTCTGGTATTCCCAACTCTTTAAGAATTTTCCAGTTTATTGTGATCCACAAAGTCAAAGGCTTTGGGGTAGTCAATAAAGCAGAAGTAGATGTTTTTCTGGGACTCTTTGCTTTTTCTATGATGCAATGGATGTTGGCAATTTAATCTCTGGTTCCTCTGCCTTAATGGTATAGAATCCACCTGCTGATGCAGGAGATGCAGGTTCCATTCCTGGGTTGGAAAGATCTGGAGAAGGAAATGGCAACCCATTCCAGTATTCTTATCTGGAGAATCCCACAGACAGAGGAGCCTGGTGGCCTACAGCCCATAGAATCACAGAGAGTCAGACATGTCTGAGAATGCACACACACTCACAGGGTACCATTTTTCAAAGCATTTTGCTCGTACTAATTGAATTAACTCTCATAGTAACCCTGTGATATGAAGTAGGTACTATTATTTATCATTCTCATTTTAGAGATATGGAAATTGACACAAAAACATGGAGCAACTTGCCCAAATTTTTACAGCTAGAAAGTGGAAGTATTGAGATTTGAACCCAGAAAACCTAGTTCCAAAGTCTATACCAAACTGTCTCTTTCACCATTGAACAATAAGTGAATGTTACTGTTTATCTTCTTAGAGAAGGCAGTAACTCAAACCCAATCTGCAAGATTCCACATAGCCCAGTCAAGATCCCTACTATAATAACCACATCCCTTGTTAATTGCCTTCCAGGGCTTTGCGTTCTCAAAAGCTTTAAAGCCATAGCTGGTTTTCATTAAACTATAGGATAAGGGTCCAGAGAAGGGGGAGAGTTTGAGATGAAAAGGGAAGGAGGAATCCAGGAGGAGAGGCTGGAAGAAATTGCTCAGATCATCTGAAAATGTGCAATTATTATGCCTCTAACCACACCAATCTGTGGTCTGCCTTCCAATAGGTATATGAGACTTGTCACAGCTTGGAAGCATTCCAGCACATCACCTAGCCAAGACCCCAAATACCCCACTGAGGAAAACAGTGAATTCTTTGAAGGATTTCCTGCAAGATATTGGCTCCCAGCTTTCTTCTTTCCACAAGGTGAGCATGAGAACCTGGACCAGCCCTGTGCCTGATCCAGGCAAGTCTGTCCCCAACCCCTCCACCAGCATTCTCCCTGTCCTCTTCCTCTCTGGGATGAGAGGTCCCTAGGATAGCCCTGCTCCCCACCCCCAGCACACACACACACACACACACACACATACAGGTACCAGGGCCTCTTGCAGGCACTAGAGCAGTCTCTCTCCTCCTTCCCCATTCACGTCCTTCCCTTGCCCCATCTCCTCAAGCACCAGAATAGACCCACATCCTTGTCAGACCTCACCCTCACCCTGGCAGGAGTCTCACTTCCTCATCTCTAGGTCATTAATTCTATGAGATCAGAAGCCAACAACATTAGACGCCTCCCCAAAGCCTCTACATCTTAAGAGTGGACTCCTGGAGATGGGCACCTGCCCAAGGGATTGATCCCGTGCTTCAGCCTTTTTGTTCATTTATTCATTTAATAAGAATTAATGAATAAATGTTTGTTGGGTCCTAGGCCCCACCAGCTTACAAATGTCCAGCAGGAAAGACGGATATTCAACCAGAACCTGTTATAATAATGTACGGTCAGGGTGTAATGAGACTTGTAAAGGGGCCGCACTAGACTGTAATATCCACGAAGGCAGAAGCCAGTTCCGTTTTTATTCCCTATTGTATTCCAAGCACCAAAAAAAAGTTCTCAGTAAATATTTGAAGAAAGAGTAAGTGTCTTTCTAAATGAATATAAGAATAGATGAATATTCTTAGAGCCTAAAACAGGAGGACCTAAACTAAGGGTCAGGAAAGGGAATGCTACTAAGGAAATAACTTCTAAGATGAGACTTGAAGCTTCCTTCTTACCAATTAGATATTATCCAGGTAGGGACAGAATAAGAGGACAGCAATTAGCACCCTTAGCACTTACTAAATATAGTACTTATTAGTAGGTGCCAGGCACTCTCTAAGGAGTGTGTGTGTGTGTGTGTGTGTGTGTGTGTGTGTGTGTGATTTTTCATTTTTATTTATTTATTTGGCTGCACTGGGTCTTTGTTGCTGCCTGGGCTTTTGCTCTCGTTGTGGAGAGCTAGGTTTGCTCTCTGGTGGCGGTGCGTGGGCTGCTCATTGCAGCAGATTCTCGTTCAGACTTCAGTAGTCATGACACGTGGGCTGAGTAGCTGCGGTGCCTGGGCTCTGGAGCACAGGTTCAGTAGTTGTGGTGTATGGGCTTGGTTGTCTTGTGACACATGGGATCTTCCCGGAGCAGGGATCGAACCTGTGTCCCCTGCATTGGCAGGTGGATTCTTTACCACTGAGCCACCAGGGAAGCCCAGGATTTTGTCTATATTAAGTCATTCAATTCTCATGACAATCTTATAATGTTGTTACTATTATTATCCCTATTTTCAGATAAGAAAACCTAGGCAGAGAGAAGTTGTAATTTGTCCAAAATCACATAATAAGCGACTGAGCCAAGGTTCAAACTTAGCCTATCTGACTTGGAAATTCACATGTTTAACCACTGCATTAAACTATGAATAGCATTTTATCAGAGAAAATATCATCCTCTCCTGGAGCATTTAGTCTTCTGAAAGGGGCACAGAGAGAAGTCACTTCTGGCTGGGTCTGTAGAGATGGTCTCTTGGGCATTGAAGAACTGTAGGGAAATTTGAGAAAGATTATCTAAGGCTAAAGGCTGAACAAAGGCACTGAGTCAGGCCCAGGAAGTGGGTATTTAGAGTAGAGAAGACATGACAGGATGACAGGGTTTAAATTGCCCAGTCAAAAGAAACTAAAATTCACTCTGTGTGCACTGGTGTAGTGGCTTCTAGGCAGCAGTGTTCCATGATCAAGAAGTAGAGTGGAGTTACTTAACCGGCAATTTATGCAGAACAAGAACTAAACAAGAGAAAAGGAGCTAGTGGCAAGGAGAATAGTGAAGCATTGTGTTAGGTATCTTGGTATCAAGCTACAGAAGGCAATCCAAACTTGTGTAAGCAAAAGAGGACAAGTTATAAGCACATATAAGTGGAAGGGAAGCCAAAGGGGCCTGGCTTCAAGCATGGCTGGATTCAGGTAGTCAGTATCCTCCATGTCACTCTCGGGCTGCCTCCTCATGTCTGAGCTCTGTTTTTGCTCTATTGGTCTCTCTGTTTTTCTCTGCTGCACATAGCCTTTCTTGATGCCACCAAAGGAAAAAATGGCCACAAGAAGTTCAACATCTCCACAGGAAAAAGAGCCTTCCTCTTCCTAATGTCCATATGGATCTTAGTTGTGGCATGTGGGATCTAGTCCCCCAACCAGGGCTCTAACCCAGGCACCCTGTAGAGCGTGGAGTCTTAGCCACTTATCACCAGGGACGTCCTCATACGTCATTTCTTGAGAAAGGCTCTGACACACTTGGGTCTTGCCCTTGCCCCTGGGCCCCATGTTTGCTGCCAGGAAGATAAGGTACTTTGATCAGCCAAGACTGGGTCTAAAGTGATCAGGTCCTGGGATCCATAGCCCCTCTCTTCCCATGTTGAATATGGGAGGAACACTGGGCCTACAAATGCTCTCCATGTTCCCCAGGAAGCTCGCGCTACTAGCCAGACTAATATCCCCAAGTCCTTAGTGAGGCAGTTGGATTTATACTCTCCTCCCATCCAGCCCTGTCTCACACCCACCACAGGTGTTTCCTGACACTTTCTCCACTCTTCCCTTCCCATGAGATATCAGTGTTGCTAATCCCCACGGGAAACTTTGGGACAGGCACAGCTCCTGAGTCCCTGAGACTCACAAGGAGCTTGGCGCATATTTTTCTCCAAAGCCTTTCTCATCACTGTGCTTCAAGACTATGGACGGTCCCAAGGAATCTCTACAGATGCCCTGACTTTTACCCACCATGTGATCTCGGACACCACCGACGTCAAAGACAAGGAGTTCTCCATAATCATCCAGAAGAAACTCAACATAGTCAGGAGAGCCTTTAAGGTACTGGAATACTTCAGAGGTTGGAAAGGATAATCATTCATTCATTCAATCCATCCATCAATCATTCCCTCAACAAAACTTCATTCCTCATTTACCAAGTGCCAGGTCCAATGCTAGGCACTAGAGCATGGCACAGTCTCCCTCAAGCCCAAACGCCATCAAATGCCATCTCTCCCACTCTGCTTCTAGGGAGTTGAGAAGAATTAGAAATATATTAAATGAATAAACGATTCAGATAAATACAATAAATGAACTTTACAACTCTCCCCTGACATAAAGGAAGACTGAATGCTGTTAGATCAGGATTTGAAGATGGTATTTCTTTCTTTCTTTCTAAGATTTTTTTTTAATGTGGACCATTTTTACAGTTTTTATTTATTGCAATATTGCTTCTGCTTATAACTCTTCCCTGACATAAATGAAGACTGAATACTTCTACATCAGGATTTGAAGGTCGTATGTCTTTCTTTTTTTAAGTTTTTTGACGTGGACCATTTTTTTTAATTTATTATAATTTTGCTTTTGTTTTATGTTTTGGGGTTTGTGGTTTGTTTGTTTGTTTTTTTTTTTTGTCATGAGGCATGTGGGAAATTAGCTCCCTGAGCAGGGATCAAACTTAGACCCCCTGCGTTGGAAGGCGAAGTCTTAACCACTGGAAGCCCCCAAAGGTAATATTTCAAACAAATAGGGCAGATCTCTCCTGAGGGTGGCTCAGCTGAACTGCCTGCCATCCAGCAACCCACTCACTCCAGAGTTCAGCCACTTGCAAGGAGAAGCACTCACCCAGCCTGCCATGAAACTCAGGGCACTCAGCACATGTGCTAATTATGCTGGAAGCAGTTTATCTGGGCGTGTGAGTGCTGACAAGCCAGATTCTCAGGCCAACCCTAACCCCATCATGCTCCCGCCATTGTCCCACTGGTTTGAGGGCCACTCTTGTGGTTTACTAAACTCCAATCTGTTTTAGCAATCTATTTTCTATTCCAGGACCAACACCACACAAGTCAAGAAGTTTTAAGTTATATATGGAGACAGTAGAGCAAATCATTCCTCATTTTTCCTTTTTTTTAATTGAATTTTTATTCTATTACTTTTTTTTTTTTACTATTTTTGATTGTGGTAAAATAAACATAACATAAAATTTACTATTTTAGATATTTTTAACTGTACTGTTTAGTGACATTGAGTATATCCACACTGTTGTGCAGTCATCTCCAGAACGTTCTCATTTTTTCAAACTGGAACCGCATGCCCATTAAACACTCCCCATTCCAACCATCCCAACCACCACACTACTTTTTATCTCTAAAAATGTGACTACTGTAGGAACCTCATATTAGTGGAACCATAACATATTTGTCCTTTTGTGACTGGCTTACTCGCTAGTGATGAAGAACCCCACCTGCCAATGCAGGAGACATAAGAGATGCACGTTCGATCCCTGGGTCAGGAAGATCCCCTGGAGGAGGGCATGGCAACCCACTCCAGTGTTCTTGCCTGGAGAATCCCACGGACAAAGGAGCCTGGCAGGCTACAGTCCATAGGGTCGCTGAGTCAGACACGACTCAAGTGACTTAAGTGAAGTGTTAATCGCTCAGTCGTGCCCGACTCTTTGCAACCCCATGGACTGCAGCCCACCAGGCTCCTCTGTCTTTTGGATTTTCCAGGCAAGAATATGAGTGGGTAGCCATTTCCTTCTCCAGGGGATCTTCCCAACCCAGGGATCGAACCTGGGTCTCCTGCACTGCAGGCAGATTCTTTACTGACTGAGCTATAAGGGAAGCCCTGAAGTGACTTAGCACGCACATTATTTCACATAGCATAATGTCTTTATAATGTCTGTCGTCTATGTGGTAGCATGTGTCAGAATTTCCTTCTTTTTTAAGACTAAATAATAGTTCATTGTATGTGTATACCACGTCTCAGCTCAGGTCTCCATAACAAACACCACAACCAGGATGGCCTAAATAACAGAAATGTGTCTTCTCCCAGTTTTGGAGACTGGGAGCCTGAGATCAGGGTGCCAGCTGAGAGCTCTTCCTGGCTTGCACACAGATATCTTCTAGCTATGTCCTCACCTAGCTATGTCTTCACTTGGCCTTTCCTTGATGTGCATGTGTGGAGAAAGAGAGAGCAAACTCTCTGGTATCTCTTCTTATAAGGATATTCATCTTATTGGATCGAGAAACCCCCATTCATATGACTTTAATTGCTTCTTTAGAGGCCTCATCTCTAAATACAGGTACTCTGGGCAATAGGGCTTCAATTTATGAATTTGAGGAGGGTACAAACTTTGGCCACCTGATGTGAAGAGCTGACTCATTGGAAAAGACCCTGATGCTGGGAAAGATTGAGGACAGGGGGAGAAGGGGGTGACAAAGAGTGAGATGTTTGCGTGGCATCACCTACTCAATGGACATGAGTTTGAGCAAGATTCAGGAGATGGTGAAGGACAGGGAAGCCTGGCATGCTTCAGTCCATGGGGTCACAAGGAGTCGGACATGATTTAGTGACTGAACAATAGCAACAAAAGACTTTTCGTCCACAACACCATGTTTTTTTCATCCATTCATCTGTCCATAGATGTTTGAGTCGATTCTATTTGGCCATCGTGAACAGTGATGCTACGAACATGGGTTTGCAAATATTGGTTTGAGTCCTTGTTTCAGTTCTTTTGGGTATAGATCTAGGAGTGGAACTGTTGGATCATATGGTAATTGTTGAAATTTTTGAGGAAATGCCATACTGTTTTCCATAGTGGCAGCATCACTTTACATTCCCATAAAGTGGCACCCCACTCCAGTACTCTTGCCTGGAAAATCCCACGGACGGAGGAGCCTGGTAGGCTGCAGTCCATGGAGTCGCTAAGAGTCGGACATGACTGAGCGACTTCCCTTTCTTTTCACTTTCATGCATTGGAGAAGGAAATGGCAACCCACTCCAGTGTTCTTGCCTGGAGAATCCCAGGGACGGGGGAGCCTGGTGGACTGCCGTCTATGGGGTGGCACAGAGTCAGACACGACTGAAGCGACTTAGCAGCAGCAAAGATTATTGTGTCTATGTTCATCAGTGGTACTGGCCTGTAATTTTTTGTTTCCATCATATCTTTTTCTGGTTTGGTTTCAGGGTAGCACTGGCCTGGCAAAATGAGGTCCAAAGCATTATTTCCTCTTCAATTTTTTGGAATACTTTGAGAAAGATGTATGTTAATTCTTCTTTAACACCCTGTGAAGCCTTCTGGTCCAGGACTTTGTTTGTTGGCAGTGTTTTGATTCTGTTTCATTACTGACTCGATTTCATTACTGGTAATCAGTCTGTTAATATTTTCTATTTCTTCCTGATTCAAACTTGGGCGATTGTACATTTCTAGGAATTTATCCATTTCTCCTAGGTTGTCCATTTTATTGGCATGTTGTTTATGGTAATCTCTTATGATCTTTTAAATTGTTGTGGTCTCTTTTGTAACTTCTCTTTCGTTTCTGATTTTATTTGGGCCCTCTCTCATTTTTTTCTTGATGAGAGTAGCTAAAGGTTTGTTGATTTTGTGGTACTTTTCAAAGAATCAGCTGCATTGATTCAGTTTCATTGATCTTTTCTCTATTTTTAGTCTCTATTTGATTCACTTCTGCTCTGATTTTTATTATGTATTTTCTTCTACTAACCTTGAGTTTTTGTTTGTCCCTTTTCTGGTTCCTTTAGATGTGAGGTTAGGTTGTCTGAGATTTGTCTTGTTTCCTAAAGTCGGCTTGCGTCAATATAAACTGGTCTCTGGGAACTGTTTTGCTGCTTCCTTAGCTTTTGGATCATCGTGCTTCCATTTTCATTTGTCTTAAGGTATTTTTTTAATTTCCTTTTTTATTTCTTCAGTCAGTCACCTATTGGTTGTTTAGTGGCCTATTGTTTAGCATCTGTATGTTTGTGTTGTACAGGTTTTGTTCTTGTTAATTTCTAGTCTCTTAGCATTGTGGTAGGGAACTTGATACGATTGCAGCAATCTTCTTAAATTTAATGAGACTTGTTTTTATGGCTCAGCATGTGATCTGTCCTGGAGAAAGTTCCATCCGTGTACACTCAGACCACTTGCTCCTTGTAGAGAACCTCTGCAATTGTGATTATCTTTCCATTTGTGGTCTGCCTACCTAGGGCATGGGTCTTCAGTAAATGCTGCATTTCTGCCCCTCTTACCTGTCTCATTTTGGTTCCTTCTTTACATCTTGAGTTGCAGAAAGTCTTCAGATCACTCTCATCAATGTTTGCTCTGTAAATATGGTGTGGCCATAGGAGGAGGTGAGCACAGGGTCTTGCTGCCCTGCCATCTCACTAGAAGATTGACTTGTTTTGTCATTGTTTTTGCTCTCTTTTTAAAAAGTGACCTAAGGATTACAATTCTAGAAATTTGAAGTTTTACTGTATTTGAAATACTTGTGAATCCAGGATCATCATATATAGATCAAAACCTACAAGTTGCTCATGCTCTCAGAGAAGAGAATGAAGTACTTGCCTTAGAACCTGGCAATGAGTATCTCTAAGATGAAGTACTCACCCTAGAACCCACACGGCAGTGACAGGAAGTACACCCCCTCCTCTTTGGCCTCCTCCCTGACCTTCCTCTAGATGCAGCTTCTATTAAAGGGAACATCTCACCTGGGACCCTCTGACACCACCTCTCTTTGTTCTTAGGGCACAGACCCCACACATGTTGGAGTTCACGTCTTTGGTTTATTCATTGAGGGGGCAAGGTGGAATCACAAAGAAAAAATACTAGAAGACTCGCTACCTTGTGAGATATGTTGTGATTTTCCTGAAATATACTTCTTGCCAACAAAGGTAATCTCCCAGATGTTTATCACAAAGTTTTAAACCACTGAGCTTTCCCTCAGTAGTACCAACCATTCCTTCTAGTTTCCATCCTTATGATTTCACTAGGGAGATTGACCAATATACTTCAGACTACAAACATGTAAAATAGCCCCAAATACTCCTAAAACCTAAAATAGATGCTGTACAAACATCCAGTGTGATTTCTCAAGAATACATACTATAAAGCTATACTAGTGACTAAAAAATCAGGCATAATTCTATATGCAGTTACATAACCACATAATCACCTAAATGTATTCAATTTATAACAAACTCCCCAAATCTAGTATAAAAGAAATGTGAGCTGCTGGCTTACTTAACTGTGTAACTTGAGCATTTTTTTTTTTTTTTTTTAGATTTCTACTGAAAGTTCAACTGCATCTAAGCAGACAGAGCCAGAACTCTATACGTTTGAATGCCCAGTTTACCAGACACCTGAGAGGTCGAGTATTTTGACAGCTGCTGGTTTATCCTCAAACTTTTTAACATCTGTGTACTTATCCACAAAGAAACCTCCTAGTCACTGGATCACAATGCAGGTTGCACTGCTGTGTGAGGAGAATGAAAAATAAAACTTCCATAACAAACCATGTAATTGTGGACTCTAACCAGTTACACGCTTCAAGACATTCACATGGAGTCAACATCCTTCATGAAAATAATCTTGTGTGATCAAGGCAGATTAGACAGTGCCATCTCTTCCTTCCATTTGTATGTGAAAACTTTTAACATGTAGGGGGAGCTCCCAGCTGCTTCCATTCTAAGCAATATCCCTGTGGGTGGGCTCTCCTCCAGGTAAGAGAACATGCCCCCAGAAAGCAGAAGGTCTGACTTTTCTAAAAGGGAAAACCATGGCAAATAGCATGGCATTAGGGCATCTAATCCTTATGGAATTTTTGACTTTAGAGCAATTTCTGCAATTATATACAATAAAACATATACATGAAGAGTAGTCCTTTGGAATACTTTCCCAGGCTGCTCTGAGAGAACACAGAACATGACACTGTTGGCCTGACTGCAGACTTCTGAGACAAACAGTCTTCTCTGAAAGAAATGATCTTGTTCTGATTTCACCAGATTTTCTCTTTCCACTGAAAAACCAATGCTGAGAACTGAGAATTTAAGTGTCAAAACTGGATGAAAAATGTGAAAATTGCATGTCAAAATGTATTTCTGTAGGTAGACTTTCATTGTTGAACACCAACTATGCTGAACTCATATTCCTATACCTTCAGGCCACCTGTACTATGTGGCATATCGATCTTTATACATGAAGACACTGGTGCTCCTGGAGCTTGCGTTGCCCAAGCTCACATTGCCAGAAGCAGGGCTTGGATTCCAAGCCATGTTTGTTGTCACATTACCTCAGCAGTGGGCCCATTGGCAGAAAATAAATCCCATGTTTCCACAAATGAAGATCAAACAATCCCTTCTATCTGCAATAAGGGGGAGAAGAGGTTGTGGAGAGAACTAGTCTAGTTCATAATAGACTCTAATAGCCATGAACAAAATATTAACATCTACTTACTTTTGTGTCTAGGAAACTACACTGAAAGTCACATTATCAAAAACATATACATTGTGAATCTAATTACACACAGTGCTGTAGAAAATAATTATAAAGACCTAGCCCCTGTCATTCAGGAACCAATAAGAAAATGACAAATATAGGATTTTAACAAAAGAAACAAGCTGCTGCTGCTGCTGCTAAATCCCTTCACTTGTGTCCGACTCTGTGAGACCCCATAGACGGCAGCCCACCAGGCTCCCCCATCCCTGGGATTCTCTAGGCAAGAACACTGGAGTGGGTTGCCATTTCCTTCTCCATTGCATGAAAGTGAAGGAGGTCTTATTTGGTCCTTGAATTCATTAAAATAGTTTTAGCAATTATCCATGATTTGCTAAAACAAAACAGTCCATGAGTTACAGACACCACCAATAAGCAAACTCTTTTCCGCAAAGAGTACAAAAATAAGACCAAGAATCACATGATGTGATATTTTTAACTTAATTGGTTTTGGAGTGTATTCTGACACACCCACCTTCTGCAAAGTCATTTCATACTGCGAAGAGAGATCAAGACATGGTGTCTGATCTCACTGACACACAAATGTGTCTCACATGCATGTACTGGCTTTCAAATGCACTTAGGTGCATTTGTAATTAATACAAATTCATTTGAAAGCATTACTGAATCTATGACACTTTTGATCATTCCTCTATTTTCTTAAAGAACAAATACTCAATCTATGATCACCATCTGCAGGTTAAGACTCTCCTCTAACCCTTTTCAAGCTCTGATGTCTGAGAACCTTGATGCAAACTGCAGTTTGCCAGGGGTCTCAGTCTACCTTTTGGATTCCTTGTGGTCCAGGAGGGACCCAAAGGATCCTGGAATAAACCAGGGGTTGGGTGGGGAGCAGAAATCTAAGGGTTCCTGTTTTGGTCCCAATGATCCCAAGAGTTACAGGTGGAAAAAAAAAGAGAGATTCCAAAGTGGTCAAAGCAACATCTTTATTTTCAACTTTATTTCCAACTTAAAACTTCATTATAAAACTTGTCAAAAAAATGTCAAAAACAAATTAAAAACAAATTGTGGCACTGTATTGGTGACAGCCCTTTTTTCATCACCAAGGAAAGAATTAGTGGTCCTTCTTTCTCCCCTAATGCTTCATTGGTGAATCTAGTATAGAACAAGCTGGGACATTTTCTGATGCCAGAAGAAAAGCATAAAAAAAACTGCTTGCATACATCAGTACTAATAAACACTGAAAATTTCACCAAAACCACATTTAAAGATTACAGGATGTGGAACGCTTGAGCAAACCAAGTTCATGATCATATCAACACAAGCACAGTTATATACACTTCAAACTGCAGCACAGAATAAACACTGCATATCTAAATGGCTCATATAGAAAATGTATAATTGAAAACCCCAACGTACAGACTATATTTATTAGGTTTGCCTATGTTTAAGATACTGAGAACAATTTAACTCTGAATATGAAAGCTTAGTGAATTTGCTACTGTTCCACTATAGGATAATTAACAATGAGACTATATCAACTTAAGTAGAATTTAAAGGCTAAAGCTACCTTATGCACATCTGTTAAACTAAAAGTAATGATTTTAAACTATTCCCTTAAATTGCTTTTAGATAAACAGATTTCAAAAGATGAACACAACACTCCTTAACTGGGAGTAGAGTTTTGTAAATATAAAGGATATGCAAAATACAGTATACACTGCATGAACTAACAGTAGCAAAAACACAGTTTAATTTAAAAAGTCAAAAACATATAAAAATATTAGCCTTTCTGGAAATGGCAAATTTTTAAACACCAATCTGTGTAAAAAGGTTTAAATAGTGATGTTACTCCAAAAATATATATTTATTCTATTTTTCTATTTGCAACAGTTTATAAAGGCAAACAAACACCTGCAATTGAGGTAGCAAAGCCAAATTCAGAAACTTTGGATTAGGAAAAAAATACCCTTCCTATGTTTTAATACCATCTTTCATACAATATTAAATGAATTCTCCTTGTTTCAAAATGTTTAATTCACATGTATTACTTTACAAAACTTAATTAAAATACTGCAAATGTTTGTTTAAAAGATATTGGGTTGGATAAAAAATTCGTTCAGGTTTTTTATGTTAAAACCCAAATGAATATTCTGGCCAACCCAATACTTAGTTCTGAAAATTATTTCACATTCAAAATACTATACAGAAAAACCTGAAGTCACCATATATTACATAAAAGCTACGTATTTACAGTTTCAAATGCAGTTTTAGAAGCTGAGGTTAAGCAAACCACTACTAATGGTCTTCATTAAACAGTGTCCACTATCAGTTATTCCCCTTCCCCTACAGCATTGAACAGACAATTGGTTTTTACTTTCAAATCACACAACTAGAAAATGATTTAAAGGGAAACAAATGAAAGTTCTATCCCCTTAATGCAAGAAAACATAAATGAACTTTAAAATGTAACAATGTTTTTATTTAAGACAAAAACCAAACCAACTGGACAAAAGAATCAAAATTTGAAAGGTAATCAAAAATCCTGAACATCAATATTCAGTGCATTTATAAGACTGTTTTTTGTTCTCAGATTTTTAAAGATTAAAAATTTACTAAGTGCAAATTCTATTTATATTTTCCTTATGTTAATTGTTACGATTTATTAAACATGGCTACAGGAAAAGACTTACTACTTGGCTCTATCTTTAGCCCTGCCTGAAAAAGAAATATACAGATTCTGTCAGTGCAATGAAAGAAGGTTCATTTTGGATTTTTTTTTTCTTTTTTTTTTTTTTTTGCAAACGGAAGATAGAACTGCAGGAGCATTTAGAGGGTGCCCAGAGCAGAATCAGTAGATGTAGGGAAATATGCGGTAGGGGACTCGCTGGCAGTACTTCTCCCACGCCAGGCCATACTTCTTCCTACAGTGGTGCTCGTCACGGGCTTCCCGGTGCACCAGCAAGATGGTGAAATAAATCACATAGAAATAAGGCAGAATGTGATTGAAACCTGGGGGAAACAAAAGGAAACAGTACCTAGTATTTTTATTTTTCACTAGACAACACTGTTTCCTGCGCTTCCCCAAACAGCCTAAAATTGGGGCGTCCCATTACTCCATTTTCTCCAATAATAGGGGAAACAACTAAGCCAGTTCATAAAATCCCACTGCTGTGTGGCAGGAGGTAGTCATTTGAGTTAAAAGCTATTCAGAGAAGAGTGATTAATCCATCCTAACAATCCTTCATAATCAGAACATCTGCCCTTCTAATTAAAGCAAATCCCTCCATTTCCTCCCCTCCGGTGCTCAGGGTAGAGAGCTGCTGGCCATCACTGCGGGGCAGGCAGAGCAGGGCAGCCAGTGCTGCAGGGTGTGGGCTGACCCAGACGCATGAAGCGCCATGTGCGCCTTTTCTTAGGAGCCAAATTTTTTCAGAATCCATGTATAGCGAGTCATGAATAAAAAGTTGATTATTAATTCCTACATAGTCCGCTTAGGAAAAAAGCTGCCAGACACAGTTGAAAACAAAGTTTTGCTTGCAGGATTTTAGAGTAAAACTTCATGGTCTGTGAATTCCTAATTCCCCTCAGACACAGGATGAATGAGGTGCTGGAAATAGAACCCAACACTCAATCAGGGAACGAAAAACCCCAGCCTCTAACACAGACAACACCCAGACCCACAGAGGACAGACAGACATGTGTGGGCGGCCTGGGAAAGAGTCCCATCAGCTCTCTTCCTGAATGCTTACCACACGGGAGGGACCAGGCCAGGGCCATGATGAGATCACCCAAGTAATTGGGGTGGCGAACAAAACCCCACCATCCAGAAACAAGAAGATTTTTTCCCGTTGAAGTATGAATGGTTTTTAAATCTATACAGAAATAAAAAATACATGTTTAATGATTCTAAGACAAGCAGAGACATAAAATCCTTACGTAATGCAAAAATACAATAAATATAAACCAATACTTACGTGCAAGCCTTGGATCAGTGGGATTTTTCCGGAATGCATTTTTCTGAGAATTTGCACATCGGAAGATTACAAATCCGCATACTGTAATTTTTTAAAAATTTCATTTGTTAACAATTCACATATAATCTTTATTTTAAAGCATCTGTAATTTCATTTAGAAATGATTCCTGTGTTTCAAGGAAATGTCCAAGGTACAGAAGAGTCTGATTTCTTAAGAACAATTCACACCCTCTCAATCTCAGGATGACAAAAGAAGATCCAATCCTGATATCTCACTATCTTACAGCTTTCCTCATCTACCTGGGGACACCTTGAAGGCAAAACTAACAAATATGCATTATTATTCACGGTGCATCCATGAATAAAATCTACTGCAGCCCACATTACAATAAAATCAATACTGGAGTTCATCTGTTAGTTATGACATCTACTGACCATAACAGGAATGCTTCATTAATAAAACTATAGCTCAGAATCTGTACCAGAACAATATGCACATAAACGTGAATATATGCCAAATCCCACTGCAAGCCCCTTAAGCTGGTAGATTTATTTCAAATTTCAAAATGTCAAAACTAAGAGGCCCTGACATATGATTATGTATCATCAGTCCTCAATAAAGTAGTAAAAAATAACTCCACTCCCCATTTTTAGCTTAACTGTAAAATAGACATAGCCTGTCTTGAATAACACACAGGCATGTGTTAACCAAACCAATAGTGAAACTAAATCTTAATTTCAACCAGAGACTTGAATTTTTCTTCTACCATAGATATTAGTGTAGTGAAACTAGCAACATTTGAAGTTCAGTGGTCATTTTCCCTGCCCTCCCTCTGGTGGATGTGTTTAACGAACAGTGTAACAGAAGAAAAAACCCATCCTGAATCTAACCTGCTACCATCAGCCAAGCTGTACTCCTCACTCTTCCCCACCATCCTGGTTGAGCTGTTCCCTCTGTCCGATGTATCTGTCTCCCCATGCCACTTTCACCCACCCAACAGATCAAATGTCACATTCTCCAGTAAGTTTACAGTGATATTCCCCAGAGAGACGTGCTCTCTACCTTAAACTCCCATCATATTTGCTCTATTAGTCCCTCCTCTAGACTCTTCCTGTGCTTCAATCCAGTGTCTGAGTGTCTTATTTCTTCTATAAGAGCATAAGCTCTAGGAAGGCAAGACCATCTCCCTGTTTTTCAAGGTACTACCAGAAAAAGCGGGCTCTCAACAGAAGAAAATCAATCATTACTAAAACAATAAACTTTTATTGTTTTTAACAATAATTGTATTATTTTTAAATAAAGAGCCTCTTGATAAAAGTGAAAGAGGAGAGTGAAAAAGTTGGCTTAAAGCTCAACGTTCAGAAAACTAAGATCATGGCATCTGGTCCCATCACTTCATGGGAAATAGATGGGGAAATAGTGGAAACAGTAGCTGACTTTATTTTCTTGGGTTCCAAAATCACTGCAGATGGTGACTGCAGCCACGAAATTAAAAGACACTTACTCCTTGGGAGAAAAGTTATGACCAACCTAGACAGCATATTAAAAAGAAGAGATATTACTTTGCCAACAAAGGTCCATCTAGTCAAGGCTATGGTTTTTCCAGTGGTCATGTATGGTGTGAGAGTTGGACTGTAAAGGAAACTGAGTGTCAAAGAATTGATGCTTTTGAACTGTGGTGTTGGAGAAGACTCTTGAGAGTCCCTTGGACTGCAAGGAGATCCAACCAGTCCATTTTAAAGGAGATCAGTCCTGGGTGTTCACTGGAAGAACTGATGTTGAAGCTGAAGCTCCAATACTTTGGCCACCTGATGCAAAGAGCTGACTCATCTGAAAAGATCCTGATGCTGGGAAAGATTGAGGGTAGGAGGAGAAGGGGAAAACAGAGGATGAGGTGGTTGGATGGCAATACCGACTCAATGGACATGAGTTTGAGTAAACTCCGGGAGTTGGTGATAGACAGGAAGGCCTGGTGTGCTGCAGTCCATGGGGTCACAAAGAGTCAGACATGACTGAGCGACTGAACTGAACTGAATAAATTTTTAAAACAGGTGTTTTGTTCAAAATGATGTTTAAATAACTACTGAAGAACCCAAGGAAGAAGTATCCATTCTCTTTGCAAGCTGCAAGAATCTTTTATGACTCAACTCATCCATGACAGATTATTTCATACTTGAGCTACTCATGGCCATTTAAAAGGGCACGCTGTAAACATGTAGATACCACACTACAACAGACTCAGTACACAGTATTTAATACACAGAGACTGAAATTAATACTCACGTTTCAGAGCAATGATTAGAGAAGCCATTGGCCAAGACAGTTCATTTGGATGACTGACTAAATAAAAGGCCTGAAAGCTGTAGATAAATGGAACCCACACCAAATCTCCAAAAGCCAGCATGAATCCAAATCCATCATGGATAATGTCCATGGTTGTCAATAATGCTTCCTAAATGGGTACAGAGAAGGGAAAAAAATGTTCTAAAGTTTGGGGAGAAAAGCTTCGATGTTTAAAGTATTCAAATAAAGTACTAATTTACAGTCAAATTTACAAAAGGTTAAAGGAAGGTAGTTGTTGTTCAGTCACCCAGTCATATGCGACTCTTTGTGACCCCATGGACTGCAGCACACCAGGCCCCCCAGTCCCGCACCATCTCCTAGAGTTTGCCCAAGTTCATGTTCATTGCATCAGTGATACCGTCCAGCCATCTCATCCTCTGAGACAGTACAGCAACCTAAAATGTTTGAAGGCGGGAGCGGGGATCTGTCTCCCTTGGCGCAGGTATCACACTGAGTCATTCGGCTTCATCCCGTCACTCTAGCCACTCCCTCCACAATCCTGAACCACAGAGCTCCCAATGCCTCTTCTGCCTCCCCGCCTCTGCCTGGAACACCCTCCCCAAACTGCAGCTGAAGCCTGGCCTGTACTCCCTTCCTCAACCCACCACTCGCCGAAGCCAACTGACTGTCCTGTAACTCAGCGGCCCTCTCTACTAGACTGGAAGATGCGGTGAGCGTGGGTTTCCAGCTGCCACCCCAGCACTGAGTACAGGTGTGCCAACCTAGCTAATGTTGTTCAGTCACTAAGTTGTGTCAGACTCTTTGTGACCCCATAGACTGCAGCACGCCAGGGCTCCGAACCTAACTTCTGAGCATGATCTAGCTTTTCAGGTAGCTTGTCCACACTACCCGGCATCATGGGAAACCGCCTGCTTCACTGCTCAGGATAAACCAGGGCCTGAATGCACTCTCTTGTGGATCTGACTGGCACGAGCCAGAAACCCGCAGGCCTTGGAAGTGGAGAGGGCACTGTCTCAGGGCCTCCCTAACCTGCCTCAGACTCCAGTACTCAACACTGACCAGAAAAATTAGCAAGTATAATCTCTATCAAAGAATCAATGTTCTAGGTGAAAGAAAAAGAGTGAGATCTCCAAAATGCATTTTCCCCCGCAGGAAGCAAACAAAAAGACCACAGAACAGAAAAATGGATGTTAGAATTTCCAGGCCTATTGGGTCACCCTCTAGTCAACACGCCTATTCTTTTGAACTGGGGAGCAGGCAAGATAGTATACGAGGGATAATGACAGGGGCACATGGGAGTGGGCAGAGAGGAAGGGACAAGATACCAACATCCCGTGCCAGGAGGGGCAGGGAGGACCCTCAGCCCCACCCAGTTCCCAGGGACTCAGAAGGCTGCAGGACAGAAGCAGAGGCTCAGAGGAAGGGTCATTTACATTTAAGTTCATAGTCTCCATTTCTCAAGGTGTGCCACTTAACACATAGAGGGATTTCTATCACTCAATCAAATAAGAAAATTATTAAGCATCCACTCACTGAACAGCAGCATGCCAGATACTAAAGAAAACCATAAAATCAGGTTTCTCCTTCAAGAAGCTAACTATAATCTGGCTGAGACAGTGATGGCTTATTTAAAAAATAACTTCCCAACTTTAATCCACTACCCCAGGTTAAAAAACTGCCTTAAGAGTTTTGCCTTAAGACACAATCATTTTTTGTTAATTAACAGAAGTCAATGTTTGTTTCAATCTTTAGAAAACATGAATTTCTAAGTCACTTAAAAAGTGACTTCCATGACAAGACAGAAAACTAGAAGGAAGAATTACTCATCATCAGATAAGAATTTAAAAAAATAATCTCTGAGGGGATAAAGCAACCGAGGAAATATCATCTGACTTGTAAAACATATCCTACCATCTTCTGAGCATCTATTTGTTACATAATCAAAGAAAGACCTACAACTGGCAAGATGAAGTACATTTATAAGAACTGGTGTTTTTTTTTAAACTTCAGAAGCACGTTTAATTTTGAGTAGACTTGGAATTTTCAGAGAACTCTGTATCAGATGCTCCCAACATCTGTGCAGTTTCCCAGGGTGAGCCCAGGTCCACATTTAGTGGTAGGAGCTCAATAAGGGTCCAAATGTGGCTACCTGTACTCAAGATCTGCTTACCTCCAAGAGGTCCTAATCTCCTTCCAAAGAAAAGGAAGATTATCGACATATCAGTATCAAGTTTTCAAAGTCGCCTTGACTGAGTATGACCAAATAATACAATTTTTCAAAAACAGCTTAAAGAAGGATCTTTTCTCAAAATGTCAACAGGCTGCCATGTAACACTTGCTTTGGAACATCATGATGTAGGACCATCCATTTTGTTTTTTAAAATTGAAAGAAAACTTAATTTAGAATTTGGAGGAGATGGTAACAAAGATAAAAGTAAATGATAAAACAGTTGTAGAACAGACCCAAAGAAGATACTGTTTTCAAGAATAATATATTTAGGTGAGACAGAGACTAGCAAACATTGCCGGTCTTCAAGTAGCAGAAAGAACTGATCTTGCATCAACGTATGAGAAAAGCCACCTTAAGAGGTCAGTGTCATTTAAACTGGTTTCCTCAATGTATCATGATTTCTGATTTTATATCCATCTGATTAAAGTTATTCTTTGTATTCTGAAACACCAACAATAAAACAACTCCCCCAGTATTTAAGAACTAGCCTCTCCTTGATAATCCAAAAACTGCTATCCTAATTCAATGACGCTTACTCCTTGGAAGGAAAGTTATGACCAACCTAGACAGCATATTAAAAAGCAGAGACAATACTTTGCCAACAAAGGTCTGTCTAGTCAAGGATATGGTTTTTCCAGTGGTCATGTATGGATGTGAGAGTTGGACTGTGAAGAAGGCTGAGCGCCAAAGAATTGATGCTTTGAACTGTGGTGTTGGAGAAGACTCTTGAGAGTCCCTTGGACTGCAAGGAGATCCAACCAGTCCATCCTAAAGGAGACCAGTCCTGGATGTTCATTGGGAGGACTGATGCTGAAGCTGAAACTCTAATACTTTGGCCACCTCATGCGAAGAGTTGACTCACTGGAAAAGACCCTGATGCTGGGAGGGATTGGGGGCAGGAGGAGAAGGGGACGACAGAGGATAAGATGGCTGGATGGTATCACCAACTCGATGGACATGAGTTTGAGTAAGCTCCAGGAGTGGGTGATGGACAGGGAGGCCTGGCGTGCTGCAATTCATGGAGTTGCAAAGAGCTGGACACGACTGACCGACTGAACTGACCTGAATTCAGTGCTAGTGTTTGATCCATCCATTTTCACCCATTTGAATCACTAAGAAATGAAGTTTTATTTATATGAATCAGTCACACCCACTAATTCAAGATCCACAGATCTTAAATATCCAGCGGCTGACAGAGCAGCTGATACACACGGACACCTACCATCTGTTAGAGCTCACTGTGTGTCAGCTCACTGTCACACGGACCCACACTTCATTTAGTCTCATTACCCGTGGAGGCAGGTTATGTTCTCCTCACCTTGTGTGTAAGAATCTGAGGCTTGGACGAGTCAAGTCACTCACCCACACCCAATGCCATCTGACTCCAAGGCTCTTAAAAATTACTTACCTCATTCCAGAGAGCATCTACCACATACAGGAGCTGGAAACTGTTAACCAAAATCATTGCTAATGATGGAGCGGCGCGATTCTGTTCCTTCATCTCAGCCAAAAGCATCACCAGGTTAATGACCACCTAAAACAAAAGGGGCAGGTACAGTTTCCAGAGAGAAAGGTGGTAATTTCCCAGCTGAGAAAGCTGCAGACACACCTCACTGAGAAGCCACCATCGGTGACAAGACACATCAATCCCTTGATAAGATGTACTGAGATAGACACTTATTCTGTGGCAGTCTTGCCAATCATGAGAAAATGCTGGACTAACCCAAATCTAGGGGCCCTCTTACAAAACAACTGAGTATTCTTCAGAAGTGTCGAAGTCATGAGGGACAAAGGACGATGAATCAACTGCTACAGACTAGAGGACACGGACACCAAATAACAAACAAATGCACTGTCAGGCCCTGAAGAGAATCCGGGAACAGGAAAAGGCCAACAGCGGAAAAACGGTGAAACCAGAATAAGGTCTATAGACTTAATTTAACCTACTGTAAAAGGTGAGTTTGTCATTCTTTTTTTTTTTTTTTTCTTTTTTAACTGCTATTCTTGATAACTATATTATGGCTCTGTCAGACATCAACACTGCAGAAAGTGGTGTGAAGGAACTCTTATTTTTGCAACTTTCATACAAGTCTAAAATAAGGTAAAAGTACATTTTTTTTAAAGGAAGAAAATATATTTTTTCTTCATATATTCATTTACACTATTATTTTCTTCCATAAACACAAACTGATATAGTCAAAATAATATAAACTCTTTTAACATTTAATAACCTATAACAGGACATCTTAACCCGTTGGACTATATTTAAAGAAAGAAAATATTTGAAGTAGACAAAATTATGGAAAGTTATAATTATTCCTAAAAACATACCACCTATAAGCTCACTTCAAAATTGTCTACATTTCTTTCTAAATGCAAGACTAGTTTGTACTACTGAACTGAAATTAAAAAAAAAAAAAAGACATACCCATCCAATCAATCCGGGACGCAATTCACAAAAGTACTTGAGATCAAAAGTACCAATCCGAGGGTTTAACTCCCGGCCAATGAAGAAATCATAGATGGCATTTCCTAAGAAGGGAAAAGTTTTTATCCAAACAGTATTCCAAAACCAACTATGAGACTTTAAAACTGTACTGCTGTCTACTACCCAGGATCACAATTCAGTCATCCCCAAGAACCTGGCAAACCATCAGGGAAGACAGGCAGGGGACGCAGGTCCCATCTGGAAATATCCATACTGCTACAGGCATGGGACCTATGGCGCCCAGATTCCTGCATTTTGAGGGAACTAGAGTTTTTATTTTTAATGTAGACTCACAATTTTTAAAATAAGTCACTTAATTTTTTTTAATGTTTTTAAAAACTTTAAGTTAGAATCGACCAGTTTATAATCTCTATTATTTGATTTTTTAAAAAAGGAGGTGTACTGTTTCAAACAAAATATAACATAAGCTATAAACTGTTATAACACTAATGTTACTGAAATGCTGCAACTTATTCAAATGCCTCACTGTCATCAAGTGACTAAAAAAGGAAGAGGAAACAAACAGGAAAGCATGAGGGGAGAATCACATTTCCTTCCTCTCATTTTTCTTAAAATTATTTTTCATCTTTTTTTTTCCTATTTCTCATCCCTCATAAACTGAAGAGAGAAGAGAGTTCTATGAAAGCCTAGAATTGGGTCCTGGGGGTGGCCAGGGGGGTGGGAGGGCACGTTCATGGGAGGCGTTCGTGGGACCCACACAGTCTAACGCTGCTCACCAGAGCTGGCTGGCGACAGTTCATCCTGGGGCGCTTTCAAAGCCCTGGCATAGAGGTAAACACTCAAGCCCATGGCAAAAACCACGGCTGCAAGCGCAAACTGAAGGAAATGATGGTACACATAATAAAGCTCTACATTCCAGAAGAAGCACGCTCCGACCAGTGCAGATGTCAGGATAAAAGCATAGAATCCTTTAAAAAAAAAAGGGGGGGGGAGGGTCAAAAAATTAATGTTAACCCAGGGTTCACAAGAAATTTATACCATTATAAATTAATGTAACATTATTTTTCAAAGTCTTATAGTTTCATTATCCAGGCTAAATACACACAAGCGCATGAAAAAGCAGTACCCCTGAGGTTAGCAGTCTTCAATATAGACGCTACATCTCCCATGCATACTTAATCAATAACAGTATGTTAATTAATAATATAATTATTAATAATACTTAATAATAACATACTTTTCATTGTGAACAGTCATCTGCTTTTAATTAAGAGAGAGCGGAAAAGAGGTGCACCAAAATTTACCATAAAAGATCCTCAAAATTCTCATGGTCCAAACGCACAGGCCCAAAGTCAAATGGCTAATTACTGACAGAGCTGGGCCAAACACACATTTTAAAGTGAGTGAGTGAAGTCACTCAGTCGTGTCCGACTCTGCGCGACTCCATGGACTGCAGCCTACCAGGCTCCTCTGTCCATGGGATTTTCCAGGCAAGAGTACTGGAGTGGGGTGCCACTGCCTTCTGCAGAGGATCTTCCCGACCCAGGGACTGAACCCGGGTCTCCTGCATCGTAGGCAGACGCTTTACCATCCAAGCCACCAGGGCAGTCCCGGTGGACACGTTTTAAAGCCCCAGGGCAATCTTGGTTATAAATTATGAATATTTTTACCTGAAATAATTTCTCAGTAATGGTCTCAAAGGACCCTGAACTGTACTCTACCTCCCAAACACAGACCTCAAGACCCTGCCCTCAAAGAATGCCCCAACACAAATGGCCCCTCCAGAGCCGGGCAGGAGACTAAGGGGACCAGCGGGCTGGAGATGCCAGGGAGGGACTGGTGGGGCCCAGAGACAATGTCCATTCCAAAGTAGAAGGGAGGCCCCACGAGAGGAACCCCTGTTCCAAGCTAGCCCTGGTACAGCTCAACAGAGAGAGGCTGTGTCTGCTTTTTCTTCTGACACAAGGAATAGTTTTCCTTTCAGGAGTCAAGTGTCTGCAGAAACTGTCCTCTAAGTCATCAAATCACATTTGGATAAAAACAGTCTAACACAATGGAATTTAGAAAGATGGTAACAACAACCCTGTATGCGAGACAGCAAAAGAGACACAGATGTGTAGAACAGTCTTTTGGACTCTGTGGGAGAGGGGGAGGGTGGGATGATGTGGGAGAACGGCACTGAAACATGTATAGTATCATATATGAAACGAATCACCAGTCCAGGTTCGATGCAGGATACAGGATGCTTGGGGCTGGTGCACTGAGACTACCCAGAGGGGTGGTACGGGGAGGGAGGAGGGAGGGGGGGGTTCAGGATGGGGAACACATGTATAGCTGTGGCGGATTCATGTTGATGTATGGCAAAACCAACACAACAGTGTAAAGTAATTAACCTCCAATTAAAATAAATAAATTTATATTAAAAAAAGAAAAAAAATACAGTCTAACACAGAAAAGAGGTAGATATTGTAAGAATTCTGAAAGGGGGATGGGAGGAGAGTTTAGGAGGAAGGGGACACATGGATGCCTATGGCCAATTCACGTTGATGTATGGCAAAAACCATCACGATATTATAAAGCAATTATCTTCCAATTAAAACAAATTTTTTTTAAAATTAAAAAAAAGAATTATGAAACCAAGGTTTTTGTAAAGTAAAACTGTCATCTCTAAGTAACTATTTAAATCCACATTTTCCACCTATCATGTTTACTCTAATGAGTAACTTTGTAAAACATTCATTTAATGCTCATAAAATTTATGAATATTAAAGAAAAAGAATGGTACATGACACAGTTTCTTGCTCTTGCTCTCTCGCCTATGTGGATTAAATTATTCAAAACATCTTAGGACTCTCCTTAGTTTATAATGGTAAAATTTTCTAATGCTAGAGTGAGAGTAATCAGACGAGGAAATTTTAAAAAGAAGGATCAAGCAACTAGTCCAGCCACTGCTGGCGTGCTCTGCCAGCTCCAAGCACAGGACTACTGTGCCCAGCCTGGGAGGAGCCGCGCCTTCAAAGGGAAGCCAAAACAAAAAAGAAGAGCACTCAGAGGTAAATGGGCACCTAGAGAGAAGCTCACAAAACACAAATAGTGACAGACCTGATGGCAAGAAGTGGACACCACCCCATCCCTCCCCAGATTCAGCCTCACTGGGGAAGCAAGGCATAGGGCAGATTCTACACCTGGTTCCAAAAGCAAGCAAAATATCTGACAGTAGCAGCAAAAAAGTGTCACGCAACCACCATGGGTCAGGGGCTGAGCTAGACTCGCTGCTTTACAACTTGGCACAAGAGGCATCTAGAGCACCTCTGGCTTCCCCTCTGAAGCCCAGCAGAGGGACTTCAGATAAGGTGGATGCCAGGTGAGCCACTGAAAAAGGCACCCACAGTCAAACAGGTGAGAAGTGACAGGGTCAAAACAGCCCAAGAATTTAAAATGATAATAATAATTCCCAAGGAAAGGAAAACAGTCTACTCAGTCTAGTTAACATGGAAAATCATTTAAGGATAACTACACTATATATCCCTGGAGGAGGGCATGGCAACCCACTCCAGTGTTCTTGCCTGGAGAATCCCCATGGACAGAGGAGCCTGGTGGGCTACAGTCCATGGGATCGCAAAGAGTCAGACCCAACTGAGTGACTAGGCACAGTGCAGCACACTATATATACATTTATTTCTTAAGTTAATGAAACTTCATCAGTCTTTACATGGCAAAGGTAGGCTGATCCTCTTCTTCAGCACATACTCCAACCACAGGAGGTGCTGGATTAAGGGGGACAAGGCCCTCTTGTTGAGATGTTCAGTGAGACTTCCACTCCATCCACTCAGAGCTCCCACTAACAAGCGCCTCCTACAGGCCAGTCACTCTGCTGACACGGAGGGTACCACAAAGATGCAGCCAAGTCCCAGCCCACAAGCCACCTTCTCGTGGGGAGACCCCCATGAACAGACAAGCACCCTGATGTCTGGAAGACCTATCATACAGGAAAATAAGGCAGGGTAAAAGAAAGAAAGGGACCTGAGGGCTTGCTTCTCTGAGCAGAGAGACATCAGAGATGAGGCAGCTGACACAGGGGCAAAGTTTTCCAGGCAAAAGCACTGAGAATATAGCCTAGAGATGGCCCACAGGCCAGTGGCCGGGGCAAATGAGCAAGAACTCCCTAGAGCAGGAGTGGCCAGGAAGCCTATATCGTGTAGGACTTCACTACATGGAGAAGACTCAGGATGATAAAATGCTTGTGCAAAACTGCTTCAGTGAATAATAAATACTATTAAGAAAATAAAACTGGGGCTTCCCTGGTGGTCCAGGGGTTAAGAACCCAACGTGTAATGCAAGGGACACCACCAGTTTCATTCCTGGTCCAGGAAGACCCCACGTGCCACAGAACACCTAAGCCCATACACCAGGACTACTGAGCCTGCATGCCTAGAGCCTGGGATCTGCAACTACTGAGTTCACTCATTACAACAGCTATGGAAGTCCACGCACCCAAGAGCCTGTGCTCCAAACAAGAGAAGCCACTGCAGTGAGAAGCCTGTGCACCGCAATCAGAGCAGGCCCTGCTCACTGCAACTAGAGAAAGCCTGCGGGCAGTAACACAGACCCACCACAGCCAGAAGTAAATTAACAAGTACATAAAAAGAGAATAGAACTGGAGAGAGGAAAAGAGTGACTGAGGGGCTTGTTACCCTACACAGCATAATTTTGACATACTGGCTGCAGGTGTGAGCAGTTTACTTGCATGCCCTTTAGACTACTAAGAAATAATTTACGTTTTACTGCTCTGGTGCAATCAGCTTTGATAGTTTAAAAGAGTACAACACCCAAAAGTCTGTGTATCAAGTCATCAATTTGAGTCTTAAAAAAAAAAAAAAGATTACCATTTAATCTGTACTTGAGTCTTCTTCCATTAGTAAGAGGCGTTCCTTCTACAACCTTAAAAGAAAAGTTTTGTTTTTTAATTAAAAAATTTAAAAAGCACATCACTTTACTGTGTGTGTGTGTGCGTCTTGTAAAATCACCTAAATTTCAATATGCCCAACAAGGAGGATTGTCTTTGGTAGGAAAGTTTAGTAACAAGTTTCAAAAATCTTTGCAGCACGCCCTTTGGTGAAGTAATTCCACTTTCAGGAGTTTATCTCAAATACAAATCTAGTAGTGACTTCTCTGTGTGCTCAGACTATTGCAATAGCCACCCTCCCCCAACCATCCCATGTCCCACCACAAGACTAGATGTGTTTTCAAAAACCTGTACTAGATGTTGATCTCTAGCTCAAATCCTTCAATGACTCCCCACTGCTTACAAAGTGGAGTACAACTCCAGCCCCCCACATTTGTGCAGTCCTTTCAAGCAGGCTCAACGCCACTCACCCAGTTCACTATGGCCCGTATCACTGATGGCAGGAGCTCATATACCTACTTGCTCTGCTGTTTATAAATATATGCTCACCCAGTTATTCAATCATTTCATGTGATTCTTTTATCTCCAATTAGAGACAGTGAGCATGTTCACTGGACCATTTCATCTCTTCATCTGGATCACCCACAGCATCCCCATATTAAAAGGTACTCAAGAAACACATTTGAATGGGATGAGTTAAAAAGTTCACTTGCCCAATGGCAACGAAATTTTACTCCCCAATATTCAGAAACGGTGCAATTCATTATAAATTATAAAATACTAATATGGTATCATCTGTCTTCGGCCAAACTACTATACTCTTTCATTAGCTATGAAAGGGAACCCAGTAGAAATGTAATGTTTGTTTGAGATCACAGGATTAGCAAAACCACATGCTAATTTCAAATGATTCTTATCTACTAAAGTTATCTAATAACTCCTATGTTTGGTTTTAGTCTGCGAAATATATATATATATTTATAAATAAATATATATAAACCCCATCAAAACTGCTTTTCTCAATAAATATTATCTAGTTGACCTAACTTTAACTTAACTTTATCTGAACTTATGATTTTTACTGTAGAGTCTTATTAAAAAATACCTGAAAATTCATATCACAAGAATCCTCTCTAAGGCCAATGTTATGGTGAGGTCCCAAAGTATTTAAAGTTTGCAGCTCTAGCCTCCTATCACTGACATTCTCCATTCCCAATAAAACTGATCCTTTTGTCTACAGACAGTTGGCAAACTTGCAAAGCCCTAAGAATAAGATCTTTAAATGAATTATTTATTCATTAAGGAATCTCATGTTCCTTTAAATATATCCAAGTAGAGGATTCTACTGAAAAAAAAAAGTCTATACTCAGCAATGAGGACAAGTTTTAAAGACACTGCATGAGTTTGAAGAGAACATTCAATGGTCCAAACAACAAAGTTCTGAGATGAAAATTAGAAAACTTATCATATTTTAAAAAGTAAAAGAAGCGGACTAAAATCCATTGAGCTCAGTAGCCTATCAAGTGATAATTTAAAATTCTGCACCTGAAATGACATATGAGGAAACTTTTTTCTTCCCCAGAAACCTCTATTATTCGGGCTATTTTGCAAAATAGCTTATTCTTTCCTATTTGGTCTGGAAAGTTACACAAGAACCCTTAATCAGATTCTTAAAGCTCTGCTTGATAAGCAAGTGTTACAGAGCACAAAGAGTAAAGGTTTAACAAACTAAAATTTCTAAGCTTGGGTGGTTGTGACCATGGACAGCTTTTAACCTTAAAACTACTATCAATACGTTCACATAAACATGGGAGTGAAAGGAAGACCATCTCATTACACTACGCCCCACCAACATAACCTTACCTTTCCAATCGGCAGTAAGTGGAACAGAGTCTGAAGGAGAAACCAGAGGAGGTAGACCCCAAAGACTCTGGTTTCCCATAAATCACCCAAAGCTGGCAGAGGAGGTGGGAAATTCAGAAGACTGGGCTCCTTCTGTTTACACATCAACAGCAACAGGAAGAGGAAGGCCGGCAGGCCAAGCATGATGAGAAAAGCACCTGTAAATAATCAGTGAACATTCAAGGCTCTTATTTCAATCCAGGCCGGTTTGTTTTATTTTTTTTTTTGCAAGAATCACTTGAGTTTCTAGTGAAGGTCAGAACTCAAGTCTGGCTAGCTGTTTGAAACCAGTGTCTAATGTCCCACGAGATAGTCCTCATGTCCACCTGTTACATCTTCTGGGAAAGCAACCACAGGCATAAAAGTAGTAAAAAAAAAAAAAAAAAAAACCAGCACACAATCAGCACTGAAGAGCTAGATTCCACCTCAGAAACCAACCTCTGAAACATTCAAAATCCAACCACAATGGGAAAAAATATGTTGAGATTCCAGCAATCTGAAGACTGGAACATCTAAAAACTATCTATTGGTCTAATCTTTAAAACACAAAAAACTTTATATCCCTAAGTTTCTAACAATTAAACCAGTACCACATTCAGGGCTTCCTTCATGGCTCAGCAGCAAAGAATCCGCCCGTGAGTGCAAGTGAGTCAGATCCCTGATCTGGGACGATCCCACGTGCCACAGGACCAGAGCCTGTGCCCTGAAGCCCTGGAGCTGCAACTGCTGAATCCATACGCCACCACTACACAAGTCCACGCCCTCAAGCCCGTGCAAGAGAAGCCCCCGCAGTGAGAAACCCAAGCACGGCAACACAGAGCTGCCCCTGCCCACCACAAGAGAAAAGTCTGCACAGTGATGAAGACCCAGCAGGGCCAAAAATAAAGAAGTAAAATTATTTTTAAAAAAACAAACAGTATCACATTTATGTAGCATGTGCACAGACTGTTAAGCAATGTTGGACACCACCTAGAGTTTAGTTCAATTCAGTTCAGTTGCTCAGTCATGTCCAACTCTTTGTGATCCCATGAATCGTAGCACGCCAGGCCTCCCTGTCCATCACCAACTCCCAGAGTTCACCCAAACTCATGTGCATCGAGTCAGTGATGCCATCCAGCCATCTTATCTTCTGTCGTCCCCTTCTCCTCCTGCCCCCAATCCCTCCCAGCATCAGAGTCTTTTCCAATAAGTCAACTCGTCGCATGAGGTGGCCAAAGTACTGGAGTTTCAGCCTCAGCATCAGTCCTTCCAATGAACACCCAGGACTGGTCTCCTTTAGGATGGACAGGTTGGATCTCCTTGCAGTCCAAGGGACTCGCAAGAGTCTTCTCCAACACCACAGTTCAAAAGCATCAATTCTTCTGCACTCAGCTTTCTTCACAGTCCAACTCTCACATCCATACATGAGTTACAACTTATAAAATACAAAGGAGTTAAGCCATGCAGAATTTTGAACCATTTGACCAAGAAGTCCTTTCTTGGTATAACCTCATAAAACCTCACCACTCCACCCACTTAATAACTCCAAGCCTCTGAACGCTTCAGATCTTTGACCCTCAAAAGCAACCTGTCCAGCAGGTAAGGCAGACACCATGACCCCACTGGAAGCATGCAGCTTATTCCCAGTGTTACTGCCAAGCCAGGCCCTGGCATCATGATCTGATTATTAGCAGATTTCCCAATCACCAATCATTCACTGTCCTTCCTACATACAACTTTCATACCAACCTTCCCTTCATCACTTTACACTTCTTTGCTCAAAACCTATGAAAAGGTCGCTAAAAGTTTTACATACAGCCACAAGGGCACCCTTTCTCCTCTATGATAACCCTCCAAAATGCTCCCACTCAGGCCTCTGCACCTATTGTTCCTCCTAACTGAAAATTCCTCCCAGGCTCCTGCCAGGCTCACTCCCTGGCTGCCTGCAGATTTCTTCAGAGAAAGGCCTTTCCTGCTCACTTCACAGCAATGACCACTCGCCCACGCCACCTGCCCTCCCCAGGCTGATTCTGCTACCTACCAGGCACTCCTCCGAACTCTAAGTCCTTCGACTGTGTGGCTGTCACTTCAGAGGTTCTCAACAATGCAGGTCTTTTTGTGACAACTGTTTCTTCCTTCAAATCTACTTCTTTTAATTTGATCTCTTCTCTTCTTGCACGAAGGCTATACTGTGTAGGTATATAACTACTCTCTTGTGACAAATGGAATTTTTCCTATGTAAAAAATAAAAAGTATTAAGTATCTATAGTCAATCAGTATCATGAATGCTACCACATTAACTAATTCAGTATCTTAATATAGCCATATAAACTAATAAATTTGTTAAATTACACTTTTTTTTAAACTTTTTATTTTGTATTGGGGCATAGCCGATTAACAATGTTGTGATAGTTTCAGGAGAACAGTGAAGGGACTCAGCCATACATCATATACACATATCCATTCTCACCCAAACTCCCCTCCCATCCAGGCTGCCACATAACCCTGAGCAGAGTTCCATGTGCTATATGGTAGGTCCTTGTCTGTTGACCATTTTAAATATAGGGTGTACCTGACCATCCCGAACTTCATAACTACCCTGTCCCCCCGGCAACCGCACCATTCATTCTCTAAGTCTGTGAGTCCCTTTCTGTTTTGTAATTCAGTTCATTTGCATCATTTCTTTTTAGATTCCACACATAAGGGATATCATACGATATTTCTCCTTCTCTGACTGACTTCACTCAGTATGACAACCTCTATGTTTAGTCTTAATTTAAGGACAGAATTTTAGAAAAGATTCTAAGAAAAATGATGGTTTTCAATGTGCTTCTTTAGAGAAAGTCACTTTAACTAAGAAAAAGATTGCCCAAGAGGAGAAATGAACCACGTCATACCTGCGTGTTTTTGTGAGGTATGTCATTCCTCTCAATGAGCTCGGGCTCCCCATTATATCTGTTGATGCTATTTCCAAATGGCTTCTAAATTGAAGAATATAAAACATTTTAACCATAAGAATGGTAGTTTAGTAAAAGGGAACATGATGGTAAAAATTCAGTACTGTGAAACCAAGCAATAAAACCAATCAAAGATTTTCAAAGTCTGAACTCAGCCTATTTCAGCCTATTTTTGCTAAAAATGAAATGGAATAGAATTGACTAGAATTTCCCAGTCTTCAAAAGATTGGCTCTTAGAGGTTTCTACTGCGTTGGCCAAAGAGTTCATTGGGATTTTTCTGTAATATACCATTTTTCATAAAATGTTTCATCTTTTAAACAAAATCAGACTAAATCTTGTAATTTCACTATTCAATAACAGATGCTCTAAATAATAGGAAATGAAGAAATAGTGGGTACTTACAGAGTACTACTAGTAATCTGTGAACTGCCTATTTTCTCGAGTTCATCTACCTCAGTTTTATTTAACCTTACATTTTCTCTCCCTAATTCTCTTTTCTCAACTCAGTCCCTTTCCTTGAATGTCATTCTCTTTACGCAGTGGAGGGAATTTCTTACTGATGGTACAAAGGAAGGACTTAAATTTACGAAACATTTTTCAGGCCACGTACGGCTGAAACCTGTCACTTTGCTCCTTTAAAGTCACAGACAGATTATACTGCTAATAAAGCAATAGGAGGAAAACAAATTAAAAAGATAAATATATCCTTTGAGCGGCTAGCTATCAGAAGACATTAATAGAGGACCAAGTTCTAGCTCAAATCAAGGTCTAACTGAGCAGTGACAGATTTCGACATATACTTAAGTTTATCAAAGTGTCAATGAGCCACTTAGCAGTGGTTTTGCAAATGTCCAATATGTGATCCACAGCAACCACAGTGTAATCCTGTAACGTAGCTAGTCAACTGGCCCTAAACTATAATGATGGCAAATTGACAGAGTATCCACGCTGAAGCAAAGTAATGCAAATATCACAATCAGGAGTCCAAAAGAACAAGGATGACGTGATGTCAAAGCTACGTGCAGTCTAAGTACGGTCTTTCATGCACATCACACCATCCTCAACTCAGCAATGAGTCCGTGGTGAGCCCAGGGCTCAACTGGTGAAGAGCAAAGCTAGTCTGTAGCTCTTGGGTCACCAGGACTATAAGGAAGTTACACTGTAAAAAATATAGTGGTCACTAAAAGCTAAAAATGACATGTGACAGAAACCATACATTTGTTCCTTACCCCGAGTCATCTGACTAGTAAAGAGAGCCACTGACAAGGTTCAAACTCACTAATATAATAATCATCAAAATGCAATTTAAAACAGTGAGTTGAAAATCTCTGATGATCATATTGGCGGAAAAAAAAAAAAAACTAATAACTATTTTACTCAGAATGAGAAAATAGTCATTCATACCCTACCTGAACTGGTATAAACTTTCTTGAAACAATTTGGCAATATGCAGTAAAAGCCTCAAATCTACTCTATCCATCTGACAGAGCAGTTCCACTTATAAGATTGTATCCTAAGGATATATCAGATGTGTAAGAATATTTGTTTATAATAATGAACATTTAGAAAGAAAAAAAGCTAATGCCTATCAACAAGGGTGCTAACAATTACGTTACCTCCATACAATTTACAGTAAATCCAAACAATACTGTACAACAACAAAAGTGATGTAGGAAAATATAATAGACGGTTATTCCCAATATCTTAAAATTTTTAAATCTGACTGCAAAATACTATGTAATAATCCAGTTTTTTAAGGTTATTAAAAATCTATGTGCATTTTGTCCAGGAAAGAGGTAACATTAAGTGAAGAGAGTAAACAATGACATTTCAATTCTGTTTATTTATAATTTTGATTTGGTCTGTGATCCAAATTATTCATTGTGCAAGGTCCTACAGGCTCTGCATACCCTAATATTTCCAACCTTGAACTGTGAAAGTAATTCAATTAAAAGTGTCATCTTTGAGTACAGACGGTAATTAAGTACAGTGATACTAAGCAAGAATGTTTTTATACCATATATTATGTCTCATTCTTTTCTTTCAATTTTTTAAATTTATTTGTCTCATTATTGTCTACATGAACTTTTATTTACGATAAAAACTTAGTTCAATCTATAATTTGCATCTATTTAAAATTTAAACACTGCTCTTTTTCTTTTAAAACCACAACATTAAGTAACACTCAAAACTTAAAAACGTTCTTTTTCATGGCACTTAAAACCCTCTATTCTTCCAAACAGTCATTTTCTAATGTAACCTTTCCAAGTCACCACCTTAGATTTGATGTTTCCCTGACATTTTAATATTATTAACTGCAGATCACACGCGGACACATAAAGGGGGAGACGTGATCTGGGCAGACTAAACACTATGTGAGGCTGGAGGGCTCCCAAACACACGCACCAGCACCAGCGGAGTCAGTTTAACTTCCAACATGTCCTTCTTGGCTTCCTTCCTTGCTTCCTTCAGGTCAGCCTGGTACGACGCTGAGGCGGATCGGCGGGAACCTTTTGGTAGCCGGCCAGGGGACCGGGAGCGAGACCTCGAGCGGCTCCCCCGGCGTCTAGAAGGAGAACTAGAAGTCGAGCCACTTTTCCTTTGCCTGAAGGAGGTTAAAGGCTAGAGAGGGAAGAGAAGGCAGAGCTTCAGCGTCTAAGTCACAACACATACAGATCCACACTGCAAGAAGGGAGCAATGGCAGTGATTGGCAGCAATGCTTCTAAAGTCACTTCAGGAGCTCACGGGAGCAGAGCATCCATCCAATGAGGCCAATGACAACTGCGGCAATGGCCTGTCTCTCCCGAGGCCAAGGCAGCCTTTCCACCCCTAACTCTCCTTTGACGGTACTGCCATGAAATGCCTATTCTAAATCAAGTAGCTGTATATTGTCCCAATAACATACACAAGAGATATAATAACACTGACTCAGACTGAGATGGGAACTTCCCTGGCAATCCAGTGGTTCAGACTTCACCCCTCCTGATCCAGGGGGTTTCGATCCCTGGTCAGGTAGTTAAGATCCCACATGCCTTGCAGTCAAAAAACCATAACATAAACAGAAGCAATATGTTAACAAACTCAACAAAGAGTTTTAAAAATGGTCCACATCAAAAAAAGAAAAGAAAATCTTTAAAGAAAAAAAGACTGAGGTGATGGGACAAAAGAAAAGAGCACACAAAAAATAACAAGAAAATCAGTCCCACCGTTTCACTCCAAATAAAACACTGTCAGATTTTTGAAAAAAAGTCCAAGACTGGGTTATTTAGTAATATTTTACCCTGCCCTAACCTACTCCAAATGTTTCCAGGGATCTAGACCTCAAGGAAGGCAAACTACCCCCCAGTCCAAATCCTTCCCACCCACTTTGTGTGGTCCCAGAGCTAAGAATGGCTTTACAGTTCTTAAATGACTGCAAATAAACTCAAAAGAAGAATGAAACTTGGTGGCACATGAGGATTATCTGAAATTCAAAGTTCAGTGTCTGTGAATAAAATCTCATTGAGACACTGCCGCGCCCAGACCTACTCTCATGCTGCTCGAACTATACATCCCACAGAGCCTCAGACATCTGCAACCTGTCCTTTTACTCAAAACCGCCACAGACCCCTGGTCTACAGCACTCGAACTGTGGTCCACACACTGTGGGCTCGAGATGGGTTACTGATCTGAGACAAGGAATGAAATTGAGAAGAAGTGAGCAGAAATTTTTATACCATTTTGACCAAGTAATTTTATGTCTATTGAATCTGAGAATTAAAAGTCGGGGCTTTTATTTTGTACTTTTTTTTTTTCATTTGCCTAGTAATTATGATATATTAATAAGTACTTATATAACCATGGATCAGATATTTTCAAGCTCAGGTCCTCACCAGACAGGTTGAGAAGCCCTGGGCTCAAATCTAACTAACGTCACTCTCCTGATTAAATCTCAGTGTCTAGGATGAAACCCAAACCTCTCCAGTTCTGGTTCCTTCTTAACCCTCCTCTGGCCCTTGTCCACCACACCCTTTCAGCACTGGTTGTCTGTCTCCACCCCCCACCCAAGCCTTTGGCACACAACCCACTGTGGAAGCCCCTGGCCCCATCACCTGAGTTTCTCTATCTGTCTTCAGCACTCAGCTCTGAAAGGCTGCCCCAAAACCCCAAGCCCTTCCCTATTCTTGTTACACTCCAGTACCACCCATGACAAACTGTCACAGAATGGCAGAGTGCATTAAACCAGGGAGAGGGCGATCTAAGTGTCTGACTTCAGCAGACTGGGAGCTTCCGAGGAACACAGCACTGTGCCTCATTGATCCACTTCTAGAGCCAAAATCAGGATATAATCCAGAGAAGGGGTGTGAGAGCCAGACCTGACTGCTCTAAGCTTAAAAACCACGCCTACCAGGATTTCCCAATTATTATAAACATGGTCTATAAACCAAAGAGCGCTTACCTTGATATCACTCTCTTTCAATTCAAGCTCAGTTCCATCTTTGTATTTCACGTTGTAAAGCTGGGAGTTGCTGTCATGGCTCAGAATTTCTACTTCATAATAAAGCGAACTCCCAGGCCATCGACCTCTTACCACCTCACCATCGGCAAATTTCCTACTCGGCATTTTCAAAAATCTGTCTGAATAGTTAAAAAAAAAAAAAAAAAGAGTCTGAGCATATACACATTTGTCTTTTCACATTAAACACTAAAATATAACTTTCCAAAATATTTAACTGGTCAAGACTTTCGTGCTGGAAAAGCCTCTGGAGGAAAGAGTGTACAATTCCTGTTTTACAGTTGAGGCTTAAATATGTTAACTGTTCTGTCCAAGGCACAGAGAGAGGCGACATGGAGTGGCGGAGTCAGGACACAGAGGTTGTTCTCTCTGCCACACCATATTTCACTGGAAATCACACTACACACAGCAGTGGCACTGAGGATTAAATATGACAAAACATAAAGGCTCAAGTGATTTGCACCATGCAAAACACCACCCACCTACAGCGACCACACTTCTCTAATTAGCAAGGCACAGTCTCACAAAGTCTACATATTTTCTGACATTTAAATCTACATAAACAGTAGTTCCCTCCTTATCCGAGAGGGATATATTCTAAGACCTCCAGGCATCCCCAGTGGATGCCTGAAACCACAGACAGTACAGAGCCCCGTATATACTATGGGGATGTATACTATAGTCCGATGGATACTACACATACATACCTATGATAAAGTTTAATTTCTAAATTAGGCACCACAAGAGCATAACAACAATAACTATCAATAGGACAAATATAGAACAACTGATTCTTGAGAGTCCCTTGGACTGGAAGGAGATCAAATATAATTAACATTATATAACCTACCAAGAGCGAGAAAAATAACTTCAAATCCAAAATGAAGAGCAAATTTGGGGTTTTCACAAATCTTTCAAGTTTTACAGCTGAAGTCTCAAATGTATACCAAGTAATTCTGCCAACCACATAACTAGGCCAGTATCCTAGTTCTTTATTCAGATGCCTACAGCAAACATCAACCTCCAGTTATAGCCTTCTTTTCCAGTGAACCACAGCCCATGAAGCCTGGTATAAGAACACCACCCTAAGAAGCCACAAGCAATCTGCAGGAATTGCCACTTACATGAGACCTGTTTGCTACTTTTTTCCAAACATCGACTGATTGCTGGGTGCTTCTAGCTCTTCGGTAGTAAGAGCTTCTCCCTCAATGGACCAGCAGATTCACATTTCCACAGGATAAAACCAGCTCCTGAAGACATCTACAACACCAACTGAACAAGCTAGGCCCTCTGAAGAAGGCAGTACGACAGAAAAATCTCTCTTTGCATCACCTTCATCCCCGAAATATCCTCTGGGCATACAAACAGACATTCCTCACTCAGCTCCTGTCAAGAGCTGATTACATAACAATACCAACATCTCAGAGCTTTTGAAGACACTCCAGAATTAGGAAAGGAGAAAGTCACATTATCACACCCCTCCTGAGAAAGTCTTTCCCAAGCATCACATTTCTTCCCCGTTAATCATCGGAGAGGCAAGCTTCACAAGCTTCACTTGTTTAGATAGATAGGAGCTAGGTGGGTAGATGAAAGAAAACAGAAAGACTTAGGTGGTGATTACAGGATGTCAGTCCATTCGCATGTTAGGTACAAGGCACCTACCTGAGATAGCATTACCGGGGTAATGAAGGAGCTTGGGCTGGGGGCGGGGGCGGGGGGAGCAAGGACAAGGAGCCCAAAGGCTCTGAGGATGAAGTCCCACCTGGCTGAGGAGTCACGTGAGGGGAACTTGAAAAAAAGAAGGTGGTGGACACCTTGGGACCCGGAGGAGGGACACAAAAAGGGAAGGTGACAACAGCAAGTTTTGCCTATTTCAACATTTAGCTCCAAGCCTCCAAACACTAAGAAAGAGGAAGGAAATGTGCCCTCTCCTCTCTTCTCTTATGCCCCTTCCTTCTTCTCAGACCCCTTAAAATCAAACCTCTGTTATCAGTACTAGTTCTCTGATGTCAATTGACCAGGGTTGGCAGAAGGCAATTACATCTTTCTACATGAAGATGTCATTCAAGTTTCAAATAACTCTTCACAAACTTTTGAAACACAGTCCCTCAGGAATTAAGGGCTGCCTGTGTGTGTGCTAAGTCGCTTCAGTAATGTCCGACTCTGTGCGACCCATGGACTGTAGCCTGCCTCTATCCATGGGATTCTCCAGGCAAGAAGACTGGAGTGGGTTGCCATGCCCTTCTCCAGGGGATCGTCCCGACCCGGGGCTCAAACCCAGCTCTCTTATGTCTCCTGCATTGGCAGGCAGGATCTTTATCACCAGCGAAAATCCCTTGAGCAGATTCTGTCCCTTTCAGAAATTTCATTGCACAGATACCACATACACAGTATCTATCCAATACTGGTCATAGGTCAATGCCAAAGAGGTTTTTCTGTTATCAATCAAATATTTGGGGTTAAACAAATTAAGATATCTCGTGGATATCTGTTAGGTCTCTAAACTCAACTTAAAAAAAAGAATTAGGAACAGCAATCTTTCATACGGTGGTTGAAAAAGGGGGAAAAAAAAGGGACAAACCAGCATTCTTCTCAGGAGACCTCTATCTCGTACACAAATGTTCCAAAAGATGAAACCACCACCATTATGATGGTACACCTCCACTTTGCACGAGTATTGCACAGTGCATCACATCCTAACCCTGCAGGAGTAACGAGGCAGGTAGGACAGAAAAGCCCCAGGACATTTATGCAGTCACCGTACCATCACCTGCTGCTGCTGTTGCTAAGTCGCATCAGTCATGTCCTACTCTGTCAGCCCACCAGGCTCCGTTGTCCCTGGGATTCTCCAGGCAAGAACACTGGAGTGGGTTGCCATTTCCTTCTCCAATGCAGGAAAGCAAAAAGTGAAAGTGAAGTTGCTCAGTCGTCTCCGAGTCTTAGCGACCCCATGGACTGCAGCCTGCCAGGCTCCTCCGCCCACGGGGTTTTCCAGACAACAGTACATGAGTGTGTTGCCATTGCCTAGAAAATCAAAAGATAGGCCTCCCTCAAAAGGGAGGTTTTAGCCAAGTATGTCTGCAAAGAAAGATTCTGTTTACTGAACACAATGACTGCATCCCCCCATTAGCAGTGGAAACATGGGGACCCTCAGGCTTTTCTCTATTAAGCCACATGCTTGCTAACTTCAGCTTCAGTTGGCACTGGAATCCTTACACATTTCGGCTCCAATATGTTACTGTTTATCAGCACAACAGAATGTGCTATTCCCTGCTGATCACATCTTCGGTCATCTTTCTTCACTTTCCCAAATCAGTCTAAACATGGCAAAGAAAGGGAAGAGCAAATGAAGCCTCACAGCTTCCCTCTTCAACACCTGCACCCACGGCTGGCCTACCGGGCAAAACTCAAACAGGAACCCCTGGCCTAGCTCCTGCCCCTGCCGCAGGGTGCAGAACAAACTGCCATCTTCCTGGCTGCACAGGCAGAATGGCCCCACTATCGTCCTAAGCAAAATAAATAACTGAAGGAGCAATAATTTCCCTCGTACTCACTCTTTCCCCTCTTCTCTAGACAGCTCTCAGAAACCAAACTTAAATTGGACTTGGTGCTCGATCTAAATTAGTGCACACACACCCATCCTCTTCTCCATGGCAGTTACCACGGTGTCTTTACAGATGTGCACGTGTTTATTTTAAAGGTCCCTGAGGGCTGGGACCAGAAGCATGGGTCTAGCTGGGGTCCGGCCGGGTGCAGGCTCCTCCACACATCAGGTGAGCAAGTTCACTTGCTCCAGGTTGAACCCTTGAATCGTCCACGCGCTGTCCAATGTATCTACTGGCTCATTCTGAGTATCAACAGCCTGATTCCCGATCAGACCGCGTAATTATTTTGGTGAACCGCCTGGAACCAGGCCCTTTGCAGTCAGGCACTTATTTTTTTTAAGCCTTAAAAAGCTATATTAAAAAGAAGGGTGGGAAAAAAGATAGAGCTTTAGCAGGAGCACGCAAACCTGCCCGTTTTTTGAGTGCGGAGAAACACCGGGCGGGGGAATCCAATGCATGCAGCCAGCCTTGGAAGTCGCCAGAGACGGCCACGACCCTCCAGGGCAGTGACAACCACCGACAATTAAAGTCAACTTGCCAACCCCACTTCCCCGTCCGCCAGGCTGCCGCGCCTGTTCTGCCTACCCAAGAGCTGGGCCCGCCAAGCCACCAGGCTAATCTGTCAAAAAGGCGCTCGGAGCAGTCTTGGGAGGGCCGATGTTGCAGGGCGGGGACAAAGGCACCGGGGTGGATCACCCACCCACACATCCTCCCCAGACAACATCATTTTACTCCGACGCGGCGCGTCCAAAATGGAGGGAAACGTCTGCAATTTAAAACCATAGCTTCATTTCCGCAGCTGGCCGGGCCCGGCGCACTTCAAGCCTCGCCAGCAGCCGCCCGGACCGACCCGTAGGAGGGGAGGGCGAAGCCGCCGCTCCACGCCAGGCGCCCTGGGACCCCTGCCCATCCGCCGAACCCTCCCAGCGGGCCTCCCCCAGATCCCTTGGAGACCGCGCTGCGGGGAGCGGGGCGGGGTTTCGGGAGCTCACCTGCTCGGTGATCCTGCGGGAACACGAACGGCTTCGGGAGAGTCGCGGAGCAGCAACCCGGCGGCGGTTCCGCGCGCGCGACACTGCCCGCTTTCGCGCTCTCGCGCTCCGCGGTCCCGCGGCCCGGGCGCGCGCCTCCCCGACCCCGCCCTCTCCTCGCCCCGCCCCTCTGGTCAGCCTTCCCAGGGTTCCTATTGGCTTCTCGGCCTTTTGAATCATGCCCAGAGCTGTCGATTCGTCACGAGACGTGGCGCGTCCGCCCCGCCCCGCCCCACCCAGCAGCCTGACCAGTACTGCGGGTGGCAGATTTCGGAGTATTAGATCCTGGCTCAGCCCGAGAAGGCTGTGTTTCCCCCGGCCTTATCTCAGCCGCCAGACCCACGGACTGCTCGCTCTCCCCACCCTTTCCCTCCCAGCATTCGCGCCACAGTTGCCTGGCGATACACAGCAGGGAAATTGGTGTGTGAAGTAGTTTGGCAAAAGAGATCGTAAAAAGCTGTAAAGAAAATAAATTTGCATAACGATCACTAAAGATCAACTTTCGGAGGCCGAAAGTACTTCTTGCTAAAACACTATTAGTGCTCTCCTTACTGTGTTTAAAAAAAAAAAAAAAAAACCCCTCTGGAAATCTTGCGGACAAACAGTGGCTCCGAAGGCAATCTGGGACTCCTTTGTCTTGGCAATGGCTGCATCTCGGTAGAAACTGACCTGGACGGTAGCTTGGGGACAGTGGGGGCAGTGGGGCCATTGGGTGGTTGTGGGGGTTGGTAAAAAAAAATGTCCACGGGTTCCCTACAGCTCACATCGTTTCTAGGACTGCTGATGTAAGGAGGAGAATCAACATTACGGGGAGGTCCTGCAGAGATATCAGTAAAAAATACTCACCAACGTGCGGTGTCACACAGAAAATTCTGTCCGTGTACGCTGAGATACCACTTGACCTGCACACCCGCAAGTCTTGTTTTACTTGGCCTCCGAATGCTGAATCATTACACTGTTGACGACGAATCTGTTATGGATCCTAAACCTTTTTTTTCTCTCCAAGTTATCATTATTGGTTAGTTGGTTTCCTTCCTCTGAGGTCAAGAGTTTAAAGCAGTCCACTGAGGTTCCCCATTTTGCAGTGTGGTTTTAATCAAAGTATTTTTTTAACCCAACTACTAGGTTAATCTAACTTACTATGTAAATTTAAGTAAATTTCTATTTTGGAAGCACTGTCCATTAAATTATAATAAGTGGACTTTACCATTTATAGCCCAGCTTCCGGTGCAAGACTGTTCATTTTCTCAGTTACAACTACAAAACACCCAGGTTTACAACTACAAAAAAGTAAAAGCAAATAACATACTGAACTTTCTCTGTCTTCCACATCCAGTGTTGAATGAGTGGTGGATTTCCCAGTTTAGTTCTCAGACATTTGTCATCCACCGTTAGCCAGCTGTGGATTTTCAGAATATATAAAGTCACTTGAAGAGCCGTATCTTGGCACTGGTATTTCCCGGCAGTTTAGTGGTAGACTCCAAGCTCCGTATGCAAGGGGCATGGATTTGATCCCTGATCCGGGAACTAACTTCCCAAATAAAAGGCTCAACCAAGAAAAAAAAATAGATTAAAGCATAACCAGTAGTTAAGAGGCACAGTCCCTGTTCCCACTGAGTAGTGGAGAAAAAAAGTCAATCAGCACTGTCACTAAAGCAGCCAAAAGACATACATGGGGCCAGGAAGGCTTAGATGTGAAATACAAGAAATGTGATGTCTTCTAATGTGCGCATTATTTGGCTCTGCTTCCCAGAAAGTCTGGGGTATCAGGTCTGACACATGTCTTTCAGGATATAGGTCTAGGTACAATTTCCCATGGCATGAAGACGTACAGCTGGACTCATTTGGTACTGTTCATAACAAACTCTTATGCACTGTGAGCTGCAAAAAGCCTTTCATAAAAGAATCCCAAGAGCTGTCTGATAAAAACACATTTTTACCAATGTTGTTTGACCTGATTGGCTTGTATTCACATAGCTATGGAGTTCGTGATTACCGTGATGAAATAATTAGATTGGTCTTGACACAATTTTTTCTTTCATTTTTATTTGAAGAACTTACATTTATGTGTATTTGCAACACTTACTTAGCCCCCCACTTTTTTAAATATTTAACTATCAGAGGCCAGAAGGAGAGACTTTCAGTACATGGACCCAAGTATACTGCTATCCTCAGCTTCAGTGGAAGAATTTAAAAGAGGTAAGGCTAGTAAGAAAGAAAAGAAGAGGCAGGAGTTGGTATAATAATCATAGTAACTAGTTTTATTTATTAAGTTCTGTCCTCTGCCTCCTGCTGCTCTAAGGACTTTTTGTATCTTCATTTATTTACTTCACTTGACCCTCAAGACATCACTGAGCCCTGTGAGTCAGTGTGAATTTCAGTTCTAACACTCACTTTCAGTCCTCTCCCAGCCAGTTCTCAAAGGCTTGATTTCCTCATCTGTAAAATGGGGATAATAAGTGTACCTATTCTACAAGGTGATTGTAAGGATTAAATCCAATTATATTAAGTTGGTGCAAAAGTAATTGTGGTTTTGCATTGTTGAACTTTGCTGTTTGATATTGGAAGACATTCTTAAATGTGGTTATGTTATACATCATTTTAATCCACAATTCTCGCTTTATGCTTCTTGCTAATGACATTACTTGCTATTTATTTATGTTTATTTTAGGCTAGAGAAATAATGTTAGACAAAAAGCAAACTCAAGCGATTTTCTTGTTTGAATTCAAAATGGGTTGTAAAGCAGCGGAGAAAACTCTCAACATCAACAACACATTTGGCTCAGAAACTGCTAACAAATGTACAGCGCAGTAGTGGTTCAAGAAATTTTACAAAGGAAATGAGAGTCTTGAAGATGAGCAGCTCAGTGGCCAGCCATCAGAAGTTGACAATGACCAAATGAGAGGATCGTTGAAGCTGATCCTGTTACAGCTACACAAGAAGTTGCCAAAGAGCTTAACCTTGACGATTCTACAGTCATTTGGCATTTGAAGTAAATTGGAAAGGGAAGAAAGCTCATTAAGTGGGTGCCTCATGAGCTGACCAAAAATCAAAAAAGTTGTCATTTTGAAGTGTCATCTTATTCTACACAACAACAGCAAACCATTTCTCCTTCTAATTGTGACCTGTGATGAAAGTGGATTTTATACAACAGCTGGCGACAACCAGTTCAGTGGCTGGACTGAGAAGTTCCAGAGCCAAACTTGCACCAAAAAGTGGTCAGGGTCACTGTTTGGTGGTCTGCTACCGGTTTTATCCACTACAGATTTCTGAATCCCAGTGAAACCATTACATCTGAAGTATGCTCGGCAAATCCACGAGATGCCTGCAACTGGCATTGGTCAACAGAATGGGCCCAGTTCTCGATGACAACGTCCAATCGCAAGTTGCACAACCAGAGCATCAAAAATTGAATGAACTGTGCTACGGAGTTTTACCTTGTCCATCTGCCATATTCGCCTGACCTCTTGCCAACTTACTATCACTTCTTCAAGGACCTCGACAGCTTTTTGCAGAGAAAATGCTCCCACAACCAGCAGGAGGCAGAAAATGCTTTTTCTGAGAGTTCATCAAATCCCAAAGTATGTATTTTTTATCCTACAGAAATAAACTTATTTCTTGTTGGCAAAAATGTGTTGATTGTAATGATTCCTATTTTGAATAACAAAGATGTGTTTAAGCCTAGTTATAATGATTTAAAATTCACGATCCAAAACTGCCATTACTTTCATACCAACCTAATACATATTGGGAGGTATAGCAGCCAACAACTCTTATTACAGCTTTATTTCAAGTTCATGGTCAGCATTTTTAATCAATTGTAGATAGATTAACTGGTGTTTTCAATAGCATATGTGTCAATACCTTTTTGATGCCTTTGTTGTATTTTATCTAAGTATCTAAGTCCTTTGAATCCTCCTTTAGCACCGATTGGCTTCCTTCGTTGCTCAGACAATAGAGAACTCACCTGCAATGCAGGAGACCCAGGTCCAATCCTTGGGTTGGAAAGATCCCCTGGAGAAGAGAATGGCAACCCACTCCAGTATTCTTGCCTGGAGAATCCCATGGACAGAGGAGCCTGGCCCGCTACAGTCCATGGGGTTGCAAAGAGGCAGACATAGCTGAGCAACTAACGCTTTCACTTTCATAGTATAGATTAACTGGTGTTTTCAATAGCATGTGTCAATAAATTTTTAATGCACTTTTGTTTTTTATCTAAGTATCTAATCCTTTGACTCCTCCTGTAGTGCTAGTTTATTAAATATAAGACTGCTGTATCCTCAGTCTTTTGGTCTATACTATTCTAAGTGAAAAATCTAACCCACTCACCAGATTTAATTTTTTTAACATTTAATTACTTGTTTGGCTGCACCAGGTCTTAGTCACAGCACGCAGGATCTTTGATCTTCATTGCAGCACATGAGATCCTTAGTTGCTGCATTTGAACTGTTAGTTGCAGCACATGGGATCTAGTTCCTTGACTTGCAATAGAACCCGGGCCCTCTGCATCGGAGCACAGAGTCTTAGCCACTGGACCATTAGGGAAGTCCCAGATTTAATCTTAAAACTTGAAGATCCTTTGTTCAGAAAGTAATTATTATTCAAACATTTTGTTTTTAACATTTGCTGATTAATAACTTTTAAAATTAGCATAAAATTTACCTGGGTGTGTTGGGGGTCCTGAATTATTTTTCTGCAGGAAAATGTTCATACTTCATAGCATGACATATAGGAAAGGGCTTCAGAAACTCTTGCCCTCATAGATCTTTGCCCCAAGATGGGCTCCCTCTGTTCCTTTTTATGCCTATCTGAAATTTCCCACCCACTTCACCCTCCATTTCTACAAAATTTCTGATGGGGCTTTGGTCACATTGCTTGAATGCCTTCTCCCTTTTTCCAAGAATGGCCTTCTTGCTCATCCTCAGCAAAGCTTCCCCCATCTCTCTGCCCCCATGGCACTGCCCACATATGCCTGTCACTGCCTTGCTGTGTGATGGACATCCTGAAAGGCAGGAATCATATTTTATTTCTCTTTGTGTCTCACCCCATTAAAGAAATGACTGGTTAGCTAATTAGGAAACTGTGTCATCTGTGTTTCTCCAAAAGCTAGACTAAGTAAATTTTCTCCCTCTTGGGCTAGTAACTGAGATTCTTCTGAGGCTGCGTTAAGGGAAGAGGCAATGGAGCTTTCACTGGCACTAACTGTTCCCATTAAGCAGGGTAGATAAGAGAGCTTTCTGCCTTAGAAGCACAACTCGACTGCCCTCCTCTCCATGTCTCCCTTGCCCCCAGCCACCAGTACTCACTCTGCTGACCATTCTTCCCTCTGCCCTTGTCTCAATCTCTGAGCCCTTATCCATCTTGATCCAGAATATGTTTCTATTAAGAACCTATTGGATGCTTCACATGGGGTTTAGACATAACCCAGACACATGGTTTGTGTTGGCACAGTGGCTAAACTGTAAATCCCTGAGGGCAGCCATCCACCCCCACCTCCCACCCAGAGTCTGTCTGGGGCAGACTGGGGGCCCCAGTGTGGGACAGAGTGTACTTGTTCGTGTTATATGTAATTGCCACGTTGCTTCACTACCGGCCAAACTAAGCCTGAGCTCATCAATGCTAATGTCCAGCACTTGCACTCCTCTTTAGAGATTACTCCGACCCTATCACTAAAACTGCTCCACACCCTTTAGGAAAAGTGGGGGGCACCTGCAGTTGGCATCTGGGTGGTGGAGAAAGGGATATGATGGAGAGGGGACTAATGTCTAATGAGAACTTGGAGTGTGGAGAGCACTTCTATTCCTTATCCTTTTTTTTTTTTAATTTGTCTGCCTCGGGTCTTAGTTACAGCACATGGGATCTTCATTGCATCATACAGATCTTTCACTGTGGTGCACGGACTCTCTCTAGTTGTAGTGTGTGGGCTCAGTAGCTCCACAGCATGTGGGATATTAGTTCCCTGACCAGGGATCAAACTGGAGTCCCCTGTATTGTAAGGCAGATTCTTAACCATTGGACCATCAGGGAAGTCCCCTCCTTATCTTATTTATGACTCAAATCAATTCAATGAAATAGTTATCATTATGCCCATCTTTAGGATGAAAAATTGACTCAGGTCGACAAACATGCCAAGGCACATCCAGGAAATAAGTGTTGGAGTGAAAATTCTAACCCAGATCTAAAGATTCCAAAGCGCCTGCCCTTTCTTCTGCCTGAGCCCCCCTGGTTCCTGGGTCAGTGTCCTGGTTCTCCTGGCCATTAACTTCTAATTGCTACCTGCCCCCACTGTCGAATCAGCTGGAGGCTTCCCAGGCTGATCACAATAAAGCTCATGGGCTTTTTGTCTACCTTTTGAAGACGCAGAACCTTTGTAACTGTGCGCCTCTGAGCACACCTGGCATGCAAGCTGGCCCTCGCCTCCACCTTTAATCCTTTCCTCCTCAGCTCTCGATTCCTATGCCCTAATTCTGCAGGTTTGCCTGAATGCCTTTCCCCGCTCGAGGCTGTTTTAGAAGATTCACTTTTCCCCTGTAATTTTTTTTTTCTTTTCTATTTTTTTTTTTTTTAAGTATCAGTGTACTCACTGTACTCCTGCAATGCAGGAGACCCAGGTTCGATCCCTGGATCGGAAAGATCCCCTGAAGAAGGGAGTGGCTACCCACTCCAGTATTCTTGCCTGGAGAATCCCATGGACAGAGGAGCCTGGTGGGCTACAGTCCATGGGGTTCCAAAGAGTCAGACGTGGCTGAGGACTAAGCACAGCACACAGCCAGCGCAATTAAATCTGCTTAAAACATGTTTAAGGGGGACTTCCCTGGTAGTCCTGTGGGTAAGAATCAGCCTCCCAGTGCAGGGGATGTGGATTCCATCCCTGGTTGGGGAACTAGATCCCACCCACATGCCCACAGGGCAACTAAGACCACCCACCCACTCTAGAGCTCCTGTACCACAACTAGACACCCTCCACGGCCAAATAAATACTGATAAGTAAATTTTCTTTTTTAAAGTTTGAGGGAGATGATATAAAATTCTTGAGATGAATGTTGAAAATCAGATTTGCAGAATTTTTTTAAATTTCTTCATTTTTCTTGAGCAAGTGCATCCTATTGATTGTACAACCTAAAGCCTGTCTGAAGTACAATAGCGTATTATTTTATTCAGAACACACATCTGCATAAGTGACTAATTATATATCTAACTATTATGTCTATTAAAACAGGGGACTTCCCTGGTGGTTCAGTGGTTAAGACTTCACCTTCCAATGTGTTGGGTGCAGGTTTAATTCCGGGTGGGGGAGCTAAGATCCCACATGCCTCAAGCCCCACCCCACCACCACAAAAAAATCAAAACATAACACAGAAGTAATGTTGTAACAAGTTCAATAAAGACTTTAAAAATGGCCCACATTAAAAAAATGGATGAAATATAATTGCAACATAGATGTATTTGCAAATTGTGCAGAGACAGCCTGAACAGCCATTCAAGAACTCTAAATATTATTTAACATGAGTAGTTTGGCAGAAAAAAAAAATGCATCATCATACTAAGTTACTTAAGACATTTCTTTGCTTATTTATGTCTGATACAAGAGACTATGATCACAGAGACAACCACCTCTATGTAGCAAAGTAAGTCATGGTACTCTGAACTCCGAATTTTCTCCAGGGTAAGTCACATTGTGAAAGAAAATGCCACTTTTGCCTATATGAGTATAGTTTTTACAAACTTAGATTTCTGAAATCTCAGTAATATAACCTTTTGTCTATGTAATGTAAAAAAGAAAGGTTTACCTTTCAGAATCATCCCATTTGTAAAGTAACAAAAGTACAAGATTATAAGCCTTCCCATAGCATTGGAAGCGGAAGTGAAAGTCATTCAGTCCAGTCTGACTCTTTGTGACCCCTTGGATTTCTCCAGGCCAGAATAGTGGAATGGATAGCCTTTCCCCTCTCCAGGGGATCTTCCCAACCCAGGGTTCAAACCCAGGTCTCCCACATTGTAGGCAGATTCTTTACCAGCTGAGCCACAAGGGAAGCCCTCCTATATCATTAATCTTCCAAATAGCATTGTAGCAGCACCAATCAAAAATGTCATTTCTACAAATATACAGCTCTTTTTATTTTAATTTCCACTTCTTTTTCCTGTTTTACTTTCTGTGATGTTCTTTGTGTTCATTCTCCTGGCCCTTCCATAAGTCAAGGCCAAGACACCCATTCTGAACAGAGGGGAGATGCTCCCATTTTTCTGGGAATCACCTCCCACTGGCCAAGGCAGGCTACTCAGATCCCTTTATGCTCACTTTTCTTAATGGTCTGCGTTTCAAACATGCTTTTGCTTCCCATATGCCTACTAGACAATGTATATGCCTGTGAAAGAGTCCCAGAGTGCTGACCACGAATTTAATGGGATGCCCTTCTTAATGTCCACAGTCATAGTCAAATGAGGGAATTCTTATTTCTTATTACATCCAAAAGGGCAATATAAATTCTGCCAGTTACTATGAAAATCCTTTGCTCACTAATAATAATCAGTAATATTTGTAAATACTACCGCTTTTTGCTTCTTTTTCTAATTGTGGTAAAATGCATATAACATAAAATGTTTCCTCTTAACCATTTTTAAGTGTGCGGTTCAATGGTACTAAGTGGCTTCACATGACTGTACACCCATCATCACCGTTCAGCTTGATAACTTATGGTGAACGGTGCTGCCGTATTCATGGTCTCTGAAGAAGATTTAACTCTAGGACTGAAGACAGTCTCAGTCACTCTGTGCTTTTATTTAAAGTGAAAGTGACAGAAAAAGCTTCTGGCATAGACATCAGAAGGAGGAAGGAGAGTATCCACCTCACTAGATTAAGCCTTATATTCTTCTTGACTTCCCTGGTGGCTCAGAAGGTAAAGCGTCTGTCTACAATGCGGGAGACCTGGGTTCAAGCCCTGGGTTGGGAAGATCCCCTGGAGAAGGAAATGGCAATCCACTCTAGTACTGTTGCCTAGAAAACCCCATGGACAGAGGAGCCTGGTAGGCTACAGTCTATGGGGTCACAAAGAGTCGGACACAGCTGAGCGACTTCACTTCACTTTACTTCACTTCTTGACTAGCTGCTGAAAATAGATAAAAAATACCTCAAGGCTGTGAGAATTTCACCCAAACCCTTTCCCGTAACACACATCCAGGGATGACGTCAGCACGAGATTAGCCAGAAGGAACAGGTTAATCCAAAACTCAAGGCTGTGGAAGTTTTACCCAGGCCTTCTCCCATAACATTCATTCAAAGCTCAAAAAAACGTATGTCCTTGAATAAGAGATACTGCTGCCTACAAGGCCTAGTTGTCTAAGCCAAAAGAATGTGAAAAAGAAGGAATGTTTACCTCCTCCTTAAAGGGGCCTTGACTTCCCTGGTGGCTCAGAGGTTAAAGTGTCTGCCTGGAATGCAGGAGACCAGGGCTGGATCCCTGGGTCGGGAAGATCCCCTGGAGAAGGAAATGGCAACCCACTCCAGTACTCTTGCCTGGAGAATCCCATGGAGGGAGGAGCCTGGTAGGCTACAGTCCATGGGGTCACAAAGAGTCGGACACGACTGAGTGACTTCACTTTCTTTAAAGGGGCCTTAGGCTTGGACTCCTTATCAACGTGCCTAAGTTAACTCTCTCAGTCTCCAGAACTTTTTTTCATCTTTCCAGATGGAAACTGTACCCATTAAATAATTATCCCGCGCCTCCAGTCCCTGCAACCATCATTCTGCTTTCTGTCTCCATTAATTTGTCTATTCTATATACCTCATATAAGTGGATTCACAAAGTATATGTCCTTTTGTGACTGGCTTATTTCACTTAGAATAATGTCCTCGGGCTCATCCACATTACAGCATATGTCAGAATTGGTTACCTTTTTAAGATTGAATGATTTTCCGTTGTATGTATATACCATACTTTACTTTCTTAGGCTTCCCTGGTGGCTCAGATGGTAAAGCGTCTGCCTGCAGTGCGGGAGACCTGGGTGCAATCCCTGGGTTGGGAAGATCCCCTGGAGAAGGAAATGGCAACCTGCTTCAGTACTCTTGCCTGGAAAATTCCATGGACTGAGAGGCTCCTCAGAGCCTGGTAGGCTACAATCCATGGGGTCGCAAAGAGTTGGACACGACTGAGCAACTTCACTTTCACTTCACCATACTTTGTTTACCCATTCACTCATCAATGGACTCCTGAGTTGCTTCCATCTTTTGGCTATTGTGAATATTTCTGCTCTGAATTTGGGTATAGAAGTATACGGCTTCCTACTTTAAGTTTTGGGATTCCCGGGCGGTACTAGTGGTAAAGAACCCGCCTGCCAATGCAGGAGGCTTAAGAGACATGCATTTGATCCTCAGTTCAGGAAGATCCCCTGGAGGAGGGCATGGCAACCCACTCCAGTATTCTTCCTGGAGAAGCCCATGGACAGAGGATCCTGGTGGGCTACCGTCCATGGGGTCGCAAAGAATCGGACATGACTGAAGCGACTTAGCGCACATACACATATCCAGAAGTAAAATTACTGGATCATATGGTAATTCTGTGTTTAATTTTTTCAGGAACCTCCATACAGTTTTCTATAGCAGCTGCCATGTCTTCCACCTTTAGGTAGATTTTGCAAGGAATACTTGCTGAATTCACACCAATGCCTTTGAGATCTTACCCACAGTTTGGCGTCCACTGAGGAAAGTGCTCGCCTCTGGTAGAGTAGGGCTGGCCTGGGGCATGGCACTTCCCAGGTTCAGCAATCCAACTGAGCACTCCTGAAAATCACGTGGCCACCGATGCCCATGGCGCCGTGAACTTTGTTCATCTGGCCACAGGCTCAGGAGTGTTCCCCATGACAAGTTTCACTCCTTGTCGGTAAGATTTGGATTATTTTCAATGTTCGCTCCTGTTGTCCATGTGCCATATGTTAGAAATTCTGGATACCCTTAGTTAATAATTAATGACATCCCTGAGCTCCCTCTACTGGCTCTGCCTCAACCAGCTGTGGCAGAGTATTCTGCTTCTATTTCTTCCAAGAAGAGGTCAAGTTATAATCCGCAAACCAAGAGGATGGAGCAGAAGCTGTTTCAAAGGCAGCTAGAAGTTGATGGGCTGCCAGGGGCACTTTCAAGACGGAAGTCTGGATTGCCTGTGCCATTCCTGGCATGGGCAGGTGGTGCACAGTCTAGGAAGCCTTCTAGAACCTTGTCGCCACAGACAGATGAAACCGAAAGCAAAGGGGCTGGGAAGTTTTCGACTTGTTATACACTTAAGGACTTCAGAGAAATTAAAAAATCTCTGACTCCCTTTGTTGCCTGTTTGAAGTCTCTAAATAGGAAGAACAAAGAAGGCTTAAATCACATGAAAATCACTCCAGCATGACCAGGGCCTGAAGATTCCATCTTGGCCCCAATGTAGAGGAAAGAGCGCTCTGTCAAGATGCTCTTGGGGACTTCCCTGATGGTCCAGTGGTTAAGAACCCGCCTGCCAGTGCAGGGGACATGGGTTCGATCTCTGATCTGGGGAAATTCCACTTGCCTTGGGGCAAGCTGTAGGTGCGCACCACAACTACTAGAGCCTGTACTCCCTGGAGCCTGTGCCCCCTGGAGACTGTGCCCAACAACAAGAGAAGTCACTGCAGTGAGAAGCCCGGGCACCGCAACTAGAGAACAGCCCCGACTCGCTGCAACTAGAGAAAGCCCTCTTGCAGCCATGAAGGCCCAGTGTAGCCAAAAATTAACTGAGTAAATAAATAATAAATTTTTTTTAAAAAGATATTTGGGGAAGCACTGCAGACAGTCTCCGGCCTAGACTGGCCAGAGCCCTCGGAGGGCTGTCAAGTATAGATGGAGGGCTGTCAAGTATAGATGGAGGGCTGTCAAGTATAGATGGAGGGCAGTCAGGTGGAGATGTGACCCAGTGCAGCCAGCAGAAGGGCTTGTCTTAGCTAACAAAAACTTAATGCGACATGTCCTTCACTCGTAACTGGTTTCATCACATGTCACTCAGCATGATGTGTTTGCTGACCTCTAACTCCAAACTGAGGATGGGCACTGTTTCATTATCTTAGTGGTCTTTGCGTCCTAGCCATGGTATGGGTCCATGGTTTTTTGAATGGATAAACAAAAGTGGATGAAAACACACACACACACTTGGAACAAAAAAGGGTAGGATAGAAAGAGAAGAACAGAGAATGTACCACTACATTTTCTCTGTGGTTGCTATAGTGATATGGTCCTACCAGCTCAGAGAGTTTCCAGACTCTCAGGGTCTGCCCAAGTCACCGTCCAGGGGTGCGGCCCCTTAGCATGCAGTACCCTCACTGCATGAGGGGAGGAAGGAGACAGAATGCTAGCTGAGGGCAAGGTCACCCACAGATGTGTTCAGCAGTGGGGGTGGGAGTTGTATATCCTGGCATGGTTAATTTAAAGGACATACGGGAGGCAAGAAAAGAATAAGGAAATGTGTGGAGTTAGGTCAGTGCTTGGACCCACCCTCTGTCCTGCACACAGAAATGCAGCAGCTCACCACAGGCCAGCCAATGTCTGGGACTACAGAGATATGTACGAGATCTACCTAACACTCATTAAAACTCTGCTAGGTGCCAGTATCTTTTGTGCAGATAGCTCTATTAATCCTTCCAAAAATCCTGTGAAGAGGGAAGTGGTATACCCATATTGCAGGTGAAGAAACTAGAAAAGGGGTTAACTGGCTTGCCAGGTTGACACAGGAGTAAGAGGCACAGCTGGGAGGAGAGACAAAGGCTGTCTAACTTGGAGCCCATGGTGACTCATGAGGGGCCAAGAGAGGCCAGCCAAGAGTGGCTGAAATCCCAACTGGTTTCCAGAGATTTGGGACAGGAAACAAGATGTCCTTGGTGGTCTGTTCCACCCCTCAAAATCAGTAATTCTATACCCAGTGAGGGTGGTGGCTCAATGTGCGGTTGGTGGCTCATGAACTGTAGGCACCAGGAAAGCTAGGACTTGTCATGTGGTCTCGTTATCTGCCCCGTTTGCTGGCAACTGGAGCTGTGCATGGGCTTCCTTGGTGGCTCAGGGATGAAGAATCCACATGCCAGTGCAGGAAATTTGGGTCCGATCCCTGAGATGGGAAGATCCCCTGGAGAAGGAAATGGCAACCCACTCCTGTACTCTTGCCTGGGAAATCCCATAGACAGAGGAGCCTGGAGGTCTACAGTCAGTCCATGGGGTCCCAAAGAGTGAGACACAACTTAGCAGCTAAACAACAAAAAGGGCTGTGCACAAGCGCTGAACACACCCAATCAGTTGCCTGCTGTTTGGCGCAGCTGTCTCTTTAGGCTGTGCTCTCTGTAACAACAAACACCCAGCCCCCTGCAGGGCTATCTGATGTCACAAAAACCCAGCCTTCAAGCTCTCCTTGTCTGCTTCTATCAGAAGTGCCTTCTCTTACAGCTCCCCGGGGAGCCTCAGCTACACCCCCAGGAGGAAAAAAAAAAAAAAGTGCAAGAGATAGAAGATCAACATCTTTATGCCTAAGCATAGAGCTAATCCATATTGCATTCCTAAAGTCTGGAGTTTGTGAGACTGGCTGGGATTTGTTACATAACTAATTGCAGTTTGTTCTGAAGTTAAGGCAATCCTGAGTCGGTGCCCAGGCTGGAGTGTCCGCCTCACAGAGTCGCCTGGCTATTGTTCGGGGCTTGCTTTTGACTTCACGTCCTGGAGTAAAAGGTCGTTGCAGACCCAACACGTGAGCAGGAAGTGGGCAGGGCTTGCTGCCCTGCCTGGTGGTTCAGGAAAGAAGAAACAGAGAAGTCATAACCTCTGTGGTTTAGAGTGCATTGCAACATGAAAATCCTGAAGCTTATCTTAGAGGAGGCTGATGGGTCGAAGTTGGCAGCGAAGTGAAGCCTTTACTGTCGGCAACTTAGGAGCAGAGCCAGCCTTTATCCTCCCAAGAAGCACCCAGGTCCTGGCAGCTGGTAAAACCATAAACCTTTGGAAAGAGTCACCAAATGTAACCCTGTCCTCAGAACAGCACAGTCAGAAGAGTGTTTACAAGAATGCGATTTTTTTTAATAGTTTGCTTTTCTGTAAAAACTAAGTCCTCCCTATGGTTTGACTTGAATGAAAAGCACATGGGGCAGTGGTGATAAGAATGAAGAAACATGGGTACCCCAGCCCCTCCCCACGTGCATTTCAGGGCGCAAGCTGCCTGTTTAAGCCTGTGGATCTGCTTGATCTTGGAAACCTGTCAGGTAGTCTCACAGATGGTCGAAAATTGCCACCTGGATCCGTGCCCACCCAAATGCTTAAAAAGTACTGCTTACGGGCTAGCCAGGAAAACTTTGTTGCTGGAAAATTGCTTGAGAAGAGACCACAGAGTTTCAGTGAGGACATGCCAATTAAGGACAAAAACACTGAAGTTTGATGGAATGGGACATCGTGATGGAGCCGCAAGAGATATACTCTATGACAGTCACATTGAAAGCGTTCTGAGGACACAGGCAGGGTGAACCTCACTGGCTTCCAAAATCTCAGGGACCATCAGGAGGGAGAGAGAACAGCCTCCCTAGGACCCTCTGCCTGCCCCCATGCAGTACCTTGCTCAGCAGGTAGATGAGGCTAGATAATGGAGACTGGGAGTGGTTCTACCACGCTTGTTCGAGGAAACATCTGAGTATCATCTGTCAACCGAGTTCCTCCCAAGTTTCTCATCATACACCTTTAACTAGTTTCCAAGCGCACCCCCAAGGCAGACTATGATGCTGATGGTTCCCAGTGAGAAGCTTTCACAGGCTGTTGTCCATGGAGGGCTGGCAGAGGCTGTGTCACCTGTCCAGACTTCTGTCCCCCAGGTGAACGGCAGAGTCATTTTGATCTTAATTAGCATTTGGGATATTAATATGAACACCCAACTCCCGGGACAGGGAATCAGCCAGCCCAGGGAAAACGCCAGGAGGTGGAGTTCTCAGGGGTTGGGAGTGGGCTGGCCTCTGAATGCCGCACAGAGCTCTCCAGTGAGCCAGGGTCACAGCTCACGTCTGCCCAGCAGCCCCAGATGTTTCCCGGAAGCCCCCTCCTGGTTTTGGCCTGCCTGGCTTTGTTTGGTTTCTGAAAACAAAAAGAAGAGGTTAGGGGGAGCGGGGGGCGGGGGGGGGGGGCGGGGGCAGGCCTGAGACACGCAGAAAAACCATTGACGGCTAGGTTGCTGCTGCTGCTGCTGCTGCTGCTGCTGCTGCTGCTGCTGCTGCTGCTGCTGCTGCTGCTGCTGCGTCACTTCAGTCATGTCTGATTCTGTGCGACCCCATAGACAGCAGCCCACCAGGCTCCCCCGTCCCTGGGATTCTCCAGGCAAGAACACTGGAGTGGGTTGCCGTTTCCTTCTCCAATGCATGAAAGTGAAAAGTGAAACTGAAGTCGCTCAGTCATGTCCGACCCTCAGCGACCCCATGGACTGCAGCCTTCCAGGCTCCTCCATCCATGGGATTTTCCAGGCAAGAGTACTGGAGTGGGGTGCCATTGCCTTTTCCGGATGGCTAGGTTAGCACATGTCAAAACACACCAGCCCCAGAGCTCCAGGAAGACAGTGCCATTTTGTATGGAGTGGAGAGAATATTCTGATACACGGGAAGGCACTGTGTCTGCAGAGACCCTAGTTCCCAACCTTTAGTTCCCGTGACTTTCCCAACTCATGTCTTAGCATGAGTGCTCAGACACTTCAGTCATGTCTGACTCTGTGCGACCCTATGGACTGTAGCCTGCCAGGCTCCTCTGTCCCTGGGATTCTCCAGGCATGAGTACTAGAGTGGGTTGCCATGCCCTCCTCCAAAGGGTCTTTCCAACCCAGGGATTGAAACCGCGTCTCTTAGGTCTTCATTGGCAGGTGGGTTCTTTACCACTAGTGCCACCTGGGAAGCCCTCCCAACATTTGGCTTATGGCCAAAGGGACTTCCTTGGGGGCGGGGAGGTTTGGGTGCAAGGGAACTGGTGAGCAAGGGGGCGTTTGCCTTAGGGGCCCTTGCTCTTCCCCTGGGAGCCCCTCTTTGGGCCTAGGCTCCTGTCTGGACAGACACCGGGTCTGTCTGGTTGCTCTGTGCTTCCCTTGAAAGTGCCTCCTGCCAAGTTGTTCCTGGAACACTTGGGAGACGCCCCTTCCCACGGGCAGCATTCGTCCTGTAATTAAAAGGTTGCTTTTCAAAGACGCTTGTAATGATCCAAAATGTTGCCAGAAAGAAAATGATATAGTTGGCACCCCTGAGGCACTGCGTGGGGGCCCATCTGCACAGTGCCTGGCATGGTGGTCAGGCCACAACAAAGGGTACACCCGCCCCAGGACGTGGAGAAGGGGCTTGGGGGTCTTGCAGAGACTCATTAAGGACAACACCCCAGGCAAGGGCCAGCAGGGGCAGTGGGAGAGGCAGTGGGGCCCACAGGGGGACGTCTGAGTCTGACTCAGCGAGTAGTGGGAGGGCATCCTGCAAGCAGCCCCCTGAACGGAGGGGCCGGAACAGAACTTGGAAGGATCCTACTGGGCTTGGTGTTTAGAACAGGGAGAGGCCCCTTTCCTCTCTCTGCCCTCTCTGCTTTTCCTTCATTCCTCATCACCCCCTTTCCCCACCACCTCCACTGAGTCTGCCTCCGTGTTTGCGTGCTAAGTTGCTTCAATCGTGTCCAACTCCTTGCGACCCCATGGACTCCTCTGTCCATGGGATTCTCCAGGCAAGAATACTGGAGTGAGTTGCCATTTCCTCCAGGGGGACCCTAATCCCTGCCCTCCCAGGACCCAGGGTCTCCCTAGGGCTGTGGGGCATCTCCACTGCCCCTCCCTGGTCTGCTGCCCTCTGGTCTGGCCCTGCCCTCCCTCCTCAGATTAGGGGCTAGTCTGGACCTGAGCACACACCAGGGTGAAGCGGCAGGCAGTCACAACTGGCCAGTCTGTCCTTTCCTATCTTATCCACGGATTCGAAACAGTACCCACAACAATGGGGCTTCGACCCAGTACTCAGAACATCACCAGGACTTCCTCCGTGGTCTAGTGGCTAAAACTCCTTACTCCCAAACTTCCTTCTACTCCTCCATCTTCCACTTTATTGCTTTTTTATTTTTTGGTAGGGAGGGAAAACACTCCACTTTTTCAATCCAATTAAAGAGCCACCTGTAGGCCACCTCCCGGGCTGGGCTCACCAGTTGAACTCACAGGATGAGGAAGAATCCACCCTTGTCCCCTATGGAATCTTCCCTCTCAGGTGAGGTCAGGAGGCGAGAGGGAAGGTGGGGCGCAAGTGCCCGAGCGCAGAGCATGTACAGCTCAGGGCACAGCATACCCCTCTCACCTGGGCCTGTCTCTATCCTGCCCTCGGCCCACAGAGGACTCTAGGGGAGGAGGAGCCTGTGGGAATCCCAGCGCAGCTGCTTCCCAAGCTAGAGCACGGGCTCTGTAAGCAGGGGACTTGGGACTCTCTACCTGCCCCCTGCCTTTCCAAGAATCTCGTTACCCTTCTGGGGCCTTGCATCCGGGTCCTTCGTTGTCTATATTCTCAAGGTAGAATATCATTCACAATTTACAGATGAGGACAGTCAGATTCAAAGAGGTGGAGTGGCATGCCGAGGTTGACACAGTTGGAAGGCTGCTGAGCCAGGACTCAGCCCTCCAGCCTCCAGTGGGCCTGGCCTCCCGGTTATGCAGTGCTGTCCCCGCCACAGGGAGAGGGCTCATGGGCTAGGGACACGCCAGTGGGGTGACAGGGGCAGGTGGTATTCGAGGTGGGCCTTGAGGGATTGGCAGGATTTCAGCAGGGGTAGAAAAAGTAGGAAGAGGGCAGAAGGCACAGAGAGAGTGAGTTAGGGAGGCAGGGAGTGCAAGCCAGGCCCCAGGGAAGGCTGATGGCCCAGGAGGAGCCCCAGGCATCCTAGGAGGCAGTCCCCGAGTCTGACCCTCCAGCCGCCCCCGAGGCAGGACAAGCTCCTGATCCTTATTCTCATTCCTCACCATTATCCAGTGCAACTCCAGCTTTACCAGTTCAGTTCAGTTCAGTCGCTCAGTCGTGTCCAACTCTTGGCAACCCCATGAATCGCAGCATGCCAGGCCTCCCTGTCCATCACCAACTCCCAGAGTTCACTCAGACTCACGTCCATCCAGTCAGTGATGTCATCCAGCCATCTCATCTTTGGTCGTCGCCTTCTTCTCTTGCCCCTAATCCCTCCCAGCATCAAAGTCTTTTCTAATGAGTCAACTCTTTGCATGAGGTGGCCAAAATACTGGAGTTTCAGCTTTACCATCATTCCTTTCAAAGAAATCCCAGGGTTGATCTCCTTCAGAATGGACTGGTTGGATCTCCTGGCAGTCCAAGGGACTCTCAAGAGTCTTCTCCAACACCACAGTTCAAAACATCAATTCTTCAGCGCTCAGCCTTCTTCACAGTCCAACTCTCACATCCATACACGACTACTGGAAAAACCATAGCCTTGATTAGACGGACCTTAGTCGACAAAGTAATGTCTCTGCTTTTGAATATACTATCTAGGTTAGTCATAACTTTTCTTCCAAGGTGTAAGCGTCTTTTAATTTCATGGCTGCAGTCACCATCTGCAGTGATTTTGGAGCCCCAAAAAATAAAGTCTGACACTGTTTCCTCTGTTTCCCCATCTATTTCCCATGAAGTGATGGGACCAGATGCCATGATCTTCGTTTTCTGAATGTTGAGCTTTAAGCCAACTTTTTCACTCTCCTCTTTCACTTTCATCAAGAGGCTTTTTAGTTCCTCTTCACTTTCTGCCATAAGGGTGGTGTCATCTGCATATCTGAGGTGATTGATATTTCTCCCAGCAATCTTGATTCCAGCTTGTGTTTCTTCCAGTCCAGAGTTTCTCATGATGTATTCTGCATATAAGTTAAATAAGCAGGGTGACAATATACAGCCTTGACGTACTGCTTTTCCTATTTGGAACCAGCCTGTTGTTCCATGTCCAGTTCTAACTGTTGCTTCCTGACCTGCATACAGTTTCTCAAGAGGCAGGTCAGGTAGTCTGTTATTCCCATCTCTTGAAGAATTTTCCACAGTTGATTGTGATCCACACAGTCAAAGGCTTTGGCATAGTCAATAAAGCAGAAATAGATGTTTTTCTGGAACTCTCTTGCTTTTTCCATGATCCAGCGGATGTTGGCAATTTGATCTCTGGTTCTCTGCCTTTTCTAAAACCAGCTTGAACGTCAGGGAGTTCATGGTTCACATATTGCTGAAGCCTGGCTTGGAGAATTTTGAGCATTACTTTACTAGCATGTAAGATGTGTGAAATTGTGTGGTAGTTTGGGCATTCTTTGGCATTGCCTTTCTTTGGGATTAGAATGAAAACTGACCTTTTCCAGTCCTGCGGCCACTGCTGAGTTTTCCAAATTTGTTGGCATATTGAGTGCAGCACTTTCACAGCATCCTCTTTCAGGATTTGAAATAGCTCTACTGGAATTCCATCACCTCCACTAGCTTTGTTCATAGTGATGCTTCCTAAGGCCCACTTGACTTCACATTCCAGGATGTCTGGCTCTAGATTAGTGCTCACACCATCGTGATTATCCAGGTAGTGAAGATCTTTTTTGTACAGTTCTTCTGTGTATTCTTGCCATCTCTTCTTAATATCTTCTGCTTCTGTTAGGTCCATACCATTTCTGTTCTTTATCGAGCCTATCTTTGCATGAAATGTTCCCTTGGCATCTCTAATTTTCTTGAAGAGATCTCTAGTCTTTCCCCTTCTGTTCTTTTCCTCTATTTCTTTGCATTGATCGCTGAAGAAGGCTTTCTTATCTCTTCTTACTATTCTCTGGAACTCTGCATTCAGATGCTTATATCTTTCCTTTTCTCCTTGGCTTTTCACTTCTCTTCTTTTCACAGCTATTTGTAAGGCCTCCCCAGACAGCCATTTTGCTTTTTTGTGTTTCTTTTCCATGGGGATGGTCTTGATCCCTGTCTCCTGTACAATGTCATGAGCCTCATTCCATAGTTCATCAGGCACTCTATCTATCAGATCTAGGCCCTTAAATCTATTTCTCACTTCCACTGTATAATCATAAGGGATTTGATTTAGGTCATACCTGAATGGTCTAGCAGTTTTCCCTGCTTTCTTCAATTTCAGCTTTACCAGTGGTACCAGCCAAAAGTAAAGTGAAGTTGCTCAGTCGTGTCCTGGACTATAACCTATCAGGCTCCTCCGTCCGTGGAATTTTCCAGGCAAGAGTGCTGGAGTGGATTGCCATTTCCTTCTCCAGGGGATCTTCCCAACCCAGAAATCGAACCCGAGTCTCCAGCCAAAGCCTTGGGCTTTATATCAGGCGAAGGTCACAGTGGCCCATATAAACTCACTCTGCAACATTACTATGGGCAGAGGCCCTCTCTGAACTGTCTGTACAATAAGGACTTTTGCAGCAAATTGCAAAAAGAAAAAAGGTAGCTTACCTACACACACACACACACAAAGAAGGAAATCACTTTATTGGTCCCTACTAGGGAAGGGCGGAGCTTTCCTGGTAGCTCAGACTGTTAAAGAATCTGCCTGCAATGCAGGGGACCAGGGTTCAATCCCTGGGTCAGGAAAACCTCCTGGAGAAGCAAATGGCTACCCACTCCAGTACTCTTGCCTGGAAAATCCCATGGATGGAGGAGCCTGCTAGGCTACAGCCATGGGCTCTCAAAGAGTCGGACAGGATTGAGTGGCTTCACTTTCTTTCAGGTAGCCTGGTCCTCTGTCTTACGCAGGACTTCCCAGGGGTGCTAGTGGTAAAGACGCTGCCTGCCAGTGCAGGAGAACTGAAAGATGAAGGTTCGATCCCCAATTGGGAAGATCCCCTGGAAGAGGGCAACCCACTCCAGTATTTTTGCCTAAAGAATCCCATGGACAGAGGAACCTGGAACATGGAGGGTCGCAAAGAGTCAAACACAACTGAAGCAACTTAAAAGCAGCAGCAGCTGTCCTGTGCAAATTCGAGAAAAAAAAGTAAATAAAATGAAGAACATTCCCGAAAGATGCAGCCCCCCATCAGGGTACAAGGTCTGAAGCAGGACCCACACAGGCTGGATGTCTGTACCCACCACATCTCACGTGGGAGCCCTCAGACAGGGCACAGACTACAGAGTTGTCCGTGGCACCTCTGGCAGGTTATAGGGAGGGGACAGTCCCCAACCCCAGCATACCAGCACCCAGAGGCGAGGCAGAGAGAGGCAGCTGATCCCTCTGGCAGCCCCTCCCCCAGGTAAGAAACTCCACTGATGGAGAGAAATGCAACCAGAAATTAGTCGTGAAAACTAATCATCAGGGTTGGTTTTGTTTGTTGCAGAAACTCAGCAGCAGGTGAATAAATGACCTCTCTATCTTCATGGCACTCTGTAGCTTACAGTGAGAGGTCACCCACGTTTCTCCTTTGATCTTCTCAAAAAAAAGACCTGCCCTACCGGTAAAGGGGCATATATTTCTCACTTCCTTTTTACAAATAAGGAAGCTGGGATCTAAGGGGCTGGTTTGCTTATCCTGTCTCACAGCTAACAAAAGGCAGAGCCAGAACTAGAGCCAGGCTTGTTGAAATCTAATCCCAGGCTCTTTCACACTTTTATACTCCGTGTTCAAAGAGAAACATCTAACCTGTCAGGAAATCCTGGTAGCTTTACCTCTGAAATGCTGCACACCAGAATCTGACCATCGATACCCTCCCTGCTACCATCTCTTGCCTGAATTATTGTAACAGCCTCCTAACTGGTACCCTGCATCTGCCTTTGCCCATGGGCTGCTTTCCACACAGCCATCAACTGATTTTTCTCTTCTTGAAACTTGAGGTCATGTCAATGATCTGTTTTAAACCTTCCGGTGGCTTCCCTTCTTTCACAGTGGTACACAAAGCCACCCCCACACCCTCCACTGGCCTCATCCCCTGCCACACACCCCACACTCACTTGGCTCCAGCCACCCTGGCCTCCTCGCTGTTGGTTTCCATCTCAGGGCCTTTGCACGTGCTGTCTTTTCTGCTAGAACATTCTCCAGCACAGCTGGGCACCCTCCTTCTCTCCTTCAGGTCTTGCCCCAATGTCTTCTTCCCATTGAGGTCTGTTTGGACCACTCTGTTGAAAATGACAGTTCCCTAGCACCACACATTTCCTGTCCTTTTCTCCAGAGCCCTTTCCCCTGGGGTCACTCCTTTTTCATTCATCAGCTTTTCTGGGCTAGAACTGATCCTGCAAAGCAGGGAGTTGGTCTGTTTTCCTAGCCTTAGAGCAAGGGAATGGCACATAGTAGGTGCCCCCAAATGCTGAACAGACTGCCCTGGGGCGGCAGGGGGTGCAACTTGCTGCCCTTTCTTCACAAGGACAGACACAGCGGTGGTTTAACAAGATGCCCTTTGAACAGCAGCTGCGGTAAAGGCAAAGTCTCCCTTCCTGGAGTAGTGTCCCTTTGCAGCCAGTCCCCTGCCACTTAGCTGCCCCAGCGTTGAGGAAGTTAACCTGGTGAATTTCTGGAGATCCGCATCTGACAGACTCCTTTGTTAAGGCAGAACAGTATTTTTTTTTTTTTGGAACTTTTGTTAAAAAATTTTTTTTAAAGTTTCTAAGGACTGTGCCTGTCAGAAATCTTCAAACTCCCTTTACTTGGTCCCCACCTACTGGAGATGTTCTGGAGAGAAGAGAAGACAAAAAAAAAAGAGAGACCAGGAAAGGAAACAAGAGCAGCTCAGATGGAGTGTAAACAGACCTCTTAGTCTTCTTTGAATGGCACCTCTTGGGGATGGGGGCACCTCTCGGGGATGGGGGCACCTCTCGGGGATGGGGGCACCTCTCGGGGATGGGGGCACCTCTTGGGGATGGGGGCAGTGCTGGGCCTGGCGCTAGAATTGCAGCTGCCACTAGGAAGCCCTGGAGCCAGTACCTCTCAGCATCAAGAGTCCAGATCCTATGCTGACACTTACAGCATCTGCACACTGCCTGGGCTCCCCTCTGCCTGGATTCCAGGAGAACAGGGGCTTTCAGGTGCCAAACATCAGTTTCAGAGACATGTTTCCTGTATTGAGACTCCCAGATCCTCACCTGGCAGGCATGTGACCTTGGAAAAGACCATGCCTCATTTCCTCATCTGTGAAATGGGGATTATGATAACGCTTACCTCATATGGCTTGTTATAAAGATTAAAATGGGTGATGCACTAATCTCTTGGCACAGCTCCTGACATATAGCAAATCCTCCAAACAAATGTTCACTCTCATTCAGTTCAGTTCAGTAGCTCAGTCGTGTCTGACTCTTTGCGACCCCATGAATCGCAGCATGCCAGGCCTCCCTGTCCATCACCATTTCCCGGAGTTCACTCAGACTCGCGTCCATCAAGTCCGTGATGCCATCCAGCCATCTCATCCTCGGTCGTCCCCTTCTCCTCCTGCCCCCAATCCCTCCCAGCATCAGAATCTTTTCCAATGAGTCAATTCTTCGTACGAGGTGGCCAAAGTACTGGAGCTTCAGCTTTAGTATCATTCCTTCCAAAGAAGTCCCAGGGTTGATCTCCTTCAGGATGGACTGGTTGGATCTCCTTGTAGTCCAAGAGACTCTCAAGAGTCTTCTCTAACACCACAGTTCAAAAGCATCAATTCTTCGGCGCTCAGCCTTCTTCACAGTCCAACTCTCACATCCATACATGACCACAGGAAAAACCATAGCCTTGACTAGACAGACCTTAGCCGGCCAAGTAATGTCTCTGCTTTTGAATATACTATCTAGGTTGGTCATAACTTTTCTTCCAAGGAGTAAGCGTCTTTTAATTTCATGGCTGCAGTCACCATCTGCAGTGATTTTGGAGTCCAAAAAAATAAAGTCTGACACTGTTTCCTCTGTTTCCCCGTCTATTTCCCATGAAGTGATGGGACCAGATGCCATGATCTTCGTTTTCTGAATGTTGAGCTTTAAGCCAACTTTTTCACTCTCCTCTTTCACTTTCATCAAGAGGCTTTTTAGTTCCTCTTCACTTTCTGCCATAAGGGTGGTATCATCTGCATATCTGAGGTTACTGATATTTCTCCCAGCAATCTTGATTCCAGCTTGTGTTTCTTCCAGTCCAGAGTTTCTCATGATGTACTCTGCATAGAAGTTAAATAAGCAAGGTGACAATATACAGCCTTGATGTACTGCTTTTCCTATTTGGAACCAGCCTGTTGTTCCATGTCCAGTTCTAACTGTTGCTTCCTGACCAGTATACAGATTTCTCAAGAGGCAGGTCAGGCAGTCTGTTATTCCCATCTCTTGAAGAATTTTCCACAGTTGATTGTGATCCACACAGTCAAAGGCTTTGGCATAGTCAATAAAGCAGAAATAGATGTTTTTCTGGAACTCTCTTGCTTTTTCCATGATCCAGCGGATGTTGGCAATTTGGTCTCTGGTTCCTCTGCCTTTTCTAAAACCAGCTTGAACATCAGGGAGTTCATCACTCTCATTAAACACTAGCTATTGTGCACAAAAGAATACAGGACTTCATAGGAAAAGAAGTTACCCCAACCTGCCCCACATTTAGAAATGTGCCACATAGTCTAAAGTTTGGACCAAACAAACATCCACCAGAAATCAGCACCGCTTCATCACACACAGGGGTGTTTTTATTTTAACAGTTGTTGGGAGTCAGAGTCAATAAATAGATTTGGTAGCAGCTGATGGAGCACTGTCAGTTGAATCAACATGTATGTACTTAAGATACTTCCCTGGCAGTCCAGTGCTTAAGACTCTGTGCTTCCAATGCAGGGTGCGTGGGTTCAATCCTTAGTCAGGGAACTAAGATCCCACATGCCACTCAGAGTGGTCATAAATTAAGAAATATAGATATATACTGAGAACTTGTTTGGGAGATTGGAAACACAGATGGGAAAAAGCAGAGCACCTCTACCCTCAGGGAATGTGTGTTCTAGTGAAAGAGTGAAGACTGCCCTTCCTCTTGGTGAGTCCTAATAAAGTTGCATCATGAAAACATCTACAAGCAGGAGACCATAAAAGGAACACAACCAAAATAAAAGTAGTTGTTCTTGGCAGCGGAAGTGACAAGTCAGCTTAGGACACGCTTATGTGCTGACCAGACCCAGGGCTGGCTGGGAGGGGTCACGCTAGCAGAGCTTCCCAAGGGAGACCCCAACTGCTCATTCAGATCTGAACTGAAGTGTCATCTCCTTATCTCAGCACCTGACCTTCCAGTTGCCCTTCCAGTGCTCTCCAGGCCGTTCCTGTTAGTTTAACAGGATCTCACGTTATCCTGCTCATTCCTGGCCCTTCCCTTCCCCGGAGTGAGAACTCCGTGAGAGCAAGGACTGTTTGTCTGGCCAGCACCTGACAGGTGCTCATGGTGCCTGCCTGTAAGATGAGGCCCAGGCACAAGTTCCCACCGTGCTCCAGAAGTGCCCTTGCGTTAAGGACCCGGGGCCCCCCAAGACCAGACAGACTATCAACCTCATGGCTCTTCCCAAATGCGATTCAAAGACTTGAGACTTGGGACTTCCCTGGCGCTCCAGTGGCTGAGAATCTGGCTGCCAAGGCAGGGGACACGGCTTCCATCCCTGGTCCGGGAAGATCCCACGGGCCGTGGAGAAGCTAAGCCCACAAGCCACAACTCCTGACGGCTGTGGTCCACCGAAAAAGAAACCACCGCAAGGAGAAGCCCACACACCGCAACGAAGACTCAGTGCAGTCAAAATTAATCAAATAATAACAAGGAGAAAAACTTAGAAAAAATGCAAAAACAAATAATCGTCACTCAGCCACGCTTTCGGCAGGAGTGATGGAGACACAAGGAGAGGAGCAAAAAATAAAATTAATCAAATAATAACAAGGAGAAAAACTTAGAAAAAATACAAAAACAAATATTCATCACTCAGCCACCCTTTTGGCAGGAGTGATGGAGACACAGGAGAGGAGCACAGCTGTGGTCCAGCACAGACTGGCTCCTCTTGTTGGTTCCCCCACACACAGCCCACTCCTCTGACAGAGGCTCGGGAAACCAGCAACACTGTGACAATTGCCACACAGTCTTAGAGGGAACCAGAAAAGATCTTTAAGCAAAAGAGTAACCCAGTTTATCACTGTCTTTACTCAAAGGACTCAGAGTAGCCCAAATTATCTTGAAAAAGTACAAATGTGAGGGACTCATACTTTTTTTATTTTAACTTACTCTTTGTAGAGACTCATAGACTTAGAGAATGAGCTTATGGTTGTTGGGAGGGAAGATGGGGGAAGGCGATAGTTAGGGAGTTGGGGAAGGTTATGTATGCACCACTACATTTAAAACAGATAATTCATAAGAACCGACTGTATAGCACATGGAACTCTGCTCAATGTTATGCGGCAGCCTGGATGGGAGCAGAGTTTGGGGAGAATGGATACATTTGTTTGCCTGAATCCCTTCGCTGTTCACTGGAAACCATCACAACATTGTTAATCATCTATCAGTTCAGTTCCGCTCAGTCGCTCAGTCGTGTCCGACTCTTCGAGACCCCATGAATCGCAGCACGCCAGGCCTCCCTGTCCATCACCAACTCCCGGAGTTCACTCAGACTCACGTCCATCGAGTCTGTGATGCCATCCAGCCATCTCATCCTCTGTTGTGCCCTTCTCCTCCTGCCCTCAATCCCTCCCAGCATCAGAGTCTTTTCCAATGAGTCAACTCTTCGCATGAGGTGGCCAAAGTACTGGAGTTTCAGCTTTAGCATCATTCCTTCCAAAGAAATCCCAGGGCTGATCTCCTTCAGAACAGACTGATTGGATCTCCTTGCAGTCCAAGGGACTTTCAAGAGTCTTCTCCAACACCACAGTTCAAAAGCATCAATTCTTCAGCACTCAGCCTTCTTCACAGTCTAACTCTCACATCCATACATGACCACAGGAAAAACCATAGCCTTGACTATCATCTATACCCCAATACAAAATGAAAAGTAAAAGAAAAAAATCTTGGTCTTTGTAAGTCATCAAAACTGCGTGATAAAGAAGATAACCATGGCTGATTCATGTCGATGTAGGGCAAAAACCACCACAATATTGTAAAGTAATTATCCTCCAGTTAGAATAAATTAATTAATTTTTTAAAAATAAGATAGCACAAGGATAGGGATTTAGATCAGGGGAAGAAAATTAAGTCCAGAAATACACAACCACATTTACAGTCAGTTGACTTTTGACAGGAATGCCAAGACAATTCATCAGAAAAAGAACACTGCAATAAATGATGCTGGGACAATTATATCTCCACATGCAGGATAATGAAGTTGAACCTCTACTTCATATTCAAAAATCAGCTCAACATGGACTTGAAAACCCAAATGTAAGAGCTAAAACTATAAATCTTTTAGCAGAAAATAGCAGCATAAATTTTGTGACATTGGATTAGGTGATGGTTTCTTACATATGACACCAAAAGCCCATGCAACCAAAGGGAAAACATAGCTACACTGGCATAACCCGTCAAAATGAAAACCTTTGTTTCTTTTAAAAGACATTAAAGGACACTATCAAGAAAGTGAGGGGACTTCCCTGGCTATCCAGTGGTTAAGACTTCTCGTTCCAATTTAGAGGGTGTGGGTTCAATGCCTGTGTGGGTAGCTAAGATCTCACGTGCCTCCTGACCAAAAAGCCAAAACATAGAACAAAAGCAATATTGTAACAAATTCAATAAAATCTTTTAAAAAGTGGTCCACATCAATTTAAAAAAATGCAAAAACAACCCATGGAACAGAAGAGTTTTGCAAATCAAATATCAGATATCAAATATCAGATAATGGACTCATTTTTAGAATACATAAAGACCTCTTATAATTCAATAATAAAGAGATAAATAATCCAAATTAAAAATGGGTGAGAGATCTGAATAGATATTTCCCACAAGAAGATATACAAATGGTCTACAAACACATGAAAAAGATTCTCAACATCAGTAGACACCAGGGAAATGCAAATCAAAGCCACAATGAAATACCACTTCACAAGCACTAACATGGAGAGAGTTAAAAAAAGAGAGAGAGGGAATAACAAATGTTGGCAATCACGTGGAGAAAGTGGAACCATCATGAACTACTGAGAGGACTGCAGGTGTAGCCACTTTGGAAAATCGTTGCTGCTGCTGCTGCTAAGTCGCTTCAGTCGTGTCCGACTCTGTGCGACCCCATAGACGGAAGCCCACCAGGCTGCCCCATCCCCGGGATTCTCCAGACAAGAACACTGGAGTGGGTTGCCATTTCCTTCTCTAATGCATGAAAGTGAAAAGTAAAAGTGAAGTCGCTCAGTCGTGTCCCACTCCTAGTGACCCCATAGACTATAGCCCACCAGGCTCCCCCATCCATGTGATTTTCCAGGCAAGAGTACTGGAGTGGGGTGCCATCGCCTTCTCCACGGAAAATAGGCAGTTTCAAAAATTTAAACATAGAATATGACCCCTAGGTATACAGAGAAATGAAAACATGTCCACACAAAAACTTGTACACGAATTTCATAGATGCGTTATTTGTTGCAGTCAAAATGTGGAAATAATTCTTTGTTGTCCAGTTCATCATCCAGGGAAGGGACAAGCACAGAGTGCCACACCCATACCATGGACTATTATTTGGCCATTGTATTATATTGTATGTGTAGTCCCTCAGGCATGTCTTGACTCTTTGAAACCCCATGAACTGTAGCCTGCCAGGCTCCTCTGTCCATGGTATTCTCCAGTCAAGAATATTGGAGTGGATTGCCATGCCCTTCTCCAGAGGATCTTCCCAACCCAGTGGTCAAACCCAGGTCTCCTGCACTGCAGGTGGATTCTTTACCATCTGAGCCACCAGGGGATTTGGCCATAAAAGGGAATAAAAACCTGTTACAACATGGATGAACCTGGAAAACATCACACTAAGTGAAAGAAGCCACTCACAAAAGATCATATTATATGATTCCACTCATATGTAAGGTCAAGAATAGGGAAATCTATAGGAACAGAAAATAGATTGCCTAGGGCCTCCAGTACTCTTGCCTGGAAAATCCCATGGACGGAGGAGCCTCGTAGGCTACAGTCCATGGGGTCGCTAAGAGTCGGACACGACTGAGCAACTTCACTTTCACTTTTCACTTTCATGCATTGGAGAAGGAAATGGCAACCCACTCCAGTGTTCTTGCCTGGAGAATCCCAAGGACGGGGGAGCCTGGTGGGCTTCCGTCTATGGGGTCACACAGAGTTGGACACAACTGACGCAACTTAACTAACTTAACTTAGGGCCGGGAGTGGAAGCAGGAATGGGGAGTACCGTTAATGGGGGTCATGAAAATGGTCTAAAATTGGTTGTGGAGATGGTTACACAACTCTGTAAATATACTAAAAACCATTCAGTATACATTTTAAATGAATGAATTATGTGGTTCAGTTCAGTTCAGTCTCTCAGTCGTGCCTGACTCTTTGCGACCCCATGAATCGCAGCATGCCAGGCCTCCCTGTCCATCACCAACTCCCGGAGCTCACTTAGACTCAAGTCCATCGAGTCCGTGATGCCATCCAGCCATCTCATCCTCGGTCATCCCCTTCTCCTCCTGCCCCCAATCCCTCCCAGCATCAGAGTCTTTTCCAATGAGTCAACTCTTCGCATCAGGTGGCCAAAGTACTGGAGTTTCAGCTTTAGCATCATTCCTTCCAAAGAAATCCCAGGGTTGATCTCCTTCAGAATGGACTGGTTGGATCTCCTTGCAGTCCAAGGGACTCTCAAGAGTCTTCTCCAACACCACAGTTCAAAAGCATCAATTCTTTGGTGCTCAGCCTTCTTCACAGTCCAACTCTCACATCCATACATGACCAAAGGAAAAACCATAGCCTTGACTAGATGGACCTTAGTCGGCAAAGTAATGTCTCTGCTTTTGAAATATACTATCTAGGTTGGCCATAACTTTTCTTCCAAGGAGTAAGCGTCTTTTAATTTCATGGCTGCAGTCGCCATCTGCAGTGATTTTGGAGCCCAAAAAAATAAAGTCTGACACTGTTTCCTCTGTTTCCCCATCTATTTCCCATGAAGTGATGGGACCAGATGCCATGATCTTCGTTTTCTGAATGTTGAGCTTTAAGCCAACTTTTTCACTCTCCTCTTTCATTTTCATCAAGAGGCTTTTTAGCTTCTCTTCACTTTCTGCCATAAGGGTGGTGTCATCTGCATATCTGAGGTTATTGATATTTCTCCCAGCAATCTTGATTCCAGCTTGTGTTTCTTCCAACCAAGCGTTTCTCATGATGTACTCTGCATATAAGTTAAATAAGCAGGGTGACAATATACAGCCTTGACGTACTGCTTTTCCTATTTGGAACCAGCCTGTTGTTCCATGTCCAGTTCTAACTGTTGCTTCCTGACCAGCATACAGATTTCTCAAGAGGCAGGTCAGGTGGTCTGGTATTCCCATCTCCTGAAGAATTTTCCACACAGTTGATTGTGATCCACACAGTCAAAGGCTTTGGCATAGTCAATAAACCAGAAATAGATGTTATGTGGTATGTGAGTTATATCTCAATAAGGCTGCTCTATATTTCCCAACTGGACAGGAGTAGGGAGACTATGAAGGGTGAGAGAGTCTGCTGCAGTAGTTCAGAGTGGAAATAATGAGGGTCTGAGTCAAGGGTGTGGCCGAGATGGTGGAACACTGGGGGGCGGGCCTGAACGTGGAGACAAGGTCGAGCCCACAGGTCTGCGTCACTGGTCACGTGTGTGTGTGTGTGTGTGTGTGTGTGTGTGTGTTGTTGTTGAGGTAATAACAGCTGGTATTTATTGAGTACCATCTATGTGGCTGGGTCCCCTGGAACATTTCCTTTATTCCTCACTGTGTATAAGGAGACTATTTTCATTCTTTGAAACTGAAGCACAGGAGGACCAAAGAACCTCTGTGCCAGGATAACACAGGATGTGGTGGAACTGGAATTTGCACCCAGGGGCTCAACCGGGAGCCTCATTCCTCTAACTACGCCACCCCCACACCGCTGGGTTTCTGGGTGAGTGAGCTGAAGGAGGGGGCGTCTCTGTCTGAGATAAGGAATACCAACAGAGGGGCAAGGATTTGGCGGGAACGGGACAAGTTCAGTCTGGGATGTGATGAATTTGAGATGTTTCTGGGATACCATCGATATTCCGTGGTATATCGAGAGAGACGAGAGCAGAGATCTGAGGTCCTGGGGACTGCGTCCTGGGAGCAGGAGAGGGGAGGGCGGAGGTCTGAGCCCTCAGGTGTGGCGGGGGTGAGCAGCCACTGGGAGTGGGAGGAGGGACAGGTCTGATCACAGTGTGGGGAGGGGGGGAGTGAGGGAGGGAGGCGGGGAGCACAGATCTCTGTGAGAACCGCTGGAGACAGTCCTGCAGGCACCCGGTGGTGAGAGAAGGCGAGTGTCTTACCCAGAACCCTCCAGTCCCAGATGCCTCCAGGCACCAGCCCAGCCTCCGTCTGTGTCCGTGATGTGGAGACTCCAGGGGGGCCAACCCCCGATGCTGGGAAGACTGCAGATGCTCGTGGAAGCCAAGAGCAGGAAGAGCGGCGGCGAGGGTTTCTGTTTCATCGCTTTGGGAGCATATTAAGGATTTCAGCGGTAAAGAATAGTAAGCTGAAGTTTGAGGATTTTTGAAAACTATAGAGTATATTTATTGTGATGCAAAATTAGTTGTAACAGGGTTTGACCAAAGTTTGGATTCTGCTCAGAAAGCCATTGTCGTATCTTTTCGCCTTTTCCCTGATGCTGGGAAAAAGATTGAGGGCAGAAGAAGGGGGCAATAGAGAATGAGATGGTTGGGTGGCATCATCAACTCAATGGACATGAGTCTGAGCAAACTCCTGGAGCTGGTGAAGGACAAGGAAGCCTGGCATGCTGCAGTCCATGGGGTCACAAAGAGTCCAACATGACTGAGCAACTGAACAACAGTTACAGAAAGCCAGCCTGTTCCACTAGGCCTTCTTGTTTGTCACGCTTGAGGAAATCCAATCTAACGTAAAAGCAGCAACCACAGCTACACAGCTGGCCAGCTGCCACGAATCGTCCCCCACCTGCTCTTAACCTCTCCAAGCTCCTTTCCTACGCTGCTGCCTCCAAATACCCCACACAGAACACATCCTTGAGGACCCTTCTGTGTCACCACCTCTAGTTAACTGCTTGCTGAATGGCTGAATGACCCACCTACCCGGAAGCAGCCGCCCCACTAGTGCTTTCGCACAGAAATGAGGGTCACCTCTTCCCTGGTGGCTCAGCTGGTAAAGAATCCGCCTGCAATGCGGGAGACCTGGGTTTGATCCCTGGGTTGGGAAGATCCCCCTGGAGAAGGGAATGGCTACCCACTCCATTATTCTGGTCTGGAGAATTCCATGGACTGTCTAGTCCACGGGGTCACAAAGAGTCAGACACGACTGAGTGACTTTCAGTTTCACTTTTCTCACTTCTCTTTATGACCCCCATGACGACTCCAACCAAGTTTTGTGTTTTTTTTTTTCAGTTAAAGATGCAGAACCTCTCAGAGTTGAATTGCTAATCAGCATCTATAGGGTAAAAGTGACAGAAAGTATGGGTGTCCTCGCACCAGCTGGGGTCTTTCACAGCCCTGCTGTGAACCGTGGCCTCTGCAATGGCCCAGTCGGGGAGGTAATTCTGCTTCTTCTTTGAGCCACTTCTCTTGAGTCCGGCTGTCCTTGAGTGTTTCTGTGGGGACAGCAAGTGGGGGCTTCCCCCGCTGCCCTGAACTCACCCAGAGGGATGGACTGCTTTTGAAGGACCTGGAGGGCCTATCCCCTTCTCCTTCATCTTGCATCCACTGTTTATTCCTTGTCTTTTTACGTCTAAGGGTGTTCACTGGGGTCTGGAGGGCAGGGGTGCAGCGGACAGAGGCCTAAAGGGCTGTATGCAAACACATTCAACCCGAATGAACCAAAGAGAGATAAAACAAACCTTTAAAAAAATGAACTCCCTTAAGAGAGTCCCTGGTGGCTCAGCTCTGTAGCCCTGGCTGCTTCTCTCAAGACCACACGCTCTGCTTAGTGGGAACAGATGGCCTGCTGGAGACTTCAGGCAAACTTCCTGCTACTCTGCTGGGACCATGTGGCCCTCCTTAGTCTCTGCCCGCTGTGCCAGTCTGGGTTGCAGTCTTGGGCCTACTGGGCTCCCAGTCCAGGCTAGAAGAGACCACAAGAGCCAGAGCCAGCAGGAGGAGTCTGGACCCCTTCCCCACCCACACCTCCACCCAGGGACCCTGCTGCCAGAGGAAGAGCATCACCTTGTTATGCGAAGACCAGAGTCGAGAAAGGCCTGGCCCCAAACCAGCCCAGACCCAGCAGGTCAGTCCAGCCCTCTGGCTCTCAACCCTTTGTCAGGAGTGCACTAAGGGAGGGGAAGGCGCAGCAGAGGGGCACAGCTGCAGAGATGCAGGGGGGTCCAGCCACCCAGAGCAGGAAGGGGCTTCTGATTCAGGGGACCCCCGTGCTGGCAGAGAGCAGAGGCTAAGGGGGCACGGGACCCAGTTGAGGGAAGGAGGGTCAGGGTGGCAAAGCCTGGATTACTCACCTGGGGACCACATTACTCCTCCCTTGGTGTCTCCTTCAGCATCTGTACAGTGGGCGCATGACCCCTGCTCTGCCACCTCACGCTCCAGCCTTGACCTCAGCCTTCTCACCTCTGATTCTGCCTGCCCAGCCCTCCTTCTCTCTCAGACCAGCTCCCGCTGTTCCCCCAGGCCCTGCAGTGGTGGAAAATGCCTTTCCCCAGCTACCACCCACACAGAATAGGCCAATTCAACTGAAGAAACACCAGAACTACCCAGTTCCAAATGCCCTGGGAAGAGACTGAATGGCCAGCTGGGCTCATGCGCACCTAGGCAGAGGTGTCTTGCTGAACCACAGGTAGTGACCCAGGACCAATGTGGCGGAGGGGGTGGAACAGCTGGAGGCAGACAGATGGCTGCGGCTAAGGGGCTTTGGAGGATGCTCCAAAAACACGTCCAACCTGAGATGCCATCTTACATCGAGGGATGCGGGAAGAGAGCCAATGAGCTGAGGCGTGGACACACCGAGCGGGAGCAGCTGATGTGACTTTGAGTGTGGCGTCTGCGGGAGCCCGAAGTCTTGCGCTCTGGAGAAGTCCAGCTGGAGGTGTGCTTCTGGGAGCATCAGCCTCCAGGAGGTGAGTGAGCCATGGGGAGGAGATGGTCCACAGCGAGAGGGTCGGGCGCAGGGGCTGGAAACGGGCAATGAGGAGCGCCAGGGATGAGACTGGCAGGAGACGGAGGAGGGGAGGTAGGAGAGGCAGGAAAAGCGAAAAATACAAGGCAAGATGGAATCCCAAGGAAGAGGAGAAAAGGGCTGGTGTTGTTGGAGGTCAGGCAAATGAAGCAGAAAGGGTGAACAGCTGGGAGTGGGTGTGACCCGAAATGCCCAGGGAGGGGTGATGCTGAATCTGGAGGGAGAGGTGGGCGATTCCCAGGTGGAGAAAGGGTGAAGCCCAGGATGAAGAATCGTTACATGCAAAGACACAGCAGGAACGCAATGCATTGGGGGCACCTGAAGCAATATGGAACTGGCAGTGAGTGGAGTGGGGGTGGCAGAGGGGTGTGGGAAGTGGAAGTGAAGAGAGAGAAAGCAACCACACCTGCAAAGGTGTCTTAGGGCAGGTTGAGCTGTCCACACCTTCTGTAGATCAGGGTTGGCAAACTGCAGTCCACGGCCAAATCTAGGCTGCTGCCTATTTTTGTAAATGATGTTTTATTGGAACACAGTCCCACCTAGGCTAGAATGGCGGAGTCTACCATATGGCCTTAAACTGTGTGCATTTGACCCTCTACAGAGAAAGTTTGCTGCCCTCTGCTGTAGACAGTGTTTCACCACTGAGCAAGAAGAACAAGACGATCAGAGACCCGGCCGCCTCAGGGTAGGCAGAGGTGGGGTGAGTGAGACTAGAGACAGGCGGAGGGTAAGGGGTTGTGCCTGCCATCCTGGTGAGAGCTAGTGCTGACCTGAGCTAAAGCGGTCAAGGTGAGGGGGCTTAGCTTTACAGGAAAGGCAAATAAAATCCTTCCAGGTAGTCTGAAGCACTGGGTTGAAAAAGATGTTGTTGTTTAGATGCTAAGTCATGTCCAACTCTTTGTGACCCCATGGACTGCAGCACACCAGGCTTCCCTGTCCTTCACTGTCTCCCAGAGTTTGCTCAAACTCATGTCCATTGAGTCAGCGATGCCATCCAACTATCTCATCTTCTGCCACCCCCTTCTCCTCCTGCTCTCAATCTTTCCCAGCATCAGGTTTTTTTCCAGTGAGTCAACTCTTTGCATCAAGTGGCCAAACTATTGGAGCTTCAGCTTCAGCATCAGTCCTTCCAATGAATATTCAGGGTTGATTTCCTTTAGACTTGACTGGCTTGATCTCCTTTCTGTCCAAGAGACTCTCAAGAGTCTTCTCCAGCACCACAATTCGAAAGCATCAATTCTTCAGTGCTCAGCCTTCTTTATGGTCCAACCCTCACATCCATATATGACTACTGGAAAAACCATAGCTTTTACTATAAGGGCCTTAACTGACAAAGTGATGTCTACGTTTTTTAATACCCTGTCTAGGTTTGTCATAGTTTTCCTTCCAAGGAGCAAATATCTTTTGATTTCATGGCTGAATGAGAAAGATGCAAGAGAAAGATGCATGAGAAAGATGTAGACATCAGCAAAAAAGATGTCACCAAGTCACAAATATCATGTGGAGAAGGGCAAGAAAGAAGAGAGAGGCACAAGGACCACGATATTTTGCTCCTAAATTGAAATAACTGTTTCTGTTTCATTGAAAAAAAAATACTAAACTGTGGCCGCTGGAATTTCTTCTTTGCTGAAAGATGCTTTATAATAAAGAAATACTCTTGGGATTTGCTCACATCTGAAGATTCTGAACAACTGCCTTTTTTCTCCTTCTTAATGACAGGAAGTAGGAGATTTGATGGGGTGTTTAACCAGACTTGCAAGCCCAGTCTGCATCTTGAAAGAGGAAATGACTAGAGGTGGGGTTAGGAGTGGGGAAGGGGAAGAGTGAGGCCTGAGATGCCTGTGTTGCAGATCCCAGGAGTCAGCTCTGAGCCTTGATCGGCAGGGTCCAGAGGAAGAATCTCATGGGCCAAAAGAGAGGCACCGCCTGGGTGAGCTGGCAGAAAGCCTGGGCTACGAACAACAGGGAAAAAGGCTTGGGAGTCATCCCTGTCGCCTGCATAAGCAGGACTTCTGTCCCAGGGAGCAATCTGGATGCTTGATAACCTGAGAACAGACAGAAGAAGCTGCGAAGACATGATGTGAGTTACTGGGGGTGGTTAGCCTGTGGGCCTCAGTGGGACAGGAAGTGGGACCTGAGAAAGTAATGTGACAATGCCTGATCGGCCCAAGCTGGGGAAAGGAAATATAAAGCCTCATCTTCTGGGTGAGCGAAGTGGGCATGGTGGGGTCCCACTGTCCCAGTGTCAAGGCAGAGGTGCAGGCAGGGCCGCAGCAGGCTGTGGGCATCATCTCCCCTGAAACCTGGGGCCTCCCCTGAGACATCTGTTGACTTAAAGAAAGACACATGGTAAGAGCTGTAAATTTAAGTTTTATTCAGGGTATTGCTGAAGACAATAACCTAGGAGACAGCCACTCAGCAGCTCAGAGGAAACTACTCTGAAGAAACTGGGGAGAAACCAGTTTCTGTATGATTTTTGGCTAGGAAATACATCTGGGCTAGCACACATCTTGGTAAAAGACAACTGCTAATCACAAAGAACAGATATCTCAAGTTCATGATTTTAGTGCTTTCCTATGAACGGGAAGATGCAAAAATACTCCTCTAAGCTATGCATCTAACTATCCAGGGGCCCGTTTAATCAAAGCGCAGGGTGCCTAATCCTGTTTTTCATCCTGAATTCTTCTCGGGGCACACTGTCGGTGGGAATGCAGTGGGTTAAGACGCTGGCCCTTGTAGAACTCAGTGGTGAGCCACACTCTTTGTTCTTTGTTGACACGTCTTTGGCTGCAAGTATACAATATGGCTATGAAATAAACTGTCGGCACGAGGAATAAAATGAGAGGACCGTTCCCTTCCTCCACCCAGAAAGGCAGATGGGCCTCCATGTTCCTCCGCCAGGCTCTCAGAGAGAGAGGAAACGCTGGGGAGGCCGACTGATTCTTGGTGCTTCAGGGGCTGCCCAGGCCCAAGAAAAATCCACTTGGGCTGCCTAAGGCCTGGCAGGGCCGGAGCCCAGGCCTCGGTCCCCTCCAGTGGGAAGGCCAGACTGCCCAGGGGACATGGCATGCGCCCTGGACGAGTCCACAGAGCCCCCCAGGCTCAAGATCAGGGTGGGGGGATCCCAGTGTGTGCCTGTGACCACCCAGGAAGAGCCTGTGGGGACGTCTGGGAGCCCCTGGAGGCAGGGGGCAGTGCTCAGGGAACTGTGGCCTAAGCCCCTTCTCCTGTTCCTGTTCCCCTGAAAGCCTTTTGATTCCTGATGAGCCCATGGAGTTGGTGGGGGAGGAGGGGGTCCTCAGAAATCAAAAATGAACAATCCCCCTCAAGGAGATACAAGCTCCAGGTCAGATTAGGGGAATGATGTTGGTTGTTTCTTTTCCATTCCAGTGTTAAGGGTACAAGAGTAACAGATCCTAACTTTTACCCCAAAAGGCAATTTATTAGAAAGAGGATCAGGAAACAGAGGGAAACTAAAGGTGGAGGTGCAGCACAGTGTCTGGGCCCCCAGATGCCAACAAAAATCAGCAGTGCCCTGGGGCGGCCCTCTGCTTCTCTGCCCCCAGGTGTGCAGCATGACCAGAACTAACTCCTGCCGAGCAGTTACTGTGTGCCAGGCACTTACAGAATGGAGAACTTAATATGTGTAGTTAAATCTTCAACACAACCCCCTAAAGTAGGTATTGATAGTATCAATCTCATTTAGCCAGTTTCACATCGAAGCACAGAGAAGCTGAGTCACTTGCTGAAGGTCACACAGCCAAAGCCATATCCTCTCCACCGCTCTACTGTGCCGCCTCCAAAAACAAGGGTCACCATGAACTGCATGAACCCCCCAGATGTGTCTTCTACCCTTAGCTACCCCTCTCACAATAACTTGACAAGTCACCAGGGAAGGCAGGCAGGAAGACGGCAGATGGGTTGCTGTTATGCACCTGTGTGTGTCACAGATTACACACCTTGCACGCGTCCTCATCTCAACCTCACAATTCCCGGAGGAAACAGAACCCAGCAACGAAGTAACCCGCCTGGAGCCACTGCAGCTGAGGAGGTCTGGGGCCATCTGGGGCCTAGAGGAGGGGTGTGTTTCTCGCTCTCCCCATCCTTGGCAACCGCAGGGGCTGCTCCTGGCCCGTGTGGGTGCAGCAAAGACTGTCCCTGTTTGTATCTTCCTGGGGGGGCAACGGGCGCCAGATAAGCACCAACGATGTGCACGGCCTTTGGGATAGATCGATCCGAGTGCTGTGTTCGGGTTCTCCAGGTCTTCAGGTCCTGGCGCTATGGGTTTGGGGCAAGAGTGAGGTCTGCTTCAGAAACTTGGAGGCACCTGCAGGGCCGACCTGCGGGAGCCGCCCTTTCTGTGGCTGGAGCAGCTGAGCTCATTTCCTGTCTCAGTTCTGCTCTGGGCTGGGGAGGCGGGGGAGGCGGGGGAGGGGGCAGGCGGGGGCGGGGGGCGGCCCTGGCGCGTGCTTCCGCAGAGGATGGGTGTGCCCGGGGCGGGGCGGGATTGCGCGAGCAGGAGGTGCTGGAGGGGAGGGGGCATTGCTGGGGCAGTTCTGACCCTTTCACTTCCTTTCGTGGAGGCGGTGGGTGGATGGAGGTCTGGACAGACGGGCTAGTGGGGCTCTCAGAGGCGCTGGGGGCTGAGGTCCGGGTTGCCCGGGAAGAGTCAGAGGCCTGCGATTGACCGCCCAGCTTGGAGAAGTGTAAGGAGCTTTCTGGGGCCCTTGCTCTGGGGAAGGGACATTGTTCTTTGGCATGTTCTTTCAAACCAGAAAAAAGGAAGTTGAGCCCTAGCCAGAGACTCCACTTAGACCTGCAAGCATGTCCCAAGGGGTCAGGGAACTGAGAGCTGCCAGGTAGAGACCACCTCCCGCCTGACATGGTCAAGCTGGCGTAATGCGAAGGAAAAAAGAGGAATGGGTTTTTCTTTTCTGAGAACGGTGAGCAGGCCTGATCACTCCTAGGTTCACTTTCACTGTTACTAGTCTGTTGTCTATGACTGAGTTTGCTTTTCTGCCTCTTAGCTCTGCATAAGCTTCATTCTGCATCTGTTGTCCTTTGACTCTATGCTAATTACATCCTGTATCTGTTCTCACCTTTACAGCACTCTCTTCCTCGCCTTTTTTTTTTTTCCTCTCTTTTTGCCTTATACAAAGAAAGCCCAGTACAAGTCACAAAAGACAATGGACCCAACTACCGGGCTACCTGATGCCAGCCTCGACTGTTTTTGAAACAATACAAGAATTATACAAACTCTTTATAACTTTGTTCCTCATCACCAACCCAGAGCTTGGAACCCTCATCTATATAATCCCCTAGACTCCCCCTGGGAGAGGGGCACAATTCTTGAGGCATGATCCTGCTGCATCTTCCCTCCGCCGGCAGAAGATTAAAACCACCTTTCTATTTCCTCCAAATTCTGTCTCCATGTTTTTTATCTGGCTTCGGTGGGTAGAGAATGCCAAGATTTTGACGACATCAAAGCTGGATGTCCCATCGAGGGGGCCCAGCTGAAAAGCGATGGTTGTAGGGTAAGAGACAGAGAGAGAGAGAGTGTGTGTTTGTGTCTTGCAGGGGGTATGTCTCCAAAATCACACACCTGTGCTCCCTGTGGTCTTTCCAGAAACACACAGGAACTGTGAAGAGCCACTCGCTCCCCTTCATCTCGGCAGGCGAGGTCTTCAGAGATCCCTGGCACCCATACCCCGCCAGAAACAGGAGGGGTTTGTGTGAGATGATCCCTAAAGGGCTCCCACCTCTGACCCCCAAGACCATGAGGTGAACCCCTGGACTGTGTGCAGAAAATGCAAGGAGGAGGGAGCAAGCCAGATTCCAGGAGGGCTTGTTTAGGAGTGAGCCCTGGGTCTGCCCACAACTTCTAATTAGAGGCAGGGTACTGGATCCGCATTTTCATCAGCTCACACTAAAATCTGAAACATACCACACTGACCCTTATGAGATTCCGATAAGCCACACCTTCCCATCTTCTGCTTCCCCTGGTCCCCCAGGTCTGTCCTGCTGTCTCTTGATTTCATTCCGTCTCTGCCCAGATGTCCCTCAGAGAGGTCTTTCCTGGCCTCTTGATCTAACAGGTAAGTCATCATGCAGTGTAGGTGTGTTCCATGCAATGTGTGGGAAGTACTTGTACTTAAAAAAAATCAATTGTTGTGAACCTAAGACTGAAATTGAACTGGGCATCCTGTATTTTTATTGCTAAATCTGGCAGTCCCAAGGCACGGGGACTCTGTGTCCCCAACCCCCTGACAGTGGGGCCGTTCGCTAGTTGAAGTTGCCAGGAGCAGCCACCACCCCTGCCCCTTCCCCTGAAAAGAAGGCACGTCCTCTTCCTTGGCATCCTGCTTGGGAATTTCTGTGCTAGAAACAAAACCTAAAGGCTTTCTCCTGAGTGAATTCTTTTCCTTTGGGCTTCTCAGGTGGTGGGAAAGCTTTTTATACTCTTGGTTGTACATAGAGATCAATGGATAATACAAAATTATGCACCGTCAGCAGCCCTGACTCTTATCGAGACCAGGCTTTCTCTCTGCATACCTAGCTGTATACACAAGTCTTAGGTGATTTACACCATCTTCTGGCCAGAAGGCCAATTAACATTTTACGGCCCTTTTCTGATAAGGGCCTGTCAACCAGAAAACTTATTTGCCTTAATAGTGTTGTTCTTCCCAAAGTCTGGTACCACTCTCAGAAAGCACTAAATAAAGTTACATTCTTACATAGCAAGGACACAACAATTTATAACAAAGAAAGAGCAGTACAGTGATTTATAACAGAAAATTAACTCAAAAGTCTAGTGTTGCTAACATCAAAAACTACTATATTCCTTTTTCTATATCCCAATTTGCCAGGGTCCAGCCCCGGTGGATCCAGGGTGATTCGAAGGTGGGGACAGAGTTGGCGTCCTGGAAAAAACTTATTTAATTACAGATACAGAGGGAGATTAGAAACAGATAGTGTAGTAGGAGAATTAGTGGAGAAAAGAGGCTGAATAACTGGTTTACATGGAATACCAATCACCACCTACGTAGGCCACAGGCGTCTTTCCATTCTCCCAAAGGAGAGGAGGCACTGAGGCCTCCCTGGTCCGATCTCAGAAGCCCAGGCAGAATTAGCAGGCTTGGTGAGTACCCACATTTCAGATGGGAATTCAGCCAGGAAAATGGGGAGCGAGAAAGAAACGACACGGGGGAATCAGTCTTTCCAGAAACTGATCCGATTTCTTTATTTTTCAGGTTTGTTTATATACCGTTTTGTTATACATAGGGATGAATAGAGAGTCACGCGGGGGTCAGCAGACCTGACCCTTGTCACAATCAGGTGCTTCATATAAAATTATACAAAGGTCTTATGAGTTTCATCATCTTTTAGCCATGAGGTCTGCTGACATTTTATGGCCCTTTCTGATACCGGTCAGTTAACCAGAAAACTTATTTTTCCAGGGGTGATTTTTTCTTAAATCAGGCACCACCCTCCAAATAAAATGCATTCCTATAGGGTGAGGGTGTAGGGAGTTACAATCAAGAAAGGAATTTACTTAACCTAAGGTTTAACATGATTAATCTTAAAGGTTAATACTTATTTCTCCTATATGCTAGTTATATTCATTATAAGGGCAGGAATATGAAGTTTTAGCAGCAAATATTGGCTCAACAAATGTAAACCGTTTACCAATGTTCCCCTTAAGATCTATTTTGTCTTAAGATAGTGATAAAGTTACATAGCATAGTGATTTATAGTGATTTATAACAAAGTACAGTGATCTATAACAAAAGAGAAGATTCATTAACTCAAAAGTCTAGTATTGCTAACATCAAAAAACTACTATATTTCCTTTTCTATATTCCAAATACATTGATTAATATATTCCCAGGTGCCTAAGGATATGGAGGCCTGATGGCAATCGTTGACTCATCAATGAAAAAAGCCCTATGCTAATACTCCAAACTCTCTGTGCTGTTTATGGCTGAGAAGCTGTCACACAAGCTAGTCTGTCAGCAGAGAGGTTTGACCTGAGACATCCTTGTCACACCCAGGGCAGGGAATTAGTAGTAATTATTGGCACGACAAATGAAGAAAAAACCTTTCACCAATATAATTCCTAATCATCCTACTAATACTATACTAATGATCTTCTAACTTCTCAAAAGAGTCTGTATTTAGAAAAAATATCCCATGCCTCTCACAGTTGGGAGGCTGTAAACAATCACATGTGGCCGGACGAGCCTGATCAGGCAGGCCAGAGAAACTTCAGAGTTCGTAAGTTGAAACACTCTTATCACGCCCAGGAATTTTTATTAACTGGAGCTGCAAGTTAACTCCTTCTTTGAGAGAAATGGTTATGGGGGAGAGCTCCCCGTAAAGTACTCTGGTTTTGGCATAGATGCTCGGGAACAGGGGGTTTCCTGAGGCTTGATCACGCCTTTGCGTATGTCAAGCTTCCTTCCTCATGGCCTTTGCCATGGGCGGAGTTCCTCACGCTGGCTCCCAACACCAATTACATTGATTAATATCCTTCAGGTGCCTAAATGATAAAGAATATGGAGGCCTGGCAGCAAACATTAACTCAGCAATGAAATCCTTTACCAAACTAATTCTTAGTTCTAAAAGGCTCTATATCTTTAAGATGTTTTAAACTTCGTGCCTCTCGCAGTCAGGGGGTGGGGGCTGTAAACAATCACAAGCTGTAAAAGTCTCCAACTGTCAGGCAAGTTAGAGAGCCATCAGAGAGATTTGAGCTGAAACATTCCTTTCATATGCAGGAGATCAGTTGGAGCTCTAAGTTAACTTTTTCCAGAGAAAGGTGGTCGGGGATAGCCCCTGTTATGTCAGAAGAGTATAGTATAGCAGACAGTAAACAGACAGATTTTGGTTTCGGGGTAGATGCTCAGGCAGAGGGCCCCTTGAGACCTGACTGGCCTTGCCCGTCAGGCCTCTCCGCATGACCTTGTCATGGGTGGGATCTCCCGTGCTGGCTCCCGGCACATGGGGTCACAAAGAGTCGGACACGACTGAGCTACTGAGCACACATTCCCTGCCTTTGCCCCGCTTGCTGCCTCAGACGCTCAGGTTCTGCCCAAGACCCCAGGTGATTCCACACTGCAGTTGACGGGTGTGGGTGTACTGTCCTCAGCCAAATGCTCTGTGCAACAGTCAGGAAGGGGGAAATTCCCACCCCTGTCCTGCCACCACTCCTGGGTTCTTTTGGTTGCTCTAATAATTCAATTGACACAAGACAAATTTTAAAAAATTAATTCATATGCATGGAAGGCTCAGTGGTAAAGAATCTGCCTGCCAATCAGGAGACGCTGGTTCAGTCCCTGGGTTAGGAAGATCCCTTGGAGGAAATGGCAACCCACTCCAGTGTTCTTGCCAAAGGCCTAGTGAGCAGAGTCTGACAAGGCTGAGCACCTGAGCATGCACACTCATAGAAATGGGACTCCCGAAATAACCAAAAGAGGATGTTTACATATCATTTTTAAACAATTACTTGGGAAGATTTAACAAAAGAGCTTGTCCTTGGGGTTGCAGACTAATGAAGTAACACTGTTATGCATCTTTCTTAGCCTTGGATTCCCTAACTCTGGTGATAAGAATGCATTTTATCTTTCCGGTACAGGGAAGATACCTTCACATGGGAGATTTATTTCCCACTTTTAGGGGAAATAGGGGAGTCAGAGTGGGTTTTTTAATTATTTATCTATGTACTCACTTGACTGTGTCAGGTCTTAGTTCTGGCACGTGGGACCTGCACTGAGTCACGCGGGATTTTTTGATGCTGTGCCCAGACAGACTCTCTAGTTGTGGCCACGGGCTCAGTAGTTGCTCCAAGGCATGTGGGTTCCCTGAACAGGGATCAAACCCGACTCCCCTGAATTGAGGAGACTTCACTGGCAGCCCAGGGGTAAAGAATCTGCCTTGCAATTCATGTGACTCAGATTCAATCCCTGGTCAGGGAACCCACACGCTTTGGAGCAGCTACTGAGCCCGTGGCCACAACTAGAGAGGAGAGGAACTTTGGACCCAGATGTGTGTGGAAGGAAGACGATAAGAACCCACAGGGAGCAGCCAGCAGTTTAGAAGCCAAGGAGATAGAGTCTCCTTCCCAGCCTGCTGACAACTTGATCTTGGACTTCGAAGCCTCCCGAACTGTGAAATGACACTTCCAGCTGGTTAAGCGCCCCGCAGTCTGCAGCCCTTTGTTACAGCGGCCTGACAACGCAGGGTGCTGGTCTCAGAGCCCAGCGCTGGCTCTGCCCTCTCTGGCTGGTGCCTCCCACCTCGCATTCCACCTAACCTGGGGATGGAGGTGGTTTCCACAAGAACAAGCTTGTGGTGAAACCTCAGGTCACCCTGGGCTTCTCGGCTCCCTTAACTTGTCCGAGCAGCAGGAAATTCAGACCAGCTAGAGCTGGAAAAGCCTTGTGGGCACATAAAGTGGTATGGAGATGGACTTTCCGGTGTCCAGAGCTGGTCTGTGCTCGCGTGACAAACCTCAGCGAGGCAACACGCTCATTCACACACAGTGGCCGAGACTGTGTTTTATTTCTCTTCGTGTTCCCAGCACCTGGTACACAGTAGGTGCTCAATAAGTGCCAGCCCTTCCTACAGTAAAACACAAGCATCCTACTTCAGGCGGCAGAAGAGGATAATTCAGCAAGCTGGGAAGGGTCCACTTGGAGGTGGGCAGTTCGATCTGGGGTTTTAAGCACCCGGACTGGCTGTCAGGAGCTCCCCACTCTGGAGCCGGTATCTGCTGCTGGGTGACCTCAGACAACTCCCACTTCTTCTCTCTGGGATTCCGTGTTCTTATAAAACGGGGAGTCTCAGTATCCGATGAGGAGCCCATGGTCTGGAGCTCTGTGCCTGTGGGAGGGTCTGGGCATCGGCAGAGAGGTCCCAGGGCCCCGAGCCCAAGACTTGCCATCAATGCTGGCATACAATAGGAAAGAGCAGACTGACACTGATGGGGGGTGGAGAGACCCTGCAGGCAGCAGGTGACCAGCACCCTGGGCCCAGGCTCAGGGGACCCTGGGGCTGGAGGTGAGTGAGAAGCTCCGGTCAGACAATGTCTCCCTGTCCGGCCACTTTCACTCCCAGCTTGGCCTGCTGGTCACACTGAACACATGCTGTGCTTTGGCCCCTATTTGAGCCACCTTTGTCCCAGGTGAGTCATGAGGAACAGAACTGCCTTAAGAAGTCAACTGCAGTCTTCCTGGGGGTCCAGATAGTTGGGGGGCCACCCCTCTTCATGGATGACTGGGAGGGCCGGGCAGCAAAACGCCCCTTCTCCGGATGAGGCTGACCCATGGAGGACCACCCAATGCTGGTGTGGCCTCTTGGGGGAGCTGTGGGTTGTGGGGCACAGGCCTAGCTTCAGCCCCCACCCCTCCACTCACCCTCCATCATGGACTGGAGTTAGGTGACTCTCAGATGGACCCCTCAGAAGGAGCTGCAAGGAGGGTGGTCAGCTGGGGGCAACCTGAGTGATGGGATCAGCTTCAGCTTTTGAGTCACAGTCAAGGCCATCTTCCTCTCGGCCCCTTCAGCCAGTGACTAAGCCAGGTGAGGGCACGGTGGCCAGTTCCATCCCGCAGCCTCCTCTAATGGGCACTGAGAGTCTGAGCATCCACTGGGCTGCTGAGACCAGAGGCAGCTTGCCAACTCCTCCTTCCAGCCCCGCTCGCTCCCCTTTTCTCTGCTGGCGTTGCTCCCCCATAAATCTTTTGCACCCTCAACTCTGGCTCAGCGCTGGCCTCCTGGAGACCCTCACCTGATGCCCCTCGTCCACACCCTCTGTCTGCTTCCACCTCATGGGATAGTGTCTGAGCCTCGGGTTCACTGCTGGAGAGGGGCCGGAGGACCCGATCCTCGCTCCCCCTCGTAGCCCCCAGCACCCAGCAGGCAGGTGCCAGGAGTAGCAAGGGTCTCCCCACTCCGGAGGCCTCAGCGTCTGCCCAACCAAAAGGCTGCCACTAAGAAACAAAATACAAACTCTGAAGAGACCCAAAGAGACTGGGCAGTCCATAAACAACAAGCAACAAAGTCTGTCTGTTCTCCCAGGCACCCACCCTCCCGCCTCCCCTGCTGTGGGGCAAAAGAGGCTGCATGGGGTTCAGGGCACCCCCTTCTGGTGCTTAGAACACCCTCGGTCACTGTCTGCAATTTGGGGAGCACACCTCTACCCCCCAGGTGTAGAGGGCTCAGCCCCTCAGAGGCTGGAAAATGTATCCTATGCCCCAAAGTAGCCAGGTCCTGAGCAGCATCCACCGCCACCCCCTCAAAACCCCTGAGAGCTTGCATGCCACAGCTAGAGAAGCCCACCTGCCCACAATTACAGAAGCTGGCAGGCCACAGTGAAGACCCTGTGCAGCCAAAATTAACCTCCCACCTCGCCCCATAGAGGAGAGCAGACAGCCCTGGGCCCTCCCCAGGGCTGGTCTGGCTTCCTGCCCTGTTGCTAACACCCACTGCTCTGCATCCGAGAGGCTGCAAGTGCCTTGAGGGTCTCTCACATTTGTCCACATCCCTCCATACCTGCTGGCAAGGGCCAGTGAGCGGTCATGTCCACCTTGTGGGGCGCTTCCTCGAAAGGCTCTGGACCGCAGAGATCTGTCCGCCCACCGTCCCCCTGCTGTGGGATCCCAGGGCACTCCAGTCCCTCTTTCTTTCGGGTGTGTGGAATCCTCTCCTGTTTCCTAAGTCCCTTCTCCAGGGAAAAAAAACCATGCTTTCCATTTTTCCTCACGTGACTGGACTTCGAATCCTCTCATCATTTTGGCCATTCATCCTGAATGTGTTGTGATTTGCTGCTGATGGCTTTCCAAAAGTGGGGTACACAGGGCTCATCACAGCCCCGCAGGAGTGGTTAGATCTGCTGGGTCCCCAAGGAAGACTCTGTGCACACATTTTTGTGGACACACCTTGAGGTCATATTAGCTGCCTTGGTCTTAAAGGCAGTCAGTATGTATGGGTTCATATCCCCTCTCAGTCAGCTTCACTTTGGATAAATTACTAATTTCTCTGTATCTCAGTTTTCTTAACTGTGAACGAAGGACAGTAACTGCTGCTGCTGCTAAGTCGCTTCAGTCGTGTCCGACTCTGTGCGACCCCATAGACAGCAGCCCACCAGGCTCCCCCGTCCCTGGGATTCTCCAGGCAAGAATACTGGAGTGGGTTGCCACTTCTCCAGTGCATGAAAGTGAAAAGTGAAAGTGAAGTCACTCAGTCATGTCCGACTCTTCACGACCCCATAGACTGCAGCCCACCAGGCTCCTCCGTCCATGGGATTTTCCAGGCAAGAGTACTGGAGTGGGGTGCCATGGCCTTCTCCAAGGACAGTAACAGTACTTCCCAATCCCAAGGCGAAATTCAAGGGAAAGAAATAACAGCTGTAGACCAGCAGAGGGCGCTGCACACCCGCTCTCGACTGGCTGCACTGTTGAAAGTGACCGCCAGGGGTAGCCCGAGCGCCGCCGCCCAGTTCCGTGGGACTGGGAGACCCGCAGGGGCTCACTTGCAGCAGCGAACTGGCCGCCCTGGGGGGCGGAGTGAAGCTGGCTAAACCTACCCAGGAGACTGGCTGCTTCGTCCCTGTGCCTCACCTCGCCTTCCTGCAAGACTCTCAGTGAAGTGAAGCCGCTCAGTCGTGTCCGACTTTTTGCGACCCCATGGACTACATGTAGCCTACCAGGCTTCTCTGTCCATGGGATTTTCCAGGCAATAGTACTGGAGTGGATTGCCATTTTCTTCTCCAGGGGATCTTCCCGACTCGGGGATTGAACCCGGGTCTCCCGCATTGTAGACAGACGCTTAACCGTCTGAGCCACCAGGGAAGTCCAAGACTCTCAGAAGCTTGCTGCAGTCCCCTCTCACCCGGATGCGGCCGGAACCCCAGATGCTGTGGCCAATGAGCCCGACTGAAGGGGAGCGCTGGGCTGATGGGAGCTGTGGGGACGGTGTAACCTGGAGTGATGCAAAGTCTTTGAAAGATGGAAATACCACGCAGAGCTGCAGCACACAGACACACACGCAGATACAGACACAGACGCACACATGCGCGTGCACACACTTACTGGTGAACCTCGCCTCGTCCAGGAATAGGGTAAGGCTGAGTCTAGCCCAGCTTTTCAACCTACATCTAAGGCCTGAGTGGCTTCGGGTGGTCACCCCCTGTCCCGACCCCCTGCCTGGTACCCCTCCGCACTGCATGGGGCGCACTCACAGTGTTTAGTGAGTCTCACTTTTCCCAACAGCGCCTGTCCCTCCCACACACTCAGGAGCCTACAAACTCCCAGAACAGGGTCTCCCTGGTGGAGAACCCCCAGGGGTCACCAGGACAGGCTGTCCCAGGCAGGTAAATTAGAAGGATTTGGGGAATAGGATACAGAAACAAATATTTGAATTTGACTGCTTCCCCTTGGCAATGAAATGGGGACAAAAACCCCTTTCTGGTCACAGTGGGGAAGGGTATCACAGCTCCCTTTCCTCTTAGTGGGGGAGGAAGCGTTTTGATCAGGCCTAAAGTAGAGAGAAAGTCTGGTTTCCCAAACGTCTGCTAGGCCTTTGGCAGCCAAGGGAAGATCAGGAGTACATAGCTATGATGGTTAATTTTACATGTGGAGTAGACTGGGTTGTGGGGTGCCCAGACGTGGCCAGATATTCTGGGTGTGTCTGTATGATGTTTTTGAATGAGATTAGCATTTGAATCCGTAGACTGAGTAAAGCAGATTGCTCTCTCCAATCTGGGTGGTCCTCACTCAATCAGCTGATGGCCTTAATAAAACAAAAATGTCCTCCAGCCTGACTGCTTTCAGGTTGGGACATCAGCTTTAATTTTGTTTTTTAATCTTTTGGGCACGCCAAGCAATATGTGGAATCGTGGTTCCCTGATCAGGGATTGAACCCGCATCGCCTGTATTGGAAGCCCAGAGACAGCCACTGGACCACCAGGGAAGTCCCTGGGGACATCGGCATTTTCCTGTTCAGGCTTGACCTGAAGCGTCAGCTCTTCCTGGGTCTGGAGCCTGCCTGCCTTCAGACCTGAACGGTTGTATCTAGCCTTGTCCACTGGAGCTATGTACTAAAATATCCACTGGATGCCTAAAACTGCATTTAGTACTGAAGGGGCCCCATGCATGACTGTTTTTTCCTATACATACATACCTATAATAAAGCTTAGTTAATAAATTAGACACAGTAATAGATTAACAACTATAATAATAAAATAGAACAATCATAGGAACTTCTCTGGCGGTCCAGTGGTTACGACTCCATGCTTTCACCTCTGAGGGTACAGGTTCAACCTCTGGCCAGTGAACTAAGATCCCTGCAAGCCACACAGCATAGCCCCTCAAAATTTACAATTATAGAAATATATTCTGGACTTCTCTGGCAGCACAGTGGATAAGAATCCACCTGCCAATGCAGGGGACAGGAGTTCAATCCCTGGTCTGGGAAGATCCCACATGCTGGGGAGCAGCTGAGCTTGTGTGTCACAATTACTGAAGACTGCACACTCTAGAGCCAGCAAGTTGCAACTACTGAGCCCACGAGAAGCCTCCACATGGGAAGCCCATGCACCGCGACTAGAGAGCAGCCGCTGCTGTCCACAACTAGACAAAGTCTGTGTGCGGCAGCGGAGATCCAGTGCAGCCAAAAACTAACAAATACAACAAGGCAGAATGTAGTAGTAGCGTTAGTTGCTCAGTTGTGTCCGACTTTTTGCAACCCCACAGACTGTAGTCCGCCAGGCTCCTCTGTCCGTGGGATTCTTTAGGCAAGAATACTGGAGTGGATTGCCATTCCCTTCTCCAGAGGATCTTCCCAACCCAGGATCAAACCCAGGTCTCCTGTATTGCTGGCAGATTCTTTACCCTTTAAGCTACAGGGAAGACCTTAAGCAGTATGTACATGTCAAAAAATGTGCATTATAATAAAAGTTAAGTAAATCTCTATCTCACAATATTATAGTGTACTCACCCTTCCTGTTATGATGTCAGATGATAAAAAGCCTACGTGATGAGCTAGAGTGAGGTGAATGGCGTGGCATTAGGCTACCATTGACCTGATACATCAGAAGAGAGCCATCTGCTTTGGGGGCTCTTGGGTCACTGAGCCACAATGATGTCAGTGGCTGAGTAATGGGCAGACGAAGTTGATGGTTGGGGATCCCAGGAGGGACAGAGCAAGAGTCCAGAGATTTCATCATACCACTCAGAGTGCTGCACAGCTTATGAATTGTTTCTGGAACTTTCATTAATATTTTTGGACCCCACTTGACCCCAGGTAACTGAAATCGTGGAAATTGAGACTGCTGATAAGGGGGGTACTACTGTACCACAGGTCTGGGTCTCCAGCCTCTTAACCGCAGACTTGGAGACTTGCCAGCTTCTGTAATCACATAAGCAATTCCATACGCATATATAGATATGATATCTGATATTCCTCGTGATATATATGTGCAAGGGGACTGGAATGCAAAAGTAGGAAGTCAAGAAACACCTGGAATAACAGGCAAATTTGGCCTTGGAATGTGGAATGAAGCAGGGCAAAGACTAATAGAGTTTTGCCAAGAAAATGCACTGGTCATAGCAAACACCCTCTTCCAACAACACAAGAGAAGACTCTACACATGGACATCACCAGATGGTCAACACCAAAATCAGATTGATTATATTCTTTGCAGCCAAAGATGGAGAAGCTCAATACAGTCAACAAAAACACGACCAGGAGCTGACTGTGGCTCAGATCATGAACTCCTTATTGCCAAATTCAGACTTAAATTGAAGAAAGTAGGGAAAACCACTAGACCATTCAGCTATGACCTAAATCAAATCCAGTTGAGCTGTTTCAAATCCTGAAAGATGATGCTGTGAAAGTCCTGCACTCAATATGCCAGCAAATTTAGAAAACTCAGCAGTGGCCACAGGACTGGAAAAGGTCAGTTTTCATTACAATTCCAAAGAAAGGCAATGCAAAAGAATGCTCAAAGTACCGCACAATTGCACTCATCTCACACGCTAGTAAAGTAATGCTCAAAATTCTCCAAGCCAGGCTTCAGCAATATGTGAACCATGAACTCCCTGATGTTCAAGCTGGTTTTAGAAAAGGCAGAGGAACCAGAGATCAAATTGCCAACATCCGCTGGATCATGGAAAAAGCAAGAGCATTCCAGAAAAACATCTATTTCTGCTTTATTGACTATGCCAAAGCCTCTGACTGTGTGGATCACAATAAACTGTGGAAAATTCTTCAAGAGATGGGAATAACAGACCACCTGACCTGCCTCTTGAGAAATCTGTATGCAGGTCAGGAAGCAACAGTTAGAACTGGACATGGAACAACAGACTGGTTCCAAACAGGAAAAGGAGTACATCAAGGCTGTATATTGTCACCCTGCTTATTTAACTTCTATGTAGAGTACATCATGAGAAACGCTGGGTTGGAAGAAACACAAGCTGGAATCAAGATTGCCAGGAGAAATATCAATGACCTCAGATATGCAGATGACACCACCCTTATGGCAGAAAATGAAGAGGAGCAAAAAAGCCTCTTGATGAAAGTGAAAGAGGAGAGTGAAAAAGTTGGCTTAAAGCTCAACATTCAGAAAACGAAGATCATGGCATCTGGTCCCATCACTTCATGGGAAATAGATGGGGAAACAGTGGAAACAGTGTCAGACTTTATGTTTTTGGGCTCCCAAATCACTGCAGATGGTGACTGCAGCCATGAAATTAAAAGACGCTTACTCCTTGGAAGAAAAGTTATGGCCAACCTAGATAGTATATTCAAAAGCAGAGACATTACTTTGTCGACTAAGGTCCGTCTAGTCAAGGCTATGGTTTTTCCTGTGGTCATGTATGGATGTGAGAGTTGGACTGTGAAGAAGGCTGAGCGCCGAAGAATTGATGCTTTTGAACTGTGGTGTTAGAGAAGACTCGTGAGAGTCCCTTGGACTGCAAGGAGATCCAACCAGTCCATTCTGAAGGAGATCAGCCCTGGGATTTCTTTGGAAGGAATGATGCTAAAGCGGAAGCTCCAGTACTTTGGCCACCTGATGCGAAGAGTTGACTCATTGGAAAAGACTCTGATGCTGGGAGGGATTGAGGGCAGGAGGAGAAGGGGATGACAGAGGATGAGATGGCTGGATGACATCACTGACTTGATGGACATGAGTCTGAGTGAACTCCGGGAGTTGGTGATGGACAGGGAGGCCTGGCATGCTGCGATTCATGGGGTCGCAAAGAGTCGGACACGACTGAGCTTCTGAACTGAACTGAACTGAACTGATACACAGACCCCACTGGCACTGTTTCTCTGAGGAACTGTAATGCAGCATCCAACAGAAGAGCAACACAATATTCTCCTCCCTCCCACATTGGCAAAGACCAGTCCTTTGAGCATATGGAGGAATATCGTACGTGAGCAAATCTGTTGAGTCAACGTTTCCTCTTTGGAGTCCGTCCTTGGGAACCAAGTGTGTGGTGAGGGCGTCTTGTGCACATGAGGGTGTTCGGGAGGACATCCCGGTCCCCTGCCCGGCATCCCGCTGGGCCCTGGGTGGCAAGTGTCACTTCCCTGCCGGTCGCATCCTGCTATGGGAAGTGGGGCTCCTCACGTTCCTGGCATCACCAGCCCCTGCTCCGCACCTCTGCTGTTCACGCTGCTCCCGACTGCAGCGCCGTGGTGTGCAGTCCTGAGCAGTGAGTACGGGTGACCCATACCTGCTCCCACCTCCTCTGCCCAGTGTCACATGCTGTGTATTTTGTCTGTGTCCACAACCCTGAGTGTGCATCCCGCTGTGCCCAGCAGGGCGAATAGGTGGTGGGTAGTTTAGCCACTAAGTCATGTTCGACTCTTGTGAACCCAGAGACTGTAGCCCACCAAATTCCTCTTTCCGTGGGATTTTCCAGGCAAGAATACTGGAGTGCATTGCCATTTCCTCCTCCAGGGGATCTTCCCGACCCAGGGACTGAACCCTGGTCTCCTGCATTGCACACAGATTCTTTACCAACTGAGCCAGAATAGGAGCTAAGTACAAAACTCCTGTTAAGCTGCTTTTAAGTTAGGTGTTCTGTTACTTAAGGCTGGAAGCATTTGGTCAGATTAGCCTCGGTATCCCCAAGACACCCAGTAAGCCCCAGCTCGAATGTCTCCCCCTTCCTCTAACAGACTCAGGAAAGCGCTGGGCCAGTGGACTCACTCTTTCCTGCATCCCAGGTCGCCTCACCCGCTGTCCTGGCAGCATATGCAGGAATCCAGGCAACACCTACATGCCTGGTCTTTAGCAGCGGTCCCCAACCTTTTTGTAACCAGGGACCAGTTTCATGAAAGGCAGTTTTTCCGGAGACCAGGGGTTGGTGGGTGGTTTCGGGATGATTCACGTGCATGACATTCATTGTGCGCTTGATTCCTATTATTATTACATCAGCTCCACCTTAGATGGAAATGAGAAGCATTCCACAATCTTGTCTCCCAAAGGGGCCAATACTCTACTTTTTCTCTGAACACATAAAGCAATTTAGGTAGAAAGCGTCTCATTTTACCTTAGTTTTTTATATTTTTCAAAAATTAAAGTATAGTTGATTTACAGTGCTGTGTTAATTTCGTCTGTAAAACGATTCAGTTGTACATTAGCAAATGTTCTTTTTTTTCAGTCTTTTCCATTATGGTTTATTACAGGATATTGAATATAGTCCTCTGTGTGATAGAGTAAGACTTGGCTGTTTATCCTTTCTATATACAAAAACTTATATCTGCTAACCCCAACCACCTACTCCATCCCTCCCCTCCTTAATGCCTTTTTCTTCTTTTATATAATCAGCATCAATCCCTCTTTCTCTCGTGAGGACCTCTGAACCTCTCTGGAAACCTTGGAATCTGGTGTGGCATGCACGGTGTCTCCAGTTCTCTCCCACCCCCTTAGACTCCGCCTCTCACCATGTGCATCTCGCATCCCCAGCCTCGGGGCTATCAGAGAGCCGAGCTGCACACCCCCAAGCCCTGCTGGTTGCCCTGCTAGAAACCCCTTCCCCACTGTCACATAACAACGACTGCTCCTTCTTGAAGCCCAGGTCCTCTGGATGCCAGGCGAATGGACTTCCCCACCAACTTCAGGCAACATGCATTATTTCTTCATCTGTTTCTGTCATTACACATGACTTGTTACACACGCATTGTGCTTTTGGTTTTGTAAACTACCTTAAACCCACACAGTTCACACGTCTTCTCCCCACGTCCCCCCTACACAGGGCAGGGGCCTTATTTTGCGTCATGCTGTGTGCTCCCTCAGTCGTGTCCAACCCTTTGGAGCCCCATGGCCTGTAGCCCGCCAGGCTCCTCTGTCCATGGCATCTTCCAGGCAAGAATACTGGAGTGGGTTTCCATTTCCTATTCTAGGGGATCTTCCCAACCCACGGACTGAACCTGTATCTCTTATATCTCTGACGTTGCAGGCAGGTTCTTTACCACTAGTGCCACCTGGGAAGCCCAGGGCCATACTTCAGAGGCAAAACATACTTCCTCTCCCTCTTCCCCACCTTACAGTTCTAGAGAAGAAAGGGTCAAAAGCATCCAGTCAGCCACCTCCTGAAATTGTCCCTGTGACTTAATTCACTCCCTTCTTTCTGGGTGTTGAGGCACCTGTGTATTTGTGATGGAGTTTATTGTGAAAAGAGAACTTTAAACTGAGCCACGATCTTGGGAAAAATGATCTTTTCAAGCTTATTCACATTATTTATAAGCTAATTGTGTCTGAGTCTTGGCTAAATTCCAGTTATTAATATATCCCATCTCTCCGCACTTACAGCTGCCCTTGTCTAGACCTGAGATGCAGCTTGCAGAGGGTGGGAGTGAGGGAGACCTTGGCTCCACCGATAACAACTGCCTTGTGGAGGCAGGGCTTCGGTTGATGACGCCCCTGGTTACCCCCAGCTCTAAACTCTACTAGACAATTGTCTTGAATCTTAAGCTCTTTGGTACCCTCCTCTTGATAGTCATGCTTTCTGAGTTTATAGACCTAATCCCACCCCTGTTGTTTAACACCTATTCTTGTCGCTTAATCCGCAAGGATTTCAGAAAAGAAATACCCTAAAATCCAGAAGGTCCATCCTTCTCGGTCTTTTGTTAACTTGGAGGCGGTCTGAACAGCTCTCTGAATCCTGGTGCATCGCCAGGTTACAAGCAGCATCTGAGATCTCCTGCCATGAAGTGGTTGGTGAAACAAGGGACCTGCAAGGAAAAACATCCCACTTCTGGTTCCATTCGCTGCCCAAACCTTCTGGACCTTGTTGACTAACATGTCTCAATACTGATGAGAGAATCTGATAGTTTCTCAGATGATAATAAGTGGAATGTCTTTCCCTTATTTCTGAAAATGTAGGAAAGGAAAGGAGTTTGGAATTTTGAATAGCTCCCAGTTAAAAATATATTAACTCCTCATACAGGCAAAAAATATTGGCATTTACCCCTAGAGACTTGTATCTTAACATCCGCTTCATGCCCTAAATCTTTGGACACAGAAGGTGGGATTACTTCCTCAAATCAAGCAAATTCCCTGCCATGTGAGGAATACAAAAGCAAAACCAGAGCAAGGGGCTTCCCCAGTGGCTCAGTGGTGAAGAACCCGCCTGCCAGTGCAGGAGACACAGGTTTGATCTCTGGTCTGGGAGGATCCCACATGCCGTGGAAAAACTAAGCCTGTGCACCGCAACTACTGAGCCTGTGTTCGAGAGCCTGCGAGCCCCAACTTCTGAGCCCACGCACTGCAACTACTGAAGTCCGCACACTCTAGAGCCCGTGTTCACAAGAGAGGCCAGTGCAACAAGAAGCCCTCGCAGGGCAACTGGAGCAAAGCCCTGGCAGCAACTAAGACCCCGCAGAGCCAGAAATTAAATAAATAAATAAATAAATAATAAAATAGCTGCTAAGTCACTTCAGTCGTGTCTGGCGCTGTGCGACCCCATGGACTGCAGCCCACCAGGCTCCCCCGTCCCTGGGATTCTCCAGGCAAGAACACTGGAGTGGGTTGCCATTGCCTTCTCCAATGCATGAAAGTGAAAAGTGAAAGTGAGGTCGCTCAGTCGTGTCTGACTCTTCACGACCCCATGGACTGCAGCCCACCAGGCTCCTCCATCCATGGGATTTTCCAGGCAAGAGTACTGGAGTGGGGTGCCCCAAATTACATAAATATATAAACACAACTAAAGGCAGTGACTTTCTAGGCTGCTGGGCGTGGACCTCTCACTTCCTTGCCTTGAGAGACCTTTTCGTAATCTGCCAGTCAAGAGGAAACAATTACTCCATCCTTGGTTAGGTGGAAATTTTAAATGAAATAAAACTTAAAAACAATTCCCTCAGGTACAAACAAACTTATCAGAGGGGGGAGAAACATCTTCAGAGCAAATTCCTTACAGTAAGTGTAGACATGAATAGTGCTCTTGGTAAGAGGGCAAGGAAGGTGTGTGAGAAAAGTCCTTAACCCCATGTTTCCAGGACAGCAAATCAGACTCCTGAGGAATCTTGGGGAGGCGAGCTTGCTGCTTCCCCTTGACGTTCCCTGTGGACAGCGGGCTACGTGACGGACTCGTGCACAAGTGTAATGGTGACACACTGCTGTCAGGAGTGTCTTGAAAAGCGACTCAGTGTCTGAAGCTGGCCACAGACGTGGGCTGTGGCCAGCAGTTCTATTCCCAGGCACATGCCCATGAGAAGCGCATCACTGTGGTCACCAAAGACACATGCTGGCTGGACATTCACAGCACCGCTAGCCCTGGGGGTCCCGACCTGGGAGCTGCTCAAGCTCGGTGAGCACCATCATCACCACCACACACATTATAAACTCACATACAATATTAAGACACGAAAAAGCACAAATCCCTTTAAATAAAGCACAGAAACAGCCAAAATTCATCCATGGGGTTAGAGGTCAGAAATATTTCTCCTGGGTGTGGATGGAAGGGAATACAAGTGGGCGCGGGGGTAATGGCATGTCTTTTCCTGATCTGGGTGCTGGCCCAGTGGCTGTATTTACTGTGTCAAGTCAGCGCATTGTACATGTAAGCGGCCTTTCCATGTACTTTGCCAGTCCTGAGTCACTTCGGTCATGTCCAACTCTGTGTGCCCCCGTGGACTGTGGTTTGCCAGGCTCCTCTGTCCATGGGCTTCTCCAGGCAAGAATACTGGATTGGGTTGCCGTTTTCTCCTCCAGGGGATCTTCCAGACCCAGGGATCGAACCTGCGTCTCTTATGTCTCTTGCATTGGCAGGCAGGTTCTTTACCACTAGCGCCACCTAGGAAGCCCCCATGTGTTTTATTTCAAGTTTCTTTTTTTTTTTTTTTTTCTAAAAAGAGCTAAAATGTGGTGGGGAACGCTGGCTGTGAGAACTCCTGACAGTAGCCTTAGTGTGGGCTTGGGCGGCCCCCAGGGCAGGAGCCCGTCTGGCCTGGGAGGCGTCATCTGCTCTCACTTCAGGCATCAGGCCCCACTGCAGGGAGGCAGTGCCCTTTCCGGGTTGACAGGACCAGTCTGCAGGGTCCCAGAGCTCTGCTCAGTTTCATTAGCAGAAATAGGAAACACAACTCCACACTATGCATCGTTTCCAGCGTCCAGGCTGTCCACATGAATCTTTGTTCTGGGCGCTTGGGACTGATGATAAACGTAATCATAAAAGAATAGAAATCACTGCCACATCCCAGGGGACTCCCATCAGAGAGCTTTGAAGGCTAGATCTGCAGTGTCTTCTCCCCACAGATGGCATCACAGACGTTAGCAACATCAGTTCAGCGTTACAATAACCCCCTCAGCCTTTGCTAGGACAGGCCCTGTGGCCCAAGAGAAACAGCAGGACAGTGGCTCTTCACACCCGGTCCACAGAGGGGCTGTGAACTCGACCTATGTGACCTCCACTGGTCTGGCAAGGTCAGAGGGGTTGTGTTCACTTCTTGCTACTGAATGTCACTATCAGCCTGGCCCATCGGTGGTAGGGACCCTCAGCCATCTGCAGCCAGGCCACGAAGCTTGAGCTGGAATGGCGTGGCAAAGACCCAGAGACTGAACTTTCCGGCTGAGAGAGCAGAAGCACCAAACCAAGGCTGAGGTCACTGTGGGGATGACTGCCCTCCCCTTGGCACATCTCGCTGTCACATAACTGCTGGTGCAGCATCTCAGGGTATCATGTCTCGTGATAATAAACTCCAAGAGAGCATCTTACTTGCAACTGAGGAGCCTGGCAAATCTTTTTATCATATAGTCTCTTAGGATAACCTCTTTGCTATATATCACGGGATTGAACCTAGAATGAACAACATCATGGTCTCCAGGAGCAAGGGAAACCAGAGATCACGGTGCACCCAACCTCCAACCCACCTCACCCCCAGTCCCTGCTCTCCAGTGAGCCTCGAGGCAGAGAGGTGAAGAAATTCAGCCAGAAATGAGGCTGGAGAAAAAGGAAACCACTCAAGCTGTTCTACCTCAGGCTATGAAAAGCCTTCTTTCACTTCCCTGACTCCACAGTTTGGAAAAAAAAAATGTAGAGGTTTAAACAAGACCTTTTAAATGGTCACATCATTTACACGAATGTAGCATCAAGCTCCTTACAAACCAGAGGCTTGTGGATATCCTTGGCTGAAAGGTAATTGGCCTTTAGGGAATCCAGGAAGAGTGGGAGGATCTCACGGCCTCAGGTGCCCTCTGCTTTCTAAACTCCAAAAGTGCTCCGGGTATCTGCATGCAGCGACTCTGGTAGGTTACAGACGAGATACAGCTGCGCTTCCCAGGTGGCGCTAGTGGTAAAGAACCTGCCTGCTAATGCAGGAGATGTTAAGAGAGGTGGGTTCAATCCCTGGGTTGGGAAGATCCCCTGGAGGAGGGTATGGCAACCCACTCCAGTATTCTTGCCTGGAGAATCCCACGGACAGAGGAGCCTGGTGAGCTACAGTCCATGGGGTCATAAAGGGTCAGGCACAACTAAAGTAACTTAACATGCACTCAACTGAAAAGTACAGGGTATTCAGTAGCCCAGAGAAAATCAGGGGGCGTGTATCCACAGCCCTGCATTTACCTGACAGGCTGCTCGATGAGCCTAGGTGGTGCTTGCGTGCCTGATCAATCGCTTTAGTCATGTCTCTTTGTGACCCTATGGACTGTAGCCTGCCAGGCTCCTCTGTCTGTGGGATTCTCCACGCAAGAATACTGGAGTGGGTTGCTATGCCCTCCTCCAGGGGATCTTCCCGATCCAGGTATAGAACCCATGTCTCTTCAGCCTCCTGCATAAGCAGGTGGGTACTTTACCACTAGCGTCACCTGGGAAACCCAGGTGGTGCTCAGGTGGCTCCATCAAGAATAGCGCTCTCTTCTGCGGACACGGTTAGACAGAAGTGCAGAGCAGCATTTAAGAAGATGAAAGCAGTGCCTGACACCTTCCTTAGTGATGGGGAGACATGCAGAAGGAGGCCCAGAGAAAGCTTTTACAACTGAGCATTTTTTAAGGTCAGAATCACAGTCAAAGAGAGCCAAACAAACTCTTTTTCACATATCTTTGATAAGAGCAACTGGTAAAGTAAAAACAACTCTCCTTTGTCTTAAGTATTTCATCTTTTTATTTCAAAACAAGAGAGGATACCAAGAAGCAGAGAGTGAAGCAGTTAAAACCAGCAAAGCTGCAAAGTAGGAAAGGGAAGTAGAAAGGGAGGAATGGATCTGATTTCAATGACATGGTTGCTAAAAGCAAACACACGGCTCTGATGCGGCAGACCTAAGTCACATTAAGTCCAAGGACTTCAGCAGGCTTGTTGATACACCACTGACAGGGCTAGCTATACCCCTTTTCTGCTGAACTTTACACATTCTAGACACGTCATGCACATACAAGTTACACTTTATGGTTACATGAAATTGCATGCAATTCATACAGAGAATCATTTTGAAGGCACTAGTGTGCAGCGGGAGCTGCGGCTTTCTGGCAAGTCCTTCCTAAGTTGTCTTGCAAGTGGTCCTCCTCTTTATTTATTCGTATTTAAAACTTTGGTGCAAAACCTAGGTGCCATCTAATCCCACCAAGCCTACTCACTCTTTTGGTTTCATGTCTCACCCTCTCTTCCACTTTCCCTTCTTACAGACAGACGCCAAGCTTGGAAGGTAATGTTTTCCTGACGATGATAAGATCTCCTTTTATTTGGATTTACAAATAATTGGAGTCAAGCAGCAACTGACAATCCGTTGCTTGAAAACAAAGCTGCTACCAGTTTCTTTTACTACTGACATTCAGTGAGGCCAATAACTCAGAAATTCCATGAGATAAGATACATGAGGTTCTGTATGACATTAATTTCTAATACCAGCTAAAATATGGCCTTCAGTATGTTTAAGTCAATCTTAACTTTTAAAGAGTTGTTTCAGTCCATACTGCCCTAAGAGGTTCAACTCCAGATTATAAAGCCCCAGATCCATGGGCTGCAAATATTCACATCCTTAGCAAATAAAACAACTCTGTATACTCTTTAAGGACATAAATGTATATTTCTAGTTTTAAAATTGTGTAGCGAAGCAAGATAACATGGTAGACTAACCCATTTGGACCGTAATTAATTCACCTTCAAATCCTACCAACTGGAGCTCTTCTACAAGATGCTGATGGACTAACAACTCAGAAGGTATGAAAATGAAAATGTATTTAACATACTAAATCTTGTAATGGAAACGGTGTAGGTTGCTGTCCAACTGGAAAGGTTTCTTCCTGACTCCCCCACTTCTCAAAAGATAAAAAGCACCAGAAAGACTTCCTGTCATTCACACCTATGCTCATTTCAACTCCCCAGAGGTCAGCAGAGGGCACAATGGAACTGATTTTTGCTCAGGTCAAGTAAAAGGTTTTGAAAACGCCTCCCATAGTTGGGGCAACAGAACGCTCTGTGCTGGAACTTACCTGGGTTGACCTCTGCCTGCAGTCCCACTCCGCTGCTGCACAGATGCGGCTAGCCCCAACTCACCCACTCTCTCTACCCCAGCTACAGAGCGTAAACTTGCAATGTTGCTATAATTACAGACTGCTTCCTCATTCAGTCTTATCAAGCAAACCAAAAAAAGATGAAAATGTGTAAATACTGTAATTGAGTTTCGAATATTTTGCATCAACTGCAGATGTCTCAAGACAGAATCTTTCTAGCTCAATCACTTTTCTTAGAAACACTTCATTCTCCACCCCACCCCCCAAAACACATACATTATGTAAAAGCGTATCTTACTGGGAACAAAAGGTGAATTTCAGAACACACAGATGCCCAACAAGAAAAGAAGAAAAAGAAAGTCTGCAGAACAGGACTCATCTTTCCTAATCCCAAACCTTCCCATTCATTCAACCTCTGACTTTAAGCCACAGTCTTCTCAAGATCAAGCAAGGACTAAGAACCACCTCCACCCAAATGGCACAGGAGGATTAAAAACAAGCTTCTCCACTTGTATATAATGAAAAGGGCAGAGAGGGGAGGGAACCATTCCTCCCAAGATGATAGTGACAGAAAGCACACACAGCAGGCTCAGGGCAAACAAGAGCTGTAGGAGTGCATCCCTCCCCTAGAAACAGAAGCGCTGCTTTGGGCCGTGCAGCTCTGCAGTGTTGCCTTAACAATAGCTGCTAGGCCAGAAAAAGCGAAAAGGAGCTTGTCAGTAACGTATGCAACTGGAGCAAGGTCTCACATCTTACATGATCCCAGACTGGTCTGTGGGAATGGCTGGATGTGTGTGCTTCCAGGCTGAAGCCAAGGCCGGGAGAATAAAGACACCCGTAACGCGGTCTGTGAAAGCCCACGAGTGAGCAGTGGACCCTGGAGTAGCAGCTACCCCAGCACTAACACAGCACTACTGACCTCAAAGTGGTCATTTCACTGATTTTCCGTTATTGTCGACACCTAGGATGCATGGATTCCAGCGAACAGGATCAAGAGTTTGAAACAATAAAAAGTGGATCTTAAGACCAGGCCCCTCTTCTTCTCTTCGATCGAAAAGGAAGCAAGCAAGCAATCCAGTGGCTGTAGCACACACTGGATGATTGCACGCAGAGCTAAATGTTAGAGGCAGGCAGAGACGCGGCCCCAGGGAGGACATGGATCACCCTGCAGTCTGACAGCTGGTCAAGCCGACTGGAGCCCAGGCCACTGGCTGGTCCACTTCCCACACCAAGGAGCAGGAGGAAAACACACTGTCAAATCTAAGAAAAGGGTGAAGGAGTGGATTAAAAAAACAATCTTTCAATGATGTTTACTTTCAAAAACAAGGCTGTTTTATGTGAGGACCAAACACTACCCTCTACAGCTAAATTTCCGCAACTGAAACCTACAAAGACAAGTTGTCTATGGTAGGGAAACCAAATTGTGAATTACCCCTTTGCTCAGGCCTGAAACTCCCATCTCCTTGGAAAAATGAACAGAAAATTAAGCCAGATTTTAATACTAACAACTCTGTTTTCTGAATATCTAAACCTTCCCAATACTTTTCTCCTGGGTTATGATTCTCCCTGGATACTTTAGTGACAAAGTCAGTGCCTACCACTGATGCTTCAAGGTATAGAACTCACTCCGGTCTACTGAGTTCATCACATCCAGCTTCCACTTGTCTGACCACTGGCACTTGACACAGCCTGGCAGCACCCATGGTCACACGGGGGTTGGATGACAGTACTAAGCTGTCCACCACTGAGAACTGACTAACCTCAGACTTGAGGGTATGAGCGAGCACCTGCGAGAACTTGGAAACATTTAACACAGCTGGTGCCATGGCAGGCAGGACAAATCAAGTTTACACCCGAGTTTAACTTGGTTAATGACAATAAAAATTCCACATTGGGACTTCTTACCTAAAATGAAACAAACTGAAAAATGTCTTTTAAAATGCCTTTCATTTTTTAAGAAGGGACTCAGACTAAGGGTCCATGATTGTGACTAACGGCATGAAACATTAATAGCAACTGTTAAGAATCACATCTTTAAAAGCCTCTGTGGCACATTTCTTTTGTATGGTTAAAAGAGCTTGCATTTTACGTGTAAGCCAAGAATCAATCTTCTCAGAAATTTCTACAGATTTGACTGGAAACTCTGGGACCTGATACTTAAAGACCCTTTAATGTAAATACCTACCAATGTTTATCTCCTCAATATCAATTTTGTAAGTGCCATTTCCTGTAAAATCCAAAGGACCAACTAACTACACGCTTTTTAATATGTACTGTCTTCTTGGAAGAACCACCATTAACTAAAAACCAAATATACCCATATAACATTATTCATTGCCTATTAGTGATTTGTCAATATATTTTAAAAATCATTTTACTTATTGCTAAAGAAATCATTCTTGGAGCCAAAGGGGAAAAAAGTTAAATCTAAACACAATAAACCATGAGGCTGTGATTTGTATACAGATTTTTAAGTTTATGGAATAAATGCAAACTTAGTCCTCTTAGGAAATATGTAAGAATTTCTAATAATTTTTATCAAAATGAAAGCTGTCTTCTCTTGGAACACAGCTGAGAAAAGATCGTTATCTGAGTTTTCTGCTAGACATATGCCTTTAAAAAGAGATGCAGAACTCTTAAAACGTTGCATCTCCTCCCTCTTACTAGGAATCCGCTGACCCAATTCCAGAAGCTTCCAGGGGCCCTGCTCTCTGCTCAGCGTCTCTGAGGTACAGCTCACTGTGACTTTTTGGCTCCAACAATTCACTGAGGTTTCAGCTTTATTTATTCTATGTTACATTCATCAGCAAGTATTTGAAGCTTACTCCATGCCTTAATTGACCCTAACATTTTAGCTTAGAGCATGTGCAACAGACAAATCTATAATAACTGAAAGAAAAGTCCTTTTTAAATTTCTTGACCTTCACATATATTGATTTCATCAGATTTAACATAAAACCAATAAATGTGGCAGTAATTCTTCTAACCTCCTCAGTCATTATGACTGTCTTTTAGTTACCCTCTCACAGGGACTCTTAAAAAAAAACAACTATTTAGAAAGATATAAATTTACATAACTTACACATTAGGGACCCTCAATTATCTCTCCTTACGGATTCAACTTGCCTCTTTTGTGAGTTCAGCATTGGTATCACAAGGGAGCTATCGTAGACCTCCACTTACACTGATGCCGCATATCCCTGACCACCTTAAATTTACTGTAGTAATACTTTCTCATCAATTTTAGACTCTTTGAAAACTTGAAGGTTTCACTTTTCTAGTATTATGAACAGATATGAAAACCTTCTGAGCCTCAAAAAGGAACTAGAGACAATATAAAGGGAACACACCTAACCCACAGCCTACCTGGATGTTTGGAATAGAGTCTACATTCTAGGCCCTCAACAGTCCTTGGCTCACATAAATGTCCTTTCTTGAGAGGTTGCCAACTTTAGCTTCTTAAGCAAATGTGTTTGAGAAAGCTACCCTTAAGAATAAACGTTCTCCACTGTGCCTTTCTGTAGCCAAAGGTACCTGGGACAATTTTAATTGCCCAGATGGACAAAGATTCCTTATACCTACTTCAGAAGTGTCTAAGTCTAAATATGAAATGGCTTCTTAGCAAAAAGTCAGAGGTATTAAGCATCAGTAATTTCAATATACTCTTGGGATCCCTTTCTCATCCCATTGAGCTTTAAGGAAATGAACAGATATGAATTCACGTTTCTGTTAAAGACAAAAACAGTACTGCCAGGAACAAGTTTGGAGCTTTAACATGAATGCTGGAGTAGATGTCCTTAGGAAAGTGGATTATGTAATAGCTTCATAAAGGAATTAAGAGTTCCTACAGGGTTCCTGCACACAGTATGTTTTATGTGATGTCACTTTTATGCTTACAGTCAATAGAATTTAAAGGTTAATGGTGTTAGATATAAAATTATGATGACTACAAAAAGGAATCCAGAGAAGCTGCGGCATACCTCTGTAAACTGTGCTTCACAGGATAACGCTTCTCTGTAGAACTTAAAGGGCAATTCTTTACAAGGGCACTAACAGTATACACAAATTTAGGAAACAAAGTTGTATCTAGGCAAATTTTAAAGGTTACCACCTGGTACGCCATTCATTTTCAAATGGGAAGGGATTCTTAAGTTTGTAGACATACATTCTAATTTTTACACAAAGAGAAGCAAGAACCTGAGACGGGATATAGAGAAAAAAAGCCGGTTAATATGTGTACACCTGTAGTCTGGGTAATAGCTGCAAATGTCAGTGAGTGGCAGGGACAGGGGGCCATGAGAAGTGGAGAAGATGAAGGAAGGTAAAGTTACGATCTGGTGGCAGAGAGAAGACAAAGGCTGTTGTGTTTCTAATAAAGACAGAATTTTAAAGCGAAACTCAAAATTAATACTGCATAAGAGTCAGATAAAACATACTGCTATGTATATGCAGGTATCAAGAACTCAATATTCTGTATAAACAAACACTACAGATACAGATTTCACTACACGTAAAATTCAGTACTCAATAAGGCCCTTGACTATACAATGTCCTTTATGCAAACTATATTAAGAAAAAATTTAACTGCCATCAATGAGCTTAATGTATCTCTGCTGTAGAACAAAATGGAGTACACTTAAACACGTATCATTCTTGCCTATAAGACACCATACCAAGCTGGGCCAAGAGAAAATAAGAACAAACAGGGAACACCCAACAGTTATTTCAAGCAAAAAGTAGATACATGATCACATATTCCCTTTGTATACATTATTTAGTATTTATGACTTATGAAATCTTTAAAGAATAGTGTCGTGATATGTAAACTTTAAGTAGTGAAGCCATGGATTTTAAAGTGGTTTTTACATTCAAAGCAACTTATTTAGAACCAACAGATTATGTCAGATTATCTAAGTGTCACAAACAAGCAACATGTATATACTGCAATTTTATTTCAATCGCACAAACGAAGTTAGCGTGTAGGAAATTTAAATGGAACAGTATGGTAAAAACAGCAGAGAAACAAAAACGCTATAAAGGAAGTACACCTAAAGCATGAAAATTCAACATTCATTAGTGTTTCATCTTCAGTTTTGATTGACACTTGATGCTTGCAAATTCTGAAACAAACTTTGAGATCATGATGACTATTCTGAAGAGATTTCAGCACCAGCACTAAGGTTTGTACATTCAGTCGGTTTGCAGTTGACTTGTTAGCCATTTACATAGTGTGTAGTACAGATTTGTCCCAGGTCAGATCACAGTGTTAAAGGAAAGAAGTACCTTCCTGTAATTAGAAAGGATCCCCTAAACTGCACTCAGCTTAAGATATCCAATGTACAAGAGCACGAAAGCCATCATAATAACGTGGCTCCAGGAACAGAGTTTTGATAAGGAAAATAACCTAAGCTTCTGTTTCCCATTTTAACTACTGAAATCTCTAACAATGACAAAACTGTCACACAGGACAGTAAATGTATACAGTAATTCAACCAAACTTCTTGGAAAGAACACATTTAGCAGTCTGGGATAAAGCAGAGTGACAGGAAATAAAATGTGATTCAACACTGGTTCTTTTTGTCATTTTACACAGACATGTTAATATTTAGACCAAGGCACAAAACGTTTAGTGCATAAACCAGTTTCTTCTTCAAGATCTAGCATTTTTAGCATAGTCTTTTACCTTACTTTGGACCACTTGTACCCAGTACTCTATCCTACTGTTTAACTTAATCAACAAAATCAAAAATGATTTCTGACCAGATTTATGGGGGACATAAAACATTTATATCACCAAAGTGTTTGCATAACCAAAAGTATGGTAATAAAGATGGAAATGCCTCCTATTTATTTAAGAAAGTAGTACTCTATAAGCTTGCTGCATCTTTAATGTCTTTCCTGGTGGATGACAATGAATAGCTGATAGAAAAAGAACTGCATATTAGAATTATGATAGCTCATCCATCACAGATTAATCTAAAAATGAAGTTTCTACAGAAACAAGAACTGTTTCAATAAGGAAAAAAAAAAATTTCCTCATTCAAACCTCTTTGAAGTGGTGATGGCTGCAAACCTGCATTTAGAAAACTATGCTATCAACAAGCTCTGTCTTATGAAGGTAGATTAAGAAATCCAGAAAGCAGACAACAGTGGATTATTTCTTCAAAATTTTAGTAAAACTACAGATAATCAAAGATTTCAAAGCAAATATGGCACATAACAACTCAAGCATAAACCAAGACGGAGAACCTGGAGAATTTCTGATTTCCTAGATTTTCAAAAAATGCTATCATTGTAACATACAGGATTGCTCCCCTATTTTATTCTTAGAAGTTTCAAAGAAAAGGGAGTGCATCTCACACACACACACACACACACACACACACACACACACGTGAGTGCCCACACAAACACGCACACGCATGTGGTGGTAAGCAGAGCATCTAGTTCCTTCTTCCTACCACCTAAGTCTCACTTTATTTATTAAAAGAAAATTATGCAGGACCCCTCGTCGTTTTTCCCTTTATCCGATGATTTCTGTGACCTTACTCGCTGCCATCGTTACTTTTCTAGTATTTCGACGTAAAAGTCCGAAAGCAGCTCTGAAGTCAGGAATGTGTACCTGAACACCTGGGTAACTACAGGGCACCTAGGTAACAATAACTGCCAGATTCAGGGATTGAACGTTTGAATTCCACAGTAAGACAGAATTCATGTGAAGCTCAGAATCATGTTTCAGACCACTGAAGTTACTGAATTAAAATACAAACAGCTGAAGACATGATGTAAAAGATTAAGTACTCGGTTCTGTTAACATATTTACCAATTAAAGTCACAAAATATTCCTCATCATTATTCATGCAGATAACTGAGAAAAAAGATAGTGCAGAAATTAACTTTAAATAAAAAATTATTCCTTCCCCTCCTCCCACTCCCTATACTCTACAAAATGTTTTCCCTGGGACTAGGCCTTGAAAAGGCCACTACATATTAGTTTAACATGCATTACAGTCTGCAATTAAAAAAGCTAATTTTTGTGGTGGTTGTAGTTACGTTATAAAAATGTCCACATGCATAAATCTAAAAAAGTTGAAAACCTACAGTAAATCTACAATATATTGTTTTACATTTGACCACTGGTTTGTGTTATGTAGGAGTCATAGATTTGGTAAAGCATTGTAACAATTTAGGAAGGCATCTAAATCTTTAAATTCTGGATGAATTTTATGTTTGAATCTACAAAATTGCATGAAGGCTAAACTCGAGAGACCTCCTATCATTCTAAAATTCCTCACTCTGGACAAATCATTTTTAGGACACTTTCTTATAAATGTCACCTTTTGAAAGCACATACAATTCCATTTGTTCCACATTTTATGATCTTAACCTACACGGGGCTGACTTCAATTATCCATGGAATATCAAATATGATAGGAAGACAAACCTGAGAGAAACATTTACAATACAATAGCATCACTTGCTAAATTCTTCATCAGCATTCTCTGAAAAAAAAAAACTTCTCAAGCCTTTTTCCTCTTTATTTTAGCAATGGACTGTGGAAAATGTGCAATTGTCTCTTGACATGAAAATATTCTCAATGTACGGTGATCTTGCCTGACGGGTTTAGTTATTTTCTGCATAACTGATACAGGAACTCCTATACGACTCTCTTCCATCCTGTTGTAAAGGTCAGAAAAAAGCAGCAAACTGGGAGGGAAATAGCTTATCCACCGGAGTAATAATGTTTGAAGGCTTTCAAAGTATGTTGGTTTTTCCCTCCTTCCGACTGTGTCTCCATTTTCTTCTTACAGCTCACAAAATGTAAGGGTTTTGTCGTTGCTAAACAGTTGTTCTTTGCAGGTTTTTCTTTTTTTTTCCAGATTAAAGTCCTATCTCTCTTAGTTTGTTTCTCTACGCAGTATTTGACTTGCTCAGTTCCTGCCTGATTGCTGGTAGGAAAAGGAAAAGTATTAAAAGTAAATATAATGGTAAGGTAATATAAATGGGTGATTCATTCTCAAGAAATCTTAATGACTGCATTCAAACTCACAGTAATACAAAGATACACTAACTGTGCATTTTTCATTGAAGAAATCTATGTTCGTATTTTTACAATAACAACATCAATTTAAATATATTTATACATTCTCTCCATTTTGTACACAAAATGAAAACACTGATTCTCTGGGCTCAAAACAAGAGTTCAGTGGGATGGGATGGGTGAAAATGAGTAACCTAGAGAAAGAGCGGTTTACTTAGTTTTCCATTTAAAACTACTCAATACCGGAAACTTACGAGGAATTTTGTTTACCTGTTTTCACAAATAATTTCCATTATATGAAGGAGAGAAACCCTCTTTGGCATCTGAAGCCAGGTAAAGGGCAGGATAATATGGAAAAGTAATTGTTTTATGCCCTCAAGTAACAAACTAGGTATTTTTTTATCTTCATTTTCTTTAAAATGGGTATTATTAAACATTACAAGAGTAGCAAATTTGTTTAGACACTCACCATCAATGAGCTCTTCTTTTAGCTTAGTTAATTCTTTTCTCATTTCATCTAAAATGTCCTAAAATATTAGAGAAAAACATCAGAAATACAGAAAATAAATAAAGATTCTTGCTTACATAAAATTTTACAAATGTATAAAATGTTAGCTCTGTCTTTTGTTTCCAGATTTGTAATTTATGACTTAGAAGATCAACTTTGGTAAATTGTGTTTTAATAGTCTTCTCTTCCCAATCTTGCTTATCCTAGCTTAGCAAAATATGAAGCAGAAGGTTTTCTAAACCTAAAAAATAATTACCCGGTCATGCTGTGAAAGCTATGATTCAGATAATCCCTGTAAAACATATGAGCTTTGGTTTTAATCTAATCTTTTGAGAGCTAAGAGGCAATCCATAAACAAGTTTCAAGGAAGAAGACACAAACTGGACAATCAGCTCCTGGGCAATCTGTCATCTGGTCTTAAGTATGGGGACTGCCTACGAATCACCAGAGCTGTCAAACTAAACTTCACGGAATCAAGGATTCCCCTGGAGGGCCCTCGGGGGCTGCCCTAATAGGTGGGAAGGAGGAGGATGGGACCCTGCTGGACATACACAGTCCGAAGACAGAAGACCGGCCACACATAGCTACTGAGCCCTTGAAACATGGCAAGTCTGAGGTGAGATGCACTGTAAACGTTAGACCCCAGATTTCAAAGATTACTATGAAGAAAGTAAAGAAAAATAACTAATCAGTAATTTAAACATACTGATTATATACTGAAATATTACTTTGGCTACATCAGGTTAAATAAAAATATATTAAAGTGAATGTCACCTATTTCTCTATTATTTAGTGTACCTGCTAAAAATTTAAAGTATGTGACCCATGTTACGTAGAGTTGGTAAAAAAGTTCATTTGGAAAAACCCTAACAAACTAACCAATCTGATCATATGGACCACGGCCTTATCTAACTCAATGAAACTATGAGCCATGCCATGTAGGGCCACCCAACACAGACGGGTCATGGTCGAGATTTCTGACAAAACAAGGTCCACTGGAGAAGGGAATGGCAAACCACTTCAGTATTCTTGCCTTAAGAACCCCATGAACAGTGTGAAAAGGCAAAAAGATAGGACACTGAAAGATGAACTCCCCAGGTCGGTAGGTGCCTAATATGCTACTGGAGATCAGTGCAGAAATAACTCCAGAAAGAATGAAGAGACAGAGCTGAGCAAAAACACCACCTAGCTGTGGATGTGACTGGTGATAGAAGCAAGGTCTGATGCTGTAAAGAGCAATACTGCATAGGAACCTGGAGTGTTAGGCCCATGAATCAAGGCAAATTGGAAGTGGTCAAACAGGAGATGGCAAGAGTGAATATTGACATTTTAGGAATCAGTGAACTAAAATGGGCTGGAATGGCTGAATTTAACTCAGATGACCATTATATCTGCTACTGTGGCCAAGAATCTCTTAGAAGAAATGGAGTAGCCATCAGTCAACAAAAAGTCCGAAATGCAGTACTTGGGTGCAATCTCAAAAACGACAGAATGATCTCTGTTGGTTTCCAAGGCAAACCATTCAATATCACAGTAATCCAAGTCTATGCCCTGACCGATAATGCTGAAGAAGCTGAAGTTGAACAGTTCGATAACACTTTCACTTTCATAAAGACCTACAAGACCTTCTAGAACTAACACCCAAAAGAGATGTCCCTTTCATTAGAGGGGACCGGAATGCAAAAGTAGGAAGTCCAGAAATACCTGGAGTAACAGGCAAATTCAGCCTTGGAGTACAAAATGAAGCAGGTCAAAGGCTAACAGTGTTTTGCCAAGAGAACGCACTGGTCATAGCAAACACCCTCTTCCAACAACACAAGAGAAGACTCTACGCATGGACATCACCAGATGGTCAATACTGAAATCAGACTGATTATATTCTTTGCAACCAAAGGTGGAGAAGCTCTATAAAGTCAGCAAAAACAAGACCAGGAGCATCTGGCTCAGATCATGAACTCCTTATTGCCAAATTCAGACTTAAACTGAAGAAAGTAAGGAAAACCACTAGACCATTCAGATATGACCTAAATCAAATCTCTTATGATTACAGAGTGGAAATGATAAATAGATTCAAGGGATTAGACCTGATAGGCAGAGTGTCTGAAGAACTGTAAGCATTGTACAGGAGACAGTGATCAAGACCATCTCTAAGAAAAAGAAATGCAAAAAAGCAAAATGGCTGTCTGAGAAAAGAAGAGAAATGAAAGGCAAAGGAGAAAATGAAAGATATAGCCATGTGAATGCAGAGCTCCAAAGACTAGCAAGGAGAGACAAGAAAGCCTTCCTCAGTGATCAATGCAAAGAAATAGAGGAAAACAACAGAATGGGAAAGACTAGAGATCTCTTCAAGAAAATCAGAGATACCAATGGAACATTTCATGCAAAAATGGGCACAATAAAGGACAGAAATGGTATGTACCTAACAAAAGCAGAAGATTAAGAAGAGGTGGCAAGAATACACAGAAGAACTATTCAAAAAAGATATTCATGACCCAGATAACCACAATGGTGTGATCAGTCACCTAGAGCCAGATATCCTGGAATGAGAAGTCAAGTGAGCCTTAGGAAGCATCACTATGAACAAAGCTAGTGGAGGTGATGGAATTCCAGTTGAGCTGTTTCAAATCCTAAAAGGTCATGCTGTGGAAGTGCTGCATTCAATATGCCAACAAATTTGGAAAACTCAGCAGTGGCCACAGGACCGGAAGAGGTCAGTTTTCATTCCAGTCCCAAAGAAAGGCAATGCCAAAGAATGCTCACACTACTGCACAATTGCACTCATCTCACACGCTAGCAAAGTAATGCTCAATATTCTCCAAGTCAGGCTTCAACAGTACGTGAACCATGAACTTCCAGTAGTTTAAGCTGGATTTAGAAAAGGCAGAGGAACCAGAGATCAAATTGCTAACATCCGTTGGATCATTAAAAAAGCGAGAGAGTTCCAGAAAAACATATACTTCTGCTTTATTGACTATGCCTTTGACTTGTGGATCACCACAAACTGTGGAAAATTCTGAAAGAGATGGGAATACCAGACCACTTGACCTACCTCTTGAGAAATCTGTATGCAGGTCAGGAACCAACAGTTAGAACTGGACATGGAACAACAGACTGGTTCCAAATTAGGTAAGGGAGTATGTCAAGGCTGCATATTGTCATCCTGCTTATTTAATTTATATGCAGAGTACATCATGAGAAATGATAGGCTGGATGAAGCATAAGGTGGAATCAAAATTGCTGGCAGAAATATAAATAACCTCAGAATTGCAGATGACACCACCCTTATGGCATAAAGCAAAGAAGAACTAAAGAGCCTCCAGATGAAGGTGAAAGAGGAGAGTGAAAAAGCTGGCTTAAAACTCAGCATTCAGAAAACTAATAAGATCATGGCATCCAGTCCCATCACTTCATGGCAAATAGATGGGGAAACAGTGGAAACAGTGACAGACTTTATTTCTTTGAGCTCCAAAATCACTGCAGATGGTGACTGCAGCCATGAAATTAAAAAACGCTTGCTCCTTGGAAGAAAAGTTATGACCAACATAGACAGCATATTAAAAAGAAGAGACATTACTTTGCCAACAAAGGTCCATCTAGTCAAGGTATGGTCTTTCCAGCAGTCATGTATGGATGTGAGAGTTGGACTATAAAGAAAGCTGAGCACTGAAGAATTGATGCTTTTGAACTGTGGTGTTGGAGAAGACTCTTGAGAGTCCCTTGGACTGCAAGAAGATCCAACCAGTCCATCCTAGAGGAAATCAGTCCTGAATATTCATTGGAAGGACTGATGGTGAAGCTGATATTCCAATACTTTGGCCACCTGATGTGAAGAACTAACTCACTGGAAAACACTCTGATGCTGGAAAAGGCTGAAGGCAGGAGGAGAAGGGGATGACAAGAGGATGATATGGCTGGATGGCATCACCAACTCGATGGACATGAGTCTGAGAAAGCCCTAGGAGTTGGTGATGGACAAGGAAGCCTGGCATTCTGCAGTCCATAGGGTCACAAAGAGTTGGACATGACCAAGTGACTGAACTGAACAAACTTTTTGGCCAGCCTGATATTTCTATTTAATCGTGATGCTGTAGACCCTCTTTCCTCAATGATAACCACTCTGTCTTTACTTATTTTGCAAAATTTCTATTTATAAAGTTCAACTTGAAATAATGGATACACCCTCTAGTTAAAAAATTAAGACTGTGTAACATGAACGCTTCGAGAAGGCGATGGCACCCCACTCCAGTACTCTTGCCTGGAAAATCCCATGGATGGAGGAGCCTGGTGGGCTGCAGTCCATGGGGTCGCCAAGAGTCGGACATGACTGAGTGACTTCACTTTCACTTTTCACTTTCATGCACTGGAGAAGGAAATGGCAACCCACTCCAGTATTCTCGCCTAGAGAATCCCAGGGACAGGGGAGCCTGGTGGGCTGCCATCTATAGGGTCGCACAGAGTCGGATACAACTGAAGCGACTTAGCAGTAGTAGCAGCAGGAACATGAATGCTAAAAGGGCTAATAAGGTGATAATTTTAATGGGTGAAAAACAACTATCCTTTGGAAGGATTATCAAATTCTATGACTTTCTTTAGCACTGTGTACACCTTAGGTAAAATTAAATAGCTCTATGTTTAAGGCTTATCTTTAAAAAAAACCTTTTCATGTTTAAAATAAGGTTGAAAATTATCATCAATTAGTTTATTTCCTCCATTTTCCAGTGAGGAAACTGAGACACAGAAATGATAGATATTCTTTTTCAAATTAATTTAAAATCAGTCCTAAAATCAAATCTACTGCTCGCAAGTCCCCTACTTCAGACAGTCAAGAACTGACCATATTTTAATTGTGTGCAAGTGCTCCATTTCAAGATATTTTTCAAGAAAAGAAAGCCATGTTTAACACATGGGAAACAAGCGCTTGTTTATCAATGACCACATGCTTTTCAAATTAGGTAACTCAACTGAACTGTTCAAACAGCTTTGTAGTATAAAAGGTTGATCTGAAACTGTTACTATTTGTTGCTTTAATTCCTATATAACTTTTACTTTGAACTCATTATACTGCAACATTATTGGTACTCTTTTAAGCCCCACTCGAACTGCTGATATTTTAAAAAATGAGTGACGGAATGGGGAAAACTCGCTCTGAAGATAAAGACAGGATTCTGATTCTGACTATGGGACTGAGTAAATTCAAATTCTCTGAACCTCTGATGTGCACAATTCGAGTACAGACACTATGTTATCTGACTACTACCAGGATTAGGAGACAATGTCACGCTAATAACCTAGCAAATGCGTAACACTGAGGTCTGCCAGACAGTCGGTAAATGCCTGTTATAGTGATCAGTACCACTGTTATCTTTACAGGCTATTCTGAAGTGCAGGATAAGAAGACAAAGATTAAATTGTTCATTACAGGCATAACTATCAGGTCTACAAAACTGATAGCTGTTTCACTAAGACGTCTTTAGCCTTCCTTTTCCAATCTTTTAAAACACTATCATTTAAAATTTTTTTACCTCTTTTAGAAGTAAAACAGTTCAAGGTTCCAAAATTTCCTATTACTCCTTCCATTTTTTTCTGTGTATATAGGTATTAAACACAATGCATACTGTATCTAAAATACAAACAATATCTTTTTCTTATTGATTTTTTCCCCTAACTGCTTCCTTTCACAGAAATATGTGAGAGTACTCTTCTTCCTTACATTCTTGCTAAAACCAGACTTGGTGGGTCTGTGTTGGCCAATGCTGAGTGCAAGCCAATTTTTTCTCTTGAACAACTGTACACCATGCACTTACATTTAACGTTTATCCTATATTACATTAAACCACTGTCCCTACCCTCTACCACTGCTGGCACTTTATGAAAACTGATGAACCAAAACCTGAGGATCTGAGAGAAGTAATACAGCATGAATGCTACTGTTCAATTTCTACAAAAATATCAAGTCTATATTCTTTTCGAATACATTCACCACCTGTCAAATATATGTACATGGGATTATTTTTAAAAAGAACAAGTACAAACAAAGGGCAGCGGCTGCTGGGCACCCACCTGCTTCAGCCTGTCATAGTCCAGTCCCTCCGTCTGGACTCCATTGGCACTGGGCTGTGACGAAGGTGCAGATTTTGGTCTGGACAAATGAAATTTTCAGGACAGGTAAGTAATGCTTAGCATATTTAATGAGTTCATTAGTAATTGCAAACTTATCAACCCAACACCAGATTATAGTACATTTCTTAAAACGTGTTAAAGAGTTAATTATCTTAATAGTTGCAGATGTACAAAAATAATTAGGATGTACAAAAATATTTTTTGTTTTTTTATCAGTATTTATAAAGAAATTAGAAAAAGTTGATAACATGACAAAACTTTTCCAGTAAAGAGTAGAAGACGATGCCCTTTGGGCACGAGGAGGGTGGCAAGGTAACAGTGGCATCATGACCAGGACAGACGGGAGGCCAGCTGCAGCGACCCAGCCCAAGTAACACAATCTTGTTCTCTCCTTTTGAAACTGTACGCTATTTAAATCTGTGGCAAACCAATAAGAGCGAAATGATAAAGACCAGACTGTTTCACTCTGTATAAATCAATTTTCAAATTATATGCCTTGGTTTCCGGTGGCAGGAGGAGGAACTGCTTAATGAGTATGATTTCTTTGTATGTGTTCCATTCCATATCAAGTATCAAAATAAGTAAGCATCTTGGAAATATGATTATTAAGTTAAAAATAAGTTATTAAAAATTAAAAAATGTCTGTTCCTATCCAATTGGCTTTGTGGCTATTTCCCAATGAAGTTTTTATAAAGATGCTCTCTGAATGGTCATCTAACTACTTCCACAAACTTACTTTGTTTAAAAAAAAAGGGGGGAGGGTAAGGAGACAGAAGCAGACTGTCAATTACTATTACATTTTCAAAAGTTGAGCTTCTGTTAAAAAATTTTACATGAAGAAATAAGTCTTAAGGATTAGCCATATTTTAAGCAAAAAGTTTCAAAATCAAGTCAGTCAATCATGACTCCCTCTCCAATTCTGGCAAGAGAAAATACTAAGTGGGAAAATTTAGAATTTTAACTCAATGATACTTCATTTTCAGCTTTTAGTATATATTAAATGGCCACTTTTTAAGGGTCACAAATCAACGCAAAAGAAAACAAGTAGGCCATATATTTCCAACTTTGCAGAATACCAATGTGAGAAATCTGAACCAAGACTAACAGGCATAACTTTTTCAAACTTACAATTCTTACAAGGCACATTACACTTCAAACCCATAGGCACTGTGTGTGAAGATGAAATCTTGAGTCATTTAGGTTTATATGAAACATATGACAGCTTAAAAGATTGTTGTGAAAAAAGTCAACCAATTTGACTACATATCTGCTGCTATGTTTATATACAAGAAAAATAATAACTCATAAAATTTCATTCAAGAGGCACTGAGCTAGGCCCTGTGCTGGATAAGATTTATATGACATACTTCCTTTCCTCTTGAGACAGTATACCTTTTCACCTTGTTGAGGAGGTGACTTAATCCCATAGTCATTTAAGGTGCACTGAGATTCACAGTGTGCAAGTCACACTGCACTGCAGAGTCTGGTCTGTACAGTAAGTATCATAAACGTTGACTTTTATGCATTTCATTTACCCATACTGCCTGTTCCTGCTCTCCAGAAGTAAATTATCATTTACTCTGCTTTTCTTTTACCTTTCACATTTAATTGGTACACACACTGTCTTGGTTTCTTTTACTAAACTTACATAATGAATATCCTTGAAATTCATGTGAATAACAATAGTCTGTTACTTAACTGGGGAGTATGTTATAAATATATCCATATTTATTAAACAATCCAGAAAATTATTGTTATATAATAAAAAAATCATGGAAACATGCAATTTGTAAATAATTTAATTCATGCTAACATGCAATCCACCACCACCACCGACCGCCACCACCACCACCATCACCATGATGATTAACTAAAGGGGGGAACTTTTCATACTTAAGGAAAGAAGTAATCACCACTTTTTAAAAAAAGGTTTATCAACAACATTATCTCAGGGGGATACTATGTATGAAAGCTGCAAACTGGAAAGATTTACAACAGAAAATCTCATCGTTAAATGCTATTTTTCTATGTGTTAGCGAATTTTCTAAATAAGTCTTTGGACAAAACAATTCAACCACCTCAAAAAAAGCAGGAAGAACTATTTCACTACTGTATTATAAATACTTTATGCAAATTTAACTGGCTAACAAAACGAACTTGCCAAATATTTTAATCATCAATGGCATGAAAATAACTGTAGCTAATAACAAACAATGTGGTCGAATAGAGTCTGATTACAGAACTCCTTACTCACTACCAAAGACAACCTCCTGTATACTATTTATGCTCCCAGTAGACTTGATGTGTATTTTAAAAAACAGATGCATATAGTAACATGAGTATAACATCTCAGTTATTTCTAACATTAAGGTTTTCACCATAATTGATAACAAAAAAGGGGGATTTTTATTACTTTATAATGAGAGTGCTGCCTCTAGATACTGCCTATAAAATGACTATACTGCAACTATTTAAGTCCCTGTTCTGCCAAATTAATTCTAAATATAGCTTAAGCCCTTGAGGATCTTAAGAAATTGTCAATTTTTTTTAATTAAGAAAGAAATACATGGTTCATATCCTAAGTTTTCTTAATTAAAAAATGGTACAACAGGACTCATCCTAGAAAACAAATAATCTGCTCAAGGATATTAGATGTTAGGTTGTTAAAGATACTCAATTTACTGCAAAGTATGTAGGAAACGGAGATTTTCCTCAAATAATAAATTATTCACAATGGCTATTCACTGTGGCTGTAATACTGTCCTGTCTTCCAGTGACAAAGAGTACAGGATCTTCTGTTCAACTTTTTAAAGCCTTGTCTTATAAAAAGAATGGCTTTTAAAATAAAATGCAAAAGCTAGACACTCTCGATACACGTGGACTTTGATTTTCATTCTCGTATTTCAGGTATGTTGACCATTTATATTTATCAGAATCCATATATCAACTGATGGCAGGGAAATGAATACTATTAATTTTTCTCACTAAAGTCACTCAGAATTTTTTCTAAAAGAGTGTTTTAGATACAGCTTAATACGAAAGATTTACGTTATCGCCATTTCTCCTTTGTGGTGATTACCAATCCATGTAGAAAAAGCTCAGCCCTATCCTGAAAATGTTATTTAAAAGTCTCAAATCACAAAGTCACATCAGGATGATACCTGTGTAATGAATCATAGGACCTGTTGTCAAAAACAATCTGATTTTTCCTTGGAGAATCCCGTCTATGAAGGGGAAAAACCATTTAAAGGAATACACAATAGAACTCTTAAAAATAATTCTCATTTTGTTACTGTTTTACAGGTTTTTAGTTATAGCAAACAGAAGAACTAAAGGAGTCCATTAGCTTTAAAATAATTGTAAAAAAAGAAAAGATTATTTGGAGACTAAGTCTAGTTATGTGAGGACACTGTTTACGTGATAATTACAGAGAATTCTTTTAAAAAATCATTATGTAGTGGCTACTTTTACATACTGTAAAACCTACTTACGTAAAAATTCAACAAGTATCAAAACACAGGACATTTCTATTAGAGTGACTATAAATAAAACTACAGACTCTAATAAAAAGCACAGTAAAAATCACTGTAGCTTGAAGTATACAAAATTAGCTCTTCTGAGGAGGCATGTAAAGAACTTTTTCCCATCTTGAATACAAGATCTGTAAGCTCCCAATAAATGCCATGGGAAGAATTCATAAACTTTCCAACGTACGTTCCAGTCATGATTTAGAGCTTTTTTTCTAATTTATTTTTTTTTATTAAAGGATAATTGCTTTACAGAATTCTGTTGTTTTCTGTCAAACCTCACATGAATCAGCCATAGGTCAACATTCTTGCTTTTATTCCACTGTCTGACATCTTCACTTAATACAGCATATATATTACAGGATATTAATCCATCTTATCATTAACATAATTTTGACACTGAGTATTTATACTTTCAGTACTGTGCAAGGATAAAGTATGCTTAAATAAAAGCAAAAAAAAAAAAAGGCCAATATACTTGTTTTCAGAAGGAATGAGGGGAGTAATTTAGGAAGAAAAGCAATACAGTTCTTTAATTGGGCATTTTAGAAAGTTCACTCTGGGAAAAGAGAGGAAAACCATCTACCAGAATTAGAAGGGGATTACAATACACTACTGTATAATAAGAACCCATATTTGGTTAATCTATACAAAATATTTTTAAAATAGTGATGCTTAGAACATTTATTAAACTTTCTTTAGAAGTCTGAAAAGTCTGTGAAAGAATATTCTTTCCTTTATTAACTGAACCCAACCAGAACAAGGCACACATACATTCCACCTGGAGAAGTTTTTCCATGTCCCGTCTTTTTGCCATGTCTTTTGCCATGAATTTAAGCTTAGCTTTAGGCAAGCTCACTATGGCATCCCTATCAACGAGGCAGGGATGAAAGTAGTGACAAAGAGAAGGCATTCCTCCCCGTTACAATTTGCAACTTCAAAGGACACGACACATCACAGGTCTGTTCTGATATGCACAGTACTTGACAAACTGGGTGTGGTACAGTGCTACTGAAGAAAATCTGTAACTACTACTAGAGATACATTAGAAGGCTACATCAATTAGGTATCTGGGAACACAAACGCAGTTTTTCCACTCTATTGAAGAAACATGTTCACCAAAAGCAATTCCAGTCAAATATATTCATCTTTCAGTGACGGAGAAACTGAAAGCTTTTATACATTCAAAAAGGCCCAGTTTCTCTGTGAAATTTAATTAACTATGTCATCACCAAATCTTTCCCACCAACAGAAAGAACCACACAAAAAAACCAATCCAAATTTAGACTGAAGCTCATGTACACAGACCTGTGATAATATAAGGTCTATTTTTGTATTTTTTAAATTAGGCTTCTATAATTAGATGTTAAGTCTGCTTTTTCATGAGGCAAAAATAAGGTGAACAGCTCAGAAACAAAAGGCAAAAAAAACTTTTCTGTCTCAAGACACATACTTTTCTTTTGGAAAAATATGAGTCCTTTAAACTGTCTCATAAACCAAGAAAATGTTTCATCTGTGTTTAAGATCTACAATATAAAGTTAGGTATGACAGCAAAGTATACCTGCCTAAGGCTACTGGATTTGCTTGACTATGCGACACACAGCCACTTGTAGGAACATGAATTAACTAGTCTTGTCCCTGAGCATTATCTTTCTTCACTCAACTATAATTAGAAGTTTCAGCTGAAAAATAAATCTTTCTACTTTATAAAGTCAAAATTTTAGGTTGTATTCTGTTCTCTCTTAAACACTATAGCCTTTTTTCTCCAGCGCTTTTCAGTTTGAAGTATTATGCCTCTTTCAAAAGTTCAATGTTATTTATTGACAGTAATAATGATATTGAGGTTATACAGGAGAATGTCCTGTTTCTTAAGAAAAATGCTCAAGTATTAGGGCTGAAGCAATATATATTTGCAAACTGCTTTCCAACTATTCAGAGGGAAAAAATGTGGATGTGTAGACAAGAGTTCAAGCCAATGTTGGCAAAATGTTAATAACTGGTGAATCTAGGTGATGGATACATGGATGTTTGCTATACTATTCTTTCAATTTTCTGTCGCTGTTTTGAATTTTTTCAAAATATAAGTACTGGGAGGAATAAAAGCTATCTAGAAATTTCAGACAACCTGGGTGATAATAATAAGCATATGGTAGAATTCAGACCGATAAAAATGCAGATGTTAATTTCTTCTACAACTGTAATATAAAACTTAGAAAAAAAATTGATTACCTGGAAATAACAGGTGACTTGCTGCCATTCATTGTGTTTGTTCTTTCCCAAGGTTTTCTTGTCGGTTCTTTAAAAATTAAAGAACTTATGTTAAATATCCTATATTCTCCCAGAGTTAGGATTCTAATTTGTATAATTTCAGATCCCAAAATGAAAAGAAATTACTAAGCAACTATGTGTGACAACTTTCTCTACGAAGAACTTAAGATTGTTAAATTTGTAATACTGTAATTCTAAACACCAGATGGTACAAAAGTTTCTCTAATAAAAACAGGATAATAAGGGTAGGATAATTTTGGTTAATTACAATGAAATTATAGGAATTATTTTAAATTAATAAGGATAGCTTAAATTTATTAGAATGGGAGAGTATGAACTATACACTCTTTTAAACTATTTTCAGTGCCAATGATAAAACAAATAAAAAGAATCTTCAATGTGTTCATGTACTTCTACATTTAATCTAAATTCAAACAGCCCTCTTGGCAAAAAACTCAAGCAACTCAAAATATATTTCAGATTCATCCCATTCTACTGTACTCCTTGATTTTCGAACAACCAATTGTCAGGACTTAGCAGACAATTCCAGTTAAATAAAATTAGGTTTCTCTGAGCTTTCAGTTGACTGTTCTGAAAAACGAAGCTCTAAACTGTTCTTGCTAACCTGGGCTGCCTGGCTGATGCTGTCACTGGCCTCACTAGACAACTAGGTGAAATCCGGAGTGGAAGCCTCTCATGGAAGAACAAACTTGGGCCATAGGACAATCAAGTCTAAGCTGTGCAGAATTTTAGCTTGAAAAACTGCTGAGTTCTACTGTGCCCCCTCAACTGGCCTATGGACATGCACGTATGCAAAACTAAACTCTCAACTCAAGCCTGAAGCACTTATGTTCCGGATTTCTGCTGCCTTCAGTCATCTAGTGAAACAAAGTCATCATTCATCTTGCTTTACTCCTTGTCCACCAACCAGTCAATCAATACTCCTTCTGTATTCTCACAGCTAACACACTCTCTCACTGACCACCACAGACTGAGCCAGTGGACGTCAGATAATCAGATGAGGATGTCTACGACAGACAGAATCAGAAACACATCCAAGAGATACCTCCAGAGTAGGGGGAAAGAGGGGACTCCTGAAGGACAACTGGACAGGCAGGGGATGGTCGTAAGAACACTGTCACTAAAGAAGAGGCAGGCGAAGTGATGCCTCCTAGTCTCTTCCAGCTCCAACTCCCCATCTCTGCCCATGCCATACCCACTTCCTTTTGAAAAAGCACTCCTTTCTCTACTTCCAGCTAAGCGAAATACTCTTCAAGGCAAGGCAAAATGTCATTTTCTCCTACAAAGATGATCCAGGTGACTCCCAACTATACAATCTCCTTCTCCTTGATACATTTTTTAATATTCAACATGTGGTTATGAAACATTAACTTTTCACTTGTGTGTGCGTCTCAGCATCCAAGCTGAAGCATGCATTTCTTGTGCTTAGGGTGACTTCATCTTTCGCTTCTTTTTGGCCTGGCAGGTGTCTGACGTGGCAATTAAGGGAAAAAAAACTGACTGCATCAAGTGAAGTAAAAAAGCCTCTGCTGCTGCTAAGTCACTTTAGTCGTATCCGACTCTGTGCAATCCCACAGACGGCAGCCCACCAGGCTCCCCCGTTCCTGGGATTCTCCAGGCAAGAACACTGGAGTGGGTTGCCACTTCCTTCTCCAATGCGTGAAAGTGAACAGTGAAAGTGAAGTCGCTTAGTCATGTCTGACCCTCAGCAATCCCATGGACTGCAGCCCGCCAGGCTCCTCCGTCCATGGGATTTTCCAGGCAAGAGTACTGGAGTGGGGTGCCATTGCCTTCTCTGAAAAAAGCCTCTAGACTTTTTGAATGAATCCTTAATTTTATAAAAATGGTACCCATGTGCAAACACACATGAAAAAAATACATACGAAACCCACGCTTCAGTTTTCCATGTTTTAAATAAGGGGATATACATTAGATGAGGGTTCTGTACATGACCTTCAGGGAATTAGTGAATATTTTGAAATGATGGTCAGTTTTGTATAAAAATACGATTTTTTCTTCCCTGGGAGAGGGCTCATAGCTCTTCAAATTCCAAAAAGTTCTGTGACTCTAAATTATAGCTGAGTCCTAAAATATCTATGGTTTAGTAATAGCATGTATACTGATTTAGTGAAGATTAAGGTAAAAATAAGTAAATCACAAACAGAATTTTTACTTAAGGTAACATAAACTGATTTGAGTCCTATTTAGAGGAAAAATTAGTCACAGTTACAATATAATTATAATACAGCAATCAGGCCACTATAGAATCACTATTCAGTGAGAATGAGTGGTTGTTATAGGCATTTCCCTATAGTTGATTCCTATGGCTAACTCTAAATATTAATTCATCAAAATGATCAAAGTTCATTCCAAATTAGGTAGGAGAGAAACAGGCAGTTCAGTGTTTAGTCATTTAGTCAAATATGAAGAAATGACATATAAAATCCTTCCCTTTAAAAATCAATTACTAAAAGTATTTCTCTTTCATCTAGATGACATATTTTTCCTTGTTTAAATGAGTAACTTCAAGTGATTAACAATAATATACATAGAAGGTATAAAAATTATGATTTTCAGAGAAAGTCACAGAAAAACCAGTTTGGATTTTAATATTATCTCCCAATGTCATCAAGATATGAACAGCTGCTTCAGGGTCACAAAAGGTAGAGGAGAAAGTCAGTGCTTTCAAATGTGAACCAAGAATTTTAACATTTTAGTAGCTAAGCAGTCACTTAATCTAAACATGGGGAAAGGGAGAATTTTTTTAATTGGGAAGTACTAATATTTAAGTTCATAAAGATGAAAATGTATCCCCTGAACTTACCAGGTGTAGTTGTTGAAGAGGCCTTAGAAGATACAGGCTCTGAGTCTTCCTAAACATACAGAAATACATATTAATAACATCATATCTTCTAGAAACCTGCTATATACATTTGGTGCTTTATACCTTCGGCCATTTCCCACTTTTGCCTTCATCAGTCTCTTCTCTTCTACACTAAGTTTAGACTTTTTCATGTATCCTAGCAGCCCCACCTCCAAACTCCTCCCTCCCACACTGCAGTTCCTCGGGGCTCCCTTCCTCGTGTGTTCTCACTGAGACCTGCACACTCAATGAGAACCACACTTGCCAATGTGCTGCTGAATGGAAGAGAGGGCACAGCTAATAACCACTGGTATTTGGTCAAATTCCTTCATTTTTAAATGAAAGGAAAAGGAAACTCTCAGATATTTTAAAAACCCAGGAAAAAGTCCTTCACTCCTTTAATGGCAGGCTTAGGTACATAATTAAATATAAGTAAGAATTCCAGTAATTTTCCCCTAACTACACACATTCAACCCATTTTACTAAGAATGTCATTAAAAATATATAAAAAGTGATGCCATTTTTAATATCTGAAGAGTTAAAAATAAATATTGTTAGTTGAAATTAATTAAATTCAAACTAATCTTTGACATGAGCTATACTTGAATCTCACATTTTCAGGTGCAGCAGACTATTTTAATTTTTATTTATTTTTTGCTCACACCACTTGGCATGTGGGATCTTTGTTCTCAGACCAGGGATCAACCTGTATCCCCTGCAGTGGCAGCATGGAGTCTCAGCCATTGGACTGCTAGGGAAGTCCTCATGAAGTAGACTCTTTCTTATTAACTTACATTTTTGTCTTCTTTTTGTTCTGTTTCTATCGTTGATCCCTTTTCAGCAATTCTTCTCCTAGGAAAAAGGAGAAGGTACATCAGATAAAAATCAAAACAAATCATGTAACAGTTTAAAACTATACCAAAAAGGAAGGCCTGCATCTTGTTAAATTATACTTAGAACAAAATTAACACAATTCTTTCAATTCTGGACACATCCATGTAATTTCTCACTCACCTCCTGGCCAGCAGGGCACTCATTTCTTCCATTAAACCACTACCCCCTAAAGGAAGGGGTCCATTTCCACGACCTGTATCTGTTTTAGACGAGGCCGAATTCACACCAGTGGTGTTCCCTCCGCTTGGGAAAGAGGCATCTTCCATCTTAATGAGAATATAAACACATAATAAACTCCTATGTGGGGCAATCCTAATATATCAATCTTTTATTAATATATTACATTCAAAACAGAAGGATATATCCACATTAATTTCAATAAAAACATCTAGGTATTATTTTTAAACCTTAAGAACCAATGGAGTAATTTTATGTATCAGTGAAGTTTTATCAAAGCTAACATAACCAGTAACGGCATAACATGCTATCACATGTCTCCTTGTATAAGGCATTGAAAAGGATGTATTACTTTGGTGGTAAAAATTGCAAAACCTGTCCCCCAAAATGCATAACCTCAATCAAATCTTAGGGATATATCAGATCTACAAAATACTTAATTATTGTCTTCAAAAATGTCAGTATCATGAAAAGAGGAAAATTAGGAATTATTACATTTTAAAGTAAATTAAATAGATATCACAACAAAACGTAACAGGAGTGACCCTGGAATAGAAAAAAAATTGCCATAAAAGACATCATTGGACAACAGGTGAAATTTTAATAGATTTATAGATTATGTAGCATTGTATCAATTAAATTTCCTGATTTTGATAATTATATTGTGGTCATGTGGGTGAATGTTTTTCTTACAAAATACACACTTCAGTATTTAGAGAAATAGGAGCATGGTGTCTCTGATCTATCCTGAATTCAGACAGAAAGTGTGTGAGTTTATGCAGAAGAAAACATATACAAAGAATAAATATGGTAAAACGTTTAGTGGTCAATCCGAGGAATGAATTTACACTATTGCAACTTTTCTTAAGTTATTTCAAATTTTTTTAGTGAATGAAGTTAATAACACAGGGTTCATACAGTGAGAATACAATAATTTCAATATTTTAGATGCTGAGACAGAATCAGACACACATAAGAAATATAATAAATTAGGAAATCCATTTACCCGTGACACTTTCCTAAGTTTTGCTCCAGCAATTGCAGCTGCAAGTCCAGTTAAAGGGCGATTGTCTTCAGACATGGATCCCGAAAAAAATCCAGATGCAGGGAGGGGAGGAGCAGGAGGTGGAGGAGGAGGAGGGGGTACTTGATTGGGAAGAGGTGGTGGAGGAGGCGGGGGCGGAGGCCCTGAGGATGGGAGTGGAGGGGGTGGAGGTGGTCCTGGGGGAGGAGGGAGTATGGCTGGTGCCTGGGCAGGACCTGGCGGGAGTGGAGGAGGGGGTGGAGGTGCAGGTGGTCCCAAGACAATGCCTGAGAGAAAGAAATGTTAAGACTGTCAATGATAGAGCCACGTTACACTATCTCAGGAGGAAAGGCATGTAGAGTGACACGCTAAATTAAATTTATCACAAATTTATGAGCTCAATTTACATAACAGTTAAAATCCAAGTCAGTATTAAAAAGATACAAAAAATATTTTTTAAAAAATGCTAAAATTTAAAGCCAAATCTTAAGCTAACTACTTAAACGTAGAGTTTTAGTAACAGAACTTTGAAACAGATGGTCTAATTAGGGTTTTTTTTTTTCATTCATGGGGATTTAGTAAATAAAATAAATGCTTATAAAGGTCGGGATGGAGGTAGCATCACTGAAAAGAGAAATGTATGTGTAGTTCGGCTATTAGTGTTATTTGAAATAACAGATCCAAAATAACCTGGACAAACCTTCAGAGTTGAGATAATAAATCCTACACTAATGAAACATATAGTTTACTTGCTTTCCAAAATGGCTGAATCGAGACCATGAAAGAAGGGCGGGTCCCAGGCTCCAGCATCTCAAAAATACTCCATACTTAAATACAGTGTATCAAGAGTGTTGAGACTAACTGAAGCAAAGGAATCCTTACTTTATTAAAACAACCAGGAGACAACAGAACTTGTACAGAGTTTTAGCCTAGAAGATGGGGGTGGGAGAATGTCCAGGTCTTGTAAAATCACAAAGTAGTGGATAAGAAGGAGAATCCGGAGACTGACCCTGTAGGTCCTTCCCCCTTCCCTGAAGCCTTAAAGGGCTGTTTTAGGACAAACAAAATGCTATTTGCGTATTGGGTAGTTGAGTTTTTCAAAACTGGTAACTTTGAACAGTGACACAAGCTGAAACGACAAACTCCTGGAAGAAAAAACTGTGCTAGGCTGTCAATCTTCCAACAGAACTCTGAGGACACAGGAGGTGGGGTGACTGACCTTGTCAAACTGTGCCTCTTTTGTCCAGCACTACTTTCACAGTGATACTGAACTGCACCTACTAGAATTCTGATGCAACGTTTAAGCAAAATTCAGCAAGTCAACATGAAAAATATATATACGGAGATAACAAGACCCCTAGAACTAAGATCTTTTTTTAAGATGTGCTTAAATCCAGACTATAAAACTGCTTCTTCGTAAGTACAAATTTGTCATATTCCTTCCTGAATTTCTCACTAAATCCTATTTTAAAAAGGGAGTGGTTGCTAGGAATCTTTTTATTTACTTACAGAACGAGGTCCTTCTCTACTTAGGAATAATCCATACCTAGAAGATTACACCCCCCTTCCCTGTCACTGAGACAGCAAAGTTCGAGCATGGGGAGTAGGGGGATGACTGTAGAGGATGCTACCATCTCCCAACTATCCCCATAGGCTTACAATCCGGACCATGGAATCCTTTGGGGCAAACATCACGACTGCCCTCTCCCCAGTGTGTGCAAAGTTGGGATGCTCCCCATGGTTTAGGGTGGCAGCCACCCCTGGAAGTCTGATATGAGAAGCCCAATGCATACAGGAGGGGCCAAAAAGAAACAGGGTCCAAGATAAGAACTGTCCCAGAGGAGACTCCTGGATGACACAGATCTAATGACTACAGTTGGGCACTAAACATAATTTCTGTATTTCCCAGAAATTAAAGGAAGACACGTTTGACTATATATTTATTGTGTGGATTAATGTGTCTAGTAATGTTTTCCCAGTGATTATTCAGAGAAATGTACAGAGACCCTGAAACACGGAAAAACACCTCCAACACTGCACAAAAACCCAAATCTAGCTCAACAGGGAAACTCCTCCTACTGATCCTCCAAATGCAATCAATCCAACAGAAAGAAACCCACCTTCAACTTTTTCAAAACCATCCTCCCCATTCTTCTAGGGAAGTGAAGCTGTCTGGGGTGGAACATTTTCAAGGGCTTAGCGGTTAGTCGCGATCAGGGAAGCCTTACCCTGCTGGGCTGGAGTCTCGGCCGGCTGAGAGGCTGCCTGCAAGCCTGGCTCAGGAGCAGAGGAGTCTCCCAGCACAGAGTTTAGAGGAGTCTCCACAGAGGCAGGGGCAGCTGCAGAGGGAGAAGGGAGAACACTAGGCTTGGATGAGGGAGTTGAGGCAAGAGGGGTGCTCGGAGGCGGAGGAGAAGCTTGAGATCCACAGTGTGAGAGTGGTGCCAGGGAAGGCAGTGGCGGCGGCGGCGGCGGCGGCGCTGCTGGCCCTGAGGTAGGCGGCGGAGACACGGGGTGTGGGACAGAGTCAAGCAGCCCGTTGGGCGCTGTTGGTGAGGGGGGCATCGGGGGCACAGGAGAAGAAACACAAATGGGGAGGACAGGCCTTGGACCCGTGGCTTTGCCTGGGGGGCTGCTAATCATTACTGGAGGAGATGGAGGGAGGGGTGAGAAATTGGAAGTCGGCCAGGCACAGGGCTTCGTAGCTGGAGGCTGAGGAGAGGGGGTGTTCACAGGAGAAGAAGGTCGAGAGTTTTTGTTCAGAGGACGAGGAACTGTAGCATAGTGGGGAAGAACGGGGTGGAAGGCTGAACCTAGAGATGTCGCAAAACGTGTCGCGGAGTGTCGAAGTGGTGGTGTAGGGGGTGTGGAAGTAGGTGGCAAAGCGGTCACTACAGCGTATTCAGGAGTGGCCTCTGACACTGGAGCTGAGATGACTTTAGCGTATGATGGAGGAGGTGCTGAAGGAGGCTGGCAACTGGCATACTCAGGAAGTGGAGCGCTATACAGGGAGCTGTCGGAGGATGGAGCTGGACAGAGGTAGAAAGCAGCGGCGAAAGACAGGATAAAAAAGGAGAGAGAAAAAGGGAGCTAGTAAAGCCACAAAACCAGCATTCAGACAAAATGTACAAACGTAGACTACAGTTAGTTCCAGAGAATTAAAGCACATGTGCAAATACCTGACTTCACTCAAGAACGTTTTAACTTTAAGTAAATTTTTAGATCCAAAAGACAGTATGTTTTCTTTAAATCAAGTAACAGATCAGTAAATTAAACTGATTAGCTTATTCTTACAGCAAAAAAAATACAGTCGTCTTAACCTTCATTATTTTATCCACTGAAAGGACATTAACATTACATGAATAAGATCACAAAGAAGAATAAGTTGCTTTTTAAAAATAATAGAGAAACTAGCAAAAAGTTCATCAGTAAGGGCTAGAAGCCTCCAAATTCAATGATCATTTGTGGAAAAGTTATGTTGACTATAATCCCAGAAAATAACTAGGCAATCAAAACAAATGAATTAACCCAACAAACCAATCAATATTTAATCAACCCACATTGAGACTTTAGATATAGATCATATGGAATAGAAAAATTGTTAAATCCTATAATAAATGTTAATTTTAATGAATGTCAAAATACCTCAAATTTTTAGTCATATCTTTACCCATACGTCCTTCAATAAAATTCCATCATATTTAGTAATTTTCACTAATTTTTCACAATATTAAAATATGTTTACATTATTAGTCAGCTTTAGAGATGGTATTTTTTAACTTGCTGTTTTTAATTCCTCCTTCAAAAACTTGAGAACACAATCAAGCAAATTTCTGGAAAGCTACAGTATTCAAGAAAATTGAAGCAACCTCAAAAGGGAAATATATCCCAACTTCATCCAACACAAAAAATTTCCCATGAAAATAATTTATACTTTATAGCCAATTTATAGGCAGTTAGAAGAATTAGAATGCCAGAATAAAATTTTCCAAGAGCTTTAAGTCTCCAAGCAATAAAAGCAACACAGAGAGAAATTAAAAAAAAAAAGATAAAGTAGCAATCGCCACATATTTTTTCTAATTTCGAATCGTACTGCTTCATCCCAAGAATCTCAAATGCTAAATATTCTTCCTAATTTATGACTCCACCAAACACCACCAAGCTCAGACATCAGGAACACAGAACAGTCTGTAAACTTCTTACCGGCATTTGATATCCTCCGCTCTCGCTCCCACTCCAGCTGCTCCCTCTCTAGCTGCTCCTGCCGCTCTCGTTCCTGCCGTTCCCGGTCCAGTCTCTCCAGCCTCTCCCGCTCTTGTCTCTCCCGCTCCAGGCGATCCTGGCGTTCCCGCTCCTGTCTCTCCCGCTCCAGCTGCTCCTGCTCCAGCCGCTCTCTCTCCAGCCTTTCCCTTTCTAACCTCTCCCTCTCCATCCTCTCCCTCTCCATTCTTTCTCTCTCCAGCCTTTCCCGCTCCAGCTCCTTTTGTCGTTGCTGCTCTTGTAGTTGCCTGAAATTAAGAAAGTAAACAGTAGGCAATTATGGCTACTCACAATGAAAACCCATTCTTTTCACAATGAACCTACAAGAACCTTATTTCTGATTTAAATACAAAGCAGTGTAGACCATGCAATCAACATCTCTCCTTCCAAGTGAAGAAGGACTATGTTCAGCAGAGACAGCTTATGGTACATACAAATGAAAAAATTTTCTCTTACTAGGATCATTTTCGCTGTTTCAGGACATTAAACTAATATCACATTTTATCCTGCACTTTTCCTGAATAAAGTGGTCCAAAGAAACGAGTAACTGAACACACCACTTTAAAGACCAAGACATTATTTCATTTAATGAAAATATTTCTAATTTGTAATTACCTTCCTAAAATGACATCAAATTTTCATTGTACAAATTATACTTTATCATATCAGAAAATACAATGGCTAGTAACAGCAATAGCTCAATAAAAGTTTGGTGAATGGGGAAAACCAGTTAAGAGAAGAAATAAACTTTAAATCATATTAAGTCTCATATCCAGAGGTCAGTAAAATTAACATTTTGGCATTCATGCTTCCAGACTTTTCCTCATGTAAAAATACATGAGGAATATAAACCAAAAAAAATCTGCTTTCCTCTCTCCCACTTGATATATTGTAAAAGGTATTTAACGCAAAGTAAAATTTTGCACCTTTACTTTTCATGCCGGTGTAGTATTCCACTGTTCAGTTGTTCAGTTTGAGCAGTCTCCTATGGTACAATATGTTAGCCTAATACTATTACTAATATGGCAATAAACATTTATCCTCACGTATCTTTGAACCGTTTTCTGCTTCTTAAGCATCACCATCCACACAGATTTGCTAGATGAAAATATATAAATATCGAGATTTTTTATATACAGTTCCAAACTGTCTTCAGCAATGGTGGTGCCAAATAACACTCGCCAGCAGTGGGGAACCCAGCGGGCTGCTGTCTATGGGGTCGCACAGAGTCGGACACGACTGAAGCGACTCAGCAGCAGCAGCAGCAGTCCAACAGTATATGAGAATATCCACTTTTCTTTCCTTTCACTAACACTGAACACTATCATTGTTTTTAATCTCTGCCAATATGATTGATATCATATAACAATTTTCATTTATTTAATTCTGATGTTAAATATTTTACAATTTGTTTACTGATTTTTATATTAGTATTGACTGCATACGTTCTTTGATCAGCTTTCTTGGGAGAGTTAATACTCCATATTTCTTTGAAAGGTTCTTTTCTATATTAAAGGTAACAACGCTTTGCCACACATTGGTCATAGGTATTAACTTTTATTATGGCTTTATGTTTTTGATTTTAAAAGTGTTGTTTTGTAATATGACTTTTAATTTTATATAGAAAATCGAGTAATGTTATTCCTTTACATAACCTGCTTTCGATACCCTTCTTAGGCAGCCTTGTCCCACAAAAAAGATTATATAGTTGCTAACACTTTCTTTTCATACTTTTATTTTTTACAATAAAAGCCTTAGTTCATATGAAATTCGTCTTGGGCTTAACATGTGAAGAAGTGACCTATATCACAGCACCTATTATTGAACAGTTTATAGCCCTGATTTAAGATGTCACCTCTACATGTGCATTACTGAACTTCCAGAATGTTCTGGGGCATGGATCTGCTTGTCTGGCAAGGCACTAATATCTTGATGCTTTGATGCCGAAAGTATACTTTAATATTTACTAGGATGAAGCCTTTCTTATTACTCTTCTTTTTGAGTTTTTCTAGATGATTCTTAGATATTTAACTCTTTCTAGGTAAATTTTAGAATCACTTTGTTAAATTTACCCTTTATGCCTATACCTATGCTTTCAATCCTATCAATGCTTCATTAAATTAGAAAAAGTCAAAATTCTCCTTATCTAAGGAAGTACAGAATGTCTCAGTATTTATATTCAATCTGACTAAAAATCTCAACTCTAGGACTTCAAATGATGACTATAAAAATATCTGCAATTATACTAAAACCTGCAGAAGCCTCCTGCGTGTGGCTCTAAAATAGTTTGCTTTAGATGTCTCCAAGTATCCAGCTCAACTTAAATGATTAAACTGCTATAAAAATTAACCTGCCCTAAGATTTAAAATAAAAGGTTATATTCATCTTACACATAAAATATTTCAAAGCATTGGCGGGAAGATGAAATGAGATAGTATTGTGAAAGCTCTTAGTAAGTACCTGGAGCATAAGAACATTCAATAAATGTGAGCTATAGTAATAATTATTTGGAAATTTCAAATTGAGACTTTCCCTGGACTGACTGATAAGCTGACTGGGTTCTGACTAGAGGAAGTGCTGCTACATGACAGAAATGTGTATGCTGTTTTTTATTCCTCCCAGCAGTATCAATAAACCAATAAAATCTTTCCATAAATCTCTACCTTTCATGTTTCCTTAATTGATAATTAAACAAAAAGAAAAGTCCAAGCCCTCTCCTATTAGCAGAAAAATACAGAGCTTCTTTCTGGACAGATCACCATACTCAGTAAATGCAGGAGAAAAACAGAAGACACATAGGGTAGTCCTGCTTATGAGAAATAGCTGCTTAAAAATACTGACAAATAATAAAATCTGACTTTTAGGGTACATTACTGACTTCACTCTACTATTTGATAAAATACTAGCTGCCGAAGTTTCTAAGGGATAACAATATCACTGCAGGGATGAGGGCAAGAAATAAGGTGTATTCAGAAGAATGTTTTTAATAATAAGACAAAATTATTATTTTTGAATAACCGGCATCTAATGAATAAACTCAGCTAGGGCTTATGTTGCATTTGAAATACACAACACTCCTCAAAAAATAAGAGCATATTAAATGTAATACTCTAAACAGCCTACTGGGTCCAAAAGACAAAAGATATACCCATATTATTCTAATTAGAATATATCTGAAAACAGAAGCTAGGGGAAAGTATTTAACTTTTAATGTAGCTGTACTAAGATCTATGATATTAAAATATTCAATATATTCGGCTCTGTTAAAATCCTGTGCTACCTCTTTCATTTTATTCCATCAAAATAATACAAGCACGTAGTTTTTAAAGTCTGTAAGAAAAAAGCAGCAGTTCACTGCTCCAACCCTCCCATCTCAGTTTCCAACAGATCAGAGATAATGACTGTCAACTCTTTTGGCTGTTTCTTTAGATATGTCAGTTCTTTTCATATTTTAATTTTATAAAATATGTCTACTGACATAAGATATCTCTCGCCAACTCCCTCACCACACACAGGCTTTTCTCAATATAGTCATGGGAAAATACGGATTTTTGGTTACATCAATATTCATTCAGAGTTTACATTATTAACATGATAATGTAAACGCTGTTCACAGCTGAAACACACAGTACTCTAAGACTACATTTCATCTCTCATCCAAATTCTTGTTTTTTTTTTTAACCCCCCAGTTAATGGCTGCTTCTCTAGACCACTTTTACCACAAAAAATAAGCTTAAAGCACAGGTGGAAGGCCAGGTATGAGTAAAGTGAATCTGAAAGAAGTATTAAATAATGGCATTAACAACCAATGTACCCTGACTTAAAAGAACAGTTCCACGCATCATAATATCTGGGTTTTCAGGCTATGAAAGAAAAGGAATATACTGATGTAAGAAAAGAGCACAATGCCAGAAAGATCATCCAAGTTCACCGACAGAAGACTGAAGTAGGCGGTTCCTACAGCGCCAGGAGATTCTGCTATTCATTTTTTTGATTTGAAAGGAAGAAAGATGCAAGAAAGAAAAAGTGTTTGAAGTCTCTGATTTTTAGCCTGCTCACTGAAAAGAAACACATCTAAACATATTTTCCCAAGTTGTGTGTCAAAATCTCAGGCTTACAAATCCACAGTGGAATGAATAATTCCCACCTAAACTGGATGGTATATATAAATCTACTGACTTTCATGTTTTGACTTCTAAAGCAAGACATTTGTATATCTTTTTAGGGGGACAGTTTCCAAATTTATAAACTCTGCTTTTCTTAGAAATATCACAGCCAGCTCACACCCTGGAAATGCACATGGTTCTTCTTCCCAGAGTTCTGACTACAAATGACTGTTTCCAACTGAAAATTTTTTCAAAGTACACAGGCCCTAATTCTGAATGATGGAAACATTCTGGAGATTAATTTTTCTTTTGGATATGCATTTTACAGCAATTTAAAAGTTTCTGGGAAAATATATTTTTTCATTAAAAAAAAAAAAAACAGTGCAAATGACTAATATTATAGCCATAAAGAGCATTTAAAACTATCGGGAAAAATTCTTCCCACCACCAAAATATCTATTTCTTCCCGAGAAGAGTTATCCCCAAATATAAAGAGAATGCACAAAGCACCAGGCAACAATAAGATCAATAGCTTTTTTATATACTTGAACACATATTTAGTTTATGTTCACTCAAAGACTTATTTTTCTTACAGCAAGCAAAATCTATATAAAAATTTGAAAATACATTTCATTCAGCCTTATGTATCAAAAAAATAGCACTAGGTAAATGAAAAGTAATTTAAATTTCAACATAATGAAGTAGGAGGGTGGATCAGGAAAAATGCTCCAGGTTGCTAACATTCAGTAACACTAATGCTATCAACATTTGACAGAAAATAAAACCGCATAAATAAAATGTGGGCATTTCAAATCTCTATTAGTAAACAAACAAACAATGGATAAAACTAAACAAGATAATAAAGTTTTTAATATTATAAAACTCCTGAGACAGGAGACAATACTCACAAGAGAAGGCGGTCCACTCTTGGTCCATCCTGCCTCTGAAGGCTAACCTGAGGACAGTACACTCTCATCGTTGCAACTCCTGCTTCTGTGCTGAGGTTATTACTCCCTTCTTATAACTTTCAGGTAGTAGTGATGATTTGCAAACTATTTATAGATACTAACTAAATTAAATTCTATGCTGAGACTGACATAGGACTGACTCATGTTTCTTAGAATATGTTTTTTCATCAGTCAGCCAAGGAAGCCAAATTAATAGTATGAGTAGGAATCAGAAATTGGTATTAACAAATGACACACAAAATATGAATAGAAAACTATACTATCATCATCTTACTATAGCAAAAGTACTGGACTAATAAGATTTAACATCTAAGGTAAACATTCATTCTGTCAACTCAATTTTACCCTCATGAAAAATTTTAAAATTAAACTTATAAAATAGTTTAAAAGGTCAAAGTGTTACAAAGTTTATAATAAAACACTAATCCAACACTCGCGGAAAGCTAACCAAACTGATGGCATGGATCACAGCCTCGTCTAACTCAATGAAACTATGAGCCATGCTCATGTCCTTTTCATCACAGGGGACTGGAATGTAAAAGTAGGAAGTTGAGATACCTGGAGTAACAGGCAAGTTCGGCCTAGGAGTACCAAATGAAACAGGGCAAAGGTAACAGAGTTTTCTCAAGAGAATGCACTAGTCATAGCAAATACCCTCTTCCAACGACACAAAAGATGACTCTACACATGGACATGACCAGATCAATACTGAAATCAGACTGATTATACTCTTTGCAGCCAAAGATGGAGAAGCTCTATACAGTCAGCAAAAACAAGAACGGGAGCTGACTGCGGCTCAGATAATAAGCTCCTTATTGCCAAAATCAGATTTAAGAAAGTAGGGAAAACCGCTAGACCATTTGATTTAGGTATGACCTAAATCAAATCCCTTATGATTATACAGCAGAAGAGACACATATTCAAGGGATTAGATTTAACAGAGTGCCTGAAGAACCAAGGACGGAGGTACGAGACATTGTACATGAGGCAGGGATCAAGACCATCCCCAAGATCCCCAAGAAAAAGAAATGCAAAAAAGGCAAAATGGGGGTCTGGGGAGGCCTTACAAATGGCTGGGAAAAGAAGAGAAGCAAAAAGTAAAGGAGAAAATGAACGATATACCCATCTGAATGCAGAGTTCCAAAGAACAGCAAGGAGAGATAAGAAAGCCCTCCTCAGCGATCAATGCAAAGAAATGGAAGGAAGCAACAGAATGGGAAAACTAGAGATCTCTTCAAGAAAATTAGAGATACCAAGGGAATATTTCATGCAAAGATGGGCAAAATAAAGGACAGAAATGGTATGGACTTAACAGAAGCAGAAGATATGAAGAAGAGGTGGTAAGAATACACAGAAGAACTATACAAAAAAGATATTCATGATCCAGATAACCATGATGGTGTGATCACTCACCTAGAGCTAGACATCCTAGAATGAGAAGTCAAGTGGGCCTTAGGAGGCATGACTACAAACAAAGCTAGTGGAGATGATGGAATTCCCGTTGAGCTATTTCAAATCCTAAAAGATGATGCTGTGAAAGTGCTGCACTCAATATGCCAGCAAATTTGGAAAACTCAACAGTGGCCACAGGACTGGAAAAGGTCAATTTTCATTCCAATCCCAAAGAGAGGCAATGCCAAAGAATGCTCAAACTACCGCACAATTGCACTTATCTCATACACTGGCAAAGTAATGCTCAAAATTCTCCAAGCCAGGCTTCAACAGTACATGAACCATGAACTTCCAGATGTTCAAGTTGGATTTAGAAGAGGCAGAGGAACCAGGGATCAAATTGCCAACATCTGTTGGATCACAGAAAAAGGAAGCAAGTTCCTGAAAAACATCTATTTCTGCTTTCTTGACTACACCAAACCCTTTGACTGTATGGATCACAACAAACTGGAAAATTCTTCAAGAGATGGGAATACCAGACCACCTGACCTGCCTCCTGAGAAATCTGTATGCAAGTCAAGAAGCAGTGGTTAGAACCAGACATGGAACAACAGACTGGTTCCAAATTGGGAAAGGAGTACATTAAGGCTGTATATTGTCACCCTGATTATTCAACTTCTATGCAGAGTACATCATGCAAAATGTAAGACTGGATGAAGCACAAGCTGGAATCAAGATTCTCAGGAGAAATATCAATAAACTCAGATATACAGATGACACCACCCTATGGTAGAAAGCAAAGAGGAATTAAAGAACTTCTTGATGAAAGTGAAAGAGGAGAGTGAAAAAGCTGGCTTAAAACTCCACATTCAAAAAGGAAGATCATGGCATTCAGTCCCATCACTTCATGGCAAATAGATGGGGAAACAGTAGAAACAGTGACAGACTTTATTAAAAAGGAGAAACATTACTTTGTCAACAAAAGTCTGTCTAGTCAAAGCTATGGTTTTTCCTGTGGTCATGTATGGATGTGAGAGTTGGACCATAAAGAAAGCTGAGCATCGAAGAATTGATGCTTTTGAACTGTGGTATTGGAGAAGACTCTTAAGAGTCCCTTGGATAGCAGAAATCCAACCAGTCCATCTTAAAGGAAATCAGTCCTTAATATTCACTGGAAGGACTGATGCTGAAGCTGAAGCTCTAATACTTTGGCCATCTGATGCAAAGAGTTGATTCATTGGATAAGATCCTGATGCTGGGAAAGATTGAAGGCAGGAGGAAAAGGGGATGACAGAGGATCAGATGGTTGGATGGCATCACCAACTTGACAGATCCGAGTCTGAGCAAGCTCTGGGAGTTGGTGATGGACAGGGAAGCCTGGCATGCTGCAGTCCATGGGGTTGCAGAGTCAGACATGACTGAGCGACTGAACTGAATCCAACACACTAATCCTCTTCTCAACTCTTCATCACTTCTGATTTCTCTCCCGAGAAACAACTACATTCAACACATTTGATATTTATGTTTCTAACTAATGTATTTGTTTAGAACTAATACTTCTTAGTCTTTCAGATTTAGAAGTTATTTCCTGACTTAGTACTACATAAACGATTTAATTCCCAGACTCTCTAACCCTCCTAAAAATCTCACCTTCCTTATTCTGCCAATAAAGTCATGACGGCACTTTGGATACATCAGCAGCCACTTAACTTACTCATGCTGACCATATTTATTTTCCAGAACAATTCCTTTAACAGTGGTGTTAAAAATGGCTATTTTCAGAATTTGATTCTTTTTTCCATACCTAACCCCAAACTCCATCAGAACTCTGGACCCTCTCAACGGGGTCAAATATTATCAGGTGATCTATCTTTGTTTGTTTGCTTACTCTTTTTCTTTCCCCCAGAAAATGTTGGCCCATCTCACAGAGCTACCGGGGTAGAGATGAACTAATGGCACAGCGACCCTGTGGCCCACAAAGTCTAGGTCCTTCACTGTCTGGCTCTTTTCAGAAGAAGTCAGCACCCCTGACCATGAGCAGGCCACTGAATCCCAGGAAAAGTTCCGTATATTATTTGTTTGCAGGTTCCATTTCCTCACATTTTTGTTCTTTCTTCTCCTAAAATTCCTATTATTTGGATGGTGTGCTACCTAATCTGATCTTTATTTTTTTCCCCCTCATGTACCATCTCATATACTATATACTCATATACTATCTCTTTTACTGCTATTTTCAGGACAACTGCCTCAATCTTATTTCTCAAACCTCCTATTATTAAAATTAATGCTGTTTCAAAAAATTTTTCTAAGTACATTTCCTACACTCATTCTTTTTAAAATATATATGTGTGTGTATATCTATATTGCATATAGATATAAATATCTATCTATATATTTGTATATAGATACACACACATATCTTTTTCCTGTATAAGGTCTTGGTTTCAGTATATGGGATCTTTAAGCTCTGCCATGCGGGATCCAGTTCCCTGACCAGGGATCGAACCCACTTCCCACCTCCTGCCACATTAGGAGAGCAATATCTCTGGAATATCAGGGAAGTATAAAATAGCTACAAATGTTTGCTTTATGGATGAAATATATTCTTATTTCTCTGAAGCTATGACAGTATATTTTTAGGTTTTCCTCTGTTCCCTGTTATTACATCTATTTCCTCCAATATCAATTTTTTTGTTTGTTTTGATCTGTCTTCATTTTGTAGAAGTTGTCCTTAAAGACATGAAGATCCCTGGCTGTCCATTCACATTTATAAGCAGTACTAAAGCTGATTCAGAAGGCCTTAAAAAAATGAGCTTCACGGGGAAGGACCCTGGATGTCAACATCTTTGGTTTTTCTCTTGGCTGAGCAAGTTTCTGGAGGAGGACTCTTCTGAGGACTCTTCTTCCTCACCTGAGTTCTACAGGTCTGGCTGCCAATGACGGCAACTGAGCAAGGGAAAGAGACCAAGCTGGCGGCTTTCACTCATCCCCCCTCCAGTACGGCCTCTCACCCACATCTCCTCTTCTCTGTCCTGCATCAAGTTTAGCTTTTGCTGGTCTACTAAGTTAGTGACCACCTATATTGGTTTCTATGGTTACCATAATAAAGACCACACACCAGGTGGCTTAAAACAACAGAAATTCACTCCCCCAGTATGAGGTTAAAGTCTGCGATCAAGGTGTCAGCAGGGCCGGTTCCCTCTAAGGGCCCCAGGGGAAGAGTCTTGTCCATGCCTTCCTCTTCCTTCTCAGAAGCCCGGTAATTCTTGGCATTCCTTGCCTTGCAGAAGGATCACTGTAGTCTCTGTCTCCGTCTTTACATGGTGCCCTCTGTGTCTTCACATGATTATCTTGTTTCTGTAACTTTCTCATCTTTTTATAAGGACACCAGTCACCGTGGACAAAGGGGGTCCATCTCACTCGAGTATGACCTCATCATAACTAACAACTCTATTTCTAAAAAGTTACATTTTGAGGTAGTGGATTTCTTGGGAGACACTATTCAATTTGTAACATCACTCATCAACAAAACTGCAGAAACCAGAAAGCAGATGGCCATTCCTTGTCTTCACATTGTACAACTGATGTCCCTAAAATGCAACTGAAGCTCCTCAATGTCCAATGCACTGTCCCAAACAAAAGCAGATTCTTCAGAAATCAGATTCAGATTCCTACTTCACTCCCTCTTCAAGGCACAGCTCAGAGAACATTTCGTCAGGAATACCTCCCCACTGGCTCTCAGAGCCCAGACGAAGAGCCCAGGCAGCATGAAAATCGTGTGTATTATCTTACTTAATGGTCCCAACAACCTTATGAACTCCTATTTTCTGCCTGTTATGTCCCAACACCTACATGTAAATGAATTCAGTACCACTAGCTTTTTATTAAAAACTTTATTCGGGTCCCTACTCTCAAATAGCCAACAATGTTTACTGTAGAGATTAAGACTCATATGTAAAATAACAAACAATAAAATATAAAAAGGGTGTGGTTAAATTGTAGGAGTTCAGAAAAGAAAATCATTAAAATACCTGGAGAAGAGTCTACAGAAAAATGGAAAGATAGAAAGACTAAGAAGGGCAGGACAGAAGAGGCAAAATGCTACTCAGGGAAGCGCAGAGGGGAAAACAGAGCATGGTGTAGGAACAGTCATACAGAGGAAAGAGGCACATGGGGGGCTCTCCAGGCCAAAGAACTGAACTGGGTGCCAGGAGAGCTGGCCACCAGGAATGCAGGCAGCGAGTAACAGGAGTGCCTGGGCTCTTAGTCAAGTCAGGAGATTGGACCAGTCACACTATCTTTCCCCACTCCAGAATTCTAACGGAATTAAAAGTGTGCATAAACAAACCCATTACAAAGTAGGAAATTACACTGAGCGGTCTTTCGTAGACCCAATTTATCATCCAATTTTCGGAAGGCAGAAAGGGTAGGGAGGAGTTACATGTCTAGAGTTCTTTCCCAGTTTCTACAGACTAGCACATCAAACTACCTAGTCAACATTGCTACTTGAAGTGTAGCATTTTCAAAATTCATCTGATCTCTCCCCCAAAAATCTACTCAGTCTCGCCCGTTTCAGTTCATACTAATCTCATCCTTCCCATTGCTGCTGCTGCTGCTAAGTTGCTTCAGTTGTGTCCGGCAGCCCACTAGGCTCCTCCGTCCCTGGGATTCTCCAGGCAAGAACACTGGAGTGGGGTGCCATTTCCTTCTCCAAGGGATCTTCCTGACTCAGGGATAGAACACTGGTCCCCCCCATCACAGGCAGACTTTTTACCATCTGAGCCACCAGGGAATCCCAAAATTAACAGAATTAGAGCAGCCAGACTAATTCTGTTAAAATTTTAAGCCAGATCATTCCCATCAAAATCATCCAATGGGTACTTCATTTCTCTCAGAATAAAAAATAAACTCTTTATAACCGCCTTTAAGGTCCTGCATGATACGACTCTCCTTTTTGGCTCCTGTTCTCTCAGCTAAAGCCTCAACATCTCCTTGTTCCTCCCTACACAGGCGAACACAGTCCTGCCTTAAGGCTTTGCAGAACCATTCTCTCTGCTGCAATGCACTTACCCAGACATCTACTCCGCTAACTCCTTCTGTTCATTTCTAGAAGATGTACTCCAACCAACCTCTTTAAAGTTATAACCACTTCCCCTGCCTTCCTGCAACATATATTCCCTTTATTCAGCTCTACTTCTCCCCACAGCACTGACCACCTTCTATTACACCATGCCACATTCCCTCTATTCTCTGATTAGGGTGAGGCTTTTTGTCCACCGCTCCTCACCTTCATGTACTGTAAGCACTTAGAACAATACACTTAGCCTTTAACAAAATTGGACTGAAGAGTGGAGGCATCCAGAGTCCAGAACACACAAGGAGGATGGCTGAAGCAGACATGAGAAGAAGCTGGGGAAGACCTAACTTGAGATGAGCAGATAAGAGAGAATGGGAGTGTGAAACACAGCCATACTCAAGCTGACGAAGAAACACACACATTATCTGAAGAAAATGCACCGGTCATCCCTCTTCTCCCTAATCATTAAAAATAACTTTATGTTTCTTTTCACTTCTGCTAGTATGGTTACTAGCAAAGTTTTAATTGAACGTGTAGCTTCTATTTCTACTGGACAGTTCTGGTCTAGAACGTACAGTTTAAAATATCACCAAGAAGGGACTTCCCTGGTGGTCCAGTGATTAAGAATCTGCCTGCCAATGCAAGGGACAAAGATTCAATCCCTGCTCAGGGAACTAAGATCTCATATGCCTAAGAGCAACTAAGCCTGTGCAACACAAATTACAGAGCCTATGCACTCCTAAGCCTGTACACCACAGCTAAGATCTGATGTAGCCATAAATAAATAAATATCTTTAAAAATATCACTAAGAATACAGAACAAAGAAACAGAGGCAGGAAATGAGAAAACACAAGCATCATAAGGAAATAATTCAGGAGGCCCAGCATTTGATCAGTAGGAGTTCCCCAAAAAGAGAACAGAAGAAACAGAAGGAAATGGTTTAAGAAATTAAAATTTCTTAAAAATTAGGAGCTGTGGCTAAGTCTTCCCAAACAGAAACAGTCCACTAAGTATTGAGCTTAATAAATAGGGGAGGACCCCAAAACCTAATCTAATCACATCTTGGTGAAAACTCAGACTACTGTGGTTACTAAGAAGGTTAAATGGACTCTAGGAAGGGGGGGAAAAGATCACCTACAACATAAAGACAAAAATTTAGTAACAGTAACAGAAAGACTGCAAATGTATAAACCTTGAAAATAATAAAAAACATGATGTGTCTGCCAAAGCTAGGCTGCAGAAGGGAAGAAAGGGGGCAGCGGGATGTGCAGAACTGCTGCATTCCTCTTACAGAGTTAGGAGTTAAGACATATTGTCTAAGGCTGTCCTTGTCTAGTCATTCAGTTGTATGCGGCTCTCTGCGACCCGCCAGGCTCCTCTGTCCATTAAATTCTCCAGGCAAGAATACTGGAGTCAGCTGACATTTCTTTCTCCAGGGATCGAACCTGTGTCTTCTGCACTGTCAGGCAAATTCTTTACTGCTGAGCTACCAGCAAAGCCCAAGAGGAACTAAAAATAAAAACTACTCATAATTGGCAGGGGAAGTAAAGAAATCTTCATTTTTCATAGCAAAGATTCAATAGCTACTCTCTGTGACTAATCAAAAAATATAAATATAAACAAATTATTATGGAAGAACTCATCAAAAGAACTTAAGGTAGAAATGGTTAAAAATGTTTAAATCTGGTGATTAATATGAGGGAAGGCACAACTGTGCAGCAGATTACCCTCCCTAACTTGAGACCCTCCTGTACTGTTTGAGCAAAAAAAGTTTAATAAAAAAAATTAATCTGGCAGTAATAAAGTAGGAATAGCTGAAAGGGATCTAGGTTAAAGACAGAAAAACTAGAAAGTCAAATCTATAGTAGTATGTAAGAGAATAAACACTGGAGAAACCTACTACCAGTGAGAATATTAGAACAGTAAACCCAACAGGCTTTTAGAGAAAGAAAGAACTGTACTTGAACAGATACCATGAACGAAGATAATTACAGACTTTCCACGCAGCAATTCTGGGAGAAATATGAGACAGAAGGAATGTACATTACGAATGAGGCATCAGTGGGATACCCACCCAGGTGGATGAGCTCTACAACAGGAATTCTCATTGAGCATCCATTGTTGGAATTATGGGGGTCTGTGATCCTCTGGACCATGTAAGGGCAGACGTGTGCACAATCACACACACATATCTGAAGGGTGTGTCTGGGGGCGGGGGGGACAGGATAGAAGGAGGCAGTAGTTCACCACTTCCTTCCAGTTCTCAAAAAGGACCCATGACACTACTCCATTTCACTGGAAATATGGGTCTAGATCTCTACTGGATAATTAGGAGCTGTAGATTTTGAAGCCATCAGCATAAAACTACAAGACCCAACCAAACCATCAATTTTTCAAAGGTTATACTGTGTGCAGAAAGAAAAAGCAAAACCTTACATAAGAAAACAAAGAGGTACAAAAAGGAGAGAAAAGGAGACGGGTTAGCAAAGAGACTCTAAAGTACCAAAAGGAAGAAAGAGAAGTGGTACTCTAAGAGAAGACTAGTCTAAGTAAATGATGGAAGCAGCATGTCCAGTAGATCTGTGGAGACACAGGCAGATTTTATAAGAATAAAGAGGAAGTGGGTGGAGAATGAAGAAAAGGAATGAAGATGAAATAAATACTGGAGAGAGAAGGAAACTGGTTGGTGTCATGTGGAAGGAGAAAGCAGTCTATGCGTGACTGTGGACAAAAAACATAAAATTTATATGAACTTTTCAGAAGTTTGGATTTCATGCTTCAAAATGACTGAGTTCAAGTCTTCAACTAAACAAGTAAGTAATGTAAACATCTTCAATTTTCAATCTCTAAAGTATCTACTCATATACAAAGAGAAAAACTTCAAGTTCAGATGAACACTTTGAAAAGAGAAAATATATACATAAGGCATGGTGTTCTAGTAACAATTTCTAAAAATTCACTTAAAATACTCATTTCCAACTAAAACTGTATGCTGCAAGTTCTTGACAGCCCTGTGCAAAGAGATGTCCCACCTGTGACCCCGAACGAGTCAGCAGTACTAGCAGATGGCTTCTGTCTCCATCCTCTACTGTCCTGGCCTCCAGCAACTCTGTCTGGGACTGCTTGCTTGCCAACTTTGTATCACCCAAAGATTATGTACTAAGTTCAGGGTTTTCTCCTGGTTCTTCCTAGCCTTTGCAGTTCTTCCCAGTCTTTGTAGAAGGCTAGGAAGAATCTAACAAAGGCTAACAAAGGCTAGGAAGAATCTACTACTCTTAATATTTGGGATGTTAGTTTCCTGGCCAGGGATCAAACATGTGCCTCCTGCAGTGCAAAGACAGAGTCTTAACCACTGGACCACTAGGGAAGTCCCCTATGATCATTTTTTATTAACTACTTTTCTTTTCGTGTGTGTGAGAGACAGATCATTACAATTTCTGTTAGACTTATCCTAGTATGTTTAAAACTTTCAACATAGAACTGAAATGATTATGTCCTTTCAATTTTCCTTATTTCTACAGAAACTCATTTTATTCATATCTGTCACAGCATCACTCTAAAGGAAAGACAGAGTTTCACCACATGTGGAGGCTATTTCTGGAACTATCTGAAGATACAGACGGTCAAAAACAAAACTCATTTTGGGAGATCCTGGAGGGCATTCTTCAAGGACTAAGTAGTTACACAGCAAAGTAACCAACAAAGAACCACAGCAAGAGATCCCTTGACCATCCGTCAGGGAAACATGGCACATATATTAAGATAAGATAAAGAATATAAAGATTGTCTCAAATGTGAGGTCCAAATCAAAGACAACAATAAAATATACTGGCTTGCCATGGAGCAAATGCCTTTCAACTGGAAAATTCCATCTACATGATGGCTATCAATTTCCAGAACAAAACAGGGGTAATCTACTAGTAACAAAAAGCAACATCAACATCTCCAAAAAAAGTTTTCCTTTGTTTAAGCAGGACACCTGGTTTGACTAGCTCAATTTTAGTTATTGATTGTACCTGAATTTTATAAAACTGTTTTGTTATAAAGTAGCTTATAATTAGAGACTATTTTGCTAATTCAAAAAAAAATCCCTAGATCAAGCTACATTATAATTTCAAATGTATTTCTACACTGCACTGAAAATAATGAAGATAATATTATTGATTTCATTAAACCAGCAGTTTAATCAAAATCAGAATGACTATACACTTCATTACTAAGTCCTATCCAATGTCCAATGCCTTATACAGTCAACACTATTTCAACCTTCCAAATTAGTCACTTGACAGCCATAATGATCACAGATTAATTTATAACAGCTATAAAAATGTCTTTAAGACTTAACAGTACACATTTCATGATGAGACACAATCTACTTTCAATAGCAGATGTTCACAGACTGGTCTTCTGCAGTAGACAGGGGCAAATAATAACCTGAGAATTTACCTTCTTTGAATTTCCAATTCTTCTTGTGATGGGCCATTCTGAACTTGGGCAGGTAGTTGTGAATTTTGTCTAGGCAATGTTGGCCCTAAAAAGGGAGGGAAACATTATAAATGAACATTATCTTTATATTGTGCTGGATAGAGGAGGTAAAATCATGAGAATAACATAAAACCATCACATAATTACAAATGTATCTTCTTTTTGTTTAGCAAAATAAAATATAAGCTTCATATAACACACAGCAAATGAAAGACTGCAACAAAATACTGTCATTATTTCCAGAAGGCTTACTTGAAACAAATGGAAAACATCAACAATAAAGGAAAAATAAACATTTATATATGAAGAGCTTGAGTAAAACAAGTGTTCAATGAGCATCTGAATAGGCACCTAAGCTTGACATTTTCTAAGACAATGAGACATTCTCTTGGGGGTACTTATTCATGAAGTGGAGAGGGAGAACTTAATGAAAAATCAGAATTCAAAAACTCACCTAAATAGAACACTGGAAATGAAAAACAGGAGAGAGAAAGCATGAGAACCTTATTACTAGACTGATGCACGCTAATGCATTTATCAAACTTGCCCACTTTAAGTTGCCATTCTTATTTAATGGCCTGGCATTTCCAGCACTGGTGAAAACAAACATTTGCTAAACTTTCACATACAATTAATCTACTTATCTGAACTTTTAATGTAACAGAGATAACTGCAATAATTTTTCACTTGGGGTAAAACAAAACAAAAAACCTGCATTCAAACCAACACGATTCTGTCATGAGAAACTAATGACCATTCATTCCCATGTCATATAAAATGCAGACCCATTTTTAGCATCTCATAAAGAAGGCCACTAAACAATGGGACATTTTAATGTCACTGGATATAAAAACTGTCACAAAATGAGATAAATAAAATACTGGACCTAATATATAATGCTTATAGTTATAATAGAACAATCTTGAATTTAATCCAGTAAAGAAGAGAATAAAGAAATAGTAGTTATCTTTCACTCTTGGAGAGAAATATATGCATTATGATAATGCTATACATATTTGTGAATTCTAGTGTGCTAGCAAAGGGCCCTGGCAGATATTTTGAAAGTGTTTTTATAGACCACTAGTATAAAAGACAGTTAATAAATTATTGTAAATCTGAGTTAACAGCCCAAAGTATCTATTTTATACTAGTGGAGATTTCACAAAGAGAACAATAAGGTTCATTAGAATATAATACAGTACTTGTTATATCCCAAGTGTAAAAAAATAATTTGATCTGAACTTACCTACTAATTTTTCCCTCATCTCTTTACATGTTTTTAATCATTTAATTTGTCCTCTGAAGACAAATTAGATGACAACTGCAATGATACTTCACTAGATTTCCTAAAAGTCTCTGCTATTTTAAGAGCCACATAAAGGAAATATAAAAATATATTAATTCCATGTCATCAGTAACAGCAACAACAAAAAATCAAAAAGCTTCTAAAATTAAAAATGCATTTAAATGTTTGCATAAATGAAGATATATAGTGTCTAGTAAACAGACTGGAATTCTCTCCTTTCTGATATCAAGATAATGATACAAAAATAGACTGCCATATTAAGCCACACACTAATGTTCAGTGTACATTACTTGTCTCTTCTGGCTGAAGGAAGGGGACAAACAAGGTGGGTGGGTACTTTTGAAAATATATAAACTAGTTGGAGGCAGTATTTACAAAGTTATATTCATCAAAAAAATATTAAATGTGAGTATTCAGCATGGTCAACTCATAAGACCATCATGGTTTAACTATTTTCCAAAATAATGTTTGGATATTTAAGTTAAAACCTCATGCGGCTCAAATAATTAATCAGGTGAACGTCAGATTTGTTTGGCATCAATCTCAAATTTGATACTAACACATCTATACCAGGCACTGTAATTATTATTGTAACAATAATATTAATAGATTAAATTCACCAATTAAAATCTCTCGATATTAAGTTTCAACACAAAGAGAAAGATGTCACTATCTCAACTCAATCCTGCTGATTTCATTTAAAGGTTTTTTAAATTAAACTAACGGAAGTTTGATATAACTCGCAAAAAAATCTGAATGTGAGAAAGGTCTAATTTGGATTTTTAAGTTTTGAGTTTAAAGTTTACTCAGCAAACTTGTTTTAAAAGGAGCTTTAAAAAATGTGTGTAATATTTTCTGGCTAATATTGCTAATTATAAAAATAGTTTACAACAAGGAAGATCCTTTTTAAATGGGAGGAATCCAAGAACAACTAAAAAACACTCTAAAATTCTTTTCTACATGGCTCTTGGTGATAATGGGTTAGGTTATCTTCGTAAAAACTTTCTTTAAAAGGGGTGGGGGTGGGAACAGAAAAGGAGAATCCTCCTCCCCCAGCATTTTCTCACATCCATATTTAATCTGGTTATTTTGTTTCCTCTTTATCAATACGGTCAACTGACAATTAAGCACACTGAAATTTATGTGCATTTAAAAATAATATAAATGTACTGGGAGATCAAGTAAGAGTTCTAGGTAAATTATGAACTTTAGGTACACAATTACATTCTTTCTTCTTGTCCAACACTCTACTGGGTTACACAGTTGGTAAACTATACCAAAGGCACCACACAACATGAAGCAGCCATTAAAGAGTACAAGGCTGTCAGCTGCCACTGTACTTTCTGTAATACAACTACTGGTTACTCCACACAGGTCATATGTCTACATGAGTATCTGTGTTCTCATAGAATGCCAAAAAAAAAAAAAAAGGTAGTTTACTAACAAATGGGTTAAGTAACAACATTTTAGGAGCATCACAGGATAGTCAATAGTTCTTTTGGAGGGAAAAGGGAGAAGAGACAAGTGAACCTGCTTTGTCCCTACTCTAATATCATAAAGAACAGTAGCTATATGAGAGTTAAGTTTTTTCCTGCTTTATTACCAGAGCCAGAGACAATAGTTGGTCCTAATGTGTCCTGGCTAGGATTCATGTAGCAAAGTATGTAAATCACTGATTCTAATAAAGAAAACGTGTCCATGTTGCTGACACAGTAACTTATAAATGACGGAAATCAGGACAGAACATCTCTCTAAACCAGGAATGAATGGCATTTCAGTCTTGACTTTAGTACTGAGTTTTGGCTAAAGCACATTTCACTTATTGTCACGTTCTAATTTTCACATATCTTGTTTCACACTTAGCCACAGACTATTTAAAAACACAGGACTAAAAGACAAATAAGTGTTATTATGCACAATACAATCAAGTTTAAACTTAGCAATGTGGTAATTATATTGTTTGCACACAGTTAAATCAATCAAAGGTAATAATGGGGGAAATTTGCTTTTTAACACATTATTTTATAGCTTAAAAAATTCACCTTTATGAAAGCCAAATCTTTTCTCTACAACTGGGTAAACTCTATTATTCTGCAACTGGATAAGCTCTATCTATTATTCTGCATGTGAAACCCCACATATTAAGTAGCAAAGTATAGAACACCAAGTAAGTTTTCAAAAAGAGCTACAGAGTCCTAATGACACAAACAAGAACAATCACACTCGCAGCTAGTCCAAAAGATGGCCTGGAAGAACCCCCAGGAGGAGGCAGAAAAATCAAAATTAAAAGTTACTAATTAAACACTTAATCTGCAACGATTAACTGAGGAATATGAGATGGAGTGAAGCGTTTATACAGGGCTGCATGACAGGCCCACTCCTATAACTGTCACCTGGAACAATCATAAAATAAAACCTCAGGTGATTAAGGAATGCATCAGAATTTTCATTTTGGGGGGCAAATTATAACACATATTTCCTTGCCTAAACCAGCAAGTATATCAACCTTAAAACAATTCTCTTTATAGGTAAAGAAACAATAGTTAGTACTGAAGGAGTATATCAAAAACTCTGAGTCGCGTGGATAAAATACAGATACACAGCTGAACTGTTCATATAAAATTTTAGTAGTATTTATCATTCTATCTCTCATAAAATAATCTGGCCAGTTAAGGTATACAGTAGTCAAAAAGGCATATCTGAGTCAAAGGAGGGGGGGATGCTGCGCCTGTAAGATTTAAAAGTCACTTTTTGAACTGGGGTTTTCAAAACCAAAGTTTTGGAATCAAATGAGACTAAAAGGAATTCAGATGTATGTCTATGTGTGTGTGTAAATGTTTACATATGCAGATATATCCTAGTGTAAGGAGAAGGATATGCATATACTTGATTAACTGTTGTGTGGAAAAAAGGCTAAGTGACATAACTGATTTGTCCATGCAAACAACACATATATGTGCACACATGTGTATATGAGCGTGAGAGTGAAAGAAAACACACTATAAGCCTAAATTCACTCCTAAGCCACAGATATCTAACCTACTGAATCAAGGAGGCTGTCAATCAGAAATCAACCTATCAAAGCATGAAAGAGCTCACAGCTGCCTCACAACATGTACATTTGGAAACTAATTCAAGCTAAGCAAAAGCTCCCTTCCAGTAAATCCCAGTTACATTCCTGATATCATAGTAAGATGGATAAAACTTTCCCTCTAAAACTCTAATTTAAAAGATTGCTCTCAAATGAAATAGTTAAAAACAAAAATGAACAAACAAAAACCCCTCTCATTCATGTTGGAAGAAGTGAACAAGAATTAGTTCTGAGATCCTAACTAAATCGTCGCTAGGAAACCAACTCAAACAAAAGCTGACCAAATCACCTACATGAACCACAACAAATATCACAACATAAAACAGTAGCTTGCTGTATATCCCAAATTCCACAAACCAGACCATGGCCTAAGGAAACAAAAGTTATGGAAATGCGCAAGTAGTATGCACCACAGCTTGAAAAAGTAATGTAAACATAATGTTGCTTACCACAGAAAATACATCGCAAATTAGTGCTGTCCTGGGTAGCAGTAACCTTGCTCTGGGCTGCAACAGACACCTTGGTGTTAGAAGCTTCAAAAGACAACGGGGCCATCTGAAGAACTTCACATAAACTAAAAGGTGCTTTGAAAGGTTCAAAACGTATTATACATACGTCCTAGCTAGACCCTCATTCTGGAAACTCTGTAATTAATACAAACGTATCCTCTGTAACATAATTTTTTCAAAAAATTTTATGTGGTTTTTTTTGGTGGAAAAACCCTATAATAAGCCACAGATCAAATGATGCACTTACAGCTTAATTATTTCCTGAGTTACACAATCAGAGAATGCATCAATTTGCATTTTCCAATTTATCTTAAAATGTAAATAGATCTGAGATACAGGGAGTCAAACCTTTGGCCATTAGTTAATTTCATGATAGTCACCCTCTTTCAGTATTGCTCATTTAAAGGAATTTGCAGCTGAACAAAATTTAAGGGAAATGCTTATGATTAGCTTAACATGAGCTAAACTCATTTCTCCTAGTTGAAAAAGACCAGAGCCATTTTAAACAGCCTCCAGCAATTAAAGTGTGACATATTCATTGATGTAAAGTAAGAATATCTTCATTTTTTCACTTTAAAAAACATCAAAACTATTGTTTTATCAAGCCACAATTTTATTTTTCCTTTTTTCTTCAAATGCGTATATGCATACACATTTGAAAAAAAATCTTACTAAAAATGTGTGGCCACATCAAAAGGCCATTTAGTATTTAGGCTATCTACACTAAAATTTACTTTGAGTATTAACGAGATAAATTCTCTTTAAGTGAAAAAATTCAATGAGGAGGAGGTGATAATTTATGAAAAGGCTTCTATAAAAGCAAGGTGACACTCAAAATTAGGGTGGGAAAAGCAAAACTAAATTTCTTTTAGTTTTACATTAATACCATTCAAAACTTTACATCAATACTTTTCTATAAAATACTACAGAAATTCTTTTCAGCTTGGGAAAGATTTTCTCTTCCAATCAGTATTAATCAAGAAACAGTGAACAAGTTAAAAATATACTGACTTAAGAAAGACTGCAGAAAGGCAAACAAGACAGTATTTTAGATTTCCCTTAAAACTGTATTCTTTAATAATACAATATATGCTAACTAAAAAAAGTCTGCATAGAATCAGAACCAAACCAATTTATATTTTAAGAATACACACCTGCAAACGGTAATAAATCTTAAATAATCAAGAAAATCTTTATCATTTATAGAAATCAGATTTAATCCAATCCAATTAAGTTTAAACCTTGCTTTAAAGAGATTAAATACAGCAGATTTTTTAAACACAAACAAGACTAATGAATGTCACCTTTGCTAAGTATTTCCACCCACCCAATCAATTATTATTAAAGTAGCATGCACAATTATTTACAGTAATGACATAAAAAAAGACCACAGGCACACATATAAAATGTCTACTAGCCTAATCAGATCATGCCAAAGATGATAAACCATTTAGAAAATTTTCAATAATTATATTTTAAGTTTAAACTTAAAAAAAAAGTCTGTCTTACCAATGTCTGTAAATGACTACTTCTATAAAGCCTTTATTAAATAAACATGCCTAGTCTTCAGGTTTTACCTTTCAGTTCCTTTCATTTATATTTAAAGGATTAAAAAATAAAAATATTAAAAACTTACAGGAATAACCTGAGAAATTATCTCGTCTCTGACAGCAAAGAAACTGCCACATTCCATTACCAATCATTTTGGCAAAAAGTCATCTGACATTTGTCAGAATGCAGTAAAACATTATTACCACATAAGACACAAAACTCCCAATCTCGTGACAGTTTAAACAATTATGCAATATTCTATGCAACCTGGTATCTTTAGACATCTTTTTCCTACTGACTTTTACTTCATACCATCCTGTAAAGTACTGATCTAAATTCTGATAAGCTAGATTGAGTTCTACTGCAGTTTGCATTTCCCGAAGACACTAAATTATTCATTCTATCATATGCATAAGGCTAACAGCACTTCCTGCCTAATACTGATGCTGCTGACTCTTTGCTCAACTGAGGGAGGAGCACAGAATATGGGAAAAGAACATTCAGTGTTCGGATTTAAGAAATTCAGTTAGAAAAAGAAAAAAGGGACATTTCTCTTTAAATCTGCATATTAAAATAGGCTCAGGGCTTAGAGAAATAAGGATGGACCCTAAAGGAAAACACAAACTGAGGAGGTTAAGATGTATCAAAAAAGCAAAATTTAACCTCTGTGTTAGACTTCAAGAAAAAAAAAATAACCCATCTCTATTAGCTACACCGATCGTGAAATAGTCTTGTCATGGTTGTTCATGCATTTCTAATAGTTTGTAAAACAGCTATCCCTCAGGCTTTCTCCACCCTTTACCATACTTTATTGTTAGGTGTTTTGTACCAGCAGGGTAGTACAGAAACCTTGGGTGAGATACTAGTAGGAGAAAATGACAAGATGTCACTTGATCAGTATTACTGTTACTGCTATATAGAATTAGTATAGTAGATTCTTAATATTCACATTTTTAACCTTAGAGGTTTCCACTGTCACAGCAATTAATCTCAAAGTACTTTGTAATGAGGATACTACCCATCTCAGCATTTTTTCTGAGGATTAAATGATGAAAGTTTGCTTAGACCTGGTTTTCATTTGGTTTGTGCTCTCTGGAAAGCTGGTCTGTTGAGTGAGCACAGCACCAGCATCCAAATTAGCAGTGGCTCCCATGAGGGCCCAGGTTATCATCCTCATGACTGCAAAGAGCTACTGTCAGCAGTTGTGAGAGGGCAGGAAAGCATGTTAAAAAGCAGAGACCTCACTCTGCCAACAAAGGTCCGTCTAGTCAAGGCTATGGTTTTTCCAGTGGTCATGTATGGATGTGAGAGTTGGACTATAAAGAAAGCTGAGCGCTGAAGAATTGATGCTTTTGAACTGTGGTGTTGGCGAAGACTCTTAGGAGTCCCTTGGACTGCAAGGAGATCCAACCAGTCCATCCTTAAGGAGACCAGTCCTGGGTGTTCATTGGAAGGACTGATGCTGAAGCTGAAACTCCAATACTTTGGCCACCTGATGGGAAGAACCAACTCACTGCAAAAAGACCCTGATGCTGGGAAAGACTGAAGGTGGGAGGAGAAGGGGATGACAGAGGATGAGATGGTTGGATGGCATCACTGACTCAATGGACATGAGTTTGAGTAAACTCTGGGAGTTGGTGAAGGACAGGGAAGCCTGGCATGCTGCAGTCCACGGAGTCACAAAGAGTCAGACACGACTGAGCGACTGAACTGAACTGACTGAAAGCAAATGTTCTTGTGTTTGTTCTAATACATCTAGAATAGAATGGAGGAAGACACTGCAGTGTGGTATGGTTGCCTGTCTTCGAAAAGTAGGTACCGTGAAGTATAAACTGGGGCAGCCACTACGGAAAGCAATATTGAAATTTTCCCCAAAATTAACAACAGAACTACCATATAACCCAGAAATCCCACTTCTCAGTATATTCCCAAAAAAACTGAACATAGGAAACTGAAGAAATAATCTGCATTCCCATGTTCAGTGCAGCAACAGTCACAAAACTTGATGTACAAAACAACCTAAGTGTTCATTAACAGATGAATGGATAAAGAAGATACACTATGTATATTAATATATATATCAATATACACACACTCCAATATTGTTCAGCCATAGAAAAAAGGAAATCCTATTATTAGCAGCAATGTGGATGGATCTTGAAGGTATTATGCTAAGTGCGATAAGCTGGATAAAGAAAAGACTGCATGGAATCACCTGGATGTGGAACCTAAAAAAGCTAAATTCACAGAAACAGAGAGTAGAAGAGTAATTGCCAGAGGCTGGGGAGTGGGGTGGATCGATAATAGGCTGGTAAAAGGGTACACATTCTTAACTATAAAATGAATAAAGGCTGAAGATCTAATGTAAAACATAGTTGATAACACTGTACTGTATAACTGAAAATTTCTGAGAAAAGAACATAAATGTTCTTAACAAAACAAAACCACCAATCAACCAAACAAAAAAGATAAATATGCAATAGCTGCACTAACCAGATGGAAGAAATCCTTTCACAACTTATACATGTATCAAATCATCATGATGTACACTGTAAACATCTTACAATTTTGTCAATTATACCTCAATAGAAATGGGAGGAAAAAAGTACTCTATCTGCAGGGCACTGTGCTAAACGACATGAGACTTACAAATAGTAAATTTTACTCAAAGTGTGGTATTTTTAAAGTGGTATTTTAAAACATTTTCAAAAGAATTTCAAATTGTTTTGTAATACATGTAGTTTTTAACACAGGAAAATGTTACATATCTCAGAAAATGAAACATCACATGTCCATAGTCACAAGTGAAAAAAATACCACCGCTCTCTTTTCCTAAATTACTGAGTCTTAGGTAAAACTGTTTGTATGACTGAGTTTCCCCACCCCTCTTCATTTCTTTAGTTCTCCCCTAAATTAGGGTCTCAAATGCATTTTCTTTCTTTCTAAGCAAGCATGAAGATGACTGCTCACAGTTGAAAAATTGCTGATAATTGATTAGGCTTTGGCAACAGCATCATTCCAACACCCGTTTTGTAAGCCCTTTGGATGTGGAATGAGTGACTGCCTCCAGCTAAAGAAACTGAAGAGTCAAGCTGCAGGGTCTATATGACACTTCCAAAGGCGAGAGTAACTCATGTCCAACATTCATTTCTCTGCTTCTTCCTCCTGAGCATAGATCAAGGCCTGTCCATCAATAACCTTACCACCTCCATCCCCCCATCCCCCACCCCACCCCGTCCTTCCTTCCTAAGAAATTAGTAAGAATATGCTCAGAGGAAGCAGCACGTTCAGGCAAAATGCTTTAACAAAGATGATTAGCTCATTACTAATCATCTGGTTAACTCTCTAATCTATTCAGGTACGCAAACCAGACATCCAGGGCTCTCTTCACCTCTTCTTTCTATTGTGTGCTCAGCGGTGTCCTACTCTTCGTGACCCCATGGAAGGAGCCCTCCAGGCTGGGATTATTCCAGCAAGAACACTGGAGCGGGCTGCCATTTCCTCCTCCAGGGGAATCTCCCCAACCCAAAGAGTAAAGCTGAGTCTCCTGTGGCTCTTGCACTGGCAGGTGGGTTCTTGAGCCACCTGGGAATTCCTTTCCCGCTGTTACTACTATTTAACCTATTTCCAAGTCCTGTGAATACAATCTCTGCATTTCTCTCTCCAAACCGTCTCCACTGTCACTATTCATGTTCCACGATCTCGTTTTGATTCAGGATCTTTCGGTTTGCAAAGTGGGGTTCATATCCCAGAATACTGATCATACCCTGGGATGGGAAAGAAAATAGTACTTCTGCTTCCATTCATTTTCCCTCATTCTTTTTACATTTCTATAATTTCACATTTTATAATGTATTCAACATGTCAATACTAAACATAAACTATAAATACACATGCATTTAGGGACATAAAATACACCAGCCTAGACTATTTTACATGGGGCTTCCCTTGTGGCTTAAAAGGTAAAGATTCTGCCTGCAATGTGGGAGACTCAGGTTCGATCCTTGGGTCGGGAAGACCCCCTGGAGAAGGGAATGGCAACCCAATTCAGTATGCTTGCCTTGAAAATTCCATGGCCAGAGGAGCCTGGTGGGCTACAGTTCACGGGGTCGCAAAGAGTCAGACACGACAGAAGCGACGTACACCATCACTATCACTAGACTATACATAGCATCACCTAATTAATCTGTTCATCCTGATTGCCATACCTTTCCCCTCCAACAGAAACCAGTAACATCTCAGTATTAGTTATTAACCAGATCAAATCATCTCCCTTAGTAAAACCTCTTCAACAGCTTTCCACTGATCTAAAGATTAATGCCAAAATCCAGGGCTTTCTCCCCATGATGTAACTGTTCCCTAACTCATCCACCTCATACTCTGTTTCTACACTCCGGGTACACTGGCCTTTTAAATTATCAAACAAGCTATACGCTCCTCCTATGCGGATGTCTTCTGTCTGTGATCTCCTTGGTCAACCAGTATGCTCCCTTTTTGAAAATTAGAACTTTCTGGTAGTCAACACCAGGAGTTACTATTAGTCCCCAGACAACTAAAAGAATTATTTCTCCCTCCTTTACTAGGCATTCTTACTTCCTGTTTCAAGTTTTATTAATTACCTATGTTTTTAAAGATTATTCACTTCAAAAATTTGAGAGGAGATAATAAGTATAAATATAAAATTGGGTAATACTAAATTTTCTAAGAAATGTGAAGAATCTGCCTAGACTTAAAAGTTTTAGGCAACATTAATATTAGGCAAAGTGGGAGGGAGAAGAGGGAGGACGGATATATGTACAAAGGGACCCAATTCCATGGGCCAGTGTCATCTGGGGATGAGAGGCAGCATCTAATAATATGAGAACACGTCAAGTCATTCTTAAGGAAATTCATACAATTTCGTTCCCTCATCCTTAAGTAAAGAGGTGAAATTCTTTTAACTAAGAAATCTGTTTACACTCTAAAAGGGTAACACAGAAGTTTTCAAAGACCATGTCTGTTCTTCCCTACTTTTGTAACAGAAGAGAATAAAAAAAGCATGAAGTTAAAAAAAAAAAAAAAGTATGAAGTTTCTAAGCTAATGCGCTTGGATATGGGGGTGAAAGTGAAGGCAGGACAATGCTGGGCAAGAAAAACGCCCAGCCAAGGAGCCTGGGAGCCAGGACAATAACACCTAAGAGATTTCACAAATGGTCCAGCTCTCTTCTCTATATACAGTCAATCTGACACAGAAAACCACTACATGATTCTACTCTACACAGTTTACCACATTTTAAAATGTTGGGTTTTATAAAAAGTATGAGGAAGCCTTTCTGCTTTGGTTATAACCTATTTATTTTAAAAATGTTCAGAATTAATCATTACTTTCACTGTATACAACTTTAACACAAGAAAATAAATTGCTAAAATGAGAAACTCAGCTGTTAAAGACTTAGAAAGTATTCCTAGATCCATGAATATGTGCTAATGATTTACTTTTCAAACTGCCACGCATGACACGTGCTACAAAAGAGACGAACTGTGAAAAAATCGTGCTAAGAAGCCAGTCACAAAACAGCACACGCTGTATGAGTCCATTTACATGAAGTGTACAGAACAGGCAAATACAGAGAGACAGAAAACAGATTAGTGGTTGCCAGGAGCTGGGAGGGATGAAGGAATGGGGCGAGGTAAGGGTGTGTGCATGCTCAGATGCTCACTCATGTCTGACTCTTCGTGACCCCATGGGCTATACAGGCTGTTCTGTCCCTAGGATTTCCCAGGCAAGAATACGGCAGTGGGTTGGCAGGTGGATTCTTTACCATGCCACCTGGGGAGCAGGGGGCAAGGATGGTGATAATGCTTAATGGTGTGATGAAACTGCTCTAAAATGGATTATAGTGATAGTTGTGAACTTCTACGAGTATACTAAAAATCACCTAATTGTACACTTTAAATGGGTAAACTGTATGGTATATGAAGTAAAGCTCAATAAAGCTGTTAATGGGGGAGGAAGGAAAGTGCCATGTCATGCTTGTCTTCTTGGAACTAAAAGATAAAGTTGAAAAGTATCTCAATGCCTATTACTTTTCTATTATGGATAATATTAAAGGTGATTACCTCGGGGTGGTAAGATTTTAGATATTTTTGCTTTCTTCTTTATGCCCTTCCATACTGCTTAAACTTTATAATAAGCACATACCTTCTTGATTAGAAAAACAATCAGAGCAAAACGCTGTGCTGGAAATTTGAGCTTTTTGCCAAGAGCAGTTGCCATCGGTGGACCTCTAACTGGCTCTAGGTTCTGACGCGAGAACTGGATGTACACAATGAGGGAAGTGACTTGATTAACAATACCAGCGTGACCCCAGGTGTCTGGAAGGACTGCAGAGCCAGCACTTGGGTATCCTTCCCAAACACTTGAGCTGGCCTGGGAAGATTCCCCTGCCATCAGCTTGTCCTTCAGGAGGAATAAACAGTCAAAGGCATTTGTTAGGCCATGACTCTTGAATACATACCCATTCAGGACGGTTCATACAAAACCAGGCCTGTCCTAGTTAAGCCAGAACAGTTATCTCCTTCTCTCTGGCAACCCTACTGCCCTTCCCTTCTCATTTTCTCTGCACAATAATTCATGACACTTCATCAGTGAAACCAAGAAGCAACTTCTATCTAAAACAACTCAGGAAAGCTGACGCTTAAACGACAAAGATGTCCACATTTACTTTTTGAAACTCAAAATTAAGTAAAATTTTATTGAAAGAGTAATTTTGTTCAATATATAATAAAATAAACTGGATTTGTTAACCTGACATGGGGTTTATGAAATAGAATTACATATAAAATTATTGGTGTGGGCTGTCAGTAAGGACATAAAAACATATTCTACAAACTAAACATCATTAACTTCAGTCTCTGAAATGTAATTATAGTCAAAACAATATGTGTCTTTATTTCACTACTCTTTTAAAAAGATAATATCTCATAATTAGTAGGCCTAAATTAGATACAATTCAAGCATGAGGGTACGTTATCTAGACAAACCATCAGTGTACTGAGACAAACAAAGAAAATGAAAAAAGGCAACACCTTTGCTGTCAAATTTATGAAAAAATTTAGGAAGCTTTAAATTAGGTGTGCCACATTCCCAGTCTTAAGAATCCATAGATGTTACTCGATAAAGAACTTCTTTTTCTGGAAAACTGTATACAAAATACTTATTATCATACTTTAAATGACATTCTTAGTTATTTTAATTCAACCTGTAGCCCTACAGTTTTTATTTTCTTCATCAGACATTTTTCACTAAACCTTAGTCTTTTACTACTATTCATTCTCTAACAATGAACTATTATTCAAAAGCAGCACCAATACACTGTTATTTAAAAATAAAACAGGGGGGAAGGGAAAAAGAAAACTTCCATACCAGCCACAGCCCAGAAGGAAACACACTATGGAACACCAAAACTGGCCCAGCTTAAGGTCTTTACAATTCACTGTGTGACTGATGAATTATTCCTTTATATCATGTCCTAGAAGTCAGCTGTGTGCCTCACTAGACCTCAAGATGCTCAAAGGTAATATTCATCCTCCCAATTACCAGCAACCTGCATGGTGCTCAGCACACTGCAGGTGATCAACAGGGGATTTCCAGGTGGTGCAATGGTAAAGAATCCACCTGACAATGCAGGAGACAGAGGTTCAGTCCCTGGGTAGGGAAGATCCCCTCAAGGAGGAGATGGCAAACCACTACACTATTCTTGCCTGAAAAATTCCATGGACAGAGGGGCCTGGCGGGCTACAGATCACGGGGTCACAAGGAGTTGGACACAACTGAGTGACTGAGCACACACACACAGGTGATTAATAAACCTGTTTAACTAAACAGGAGTTTTACCAAATCAATGTAGTTTAACCAAAACTCGCTGAAGGCCTACTATGTTAGAAGTACCTTTACATACAGGAATCCATCTAAACAATGTAAATGGGAGAGAACAAGTATGAGAATGAATGAATCTGTATATAACTTTATAATAATGAAGCAGGAGATTTACACAACACCATAAATATTTAATGGCACCCCACTCCAGTACTCTTGCCTGGAAAATCCCATGGACGGAGAAGCCTGGTAGGCTGCAGTCCATGTGGTTGCTAAGAGCCAGGCACGACTGAGCAACTTCACTTTCGCTTTTCACTTTCATGCATTGGAGAAGGAAATGGCAACTCCAGTATTCTTGCCTGGAGAATCCCAGAGACAGAAGAGCCTAGTGGGCTGCCATCTATGGGGTCGCACAGAGTCGGACACGACTGAAGCGACTTAGCAGCAGTAGCAGCAGAAATATTTAAACAAAAGTCAGGGAAAGAAAACTGTCTTCAACTGAAAAACGATCTTTATGTGGATGGGTAAGTGGGGATTCTTATAAAGCCTTGTTCAGTATAATATAAAGAAATCCCTGAATACCCAGGAAATACATATCTAAAGTTTTTAACAGATTATAAGGTTGGGACCCCTCAAGTTTCTGGAAAAAAGAAAATCAACTCTTTAAAAAGCAAGGAAAAACCCAGTGTGAAGACATTCAGGTGAAGGCAAGTTATTTTTACAAGCTCCATGACCAAGAATCATCAGAAGGCAGGGCACAGGAGAACTATTAAAGGGAGGGGTGACTCTAGCAAACAGGGAGGTAGCTTTAGATAGGCAATCTGGCTGAATCTCCTCTGGCAACAACTTCACGCTGAATTTGTTTTTTAGCAAGTCAAGACTCCACAAGCTGGCTGCAGGGACCACACCATCACTATTCACAGGAAGATGAAATACACAAGAAATACTCATGAGAAGTTTTTAAAATGATACATGTTCTAATTTATGCTTTAATGAATATAAGAGGAAATACTGCCAGAGAAATAACTGCTGGACTAACTGACAAGGTGGAAATACCAGAGTCCTGAAAACCTAGCTCTTGCCTGGGTTATGATAACTTGAGAATAAAACTGAACTACCCAAACTGAGGCAAAAGTACCTACTTAAGAAGGAAAAGATATAAATTCAAGCTGATTTCCCCAAAAGAACAGCAACCCTTTGGAGCAGAAAAATAGTTCTAGCTTCCTAAGAACAAAACTCTAGAGACTCAAACATCTACTCATGTAAAAACACTGTAAATTACTACTACTGTCTTAAATATACTTGAGAGATATTTATATATCGTATCTTAGGATTGTAGGCTATGTTTAAAAATGTATGAATGCGTGTATCTTTGGGCCTTCAGCAGAAGACACTTTGAATAATTTGATCTTTATATGCGAATAAAATCTGCCAGTAACTGTCACTGTATTAGGACTGTCTCCAAATTTATTCATACACATCACTGTAAAGTGTTTTTGACAACAAAATCCTTTCCCCTATGCAATTTTCAGCCCACTGGGAAAGACTGGTTTAAGTAATAAACATATAAATCACCAAAAAAAAAAAGTTATTGAAAACACTCACCATGGTGAAAGAAGGAATACAAGGTGCAAGGATCTGAACCAGGGAGCATGTTTAGTTAAGGCAGAGTCAAGAGGGGCCAGTTCATGAAGGAATCCGGATTCCTGGTAAGAAGCCTTAATTCTGCTCTAAGAGCAACGAAAAGCCACTGCAAGGCCATTTGGTATACACAAAAATCCAACCTACCGCCTACGGTCATTTCCTAGTATTACCTGCAGAAGACACTAAAGACCTGTTTCCAGGAACTGACATCAGTCATCCAGTCAGTACCGTCAAACTGAGGGTGTATGGTTCTGTGACTTAAGAAAAATGTTAAATCCACGGAGACCAGTGCGAGTTTAAGTCTGAACAAGGTAAAGTAATTCTTTGTGTTTAGTACAGTATTATCATGGTAAAGATCAGGACAGTATTTGCATAGGAAATTCCTCAATAAAGATGCATTTCTTCTTATAGGAATGGCACTTTCACAGCCAAATTATCACTGAAAATTTCCAGAAAACAGAAGCCACTGTTTGCTCAGGTGAATCATCTCAGAAACTGCAAAAGCTTACAGAAACAGCAGTCTACGTCACAGGAGTTATTTCTGGTGCCCTTACACGAGCAGCATGCTGCACTTGCCTATTCCACTTCCTAATCACCACTCTACCATTCATGGTACTCACGCCGTCTTGCAGGTGAGACGTGGCTTATCTTCTCTACATAATAGCCTCTTAAGGTCGACAATTGTGAGCAATTCATTTTTGCTTCTCTCGTATCACGTAACGTAGTACCTTATCTGGAGTACAAGTAATTCAGTTCATTGTGGTCTTTCCTCTTTTATATTATGAGACCATCTACCTCTTAGGAATTTTTAATGGGTTAATAAAATAATATCACATATTACATATATAATGATATGTTGTCTGTACATATGTAATATTGTGACACTGTTTATATATGTATGGTGGTGGTGGTGGTGGTTTAGTCGCTAAGTCGTGTCCGACTCTTGCAACCCCATGGACTATAGCCCTCCAAGCTCCTCTGTCCATGGGATTCTCCAGGCAAGAATACTGGAGTGGGTTGCCATTTCCTACTCCATTATATATGTATAGCAGATGTTAAAGAGATCACCATTTAATACCATCTTCATAAGATTAACTAGAATTAATTAGAATTTTGCTATCTTGTCTAGACCATACCAACAGGAATGCCCAGTGTTAATTCAGAGTCACTACACGAACGCGCACACGCTCTCTGCTGAATACAAACATGGACAACCCAACAAAGTATCACTATCACCTACACACTAATCAAAGTATGTCCAAAATTAAGCTGTGATCCTGAAACTAGTACAATATTGTAAATCAATTATACTTCAATTGGAAAAACACTAAACTGTAAAAGTTGTAAACAGGTTTGGCTGCGACTGTGTGGTGTAACTGGTCTCATCAAGAGCAGAAGCGGTTCCTGCGATTTGAGTCTTCACATCAGTGGACAACAAGACAGATTCTATTCTATCAAAGCATCTCCCTATCTCTTACATCCATAGTTAAATATGAAAACGTCCGACCAAAAGATATCAGAACTTTCAACTGTCTAACATCCAGCAAATGCTTCTCCAACCTATGGGCAACAAATAATGATTACGATCCAAGAAGACAAGTAAAGTAATTGTATACAAATAACTATTCTCATGCAGGAAAATAATCACAAAAATAACTGTGTAAACAATCATGGATGACATCCTCAGTTTGCCGCAGCCCCATTAATTAAACTTCAAGTTTATTGTAAAGTAAGCCTAAAGAACTGAAGTCACCAGTTAGACCTGTATCAGATACATTAATAAAAGGTCCAACTGACAAAGAAGCAGAGAAATAAGAATGAGGGAGAATACAGTGTCTGTCTGACAACAAACTTCAGGCTAAAATAACCTTCTATAATTATGAAACACACATTCATCAGAAAAATCTTGTCTGTTTTAGTTATTTAATCAATTCTACAATACAAGACTGAAGCTGCGCTTAAGAAAAACACAGTATTAGACTCGAGTTACAGTCAAGACAAAGCAGCTTTCCCAAAAAGCTAATGATCAGGAACTTAAAAGTCACAGAAATAAATATTTTAGAATTTTTTATTATAACGATAATAATTCATATGTTATAACATAATAGTCACCAAGTCATTTTGCATAAGCGCTTAACCCTCTCAGGTAACCCTGGCTGAGAAAGGTTGGGCATATGAACCAGACGCCTAACTCAGTAGTTCTCAACATTTTCAACAGCTAGAAACCCTTTTATTATTTTAGCTAACCCCCTTGGACTCGATACTTACAGTGAGCTTGTCCAAAGAAACTGTATTTATCATTAATCTTTGTTCTTTCTTAAGTAAGCAAAGATATATAATTGGTTGACCTCAATTCAGGTACTGGGACTATTTAATATTGCTTATCAGCATCGTGGGACAATCACAAGATCCAGAAATTCTTCAAAGTGTCAGCAACAGCTAATTAGGACTTCTGATTGGTTTCAGATAAGCATCCCTACAAAGAGCTGGCAAATTTTAGTCCCCAACAAAGAAGTTTAATATCTGGTTTAGGAGGTATAATCCCATCACTGGAATGTATGATGTACATTGTTTATTTAGCTTTCCAAAACATCTAAAATTATCTCAAAAGTTTATCAGTTGTTATGTATTAGTTCTGTAACAAGTTGAAAACCATTGTTCTAACTCAAACAGAATTATCTCCCTAAGAAAAGGACATTCACATATAACATGGATTCGAACTCTGTTCACAAATTACTAAACTGTGGGCTTAACATATTTGCTCTCTAAAAGCTATTTAAAGACAAATCTGTGTGTCCATGTACCGTTCTTTCTAAAACTTGGACTCCGGTTCACAGTAAAAATTCAAACTCATGCTGAACAGCATTTTCATTTTTCACCTCTTTCTCCCAAACTACTGACTTTTTCCATAAGTAGAAATTATTGTAGGTACCACACTATCAGCAAACAGATATGATACTCTCCCAGAGATTTCTATTGCTTTCATGTGAAAATCTGCAGCCAGAATTCTTTTGTACAAGGAAAAGTTGTGTAAGGGGAGGAAGTACTCACACAATATTGATTTCCTATTTAAACTCACCTGATTCCACCACCATGATCCCTCTCCTACTGGAATTTTCTCCTCTACGCCTACTATTTCTGCCTTTACTCAGCAATTTAAGGCTTCTCTCTGTTTCCAGCAGCTCCCTTTTCATACCACTGCTGGCCTTCTGAAGAACAGCTTTGTTCACATCATTCCATCTGCTCAAAAACATACACGCAATCTCTTTATCACCCACAGCTCTCAAAAGCCCTTCTCGGTCAGACCTATCTTTCTGACTTTATTCCCTATCAGGCCAATCAAATAACTTCCGTTCTACAAACAAGCTCATTTTTCCACTTTTGTACTCCTACACTACTTCCTGGGACGGATGGATGTGTCTTTCCCCTTATGTCCCTCTTTTAGCTATCTTTCAAAATCAGTTCAAAAATCCATCTCATTGTTAACACTTTTCTCAATTGTTCCAGTGGAACAACTCCCCTCCTCATACTCAAAGGATTTTATCTGTACCTCACAGACAACTCTGTCTTTTGGATTAAGAGTGTATCTTATCTCTCCTGCAAGAGTAGAAGAATCCTTGAGGGCAAGATTTGAGTCTAATTTCCCCCTGCCATGTATGTATCAAATGATGGATAAATTACTTGATTTTCTATGAGGAAACAACATGGTATATCTTTACCAGGCAGTAAAGACAAAGAGGTTGGAGAAAACTTCAAAGTCTGTCTACCACTTTTATTCCTCTAAGAAAATTAATCCACACAGAATTTTCTGTGTATTTTTTAATATTAGCATTAAAAAATAACATCCTATAGTTTAAAAATACTAATCTCTTTACCTCAATTAATCCCTAGGATACAGTAACACAGGTATTCTCATGATCCTTTTATAAGGATCCCTTTATATGTTTCCTTATTGAAGGGAACAGCTTTAGAGAAAGCAACCTGCCACCAGGGGAGGAGTCAAAATTGGAGTCTTCCACCTCCAACCCTAAGTTCTTTCCACTAAATCAAAAATGAAAGACCATAAAATTTTACCCCTCCCCCAAAATACATAAAACAAAAAGTAAATGAAAGTTTTTCTCTTTCTGATTTTCTCAGCTTAAATGGACATCCCTCAAAAGCCTTTTAAAATATGCTTTGAAGATCTTGAGCTGAAAAGCAGAAAAACGTAATAAAAAGAAATCTCCTGAAGGTCAGTAAAATCCAATCCCGGTTGAGCCTCCCTTTCTAGGTATATATGACCTCAGCAAAGTCCCACCTCTCTGTACCAGTCTTCTTAATTAGAAACTGGGGGTGGCAGTACTGATAGACTAACCTCATGTTTTTATAGAGATTGTGGATTTATAAATGTGGAAGGGTGTGAAGAGGTAAATTGAGAAGGAAGCACCCAGGAAAAGGCTGTCCCACCCACGCAACCGCCAAACCTCTTACTCATTTAATCCTGACGAGCAGCAGTTAGTTCTGTTTCACAATGTTACTTCTGTGATAAGACTGTTGATTAAGGAAGTTAGAAGTGCAAAGTACTGTATCCAAGATCACCTTTGGAATCCATTTTCCCTGACTGCCCAAAACGACACAATCTGTGTAACTGTCTTAGAACAGCATCCTCTTCTTCCTGACCTATGCGTTACATCTAACGCACACAGCGGAAAAAAGGTTAATGCTAAAACTAAATCAGGGCACAAATGGCCATTCACGCCACTGTCTTGCTGTGGGCTCTTGGGCCAGTCCAGAGACCTTTCGTAAGCCCCAACCTTATGTCTAAAACAAACAATCCAGCAACTCTGTAGTGTTGTTATACAGATTATTGGTAATAAACATGCCCAATTAGGACCGGCCACAAAGCTGGTGCCTAAAAACAGATCATTATTCCTGCCTCAGCACTGCTTTAAGGACTGAATGAGGACATAAGCAGGCCTAAAACAATGCCTTCACAGGCAAGGTTGGCACTAAAGGTCTGTCACCTCCTCTCCACGCTGCTCCTTTCCCTTCTCATATTGTGTCATTTCAGGCCTCACCACTCTCACTGGTATTATCACAACGGCATCTGAAACTCATCTCCGTGCCTACAAACACATGCTTAGCAATCCATCACTTCTGTCCTAAAGTATTTATTCAGCACCCTTCAGAGACCGCATCACCGACCAGTATCCTGAACTGCACAGTGCCCAGCAGGTACACAAGGCCCTTCCCAGTCTCATCTCTTGTGACTACCCCCCCAGATAGATAGAAAGCCTCCAGCCCAAGCCCACCACATCCCTGCTTTGTTTCCCAACTGCCAGGCTCTCACGCCTCCAAGTCTGTCCAGAATGTTCTATCATCTACTTATTCTTCAAAAGACAGCTCAAACATCATCTTCTCTTCAAAACTTCCCTTTACCCTAGAATTTTCTTCTGCATACTTCATTCACATGTCACAAACTGTACTCTAATTTTGCTGTGAAATCCTAAAAGGCAGAGGATAGGCCTTATCATCACTTAGCATCACTTCCAGTATCCAGCACAGGACCTATGCTCAAAACATGTTTGATGGTTTTTGTGACATAACCATAATATTGGTCCCATGAATACTGGCATTCTGAATGTCTGAAAAATAAAAGTGCCACTATAAATATAAAAAGTGTTTCTAGAAACTTTCTGAGATATTTTAAATCCAGTTAATTCTGAAACATATGTCAAAAAGATTTTTTAAATGCTGAGATAAAACTCATACAAATGCACGTATGAAAGGTTTATCAGACCAAATTACCAATTAAAAAATGAATGGAATCTCAGTCTTCATAAATATTTAACTATAAGCTCTAAGGAAAATTTCCAACAGGAGGTTATCTTTGACTATATTCTTGCTTTCAATAGATACAAAATAAAATCCAGCAAAAGCAATCTTAGACAATGGTTAAATATTTTAAGGTTTTCCTCTTAGAAAGGTATGCTTAATTTTGGTTCAGCAGAACAAAAGGAGTAGAATAATCTTACCTAAAACCAATATGATTTCCCTTTTTTACAAATGGATTTTAAGAATTATCTCTTTTCAAGTGACTTAAACCTTTTTCAAAAGGAAATAGATTGTGGAAGTTTACATCTACTGATCACGAAAAACACTGACTTTATATTTTATATAATCCATGACTATTATCTGTAAAACTGCTACAAATGTACTTGATAAATAATAAAGAAATTAAAAATACCAGGCTGGATAACACATTTTGAATGTACTTAATTGAGTTCATTTCTATTAGGCAAAGGAAACTGATAAACTACCTTTTGGTATAAAAGAAAGCACTAAATTCAACTTCTTTTCAAAACTGTTAGAACACGGGACTTGTTTCTTAAATTCCAAATATAACTCACTGTATTTAGCACCTTCTGTACTTTCCAGTATATTAGATAATTGCACACCAAGTTAAAAACAAAATAAAGGAAAACATTCCTGCCACCCACTCCTTTCATAAAAGAAATGGAAATATTAAACATGCACACAGAGCACCTTGTAAAGGTCAGCATGACTAGCTACAGAAAAGGCCGTTTTTCCCCCTTAATTTGAACATTTTGTTTGAGGAATTAGAGACGTGGACAGGCAAAGAAAAGAGGGAGGCAGAATTGTGTGATTTTTTTTATTTTGGCAGAAAAGATGAGTTAGCAATTTCCAAATCCTGCTCGAGGGAACCACATGGGTGTCCCCAGGGGTCAGATGCTCCCAACTCCCACATTAAATCAGAGAATCTCTGCAGGTTTCTTGTTTTTATTTGAGGGTGGGGGAATGGGGGGACTTGGTCTGTTTATGCACTAAGCATTTGAAAAAGATTTTTTTGTACAAAGGTGACCATAACTTTAAAAAGCCTGAACACCACTAAAAAGGACTAGCAAATATTCAATGAATAATACATTAAGCCTAATAAACAGAAAATCCAGAAGCATTCAATATGGAAAACTGGTTTTAAAAAGTGGAAAGACACCAAGTAAAAACAGACTAATAGCTACAGGTACTTTACCTTTATGAATAAGTTTGTTTCTTTTGCTTCTGATCAGAGATTTACAGGGTATATTGTTTACTTAGGGAGGGGACATGCAAGTTACCTGTTACCAACTTGGTTTTGGCAGGCAGAGAATAGATGGTTTTAGCAAGCAACTGGCTATGAATCCAAAGCAAACAGCTGTGGAAGGGGACGACGTGTTCAAGATGAGAGGTGACATTATTGGGTATGTTTGTTTATGTGGATAGCAGGGACTCACAAAATTAAACTGGGGGTGGAGTCCTTACCGATTCTACTGAGATCTACAGAAAAGTTTATATCCTTTCCTGAGGACACTTCGGATTCACAGCATCTAAATCTTCTTATACCTCCAGTGAAACTCGCTCAGTCGTGTCTGACTCTCTGCAACCCCATGGACTATACATACAGTCCATGGAATTTTCCAAGCCAGAATACTGGAGTGGGTAGCCTTTCCCTTCTCCAGGGGATCTTCCCAACCCAGCGATCGAACCCAGGTCTCCCACATTGCAGGCAGATTCTTTACCAGCTGAGCCACCAGGGAAGCACCTTATGCCTCCAATGCCAAGCCAATTATTTCTATCAAAAATTGGAGACAGTGTTTAACTATACTAATGTATGAAAACAGTGATTTTCTAAGTAAGTCAGACTATAAAGAACATTTCATGTGCTTTGCCTTCTCTGATGAAAAAGCCACAGAACCAAAATCTTCTTTGCCAATGACTGGGGCCATGATGCAATGAGATGGCTAGGATGGACCAGCTTCTTCCACCACTCTCTCTCCTGCCTCAGCTCATGATATTCTAAGTTGAGACTGTGACAGAGAAGAGAATAAGCTTCAAACTTATCTAAGAGGAATCTATTCAATTTTTCTGCCTTAACAAAATGCTTGCATAGCTAATGAGATGATGGGCTATCTTCCCATTTACTAAACTTCCTATAATGTGGAAATGTCTATTACTTTACAATAGACAATGTAATTGAGTCTCTCCACATTAAGACTCATTAATTTCAAAAGATCAAGATCAAAAGAAAAAAATCATTAATTAGCATCTGCATTTTGAAAACAAACTATATGACTATACACTGATGAAAACCTTTTCCAATTGGTTAAAAAAACTGATGACAAGATGAATAATAATGTTAACCACTTTAAATTAGTAACATTCAATTCTTAGGAACAGTGAACATGCTTTTGAAAGTTCAGAAGTAAAAATAATGCTAGACTGTTCCAAACATGGAGAAGCTAGACGTTATTGTCACACATGCTCTCTAAAGTTTGGCTCTTCAATTATTTATTATGTAGTTGATCTATTCAATAAAATATTAAGAACAACAATTAGAGTTGCTTATGGTAAAACTAAGTAACAAAAAAGAAATTCTATACCTACAAGAGAATGCTGATAAAATACTGATGCCAGAAAGCAAAGTACAGTGACTTAGACAATGTACATACAAGTCTGTACACACGGGCAGACTTTTCTGTGCTATTTTCTAGCCTGAGTGACAGACTAGAAGAAGTTCTAGTGGTTTATTTTATCAAAATAGATGAGAGTTATGTACCAATTATTTATAGAGGCATTAATTTCCTCAAAAGAAAAACCACCTGTAGGTATAATAAGGTAGTTTTAGTAAGATTCCAAAATGTCTTCTTGCCCCGAAATTCACATCTGAAATAGACTAACACATAGGCTAGATGTTTCAATAATTTTTAGAATAGGGCAAGGTATAAATAAAATTTAAATTATCTGTAACAGGTTTTGAAATTCTGTACTTTCAACAAAATATTGAATTTTAATGTAACTATATAAGTCCTTCCTCAGAAAATATATAATAAACTTTATTTATGGCATGCTTACATCAGTAAGATTGCTACTAAATACACAAAGGCAAGCAAGAGTAACCATACATGTCTGCTTTATTATAACCTTAATTTTCTGATTATTAAATCTATCTCCCCAAAGAGAGAATTACAAATTGGCATATTTTTTCCTATTTTTTAAGTCAAAATAAAACCAGCTCATCTCTGACATATACACACTTTCAAATCCTGTGTGTTTTTAAGTGAATTATTTCTACACACCTTTCTGACCACCATGCAGTGTCAGAGGACATGCAATTCACAGCTTATACCACCGGAGGGCACTCCGAAAATCTTTAAACAAGTTTTAGAATGGAATTTGTACCTACTAGGAAGAGGACCTAGTCCTAGACCTTGAAATTCATGGGCTCAGTAGTGGCTTAAAAAACATGTTTCAGAAAACATGTGTTTGATCATAAAAAATAAGATGATGACAAATATGCATATTCAGTTCACAGCTTATCTCTGAGTCTCATGTTCTTACAATGAAAGTTGAGGTTCTAGATCAGAATAAACAAATTAAATAACTTCAAATGAAACAATAAAAAATTACTAACTACTAACCAGTCTCATAAGAGTATCCTTCTAGAGCAAATGTTCATCATCAACAAACAAAAGTTCACATTTTTGTAGAAAACAAAAGAAATTCAAGAATCACTTCAAATATTAATACATATATATATGATTTAAAAGCTGGTCAGAAAAGACTTGGTTTAATATAGACACAGTACTTCAGTTCAAGGAGACAGGTAACCCGTGGACACCCTACCTGTTTCCTGTGAATTCAACACTTCTAAGGCATGCATCATGGCACTTGCGAAGACATTGGCATCTTCTTTGCTGCCAAAGTTGAGACCATACACTTGTCTAGCATCCCGCCATTGGTGGAAGGTCTGTGTAGCTTGATTGTACTTCAATCCTTTAGGAATGGCACAATTTATCACAACCTAAAAGACAGTAATTCTTTATAAAGTTAAGCTAATAATTGGCAAAATCAGCAAAGTCAACATCCTGACTAGACATGCTCATTCAAACCTGCCCCTGACCAACCTCGGCAAAAAAAGCAAAAATGGTTAAAACCAGTGTCTGGAGTAAAATCAGTCTGCAGAAGTTAACAGCCTGATAGATGTTAGGCTGTCTGTCGTTACAAGTCTCTGGCCTTAAAAGAGTAAATCAGCAAAACGAAAGAAAATCTATATCCCTCATTAAATATATCTGAACATTTACTGAAGTTTTATAAATTCAGAAAGCATATAAAACATAAGCATGTATCTTAGTGATTGCTCCTAGGTAGCCAAACCCTGATCAAAAAATAGGACATTAACATCAGAAACCCCCTCCCAAAGGTATTAGCCACACTTCTAACATCAACAAATAGTTCTGTAGGTTTTGAGGTTTTATGTAAAAGGAGTTAAACAATATATACTGTAATTTGCCCTCCTCTCAAAATTATTTATGAGAAGCATCTATTCATTGTATGTAATTGTGGTTTACTGCACACATTTCTCTTGGGCATATACCTAGAAGTAGAATTGTCACAAGCCATACTACGCTCAATTTCAGCAGAAAACTCCACAAAGCTTTCCAAATTGGTCCCATCAATTTTCACTTCCACAGCAGTATACAATGGCTTGCACAACCACACATACAGTGCATCGTTATAACTGGTATCGTCAGTCTCAAGTTCAGCGATGGTAGCATTTCCCTTATTACTACTGATATGTAGCACTTTCTTGTATTTTAACGGCTATCTGGAGATCTTCTATGAATACATGCTTAAATTAAATCCCTTGCTCATTTTTCAACTGAGTTGCCCATCTTTTTTTAAATTGATCTATTAAGAGTCCTTTATATATTCTGGATGATCCCACTGTTGGTTGTATGTTACAAATATCTACTCCCATTCTGTGACTTGCCTTTTCACTCTCTTAATGGTGTCTTTCGATGAACAGAAGTTCTTAACTTTTATTCAGTCCTAATACACAATCTTTTCCTTTATAGAGTCAATGCTTTTTGAAATCTGTTTAACAAATGCTTCTCATGTGTGATAAAAGTGATAAAGATATTTGTCCATGTTAATTTATAGAAGCTTTACTGTATTAACTTTCATATTTACATCTCCAATTCAACTGGAATTGATTTATGCCTACGATATGAAATAAGGTTCAGCTTTCTTTTTTGTTCCAATATGGCTGTCCAGTTGATCCGGCAGTACCTACTGGCCTGCCGCAGGTTTACCTTTTTCATAAACTAAGTGTCGAAATGGCTCTATTTTGTTCTACTGGTCAATATGCCTATCTCTGAGCCAACATCACAGTGACTTATTGTTATAAGTTTATAGGAGGTCTGGATAGCCACTAGTGTGTCCTCCTACTTTGCAGCTGCTCAATATTGTTTTGGCTGTTCTCAGTCATTTGTGTGCAGCTACAATTTTATACTTATGGTCAATTTCATATTATTTATCCAATTCACCAGTCTCTGTTTTTAAATGTAGTGTTTAATCCATTTACACTTAATGCAAGTTATACATAAATCTGGGCCTAAATCTATCATACCTTCTTTTAGAGTTCTTTACTATTGTCCTATTAGCTTGCCAGTTACAGTGTTCTCACTGTTGTTTCAGTGGTTGCCCCAGAGATTGAAACAGGCATCTTAAACTTATCAAAGACACATAGGAACCAATACTTTTGTCTTCACCTCAACAATACACAGACTTACAATACTTTTATCTCCAATAAAACTCCCTTGTTCCCAATGCCCATCCTAAGAAGTCTACGCTATTTTTATCAGGTATCTTTAACTCCATTTACATTTTAAATCCCATAAACCACTATTAGTAGTCTTATACAGTTGATGGTCATTTAAGATTTACCCAATATTTACCCTTTTTTGGTTGTTTTTTATTCCTCTGTCCTCTCCAAGCTTCTGTGGGGACCATTTCTGATCTTGATGAGCACCTTTTAGAATTTCATTCAAAGCAGATCTCCTGATAATGAATTCTCCATTTTGGTTTCTCAAGATAATATCTTTATTTCACCTTCACTATCGAAGACTATTAGGTATGGGATTTAAGTGGTCATTTATTTTCTTTTATCCTTTGCCTTCTAACTTTTACCGTTTCTACTGAGAAGTCAGCTGACAGTTTATTACTGCTTTTTAAAGCTGTCTTTTTCTCATGGATCAAACTAAAGAACTTCAACTTGAATTTAGTATACAGTGATTTTAACATGGTATGTTTACATGTGGTTTTCTTTGTACTTACCACTTACGGTTTATAGCATTTCTAAGGTGATATTCTTTCACCATTTCTGAAAATTTGTGTTCACTGTTTTGTCTTCGATTATTGCTCCTACCGCATTCCCGCCTCTCTTCTGAGACGCCAATAAGGGAAGGGTATACCTTACACTTTTTACTGTATTTCCTATGTCCCTTAAGCACTTTTTCATATGTCCATAGTTTTCTCTCTCCAAACATCACAGCTTCAGAATGAATATTTCCTTCTGATCTATATTCCAGTTTACTGATTTTTTTCAGTAGCCTCTAATTTGTTATAAACTCATCACTGAGTTACTAATACCAGCTATTTTATTTTTCCATTCCAATATTTCCATTTAGCTCTTTTTCTACTGAAATTCTCAATTTAGTTTTATTTCCTTGAATACATTAAGCATAGTTATTTAAGTCAGTTTTGATAATCCCATTAATTGGATTCCCAGTAGGTTACTGTCACTGTTCCTCTTGTCTCCTTGTATGCTGTTTATTTTGACTGAATACCAGATACTGACTATGGATAACTCTATGGAAATTTTGAGGCCTAAAATGATGCTATATTTTCCCAGGGAAGATTTACATTTGTTTCTGGCAAGCAGCTAGGGAAACTAACAATTTCAAATTACCTCAATCCAAAAGTGATTAAAATGATTAGAGGCTGAGTATCAGTTCTTCTAAAGGCCAGTCTACTTAGAATCAAACTTCTTCCCCAGGGTATGGGGCTTCTGGGTCCCAAATCACAACCTGGGTGATTACCAAGACAACCTCCCCTCATTAGCAGATCTGACTTATAATTTTTGTTCTACTAGTCCCAGGAGTCTGCCAAAAGTTCTGTTCAGCTACTCAGGCTCCTCTTTCAAAACTAATATGTGCTTCTGGGTAAAAACCGGTTCCAAGCTAGGCTCACTTCTCTGATTCCTTCTTCTTTTAAGTAACGGACCCATAATTCTTCACTGTCATGTCAGCTCTCCAAATAGACTTTTTTCTTTTAAATATTCATCCAATTATTTTGGTTCACAGAGAGAAGCTTTATCTAAATTACCTCATCCACCAATATCCAAACATGACATTATTTTTAAAATATGATGACCACTTAAAGATAAGTGAAGTAAGCTAGATATAAAGGAAAAAATATTGTATGATTCCAATTATTTGAAGTACCTAGAATAACAAACTTTGCAAAAACAACATAGAATGGAGGTTGCCAGGGATTATGGTGGAGGGAAATGGAAAATTATTCTTTAAAGGGTTCAGAGCTTCAGTCTGGATGAAAAAGTCCAGAGATGAACAGTAGTGATGGTTGCGGCAAAGCAGTGTGAATGTATTTAATATCCCTGAATGAAATTAAAAGATGCTCACTCCTTGGAAGGAAAGTTATGACCAACCTAGAGAGCATATTAAAAAGAAGAGACATTACTTTGCCAACAAAGGCCCATCTAGTTAAGGCTATGGTTTTTCCAGTGGTCATGTATGGATTGAGAGTTGGACTATAAAGAAAGCTGAGCACCAAAGAATTGATGCTTTTGAACTGCGGTGTTGGAGAAGATTCTAGAGAGGCCCTTGGACTGCAAGGAGATCCAACCAGTCCATCCTAAAGGAGACCAGTCCTGGGTGTTCATTGAAAGGACTGATGTTGAAGCTGAAACTCCAACACTTTGGCCACCTGATGTGAAGAGCTGACTCATCTGAAAAGACCCTGATGCTGGGAAAGATTGAGGGCAGGAGGAGAAGGGAATGACAGAGGATGAGATGGTTGGATGGCATCACCGACACAATGGACATGGGTTTGGGTGGACTCCAGGAGTTGATGATAGACAGGGAGGCCTGGCTTACTGCAGTTCATGGGGTCGCAAAGAGTTGGACATGACTGAGCAACTGAACTGAATCGTACACTTAGAATTTATTAAAATGGTAAATTTTATGTTATTTTTACTACAACTTAAAAAATATGGTCACATCTTACCATTTACCTTCTATACATATTGAGAGGGTTACAAATCCTTAGCTACTAGAAACCCAAAGCTACTAGAATTTAATACCACAAGAAAACTATGAACCAAATTTTAAGGCAATGTATATCTTGCTTGACAAAGAGGTTATAAGGGCAGACAAAAAAGATAGTTATGTTTACTTTTTCAACTCTTCAGTGACAGACTATTAGAAAAAGTTGAGGAAAATATTACTATAATTAAAATTATACTACCTAAATCATTAGCTCAGTTTTTTCAATATAGAAATTTTAATAATTTATAGAAATTTTAATAATTTTAAACAAATTATTTCATTCTATCTTTCAAGGATAGACAATGCTATATAATCTTAAAAAGCTTTAAAAGTAAAGAGGGACACATACACCCTAATTTAACAATAACTGTTCACCAAGGATGCTATTGGGTATGAACGTCTTCAAAATTCTAATACAGCAGACGCAAGGAGCTTGAATCTAGATTAGTGATTTACACCTTGCATATACCCACCCATTTTTAGCCTGATCATAACAGATTAAACCGTGGAATAACATCTATGCTTCTTTCTGACATGGCTCATCAGCTTATCTTGTCTGTGAAGTCATCACAACCTTTTCCCCCATTTTCTCAACAAACTGATCATTCTTTTGTGCCCTGGCTACACAATGATTTATTTATCATAACTGAAACAACTAACTGTGCTTTCTTTACATGTGTAACATCCCCATTCTTCACTGCATTGTTCTTCAACGTCAGGAATTTATTACCTATATAAAACCTAAACACACCCCCTAGAACACAGTAAGTACTGAAGTATTAAGGAGAAAAATGGCAGCTTTTCATATATATGTATATGATTTGTACATATTCAATTTTATAAATAAACTGTGGTTAATTTTTTAATGGCTCTTAGACATTATTTAATAAATTATAATAATATGTTCCCACTTAAAATAGACTGATAACCATTAAGCAATGAAAAAAGGTACTCTGGAATGAAACCAGTTATTTATGAGATTTATTCTTAGGTATTTTATCACTGCTGTTACTTTAAGTAGTATCTGTATAAAATTATATTTTCAAATTGTTTATTGCTAGTTATACAAAAATGCTACTGATTTTTATATATTCATCTTATATCCAAAGACCTTACTGAACAATTTTATTAGTTCTAATATTTTATTGCAGATATTGGGATTTTTTTACACATACAATTATATCATCAGTGAATAACGTCAAGCTCCGTTTCCTCCTTTTCAATACTTATAGCTTCTATTTCTTTATCTTTCTATTACTAGATTGCCATCTCTGCAATAGAAAATGAAAATGACTAAAGTTAAAATCCTCAAACTTATTCCTGAGTTTAATGGAAATCCTTCCAACACTGAACTGTCTTCTAGATGTCTGCTGTGTGTTTACATTATTCATCTTTATCAGCTTAAGAAAACTCATTTTTATGCCAAACATGCTGAGCATTATTCTGTATGGATTTTTTCGGTGTTGTTCTTCTAGGTTTTCTCCTACCAAATTAATAGGCTACTAATGTTAAACTACCTTTACATTACTGAGATAAGAGAAAGAAATCCTCTTTGGTTAAGAGGTGATCTTCCCCCCACCCCCTCCTCCCATATACATTGTTACATTTGGCCTGCTAATATCTTATTGAGGACTTTCATCTCTTTATCAATGTTAATAACTGAAATGTGTTTATAATTTTCCTCTCTGAAATGGTTGTGTGTCTTAGATATCAAAATTACACTAGCCTCATAAAATACTCCTCTTTTAAGATTTCTTTTTTGACATGGATCGTTTTATTAAATTTGTTACGATATTGCCTCTGTTTTATGTTTTGGTTTTTCGACCACAAGGCATATGGTATCTTGACTCCTGGACCAAGGATTGAACTTGCACCCCCTGCAGGAAGGTGGAGTCTTAACCAATGACTGCCAAGGAAGTCCCAAAACACTCTTTTCTAGAACGGTTTACATAAAACAGGTAATAGGTTAAAGATTTTTAATCTTGTTTATAAATGCTCTGGACATTGTCCTTTCAAAAACATATTTGGGGTAGATTATTAACTACTGATATATTTTATGACTGATAAAAATATATGACTGATAAAACAAAATATAGTCTATTATGTTTCTATACTTTCTGCCAGTTATGATAAATTATATTTTTCTACAAGATGGCCCACTTATTGGTGTAAAGTTGTTTTATGATATTATCTTATGATTTATTTCCTTACTGTAACTACAGTGATATCTCTTTCCAACCCTAATGCTGTTTTATTTGTAACTTTTGGGGGGGGTTGATTCTGTCAATTTATTCAGGGAAGCAGTTTCTGTGTTGTTAATTTCTATTTATTTTTTATTTTCTTTTATGTTTAGTATTTCCTTCTGCTTTCTTTGGGTTTGCTTATTTTATGTCATTTGTCCATCTACCTAGAGGGTATTATGTAAATGAAGTAAGTCAGACAAAGACAAAGACGCTATGGTTTCACCTACATGTAGTATGTGAAACAAAACAAATGCACAGACATAACAAAACAGGTTCACACATACAGAGTGCAGGCAGGCAGCGGGGGAGGGACCGTCTTCTAGCCAAGGACAGCTTAGACGTCCCACAGGTTTCTATGTCATATCTTGTCACTCAGATCCAGCGTTTTGTTCTTTTTTTTTTTTTTTGACTTTTGAACATTTTCTAATCTTCATAATGATTTCATCTTAGTTTCACAAATTATTTACAAGTGTTTTTAAATTTCTAACATTTTAAGAAACACTCCATTTGTCAAAAACCGGAAGCCATCGGATAGTTAACTTCTCTTATGAATAAAAATGTCAGTATTTCATCTTTACATAGATTTCTTTCTAATCATTTGTTTTCAACTGAGGTGTAACTGATATTTAACATATTCAAGTGTACAAAATAATGTTTTGATCCCCTTACTTTTAAATACTCATCATTTTCACCAACATTTAGATATGTTTAGGTTTGCTGATCAGGATATCAAGTGACCAATTCACTGAATTTACCAAAAATTTATTTTACAGCTACTAGTTTGTAATGTGTTTAAAATGTTCAATAACTTCTATAAAGTTCTAGTTGTCCAGTTCCCATTTTCACTTTGCAGCAGCCTCTTAGGGAGTATTCAGTCAGTCTCTGGCCCAACTCACTCCTGAGACAGTCTGTTGGAGGAAAGACAAAGAGGACAGAGAGGCAGAGAAGGCTCTTGGGGAAACCAGAGAAAGGCTGAGCAACAGGTGCACAGAGCAAAAGAAGAGAGGGGAGGAAGAAGAAGGAAGAATAAGGTGGAGGTGGAGGCAAAGGGGAGAGAAGGGAGCCTGCGAGGGCAGAGAGCAGCAGGCTAGGGCAGTCAGTACTAACAGGTAAACTTGCTGCATTCAGTGAACTGCTCTTTCTGCCAACTGATTCAGGTCTTGGAAAGTTCCTCTCCTGGGGAGCAATGTATTTGTTTTTGCCAGGCGCCGTAGGAGTTTCACTGGCCCGCAATCAGGAATGGTTAATTTCTCGGCTGGAGATGTGTAAATGAAGCTGGAGGCTTCCATTTTTCAGAGGAGCTCCTAAACTAGCTCAGACTCCTCTGCCTACCTGTACTGGTTTAGGAAGATTGTTCTTAGTCTTCTTTTTATGGTGTGCAGCCCCTTGAAAAGGTTCAACTTTAGGCAGTTTTGAAACTTTGATACCAGTTTCGAGGCCCAGCATCTCAAAGGGCACAACGTGTACCATACAAATACCAAATCTAAGTCCCCGGATATTACCAGTTCATAATTTCCATCCCCGAATACAGGGCTGTCACAGCATCTCACCACACACTACACCAGCCTGTCTCCCAGTGGAAATTCAGGGAACTATCTTTTTCTCATAAGAACTCAGCTGGATATCTGTTAAGATTTTTTCCCCCCACATATATTTAACACTGGCTGATTTTACCATCTTACCAGCTTCAAAAGTATTTCATCAATCTGTTCTTTTTATAAAAAGTCCTCACTGCTACTAGTATATACTTAATGCTAATAAAACCCTATCTCCATTTTGCACTGTCTACTGGCTCCTGATCTGGAAAGGCCCCAGAAATCAAGTAATCAGATAATCCAGTCACCTTTCTAAGAAATCCAGAGCAGGGAATTACCAAAAGCTTAGCTGTCATGCCAGACATGAATTACAAAAGCCCAACTATTCCAGCAACCTTAATACAATTTTTCTATCATATATGAACTTAACAATACTTTATGAAACTACTTGAATTTTGAACTCCTTCCTATAGTCCAATACCCCTTACCTTTGGTGGGAAATGAATTCCTTAAACACAATCTGCTACCTAAGTGATATTTCATATTTTAGTTTGTCTTAAATTTACTTTAAATTCCCAAACCTAGCTGGAGGATTTAGTGAATATCATAATTGAAAAACTCAGATTTATATTCCTGAACAATTACTTCTAAATTGTCATCTAAATTCAAGCTTTATAAAGATGGAGAGGGTGGAATGGCAAAGCTATACCCAGTTTTTCCCACAGAGACTCTTTTGGCTACAAAATATGACTTTAGTTTACTGAATATATTGAGTCCTTTTGTAATACTAGGTAACTTTAAGAATTAACAAATCCTTACCTGATGGTCCTGAATCTTCCTGCCCACCACTCTGAATGTGTTGTTGCCTGTATGGTGATATATATGAACTCTGCTGAACCCAGTTGAACCACCGGCTGGCACCCACTTTTTATTGGCATCATCGTAAACCATCACAGCAGCTCTTGCCTGACAGATACTCTGTTCACTGGGAAAGAGAGGGAAAAAAAAAAAAAAAGCAAACTTTTAAGATACTTAAATATGCTCAGTTTCCCACAAGGCCATATAAAATCGGTATCTAACAAAGCGGTCGGTCAACAATCAGTGCTTTACTGGGTGCTAGAAATGATGACAGTGAATAAGGCAGAGGCTTTCCTGCTCTTACGAGTAGACTCTAATGGGGAAGACAGACCAAAAAATGAAGTGTAATCAGGAAACAAAGGAGGAGATCAAGGTCCACAAAGGAGATTGTACATTATATAAACAATATAAAAAACATTTTCTTCTATCAATTAATCTAATATATCCATTAAACTGAATGGAACTATAAGTATAAATTAATCATCATTTCACTGTGCGTGTATCTATACATTTATACTATTGGTGAACTGTTTGTGATTACCCATCTTTACTGGAAAAATTACTTTTATCATCAGGCTTGCTTCAAGGTCTATGTAACAAACTCTGCTATGCTCCATCTGTCCCGTGAGATATGGGGGGCACTAGTGATCCCTGGGTGGCACTGTGACTGAGCCCCTGACTCCACTCAGATAAGGTAACATCCTATGTCTCAAATTTCTTCACTTAAAAATGAAACAGTAAAATGAGATTTCTAAGCATTCTTCTAGATTTTCAATTCTAGCCTTCCCAAATAAATATTAAGGAAAAAAAGACCAAATCCATGATAGAATTTTTAAATCTCAGCTTCCTTTCAATTATTTTGTTATCAAGTGAAAATGAGATTTTGTTGCTGTTGTTGTAGAGATGATCTTCATTACATATTAAGCAATAATTTCATATTTCAACTATTCCAAAATACTACCAGGCAAAAAAGACTAGTTGGAATTTTACTTTATACCATATTTTATTTCTTAAAAATCAAACACAAAAACTGAACAGAAGAAAACAGGTATATTAACTCTATGATGACTATTAACCTAATTAAAATGACCCAATCTTCACAGTTTTCATAGATTTATCTGACGCTTAAGTAGTTGTTAATGGAGATGCTAAGTAGCTTACTCAACCCTATCTTTAAAGAAAGCATTGCTCATGCCACAAATTTCAGCCTCAAAGTAAATCATGTGGGTTCTTCCCCAATATCCTGGGAAACAAAATGTCACTTTCATCCCTCCCTTCTGGCCCGTCTCTCAACAGTATATGCCTGTGCTTTGCTAGACTTTGGTGATTTGATGACAGAAGGATCACAGAAGACCTAAAGAGGTCACAGTACTGAGCAATAAAACCACTCACAACAGTAGTGTTAAAACTGTTCATAATTTTCCATTAACGAAATCTCATCAAAACTAATTGGTAATAATATCTGTGCAGTACAAACACTGAAATAAACCCAGTGGTACTGTCTAAATTTTTATGCTGTACTGAATTTTTTTTTTTTTTTAGTGAAATAGTTCTGGGAGTAAAAATGAGGCAATGACTAAAGCTTGAATTATTTTTAAAAGCTTGATTAAAGAGTCTTTGTCAGCACAGCAGTTGAAATCTCTTCATCACTCACAATAAAAATACTTGTTAAGTGACAAAATTTACATAACCCTTTAGAAAGAAACAAGCTAAGGCAAAGTGCCTTTTACGGCATACAATCCAAGAAATAAATTTACTAACAGTGAACAACAATTCACTAAACCCATCTGTAAATTAATATAGAACAGATTTTCCAGTTTTCACAAAACAATATTTTTGGACACACAATTGCCATGCCTCAAAAAAAAAAAAAGGTAAGAAAGATACATCAGAAATGTAAAACCAGGAAAGTTAAATATAATGTCCTAACTTTCTCCTCCACTTTTTTCTTCCCCGTTGCTCTACAACGGGATGCTGGAGACATTCCAAATATTGAAGTTCATCAGTCAGTCGGTTCAGTCGCTCTGTCGTGTCTGACTCTTTGCGACCCCATGGACTGCACATGCCAGGCTTCCCTGTCCATCACCAACTCCCGGAGCTTGCTCAAACTCACATCCATCAAGTCATCCAACCATCTCATCCTGTCGTCCCCTTCTCCTCCCACCTTCAATCTTTCCCAGCATCAGGGTCTTTTCAAATGAATCAGTTCTTCCCATCAAGTGGCCAAAGTACTGGAGTTTCAGCTTCAGCATCAGTGCTTCCAATGAATATTCAGGACTTATTTCCTTTAGGGTGGACTGGTTGGATCTCCTTGCAGTCCAAGGGCCTTTCAAGAGTCTTCTCCAACATCACAGTCCAAAAGCATCAATTCTTCAGTGCTCAGCTTTCTTTAAAATCCAACTCTCACATCCATACATGACCACTGGAAAAACCATAGCTTTACCCAGATGGGCCTTTGTTGGCAAAGTAATGTCTCTGCATTTTAATATGCTATCTAGGTTGCTCATAGCTTTTCTTCCAGGGAAAAAGTGTCTTTTGATTTCATGGCTGCAGGCAACATCTGCAGTGATTTTGGTGCCCGAGAAATTCAAGTCTCTCACTATTTCCATTGTTTCCCGATCTATTTGCCATGACTCTTGAGAGTCCCTTGGACTGCGAGGAGATCCAACCAGTCCATTCTGAAGGAGATCAACCCTGGGATTTCTTTGGAAGGAATGATGCTAAAGCTGAAACTCCAGTACTTTGGCCACCTCATGCAAAGAGTTGACTCATTGGAAAAGACTTCGATGCTGGGAGGGATTGGTGGCAGGAGAAGAAGGGGACGACCAAGGATGAGATGGCTGGATGGCATCACTGACTCAATGGACACGAGTCTGAGTGAACTCCAGGAGTTGGTGATGGACAGGGAGGCTTGGCATGCTGTGATTCATGGGGTCTCAAAGAGTCAGACACGACTGAGCGACTGAACTGAACTGAACTGACTTTCCATGAAGCGATGGTACTGGATGCCATGATCTTACTTTTCTGAATGCTGAGTTTTAAGCCAACTTCTTCATTCTCCTCTTTCACTTTCATCAAGAGGCTCTTTAGTTCTTCTTCACTTTCTGCCATAAGGGTGGTGGTGTAATCATATCTTCATAGTTAACTGAATAGCTATTCATCTCTAAATGAACATATCAAAGTAGCCAAGAAAAGCCCTAGTTGATGTTTTATAATGAAGATGAAAAGACATCTTCAAAATGAGATTAAGGATACAAATCTGACATTCAACAAAACAAGCAGCACATAGAGAAATCAAGATTAAATGGAACAAGATAAGACATGAGTAAGAGCTGAGATGTTATTGGAGATGTAGTCAGAGCCATTCAGGTTATGTATCAAGCTATAAAGACACAAGTTAGCCCCAGACAGCCCTGGAGTTCTAGCAGGCATCCAGTTCTCAGAGAAGCCACATCATGCAAGGCCCAGCCAGGAAACAGAATGGCACTGTCCAGTGGGGCCTTACTGACCAAGTCAAATCTTTCCATTCCTTCCACATACGTCCCTCACTAGAGACACACAACCTACGGTATAATAAAAAATACTTGCTCTTTGTCTGGTTCCTGGAACAGAACTCCCAAACCCCTTGGCATCTCCCAAGCAGTATCTTTGGTATGCTAATAAGATGACTGACTCTAGGCTTCCAGATGGGGGCTGGGCACCAGAAATAGCAAGCCATGATCAGAGGGTAGAAATTTTCAGTCCTGGTCCTTCCCCCACCTCTGGGGAGGGCAGAAGTGCCAAAGACTGGTCTCACTCACCACGGCCAATGAAATAGTCATCACACCTCCATGATGAAATCTCCATAAAACACCCAAAGAAGCTCACATGGACATGCTGGTTGGATGGCATGCCTGGAGAGAGCATGAAAGAAGCCCTCTATTCCTTGCCCTATGCATCTCTTTCATCAGGCCGAGTTGTGTCCTTTATGATAGATCAGGAACGGTAAGTAAAACACTTTTCTGAGCTCTGGGAGTCATTCTAACAAATTACTGAGCCTAAAGAGGAGTCGTGGGAACCCCTGAATTTATAGGCAGCTGGGCATAAGTAAGGAAGTAACCCAAGTACCTGACCAGCAGTGCCCACTGAAAACTGTTACCTGCCATCTGGTTCTACAAGAATGAAGCCACTAGCCACTGCAGTCACTGACTTTCAATGCACCCTGAAAGGAGTTCGGGGCGGAGATCAGGAATGAGGCACTCTGTGCTGTGGGAAAAACTGGCAGAACAGGCCTTCAGATGAGCCCGATTTCTTGCATCTTCTCAAAATCTAGAAAAGCACTAAAATCATTAACGGAGACATCTGCTCCTCGTGACTAGCAGCAACCTTCTCGTGACTAGCAGCAAGCCTCTGAGAAAACCTGTGCTTGATCGATCCTCCTTCACCAAAATCTCATATCTACTGACCTCCCCCTTATCTCTTCAGAACAGTTCCTCAGAGCTTTCTGAGAGGCTGTTTTCTGGGCTACAGTTCTCATTTGGCCCCAGTAAAACTTAACTCACTACTATCACATTGCATTTTTTTTTCCCTAGTCAACAGCAGTTAGGTCTAAAGTGGGACAGTCTTGTGGGAATGAGCCCTTAACCTACTACTTTCAGAGAGTCAGTGTTTGCATTCAGCTGAATTGCTGGACACTCAGCTCGTATCAAAAAATAAGAGAACTCATTGTTGACTTAAGAAGAAAACCACTCTAATTACAAGTGTGCACAAAATAAGCTAGTGGTACCCAATTTTGGATTTCACAGACTCATAAACTTCAAAAACCAACTATATGAATCAATACAGAAAAGGTCGACAATATTTTGGCCTACTTGACAGGCAGGAGATTTCAGAAGAGGGGAGGGAACCACCATAACTTACTAAAATGAAGATATTTTGGAATTTAAAAATCTCAAAATAAATACAATGTAACATACTGTAAGTATAATAACTAGCTTTCTATACAATTTTCTACATTGTCCACTTTCTTTTTTCATTTCTCCCCAGCCCAGTGAAATACTTTTATCTGGCAGGAAATTCCAACTTTAGTTAGGAGGATTTTTAGATGAGAAAGTCAATGAGTGAATTTCTGAAATGATAAAACTTTGCAAATTCACTATGTGCAGTTTTTCAGGGAAAAGTAATTTGGAAGGAAAAGATTTAAGAATCACAGCTACTAAAAAGTCAAAAAGGCAGGAAAAAAATTTAAAGAAAATGAAGACCTAAACAAACACAGCAAAAAAGACAATAATTTTATAATTTTATAATCTTCACACTACAAGCCTCAAAATGAACACCTAGTCAAAGTCTTCAACATTCTGAATCAGTAAAGGAAGTATGCAAAAGATTAAATTAGTTAATTACTAAGCTGTACTTCTGTGACAATCAGGCACTAAAATTAGCTATCAATAAAAACTTCATTTTATGACCAAATGCAAGTGGCATATGTAATTGGTTATACTTCATCTTCCTGATGTTAATTTTGGCTTTTAAAAAAACTGATATATGGCCTTAGAAGGCTAGAAACAGCTGCCTTTTTTTTTTTTTTAAGTATAAAAACCATGACACTACAATCAAATTTTGTGGTTTTGTCAAAATTTGTTTCTGAATGTACTCAAATTTCCTGAACAGGTATATATAATGAAAGAAAAAGGTTGGCCTGATTCTATTTTTATAGGTACCCATGAATGAAATGGTTCCTGGTATCTAAGCAGACTTGGACTGCAAGGAGATCCAACCAGTCCATTCTGAAGGAGATCAGCCCTGGGATTTCTTTG